>NC_090940.1:367811726-368478697 GCF_040938575.1 Ambystoma mexicanum | reverse complement strand
GGGGCCTGGTGGAGGGTACCCCTACACTGCTGGGGGTGGGGGTGGTGGGAGACATGAGTGGGGGCCTGGTGGAGGCTGCCCCTGCACTGCTGGGGGGTGGGGGTGGTGGGAGACATGAGTGGGGGCCTGGTGGAGGCTGCCCCTGCACTGCTGGGGGATGGGGGTGATGGGAGACATGAGTGGGGGCCTGGTGGAGGCTGCCCCTGCACTGCTGGGGGGTGGGGGTGATGGGAGACATGAGTGGGGGCCTGGTGGAGGCTGCCCCTGCACTGCTGGGGGGTGGGGGTGATGGTAGACATGAGTGGGGGCCTGGTGGAGGGTGCCCCTGGATGCTGGGGTGTGGGGGTGCTGCGAGACATGAGTGGGGCCTGGTGGAGGCGGCCCCTGGTGGCTGGGGGGTGGGGGTGATGGGAGACATGAGTGGGGGCCTGGTGGAGGGTGCCCCTGGATGCTGGGGGGTGGGGGTGGTGGGAGACATGAGTGGGGGCCTGGTGGAGGGTGCCCCTGGATGCTGGGGGGTGGGGGTGATGGGAGACATGAATGGGGGCTTGGTGGAGGGTGCCCCTGCACTGCTGGGGGGTGGGGGTGCACGGGGACATGAGTGGCGGCCTGGTGGAGGCTGACCCTGCATTGCTGGGGGGTGGGGGTGCAGGGAGACATGAGTTGGACATGAGTGGGGGCCTGGTGGAGGGTGCCCCTGGATGGTGGGGGTGGGGGTGATGGTAGACATGAGTGGGGGCCTGGTGGAGGCTGCCCCTGCACTGCTGGGGGGTGGGGGTGGTGGGAGACATGAGTGGGGGCCTGGTGGAGGGTGACCCTGGTGGCTGGGGTGTGGGGCTGGTGGTAGACATGAGTGGGGGCCTGGTGGAGGGTGTCCCTGGTGGCTGGGGCGTGGGGGTGGTGGTAGACATGAGTGGGGGCCTGGTGGAGGGTGCCCCTGGATGCTGGGGGTGGGGGTGATGGTAGACATGAGTGGGGGCCTGGTGGAGGGTGCCCCTGCACTGCTGGGGGGTGGGGTGCAGGGAGACATGAGTTGGACATGAGTGGGGGCCTCGTGGAGGGTGCCCCTGGATGCTGGGGGGTGGGGGTGGTGGGAGACATGAGTGGGGGCCTGGTGGAGGGTGCCCCTGGATGCTGGGTGGTGGGGGTGGTGGGAGACATGAGTGGGGGCATGGTGGAGGGTGCCCCTGGATGCTGGGGGGTGGGGGTGGTGGGAGACATGAGTGGGGGCCTGGTGGAGGCTGCCCCTGCAGTGCTGGGGGTGGGGGTGGTGGGAGACATGAGTGGGGGCCTGGTGGAGGGTGCCCCTGGATGCTGGGGGGTGGGGGTGGTGGGAGACATGAGTGGGGGCCTGGTGGAGGGTGCCCCTGGTGGCTGGGGGGTGGGGGTGGTGGGAGTCATGGGGGGGTGGGGGTGGTGGGAGACATGAGTGGGGGCCTGGTGGAGGCTGCCCCTGCACTGCTGGGGGGTGGGGGTGCAGGGAGACATGAGTTGGACATGAGTGGGGGCCTGGTGGAGGGTGCCCCTGGATGCTCGGGGGTGGGGTGGTGGGAGACATGAGTGGGGGCCTGGTAGAGGCTGCCCCTGCACTGCTGAGGGGTGGGGGTGTAGGGAGACATGAGTTGGACATGAGTGGGGGCCTGGTGGAGGGTGCCCCTGGATGCTGGGGGGTGGGGTGCTGGGGAGACATGAGTGGGGGCCTGGTGGAGGGTGCCCCTGGATGCTGGGGGGTAGGGGTGGTGGGAGACATGAGTGGGGGCCTGGTGGAGGGTGCCCCTGCACTGCTGGGGGGTGGGGGTGGTGGGAGACATGAGTGGGGGCCTGGTGGAGGGTGCCCCTGGATGCTGGGGGGTGGGGGTGGTGGGAGACATGAGTGGGGGCCTGGTGGAGGGTGCCCCTGGATGCTGGGTGGTGGGGGTGGTGGGAGACATGAGTGCAGGCCTGGTGGAGGCTGCCCCTGCACTGCTGGGGGGTGGGGGTGGTGGGAGACATGAGTGGGGGCCTGGTGGAGGCTGCCCCTGCACTGCTGGGGGATGGGGGTGATGGGAGACATGAGTGGGGGCCTGGTGGAGGCTGCCCCTGCACTGCTGGGGGGTGGGGGTGATGGGAGACATGAGTGGGGGCCTGGTGGAGGCTGCCCCTGCACTGCTGGGGGGTGGGGGTGATGGTAGACATGAGTGGGGGCCTGGTGGAGGGTGCCCCTGGATGCTGGGGTGTGGGGGTGCTGCGAGACATGAGTGGGGGCCTGGTGGAGGCTGCCCCTGGTGGCTGGGGGGTGGGGGTGATGGGAGACATGAGTGGGGGCCTGGTGGAGGGTGCCCCTGGATGCTGGGGGTTGGGGGTGGTGGGAGACATGAGTGGGGGCCTGGTGGAGGGTGCCCCTGGATGCTGGGGGGTGGGGGTGATGGGAGACATGAATGGGGGCTTGGTGGAGGGTGCCCCTGCACTGCTGGGGGGTGGGGGTGCACGGGGACATGAGTGGCGGCCTGGTGGAGGCTGCCCCTGCATTGCTGGGGGGTGGGGGTGCAGGGAGACATGAGTTGGACATGAGTGGGGGCCTGGTGGAGGGTGCCCCTGGATGCTGGGGGTGGGGGTGATGGTAGACATGAGTGGGGGCCTGGTGGAGGCTGCCCCTGCACTGCTGGGGGGTGGGGGTGGTGGGAGACATGAGTGGGGGCCTGGTGGAGGGTGACCCTGGTGGCTGGGGTGTGGGGCTGGTGGTAGACATGAGTGGGGGCCTGGAGGGTGTCCCTGGTGGCTGGGGCGTGGGGGGGGTGGTGGTAGACATGAGTGGGGGCCCTGGTGGAGGGTGCCCCTGGATGCTGGGGGTGGGGGTGATGGTAGACATGAGTGGGGGCCTGGTGGAGGGTGCCCCTGGTGGCTGGGGGGTGGGGGTGGTGGTAGACATGAGTGGGGGCCTGGTGGAGGGTGCCCTGGATGCTGGGGGGCGGGGGTGGGGCGAGACATGAGTGGGGGCCTGGTGGAGGCTGCCCCTGCACTGCTGGGGGGTGGGGTGGTGGGAGACATGAGTGGGGGCCTGGTGGAGGGTGCCCCTGGTGGCTGGGGGGTGGGGGTGGTGGTAGACATGAGTGGGGGCCTGGTGGAGGCTGTCCCTGGTGGCTGGGAGGTGTGGGTGGTGGGAGACATGAGTGGGGGCCTGGTGGAGGCTGCCTCTGCACTGCTGGAGGGTGGGGTGGGCGAGACATGAGTGGGGGCCTGGTGGAGGGTGCCCCTGGATGCTGGGGGGTGGGGGTGGTGGGAGACATGAGTGGGGGCCTGGTGGAGGGTGCCCTTGCACTGGTGGGGGGATGGGGGTGCAGGGGGACATGAGTGGGGGCCTGGTGGAGGCTGCCCCTGCACTGCTGGTGGGTGGGGGTGATGGGAGACATGAGTGGGGTCCTGGTGGAGGCTGCCCTTGCACTGCTGGGGGGTGGGGGTGATTGGAGACATGAGTGGGGGCCTGGTGGAGGCTGCCCCTACACTGCTGGGGGTGGGTGATGGGTAGACATGAGTGGGGGCCTGGTGGAGGGTGCCCCTGGATGCTGGGGGGTGGGGGTGGTGGTAGACATGAGTGGGGGCCTGGTGGAGGCTGCCCCTGCGCTGCTGGGGGGTGGGGGTGGTGGTAGACATGAGTGGGGGCTGGGTGGAGGGTGCCCCTGGATGCTGGGGGTGGGGGTGGTGGGAGACATGAGTGGGGGCCTGGTGGAGGCTGCCCCTGCACTGCTGGGGGGTGGGGGTGCAGGGGGACATGAGTGGGGGCCTGGTGGAGGGTACCCCTACACTGCTGGGGGTGGGGGTGGTGGGAGACATGAGTGGGGGCCTGGTGGAGGCTGCCCCTGCACTGCTGGGGGGTGGGGGTGTAGGGAGAAATGAGTTGGACATGAGTCGGGGCCTGGTGGAGGGTGCCCCTGGGATGCTGGGGGGTGGGGGTGGTGGGAGACATGAGTGGGGGCCTGGTGGAGGGTGCCTCTGGATGCTGGGGGGTAGGGGTAGTGGGAGACATGAGTGGGGGCCTGGTGGAGGGTGCCCCTGCACTGCTGGGGGGTGGGGGTGGTGGGAGACATGAGTGGGGGGCCTGGTGGATGGTGCCCCTGGATGCTGGGGGGTGGGGTGGTGGGAGACATGAGTGGGGGCCTGGTGGAGGGTGCCCCTGGATGCTGGGTTGTGGGGGTGGTGGGAGACATGAGTGCGGGCCTGGTGGAGGCTGCCGCTGTACTGCTGGGGGGTGGGCGTGGTGGTAGACATGAGTGGAGGCCTGGTGGAGGGTGCCCCTGGATGCTGGGGGATGGGGGTGGTGGGAGACATGAGTGGGGGCCTGGTGGAGGGTGCCCCTGGATGCTGGGGGGTGGGGGTGATGGGAGACATGAGTGGGGCCTGGTGGAGGGTGCCCCTGCACTGCTGGGGGGTGGGGGTGCAGGGGGACATGAGTGGCGGCCTGGTGGAGGCTGCCCCTGTATTGCTGTGGGGTGGGGGTGCAGGGAGACATGAGTGGACATGAGTGGGGGCCTGGTGGAGGGTGCCCCTGTATGCTGGGAGGTGGGGGTGATGGTAGACATGAGTGGGGGCCTGGTGGAGGCTGCCCCTGCACTGCTGGAGGGTGGGGGTGGTGGGAGACATGAGTGGGGGCCTGGTGGAGGGTGACCCTGGTGGCTGGGGGGTGTGGGTGGTGGTAGACATGAGTGGGGGCCTGGTGGAGGGTGCCCTTGGTGGCTGGGGGGTGGGGGTGGTGGGAGACATGAGTGGGGGGCCTGGTGGAGGCTGCCCCTGCACTTCTGGGTGGTGGGGTGTAGGGAGAAATGAGTTGGACATGAGTCGGGGCCTGGTGGAGGGTGCCCCTGGATGCTGGGGGGTGGGGGTGGTGGGAGACATGAGTGGGGGCCTGGTGGAGGGTGCCCCTGGATGCTGGGGGGGTAGGGGTAATGGGAGACATGAGTGGGGCCCTGGTGGAGGGTGCCCTGCACTGCTGGGGGGTGGGGGTGGTGGGAGACATGAGTGGGGCCTGGTGGAGGGTGCCCCTGGATGCTGGGTGGTGGTGGTGGTGGGAGACATGAGTGGGGGCCTGGGTGGAGGGTGCCCCTGGATGCTGGGTGTGGGGGTGGTGGGAGACATGAGTGCGGGCCTGGTGGAGGCTGCCCCTGTACTGCTGGGGGGTAGGGTGGTGGGAGACATGAGTGGAGGCCTGGTGGAGGGTGCCCCTGGATGCTGGGGGATGGGGGTGGTGGGAGACATGAGTGGGGGCCTGGTGGAGGGTGCCCCTGGAAGGCTGGGGGGTGGGGTGATGGGAGACATGAGTGGGGGCCTGGTGGAGGGTGCCCCTGCACTGCTGGGGGGTGGGGGTGCAGGGGGACATGAGTGGTGGCCTGGTGGAGGCTGCCCCTGTATTGCTGTGGGGTGGGGGTGCAGGGAGACATGAGTTGGACATGAGTGGGGGCCTGGTGGAGGGTGCCCCTGGATGCTGGGGAGTGGGGGTGATGGTAGACATGAGTGGGGGCCTGGTGGAGGCTGCCCCTGCACTGCTGGGGGGTGGGGGTGGTGGGAGACATGAGTGGGGGCCTGGTGGAGGGTGACCCTGGTGGCTGGGGGGTGGGGGTGGTGGTAGACATGAGTGGGGGCCTGGTGGAGGGTGCCCCTGGTGGCTGGGGGGTGGGGGTGGTGGTAGACATGAGTGGGGGCATGGTGGAGGGTGCCCCTGGATGCTGGGGGGCGGGGGTGGGGGGAGACATGAGTGGGGTCCTGGTGGAGGCTGCCCCTGCACTGCTGGAGGGTGGGGGTGGTGCGAGACATGAGTGGGGGCCTGGTGGAGGGTGCCCCTGGATGCTGGGGGGTGGGGGTGGTGGGAGACATGATTGGGGGCCTGGTGGAGGGTGCCCTTGCACTGCTGGGGGGTGGGGGTGCAGGGGGACATGAGTGGGGGCCTGGTGGAGGCTGCCCCTGCACTGCTGGGGGGTGGGGGCGATGGGAAACATGAGTGGGGTCCTGGTGGAGGCTGCCCCTTCTTTGCTGGGGGGTGGGGGTGATGGGAGACATGAGTGGGGGCCTGGTGGAGGCTGCCCCTGCACTGCTGGGGTGTGGGGGTGATGGTAGACATGAGTGGGGGCCTGGTGGAGGGTGCCCCTGGATGCTGGGGGGTGTGGGTGCTGCGAGACATGAGTGGGGGCCTGGTGGAGGCTGCCCCTGGTGGCTGGGGGGTGGGGGTGGTGGGAGACATGAGTGGGGGCCTGGTGGAGGCTGCCCCTGCACTGCTGGAGGGTGGGGGTGGTGCGAGACATGAGTGGGGGCCTGGTGGAGGGTGCCCCTGGATGCTGGGGGGTGGGGGTGGTGGGAGACATGAGTGGGGGCCTGGTGGAGGGTGCCCTTGCACTGCTGGGGGGTGGGGGTGCAGGGGGACATGAGTGGGGGCCTGGTGGAGGCTGCCCCTGCACTGCTGGGGGGTGGGGGTGATGGGAGAAATGAGTGGGGTCACGGTGGAGGCTGCCCCTACACTGCTGGGGGGTGGGGGTGAAGGGAGACATGAGTGGGGGCCTGGTGGAGGCTGCCCCTGGTGGCTGGGGGGTGGGGGTGATGGGAGACATGAGTGGGGGCCTGGTGGAGGGTGCCCCTGGATGCTGGGGGGTGGGGGTGGTGGGAGACATGGGTGGGGGCCTGGTGGAGGGTGCCCCTGGATGCTGGGGGGTGGGGGTGATGGGAGACATGAGTGGGGTTCTGGTGGAGGGTGCCCCTGCACTGCTGGGGGTGGGGGTGCAGGGGGACATGAGTGGCGGCCTGGTGGAGGCTGCCCCTGCATTGCTGGGGGGTGGGGGTGCAGGGAGACATGAGTTGGACATGAGTGGGGGGCTGGTGGAGGGTGCCCCTGGATGCTGGGGGTGGGGTGATGGTAGACATGAGTGGGGGCCTGGTGGAGGCTGCCCCTGCACTGCTGGGGGGTAGGGGTGGTGGGAGACATGAGTGGGGGCCTGGTGGAGGGTGACCCTGGTGGCTGGGGGGTGGGGGTGGTGGTAGACATGAGTGGGGGCCTGGTGGAGGGTGCCCCTGGATGCTGGGGGGTGGGGGTGATGGTAGACATGAGTGGGGGCCTGGTGGAGGGTGCCCCTGGTGGCTGGGGGGTGGGGGTGGTGGTAGACATGAGTGGGGGCCTGGTGGAGAGTGCCCCTGGATGCTGGGGGGCGGGGGTGGGGGGAGACATGAGTGGGGGCCTGGTGGAGGCTGCCCCTGCACTGCTGGGGGTTGGGGGTGGTGGGAGACATGAGTGGGGGCCTGGTGGAGGGTGCCCCTGGTGGCTGGGGGGTGGTGGTAGACATGAGTGGGGGCCTGGTGGAGGCTGTCCCTGGTGGCTGGGGGGTGGGGGTGGTGGGAGACATGAGTGGGGGCCTGGTGGAGGCTGCCCCTGCACTGCTGGAGGGTGGGGGTGGTGCGAGACATGAGTGGGGGCCTGGTGGAGGGTGCCCCTGGATGCTGGGGGGTGGTGGGAGACATGAGTGGGGGCCTGGTGGAGGGTGCCCTTGCACTGCTGGGGGGTGGGGGTGCAGGGGGACATGAGTGGGGGCCTGGTGGAGGCTGCCCCTGCACTGCTGGGGGGTGGGGGTGATGGGAGACATGAGTGGGGTCCTGGTGGAGGCTGCCCCTGCACTGCTGGGGGGTGGGGGTGATGGGAGACATGAGTGGGGGCCTGGTGGAGGCTGCCCCTGCACTGCTGGGGGGTGGGGGTGATGGTAGACATGAGTGGGGGCCTGGTGGAGGGTGCCCCTGGATGCTGGGGGGTGGGGGTGCTGCGAGACATGAGTGGGGGCCTGGTGGAGGCTGCCCCTACACTGCTGGGGGGTCGGGGTGGTGGTAGACATGAGTGGGGGCCTGGTGGAGGGTGCCCCTGGATGCTGGGGGGTGGGGGTTGTGGGAGACATGAGTGGGGGCCTGGTGGAGGCTGCCCCTGCACTGCTGGGGGGTGGGGGTGCAGGGGGACATGAGTGGGGGCCTGGTGCAGGCTGCCCCTGGATGCTGGGGGGTGGGTGTGCTGGGAGACATGTGTTGGTGATCAGTAGTGCAAGGTGACATATGGGTTGGCTGGTGGGCATGGCCATGGTGGATGGGTTGCCTGTGGGACATGAGCAGGGGTGCAGGGTTGTCCCCTGAGGTGTCGGCTGCCTGCAGGGGCCGTGGAGGGTTTAGAGGGAACACCTGGGAGGACCCACATGGCCAAATCACGTGTAGCATTGCCCGGCACCACCGAAATACACGTACCCTGCTGAAATCGCGTGTGAATCTTCCCGCGCACCTCGGAATACACGTACCCAGGCCAATCGCGTGTGGAACTTCCCACGCACCCGAAGTACATGTACCCAGGACAATCGCGTGTGGAACTTCCCGCGCACCCCGTAGTACACGTACCCAGGCTAATCGCGTGTGGAACTTCCTGCGCACCCAGGAACACATGCACACGCTATTTTTCACACAGCGGGTGTCCGTGTTTGTCGGTACCCCTTTGCACCTCATTTGTCCTAGAGGGCCACTTTATGGACCATTCATCATGGCTGTATATGGGTGCTTTTTGTTAGCGCACATTTTGGTGCACATTTTTTTCAGGCGCAGGGGCGCTACCGCCTGCTTTCTTGTGGCGTACTTGTTTGACCTTGTGCGCGTCTTTGACCGTGCGCTGGTTTGACCTATTCGATTCCATGAATACGGGTTGTAGGCGAGCGTGTGGCCGTTCCGCGCAATTGCCTCCTGTACTTCCCCCGTGACGCCCATATTTTCACGCGTTGTTCCCCATTCCGAGTGTTACGCCCCGTGTTCCGCCTACTTTTGTGATGTGCGCTGTGCTATGTGCGATTTCGCAGTGGCCGTGGCGCACGCTGTTGGATGACCTGTGCGCCGGCGTGCGCGGCGCACATTTTTAGCGCACATCCAATGTTTTCTCGCGCACGGACTTCCATGAATCGATGTGCGCTGGTTTCCCTGCGATTTTCGCACTTGCACTGCGATTTTCGCACTTTTACTGCGAATCGCACGTTTTGGCACCTATGCGCGGGAATTTTCGGCGCACATTAATTCCATGAATCTACCCCTATGCTATGTCTAAGTGAAGACATGAAGTTGTTCACTTGTTCTGTTGTTGAAACTGGTCTAGGGAAACCAAAGCAGCATTTGGTGTAGTATTTCCCTTTGTTTTTATCTTTGCGCCGACAATACTTGCCATACCTGTGTCTTTGAAATTTTAAAATGTGTGCATGTAGGTCACTATGTCTAGTTTGTGAAGGGATTTCACAAGTGACATATTTCTGAATGAACTGCAAAACAGTGGCATCACTGTCCTGACCAAATTTAATCCACAAAAGCATGTGGATGTGTAGTGCTTCTCTGGCTTGGTATTCTTTTCTCCAAAAGAAGTGTTGAACTTCTCTGAGGGGAGGAATGAAGTGCAGCATGGCAATAAAGCGATGATGGAATTATCTTGATACATTTACATGATCTAGAGAGCAGAGTTATTCTGGTGTTTGTATGTCTATATTTGTTTTGTTTTTGTTTGCTATGCGTAGGAAATCGTGCAAATCTTCCCATGCATACTCTGCACAACTTAATGTCACAACCCATGTGGGTGGGCCAAGGTTTCTTATCATAAAGCGTACTTCTGCATGTCTTCGGAACCAGTATTCTTTTGTACCACGCATGTTTGCTTAAAGATTTGTAATGCTTGACTATAAAACTTCATCTTTTTCTTGCACTTTTTATAGTAATGGCATAGCAGACATATTTTGAAAATTGGTACCTGATTTCAATGTGTGTGCAACTCCGTAGCATAGAGTTGCTAGTTCACTTTCAAAGAGAAGGTGGAATATGTATTCCACGTTTTGTCTGAATCTGGGGTCTTCAGAATACATTTGTAAAGAGCAGTATTCTGATGCTGTTATTTGTGTGGGTCTTTCATCGTACACTCCTCCTTTTCCAGTAGGAAAAAGTAGAGGAAAGGCTTGTGCTTCTACACTTTTTTCCCATATGCTGATTGGAGATCCTTTGCCTTGCCGCATTTGGTAAGTTTCCAGTGCATCATCTATGGTGTCTTTAGAGTGCAATGGGTGAATTGTAAAATGGTGTAAAATATTGGATTCTGTAGTAGAATCTAGAAGTAGAAATTGGCTAGTTTCTCACGAGTCCTGAATTATTCAGGTGGTTTCCCTCAGGTTTTCTTCAATGTTTATTTCTTTGTAGTATTCATTGTTGTCTTTTAGATATTGCAGGGCTTCTCTAACTTTATGTAAGTCCACTTGTTGCTGCCAATTTTTTTTGTTTTTTGTAGTTATGCCATTTACTAGGATAATCAAAGATTGATCTATTGGATGTTGCACTCCCAGAGTGTGTACATTTTCTTTGAGATCTAATGGCAAATAACTACTTTTCCACAAATGCCTTTCTGTAATTCAGAGGGAGGTAGTTTAACTGTTTTTGGTTGAAGGTGTATTATTGCTTGAAATGTGTGCACTGTTTGAATTATAATGCTCTCATACAAATTAAGTTGTTGCAGTGGTTTTGGTAGTGGGAATATTTTCAAGTTATTAGTGATAGCATGTGAAGGTATTTGGTTGTTGTCAAGTTTTGCAGTGGAGTATCTGCAAAGTATTGAGGGGTTATTGATTTCGTATTTGTTTTTTTGCTATAAGATAGAGAGCTAATTGGAACCACTTGGAATCTTCATTGTCTTCTATTGTGTACATTATGTCTACAGTTTATATGCTATTTTTATAAAAAGTCATGCGGCAACACACACACACATGGTTTGCTACTTCAGCAGATGTGCTTTTAAACTTTAGTATTTCTTTTTTGTATGTGTGTAGTAGAAGATTCCCATCTGTAAAGTTGTTGATACTCTGTTCTAAAGATATTGAATTTTGTAAGTGGTTTTCACTTCCAAAATATTGTTTCTGTATGTGCTCTATTTCTTCGAGTAGTTCTTTGGCTGTACAATGTAGAAGAATGTTATTTAAATTGGCCAGTGCTAAAGCAGGAATTTTGGCATAGTACCGTTTATGAATGAGATTTCTTACAGTTGAATGGTGTGTTCCTATCATTTTGATATGGTGGAAGGTGCTTTTGCAAGTAAGTCCAGAAATGCAGGCTAATTAATGTCCTTGCAGTCCTGTGTATTTGCATACTGGACAAGAGTCCATAGTTTGTAATGGTTTTATTTTTAATTTGTCTTTGCCTTTCACATACTGATTGAAGAACTGGCGTAAAGATGTGACATTTTTTTTGCCTGTGTTACACATTGATGTCCACGGCCATTTGTAGACTGGACGTATTGGTTCAGTTGAATGGAGAGTTGATGCTAAGTTTGCAGGGGATATTTTTATGAGCAGCATTTCTTGTTCCATGATGATATTAATAACCTTTTCATACCCTCGTCCACTGCTATGTATGGCAATTGGGTTTGTTTGCTTTTGTTTGTATGCTTCTTCATTGAAATATAGTTCTGTGATGGTGGTGTGACTCCACTCACCTGCACAGTTGTTTGTGAATCTCTCTTTGTTGATATTCCGTTTGTTGAGAAGTCCTTGTAGTTTAATGCTTACTTTTGTTAGTGGTTTCATTCTATTTAAAACTAAAATAAATAATTTCCTTTTGAGAATGATTGCACTGTCTATTAGAGCTTCCAGAATTAGTTTTTTGCGGTAGGTTTTAAGGGTTGATCATCATTTCTCTCCTGTTTTAATAAGGTTCTAAAGGACTCTGTGGCGGAATATTTTTTGTAAAATAATTATTTTGGTATGCTTACTTGTGGCTACATCAAGATTTATAGGTGCTGTGTTAGCACTAGTGGTAGCTGTAGTCTTTTTATTAACTTTCTGTTTAGTTTTACATTTTGAAAGAGGAGTCAAAGTTTCTTTACTGCAAGTTGCTTTAGTTTCACTTAGTGACTGTATTAGCTGTTTTGTTTGAACTTTTTCTATAAATTCAGCTAGAGGTGGATGATTATTTTGTACACTTTTATTTTGATTTGCTCTATTTCTGCGTTTCTTTCTACAGAGTTGCTTAATGGTAGGCATTATTTGGTGTCTGTTGGAGAAAAATAAAGTGTGAGTTGGGACGTTGTGCAATGTATGTGTGCATTGTGCATGAGTGTCTGAGTATGATGGTAGGCATGTATGTAGATGGGTGTGATTGTTGAATGGGCTGTTACTTCAGGTTGGGAAGGCTATTCTCGTATTTGTGTCTTACTATACTGGTGTTCAGATGACAATACAATGTGTGCACATGCTGAGGTGCAATCAATAATACTGAATCTAATGCTGTAGGGTTGATACAATTGTTTGTTCTAAAATACTAGAATACTGCAGTGTTTGAGTAACAGTTAGACCATTATGACAGTATTTGAATTACTTTATTGGTTGCAAAGTGTAGGTTTCTTCTGGGTTCTGTCTTGTACTTCAGACGCTACTGGTTTTCAGGAGTGTGGTCTTCACTGCAATTGTGAAAGAAGGAAGTTAGTACATATGTTTGTTATTGTCACAGTAATTTCACTTGAAGAATAGATTAGCTACATTTTCAAAAGGAATTCTTTCTAGGAAGAGGTACTGTATGTGTTAAATTCCATACCTGTGCATATGAATGGGGATTTTTGAGCATCAGCTTCATTGCTAAGAGGTTTAGTGGAGTATTTATAGGTGTGTACTCTGAGGTGCACTATTGAAAGTATGTGTTCCTGTTGCACTGTTTAGTATGGCAATAGATTAGCAGAAGTTGTAGTAGGGCGAGAAAAAATGCTTGGAAAAATGTACAGCTTGAAAAGGAGAATGTTTTGTGTGTGGAATGCCATTCATTTTTTGTGCATAGATGTTTGCTACATGAGTGCTGGAAACCTTTCAGTTCTTTGACTTTGTTATCCATATTCCTATTAGCAGTGTTCTGAATGTACACTTGTATTTGTTTGGTTTTGCAAGTATGGCAAGTGTCGGGCACTCTGTTTAAATAAATGTTTTTTATGTACTTGCAATGCTTTGGTAATTTACAAGCTGGTTTCCTGTTTTGTGTGCATTCTAAGAATTTATAATAGTGTGTTAAGGGGTAAGTGGTTGTGAAAATGACAGAAGGAAATAAGAAAATAATAGGATGGACATTGCAATGAGTAATATGGCTAAATAAAAATTTGGAAAGCAGACAGATTTGTAAGTGAACTTAATTATAGGAGATGGGAGAAATTAGAGTATGCTTTTTTTTTGCAGATTATGCAGGGTCAATGGCAGGTAGCCTGTTCAAATGCATTTATGAAAGATTTGCAAATGTACTGTAAAAAAAATAGACATACCTGTAGTTTGTATTGATGTATATAGATGTGGATGAATCTGGAAGGAGAAATCTTTTAGAGAGTTTTACAGTAGTTTTAGCTGTAGGTGCTTTTCAATCACAGTACACTTATACTCAGAGTGATGAACAGTTCATCTAAAGTGCTGAATTGTGATGACAGAGTTAGATGTAGAGTTCTTGGATGTGATTGGTGAATGTTTTTGTGACTGCTTATGTGTATCCAATGGGAGGGTTGTGCAGACATTGATGTGGAAAGGGAAAAAGGGCTGTGCCTGTGTTACATGGTCCACGGACACTGTGGCGGTTCATGGACAGGCGTGCTCCATCCGGGGTTTCACAGCATATCTAGCATGGAAAGGGAACTGTGGGGATTAGCCAATCAGGTGTTGAAGTTGTTCTTTGCAGGAAGAGAGGTGTGTGTGTAGTGAAGATGGCAAATGTGAAGAAAGTGAGGGTGTTGGTAGTTGGAGATCTGTTCGTAAATGTTTTAGAGAGGAAACCTATTTCTAAACAAATGGCTGCCAGTTTTGGTTTTGAAGGAGGTAAGGTTTTGTGGTCAACTGTGCCTAGTTCCACTATGCAGGCAGTGGTTGGAGTTTCTAAGAGTTTCTCCATGTGGAACAGTCCAGATGTGGTGGTACTGCATTGGGGTGCTGTCCATTTGCGATACGTCAGTGCTTCTAGTTTGTTGAGTACTCTTGAAAACTTGGTTCAGGCAGTGATGGTGGTTCTTCCAAATGCCAAGGTGATTTTTCTGAAATGTTGCCTAGGGTTGTATGGGACAATTGTAATGTTTTCTGTCCCCAGCAAAATGGTGCAAGGTGTTTGGTTTACAAAGGCATGTCTGTTTTCTTGTTTAGAGCTGGGATGTTGTCTTGTAATAATTACAATATTGATTCTCTCAATGGTCATTATTTCAAAGCAGATGGCATTTCTTTATCCATACTGGGAAATGCCATGTTATTGGAAAATATAAGGAATGCTTTACAGAGGATAATGTGAAGACATCTGGAGGAAAATAAGTGAAAAAACAAAAAAAATAACCAAAAAAGGGTTTTTCTTTAGAAGCACTTTAAAGAAAACTAAAAAAGGCTCTTTTCAGAGCCACCATCTTAGAGGAAATGGAGTACACTATTTAAATGTTAATTTCCCACTCTTAGATTTCACGATTTGTCCGCAGACACCGTGGCTGTCGGCGGATTGCGTGTGTTACCTACAGGGATTTTGAGGCTGACAGGCATGCAAATGAAACTGTACAGGCCAAGGGATTGGTCAATAAGGTTTACTGGGTGTGATGTGTAAGGAGAGACTTTGGCAGAAAGTCTGTTTCCTGAGAGGAGAGCAGATAGCTGTGGCTGTGTCTTTCAGAAGGCAGAGTGTATGGATTTTTTATGGTTTGTGGATAAATTGGTTGAAGGTGCATGCAGAGCACTGTGGAGTGGCTGCACATCTTGGATTCCCTCATGTGCAAGTGCACTGGCATGGAGTGCATGGAATGAATTTGCTGGATTTGGCACCCCTTTGATGCCATCCAGACATTATTATTATTTATTGTGGCGGGAACAGTTTAGGACATGTCTCTGGAATCTCCTTGCAGTTTGCAATGAAAGAAGGACTTGGTAAAGTCATGGACATGTTTCCAAACATCTGAGTAATTTTTTCTCGTATTGCACAGAGACAAATGTGGCTGTATTCTTCTTCATCTCGTCTACAAACGGAGAAAGTGAGACGCAATGTCAACAAGGCTGTTTGCGCTTTTTGGAGAGATGTTGGCATGTCCTCTTTTCACAATGAAAATATTATGTTTCGTAGCACAAACATTTTTCACAGAGATGGAGTCCATCTTATTGATGCTGGGAATCAGATTTTTCTGCGAAATATACAAAATACATTGTGACCCTTTTTGAAAGTATAGCAATCCTTTTTCCAGTAGGTGTTGATGACTTGAACTTTTCGAAACACAAAGAAACACCACAAAAAGGCCCTTTTCAGAGCCACCACTTCCTTCCGGAGAAGAGTGCAAGGGTTTTGATAGCCCAATACTCCTAATATGTTCATGTCCGCAGACTTCTAAAAATGCACAAGGTCCTGCAGCGTTTCATTAGCGTTTTAAACTGTGAAAGGTGGCTCTGAAAAGAGCCTTTTTTGTTTTTGTTTTGTATTTTTTTTGGAGTGTTTTTTAACAAAACACACAAGGAAAGGAAGGGAAGGGAGGGTAAGGAAGGAGCACCAACCACGGGGATAAAACAGGGCAGGTGGAGAGAGGAAGATATTGGGAGGGCCTTAATTAGGTAGAAGGCAGATGTTCTCATGCTCCCAGACCATAGCCTCGAAAGCACTTCGAAGTGTCTCCCCCCTGCAGAGCACCGCACTGCAGTACATACACAATAGAGTGACCCTCGAAAGGTAAGGGTCTTCTGTGTTGCGTATGGCCTGCGAGACTGATTCAGGGATGCGCTGCCCCACAGGAGTGTTTCTTGTGGTGGCAGGAGCAGAATTGGAGGATGTTGTAGAGGAACTCAACTTCCTACTTTGATCAAAGGGGACGACCCTCCGAATCGCCACCCTGTGGACTGACCTTATGTGTTGCCACATGGAAGTGGTCCCGTAGCTGTACAGACCTGGTTTTCCACGACTGAGCACAATGTTGCACTCAGTGCAGCGCACCGTGTGTGCACTTGTCTTGAGTACCCCTCCAATGGTGGTAAACAGCCTCCACACCCAAGACTCACACCCAAGTAGTAAGGACTTCCACTACCTTATCCTCATCATCCCTCTCCACATCTCGGTGCCTGTTCCCCTCTCCTGTCCCTTGGGAAGGTGCTGGCGGTGGAGGGGGGTAGGGGTGGTGCTGAAGCCGAGGCAGCTGCAGAAGTTGACGCCATGGTTGCCATCTGGGATGTCACACAGGACAACAGAGCAGGCAGAGGAATATTCTTCTTCAAATGTGACACAGCACACACAGCACAGGAGGCAGAGGTCAGCAGCCAATCCAATATAGGCTATCAGCAATATTGAGCAATGCTCTCTCTGGTAGCCAAAACAGAATGAGGAGCAGCTCTAATGTGTGGCCTTTTATAGGGGAGTGCCTCACACAGCCACGCTGTCTGCGGACAATTCAAACAAAATAAAGGGCCAGAAAGTATCCAGACCGGTCGGGGTATAGTCTGGGACCTCTACAACGGTCATGTTTCACTGAAAAATATCTCAGATTGCTCAAATATTTGTATCTTAGGTGTCAGGGGACAAGGACTCTGTTGTCTGCGGTACAGAGCCTATGCTCAGTGTGGGTGTGGTCACATAATGACGTCACGGACACTTTTGAAAATGGGACAGCTGTCCGTAGGACACCTATTGTGTGCGATCATTTGTACGCATGCACACGGGTGTTCTACGGACAGGGTTTGGATCCCCGAACTAATTAAAATGGCAACACACTTGCAGCGGATAATTACAGACAGGTGTGATGTTCGGAGGACTCCGATGGTGGGATGCACATGTGCACGCATGTTCACCAGACAGGGTTTGGGTCCCTGAACTAATTAAAGGTGCGTCACAACTTTGCAGACATGCAGACAGGTTATGTGTCCTACGGACATCTCCATTTTGATTGCGGACAATGCAAACAGGCAGAGTTTCCTTAGGACAGCCCCATTTTGGTTAATTGCAAACATGTGGATAAGTTATGTGTCCTACGGACACCTCCATTTTGATTGCGAACAATACGAGCAGGCAGAGTTTCCTTAGGACAGCCCCATTTTGGTTAATGGCGGACATGCAGACCGGTTATGTGTCCTACGGACACCTCCATTTTGATTGCGGACAGTACGAACAGGCAGAGTGTCCTTAGGATACCCCCATTTTGGTCAATTGCAGACATTCCGGACAGTCGTGCTGTCAGTGGACTCGCAAACAGCCTTTTTTTAAAAAAACACAACGCAGACACATATGGGAACAGTATACATAATACTTTATTAATATACAAAAATATAGAAATTATGAAAGAGAGGGGGAATCAGAAATGGAGACATAAACAGGGGAATTAGGGTTTTCTACATGTAGGGTAGTAGGGGAGGAAGGGATTGAGGTCTCATCATGACGTTTTTGGTGATGGGGAATTTTTGGGGATAGTTGACTGGGGCATGGGGAAGAGCTACAGGTGCATTTGGGACAGTGATTTTTATTTTTTTCCTTGATATGGCTTTCTACAAAGTTCTTCAAAATAATGAAATTGGTGAATAATTGATCATTTTTTTCTTCTAACTGTAGTAGATGATTTTCCACAGTGTCTGTGTGATGTTCCATTACTACAAGATGTACAGTTTTTGGAGTATTATTCTTATTTTCTGTATGTACTGTTAAATAAAATAAAATGTGTTTGGTACATGTGAAATAATGTGTATTAATTGTCTTACTTTGAAAACTGCAGTGTTTACCAGTAGTATCACTGTCTTCACTCATTTCATCCTGGGGAACATTTTCTTCAAGCCACTCAGAAAATGATGGCAGTACAGAAACATCCCGAGTATATTGATGAAGACATGGCAAAAGTGCAAAGTTCATTATGGACCACAGACCCGTATGACGTGGGCCTATTGAAGGGGGTTGGAGAAGTAAAGATTAAATTGAAACCAGTAGCAATTTCCCCTCGAGCACAACAGTATCCTATGTCTCGAGAGGCGGACAAAGGTATTTTTAAAATGGTATCTGCCATGATGGAACAAGGTATCTTAGTAACGTTAGAGGAACCGTGCAATACCGCAGTTTACCCGATTAAGAAATCAAAAGGAGGGTCATGTGTCTAATTCAAGATTTAAGACCGATTAACCAGATTGTAGAGGCTGAGTTCCCTCTAGTACCTAATCCTGCCACAATCTTATGTAATATCCCTGTTGAGTCACAGTATTTTTCAGTGATTGACTTGAAAAATGTGTTTTTCTCAATCTCACTGCATAACTATTCACAGGATTTCACATCATTTATGTTTATACAGACTAAACTGAAAATTACTCGCTTGCCTCAGGGGTACTGTGAGTCTCCATCGATTTAGAACAGAGTCCTGGCTTAGAAAGTGTTGTATTGCATTACGTAGATGACATATTGGTCCGTAGCCCCACAGAGGAAGGGTGCAAACATGATTCAATTCAACTAATGATTATCCTTGCAGAAAAAGGATATCTTGTAGACAAGGAGAAATTACAGTACTGTCATGAGGAAATGCTGTATATAGGGCAGTTAATCTGACATGATGGAAAGAAGATTACTCCAGAAAGGGCTGAGGCTATTTTGAAAACAGCAAAGCCATACACGATAAAGTACATGCAGACGTTTTTGCAATTGTGTAATTATGTCAGAGCTAGGGTCTTTGATTACAGTACAAGTGAATGGGGACAGATTATCTGGACTGAGGAAATACAAGAAGGGTTGATGACTTGAAAAATGCAATCTGCACAGTCCCAGTTTTTGGGATCCCCAACTATGCAGAGGAATTATTTTTATTCTCGCATATGAATGGTACCTTGATGACAGCTGTGCATACGCAGAGGAACATGTTGGGCTACAGGCCCCAGGCTTATTACAGTGGAATCTTAGATCCAGTAATGAGGGGTCATTTACTGTGCAAACAAACTTTGGCAGCCACCACTTTCGCCATTGAGAAGGCTGCCAGCATGGTAATAAGATGTTCTATGATGTTATTTGTTGAGCATGCATTGTTTGCTATTTTTATGAACCTAAAAGTACATTGATGTCTCAAAGGGCTTAAGCCTACGAGGTGGTCATATTGAATCCAGCGATTAAAGTGGTTAAATGTAAGATCGTGAATCCTGCCATGTTTGTAGCAGAACCACTGGCAGAAGGTGAACAGGCCCATGATTGCTCAAATTATGAAGAATTCTATGATGAGCTTCTGAGGATAAAAGAGAGTGCATTGACCACTGGGGAGATTCTCTTTATTGACGGTTCTTCATGAATCAACCAGAATGATGGGCAAAAATATACAGGTGCCTCTGTGGTACGGCACACTGTCAATGGAGAATTTGAAGGATTGGTAAGTGTACGACTACCGTCTCACTTTTTGGCACATGCTGCAGAATTAGTGGCGCTGATTGTCTCGCTCGAGAAATATGCTGACCAAGAAGTAACGGTGTACAGTGACTCCACCTATGTGACATTGACGGTGCACGCAGGGTTAGCATGTTGAAAAAGGAGGGGCTACCTCTGAGCGAATGGGACTCCAATGCAACACACAGCTTTATTGGATAGACTCATTAAAGCGCAGCAACTCCCAGTGGCTATCGCAGTGGTTGAATACACCGCACACACTAAGGGAGCAGATTTTATTTCACTTGGAAATCGAAAGGCAGATGAGGAAGCTAAACATATTGCATGCTTAGATGATGTAATGACATTTGAAACACCTGATGTAAATGAAAAAATGGTGGTAATGATGAGTGTGTCTGAGTGTTATAGTAGTTTGTCTAAAACTCAGCTCGTGGAGGTCCAAGGGCAAGCACCTCAGGATGACAAAGACCTGTTGACGCGGAGGAGGTGTTCCTTATCCCCGTCTGAAGCACAATGGTAACAGAAAATCACGGGTAAACCGGCGATGCCTGAGCCTTACTAAGGGTAGCGTTGAAACAGCTGCACTACCCTGCGCACGTCACTAGAGAGAGCCTCGCCACACCTATTGTACAGGTATTGTTTGTTCCAAATTTGGTAGAACACATTGGGCCTCATTACGAGTTGCCCGGTAAAACCCGGTTCATTACCGGCATGCCGGAATGAGCGTGTCCGTGCACGTATGAACCCGCTAATAGCAGGTCATTACGAGTGCGCGAGCACGCGCGTTCCCCCATGCCGGTAGTGGCAATACCGCCATGCTGGTAAAGGGCCTCCAATCCCCCTATACCGGCATCGCGGGGCCCGCCCATTGCGCTACCGCCTCACACTAACCCGTAAATACTGGCACGGTAATACCGGCATGTTATTACTGTGTTTGCGAAAAAAGGACCCGAAAATTACGTCATCGCGCAGGAACGGGAAATGGGCCGGCGGCCATTTTTAAAAACACAATCCATTGCCATCCTCCATTACTACCACTACACCCGTGTTGTTGAGTGCCAAAACACAACCAGGATGTCAAAGGCCACCGGAAAAAGCTCACAAAGGAAGAGGAAGCAGCGCTTTTCAGATGCTGAATTGACAATGCTAGCGGACACCCTACAACAGCGTGCTGACATAATCCGAAGCACAGACCTGAAGCATGCGGCCCAAACGCGTAAAAAACAGGTGTGGCAGGAGGTTGCGCAGAGGGTAACAGCTGTGGGGAGCACCCCAAGGAGTGTCCGGGATTGCAGAAAGCGCTGGGACGACCTCCGCCTCCGTGTCCGGAAGATCCTTGCGGAGAACCGGAGGGCCGCAATGGCGACAGGTGGTGGCACACACTCCCCTGTTAAGCTCACCACATGGGAGGAGATTGCAAGTGGATTCATCGATCCAGAATCCATAGAGGGGATCGGAGAGCAGGAGTTTGGGGCAGCTAACACAACAGAGGAAGGTGAGTGAACCATCACATCCACCAATAACAAAACATGATGTGACACAAGTGAGGTGGGAGTCTGATTAGGCAAGGCAATTCCTTTACCCAAGGCAACATCAACTCACCAACAGAATACTGATTGCCACCCCCTGCACCACATGCATGCTGCGTGAAATATGTAAACCCAACAGAGGTGCAACATGACCCATCCATGCCCATATCCCCCCACACCAAGACAATCCATTGCCACCAGCCATGCAATCATTGCCAACATGTCCCCTCAGTACACCAAATGCCACACAACAGAAATGAAATCATGCCTGAATGTATCAAGATATTACACTGCAACAAATCACAGCTGCCATTTGGCAATCTCACTGATGACCTGCATCTCTTCTATCCCCCAGGCACCGATGAGGAAGGTGGAACCCAGGACAGGGGGGCAAGCACATCCAGTGCACGCAAGGGGACCAGGGCCACCGCAACCCCCTCCGCCGAAAAATTGCCTGCGACCACTCCCAGTGTGCCACACAAGGCATCATCTCTGCAGGGTGCACCTGTTGCGATAGTGCCAGCTGTACCACCAGCCACCACGGACGTCGTGTCCACAGAGGTGGTCGAAGAGGCCGAAGAATCTTTGGGATTGCCCAGCCCAACACCCATTGGCACCCCCTGACCCACTGTGGAGACAGAGAGCCTGGATGACCCATGTCTCCATGACTCCGACCTAGGAGATTCGGACATCGGCATTTTCGCGGACGACAGTGCCCAGGACGAGGGCCCCACGCATGTGCCTGCCACAACCCAGCCTTCCACCACCCTGCCTTCCACCACCCTGCCTTCCACCACCCTGCCTTCAACCACCCTGCCTTCCACCACCCTGCCTTCCACCACCCCACCAGCCACCGGTACACCTGCGACAGAAACCACCTTTGAGGTCCGTCTTGCAAGGGTGGAGGCCCGCCAAGACGGGATGCTGCAGATTATGCGGCAACAGGTTGTTGCCGGTAATGAGGCCATGAAGGCCATAGCCACGGCCATTGCTGCAAATACAGCTGCCGTGGAGGCGTCCACGTCTGCATTCAGGCAGTGCATGGGGTCACTGACCGAGGCCCTACTAGCCAACATCAGGCAAGTGCAGCAGCCACACTATGGGTCTGCAAGGGGATTGACAATTGACACATCCACCACGTCAACACCTTCCACCTCTGTTCAATCTAGCCCTGTGCGCTTAACGCGCAGGAGCGCACGGCGCATGGCCATGGAACACCCACAGCCAAAAGTCGCCAAAAAGTGACTTTCTGAAAAATGGAAAAAATGTGAGGAGTAACATTGGTGAAGGCAACACTGTTTGTTGCGCATATGGGGACATTTGGGATCTGTGGGGTGGGTGAGGGAGTTTGTTTTGGGATTGTGGGAGGGGGGAGTGGCACAGTTTTGCACTTTCATATAATACACAAGTTTTCTGGAGAACAATCCCTGGCTGGACATTGTTATTTTTGGTGTGCATCCATTTAATGTGTTAAGGTGTTCAGTGTCCAATTACAACATTCCCTTTGTGCATGTTCACATTGGCCCAGTGTCTGACTGACAAAAGTCATTCATGGTCCCTGTGTCTTAAAAGTATTCGTCAATTAGTGCTTGGCATACAGCATGCCCGTCCCGTGCATCACGTACTGGCAGGGGGGCTCCTTCGCCTCCATCTCCATCCGCTTCAACCTCACCCGGGCCATGCATGTCAATGTCAGGTGGCAGTGGTACATTCCTTCGGACGCACATGTTGTGCAGCATGACACAGGCCATGGTGATCTTTGCCACCTTCTCAGGCCTATACAGGAGTGCCCCACCAGACCTGCTTAGGCAGTGGAACCGCGCCTTCAACAGGCCAAAGGTCTGCTCAATCACAACACGGGTTCGAGTGTGCACACGATTGTACTCCTCTTCATGGCTGTTCTGCGGGTTCCGCACAGGGGTAAGTAGCCACGGCCTCAAGGGATATCCTCCATCACCTGCAAGCAGATACAAATAGGTGTGTGTCACTCTGAACTGACACCTTCAGGGAGCACGGTCATGGCAGCAGCTATTAGGTGTGAGCATGCACATGTCCCTGTACGTGTACCAAATAGTCACCTATATGGAATGTATACTGTAAAGAGGTGTGGAACACTGGATGGGGTTGAATAGATGATGCAGGGTGTAAGCATGCATGCTGAGGCAGATGTGCTGTGGCAGTGCGACAATGTTTAGCCTCCAATTCATGCAGTATACTCTTTGCTATGCATGGCCACACTGGCCGCATTGGCACAGTTGCCATCCTATTCAGTCATGCATTGCTTGCCATCACCATGGTGGCCTGGTTGTGCCTCTTACTTGTTGTCATCCATTTGCATCATTTGTGATATGTGGCCCAGTGATGTGTCATTTTCAGTTTGGCTGTGTCAGGTGAGGAGTGTTTAGCTCTGCATTCATTCTACACTCACTGGCTATTGCCACCCAGGTGTACTATCCCCCCCTTTGCCACCCAGGTGTACTATCCCCCCCTTTCCCACCCAGGTGTACTATCCCCCCTTCTGCATCCGCACACGAGTACCCCACAGCATGGCCATGGGCCTGTTGTGCAACTCACCGAGCAGCCAGGCACGTGGTCCAGCATGTCGCTCCATGTGACGGGGTAGCGTGGAGTTGCGCAGTACCATGGCATCATGTGTGGATCCAGGAAATCGGGTGCAGCAATGGGTGATGATCTTGCTGGAGTCACATACCATTTGCACATTGATGGAGTGGGATTGCTTGCGATTGCGGTACACCTGGGCATGGGGGACTACCAATTCCACATGGGTGCAGTCGATGGCACCGACACAATTGGGCATGCCTGCCAGTGCATGGAAGCCTACTTTGGTTTCGGCTATCTCCTGGGCAGTCCGTGGTAGGGATTTGTGGGTGCTTGCGTGCTTCAGGAGGGCATCCAGCACTTGGTTCAGCATGCGTGAGAATAGTGGTTGTGAAATGCCATGCAGCTGGCCCACTGTGTGTTGGTAGGTGCCTGTGGCCAGGAAGTGTAGCACAGACACCACCTTCAGTAGTGGGGGGATGGCAGTGCGTATTTGTATGTGGCTGGCAAGGTCGTTCTGTATCATGTCCACTATGGTGGTGATGGTGTCACGGTCCAACCGGTACAGGGTGTGGATCTGCTCAGGGGTTAGGTTGAATGGGCTGGGTGTGGTGCGAGGGATTGGTGGCTGCCTTCGAGGCGCTGGTGGTAATTGCTGGGCCTGTCTCACCCTCCTTCTCCTCCTGCGTCTCCTCTGTGCTGCCTGTTCTTGCTGCTGTTGTTGTTGTTGTTGTTGTTGCTGTAGTAGTATAGGCATGTCCTCCTGCGCCATGATTGCAAATGCTAGTGGTAGCATTTTGGTGTAGGAAGGGGTGTGGTGTGTGGGTGTGCTCCTTTTGTACTGGCCCACTCTGCATTGCCTACACCTGTGGGGGGGTTGTGGTGTGTTGGTGTGCTCCTTTTGTACTGGCCCACTCTGCATTGCCTACACCTGTGGGGGGTTGTGGTGTGTGGGTGTGCTCAGTTCATACTGGTGCAGCCTCCTTTGACTCCACCTGTGGGGATTGTGTGCACCTGTGGCAGCTGCCTTGTATCTTGGTTGCTGTTTGCGGGTGGTCCGCGATGCCTGTTTTTCCTGCATCATGCAGCCCGTTGTTACCGTGTTCGTGATGCCGGTATTTGCATGTTTGCGTGGGTTGTGATTGCCCCCTATTACCGGCATGCCGGTGTTTACTACCTGAAGAGGCGCGTGTACACGCCTATGCCGCTATTAGCGGCACCGTAAATAATGGTGCCGTTCATACCGGGTTTGCGGGTCAGAATGCTACGGAACGTTAAATGATGCCGGTATTTACATACCGGCATAATTTTTCCCTTACCGGCATGACTCGTAATGAGGCCCATTGAATTTTATATAGTAAACTGAATCGTATGTCAAAAGTTTATCACTGAGCACACACTACGCACAGTTAGAGGAGTTATTCCGAGGCCTAATGGCCCCTAATGGCCCCTTTCAGCACTTACATATTACCAATGTTGACATGCTGCATGTCTGTAATGGATACATATACATGCTTGTAGTAGGTTGTCCCTTTTTGAGGTTGATCAAAGCTGGACCATGTACTCACCCAGACGCCACCTGTGCTGCTAAATTTTAAGTATGAGAAGTGTTTTCTAGATGGGGAACATGTAAAATATTAAGATCCGATAATGGCCCACATTTTGTTAATTAAGTTTTTGAGCAGATAAGCTTGTGATTAGCATAAAGCACACATTCTCGTCTACTTATCACCTACAAACAAATGTGATCTGTGAGAGACTCAACTGCTTGCTTAAGGAAAGAATAGTCAAATTGAAGCTCACCCGGAAGAAGGGATGGTTGCATTGCCTATCACTGGCATTGTATGCATTGAGAAATCAACCAGGGTCAGACCACCATCTTACCCCCATGAGATAGTGACAGGGAGGCGAATGAGGACACACCTCACACCTCCATCTAGAACTAGAAGTGATGCCCAGTAAACTGCAGAATTGTTAGGAAAGGATCTACGTGAGTATTTTACATGTATGACTGCGAGTTTCTCTGTCATTTCAGATCAGCTCAAGCAACAGGGGTGTAGGGCATGGCAGATCACAGAAGAAGATGATCCTATGTCTGGAGTTAAAGGACTGTGTCATCCAAAACTCTTCCCTGGAGACAAAATTATAATTTGCATCTTTACGAGGAAGTGCCATGAACTGCGCTTCAATGGGCCTTTTATTGTGGAAGACGTCACACCATCTGCAATCAAGGTACAAGGCAGACGTGCTTGGATCTTCCTTGGTGACACAAAGATCTGCACTGGAGAACCCCCGTCACCCGCACCCCAAACGAAAGTAAACATCAGGGAAGAACCTCAACACATTCAGACTAGGTCGATGACGAGGAAGAAGGACGCAGAAGCAGCTAAATAAATAAAAGGAGTAGAGTGGACTATGGCTTGTTGCAGGACACTCTTTTAAGCTACAAAAGAAGAGAGTTAAGGAAGATTATTTGTTATTGAGCCATAGGAGCTTGCTGATATTGGACTAAGACATGTTTATGTCTTGAACGAGAAGGAGAGGTTGCCAAATCTGAAGAACTCCCCTTTTTGACGACTGGGATAGGGTACAGATCCCATTGAAACTCTCTTTGGAGGTGCCCATGGTGGTACCCAAAGACAATGCACACAGGATGGTTCTTGCTATATTTGTCTACATGGGAAGTACTTTTGACGTACAAAATTTTCTGCAAGATTCTAAAAATGGCCCAATTGTGACAAGACTGTTCATGGCTATTATAGAGCAAATGCTCCATCTTCCTAAGTATTGTTCGAAAAACAATACAGATGGCCCTATCTGAAGACAATGTGCAGAGACTGGTTGGTATGGTCTTCTATTATCTTCTAGAGGAATGCCCACATCTCATTGGACAACCGACTGATGTCAAGACCTTTCTGAGAGACCCAAACAATAATGTATTGCTGAATGAATTTCTAAGAGACATTGTTGTACAGGTGAATCATTATTCTGAGAGGACACCAAGACCTTAATGAAGCTTATGAGTGTGGACACAGAGAACATACTTTTCTTTTTCTTCTACTACCTGCTGTAGAAAATCCACATTGTGTATAGAGAAAAGATGATGCTTTTGTGTATATCAGAAATCCAGTGAATCGTCCAGTAATTAGCCAGCTGATCGAGGAACTTGTGGAAAAGCTGGAAAAGCTTCCTGAGTACTTTATGATGTTACCCTAATAAATGTTATTTTTTCCTCCCATGAAAAGAGTAAAAATAGGCAGCAGCAGTAGTTCCAATGTAGTAGTGACTGACATTGACAGATGACCACGATGGACAAGAGGCCATTGCTGCAAGAAGTGGACCTAGTTGTATTTGATTTATTCATGCATTTTGTTTGTAGTGGTGCTTCTTTCGCTTAAAGTACACACTGCATATTATTTTAATCTCAATAAAGCAAAAGGTTCTGTTCATCTTGTGCCCATGGAATGTACACGTGTGGTAACTACTAGACAATGATTTTGGTCATTAGTTTGGTGCTTCCAACTTACCATTGTTCACATCCACATTGGATGTTGTAGGCCTCTAGATATAGAAACCTTGTATTTCAAAATACCACAAGGTGAAACACTGAGGATTATAGAAAGAGTATTACAAGATCTGATACCAAGAGTGCAAATTCCTATTACATTTATAATGCAATTGGCTGAAATAGCCCTCACAAAGAACTTCTTTCTTCTAGAAGACAGATACTATGAGCAAACATCTTGAACAGCGATAGGGACATTTGCACCCAGTCTAGCAAACCTTTATGTAGCAGATTTTGAGGAACCAACAATATACCATGAATCAAACCCATATTTGAACAACATAAGAAGTTGGAGACGCTACATAGATGATGTGCTGATGTTTTTTGAGGGTCAAGAGAATATCCTGATGGAATTTATAGGTTGGTTGAATGCACAAAACCCCTATCTGAGATTTACATATGAACACAGCGAGAAAGAAGCGACATTCCTGGATCTCAAAATTAGGAGGAATGGGGAATCGTTAGAAAACAACCGTATACCGAAAAGAAATGGATTGGAATTCTGTTAGAATTTAACAGTTATCACCAAAGAACCTTGAAAGAAAATCTGCCCTTTGGTCAGTTCCCTAGGTTTAGAAGAAACTGCACGACAAGAAGGGAATATGACTATCTGGCAAATGTACTAATGGAAAAATGGAGAGAAGCGAACAACCTGGAAAAAAAACATATGGCATGCAAGAAAAAGAGCCTGTAATATACCAAGGGAAATTACATTAACTTAAAAGGAAAAGAGTTAGCGTGGAGTAGATAAAATATCAGAAGTCTTTAGCCACTCACCGGTGGTGAACAAATTGAAAAAAGAGGTAAAAAAGCTCATATACTAAATGTTGGGCAAAGTACTCTCAAAGTCCCCCTGTTCGCAATAAAAAGAAGAAGGAATATACGAGATTCATTGGTCAACACCTACAGATAAGGCTATGAAGGAACCGACAATCAGACAAGATTATGGTGCTTGCCAAAGGTGGTTGGACATACCCCGTGCAGACAATCCTCTGTGTGCCCCTTCACAAAGCAGATGACAGAGATAGACATTGGATGGCCACTACCATGGGAACAACGATCGTTCACGAATTGTAACACAACTAATGTTATCTATCTGATTAGATGCCCATGTAATAAAAGCTACATAGGTATGACCACAAGGGCTATCAAAGTCAGAATTTGTGAACATCAGTCAAATATAAGGACCAAACACATCACAGCGCCACTGGTGGAACACTATGTCAACAAAAAACCCACTGAAAATGACATATCATGGATGATTCTGGAAAGAATGAAGATACCCAAAAGAGGAGGAAACATAGGAGCCATGCATCTCAAAAGAGAACAACTGTGGATATTTCGGCTTAACTGCTACAACGGATGGCCTGAATGAAGAACTCTGCTGGCAAACCTTGGAAACTCTATGAGGGTTGAATACTACACATGCAGTACCAAGGTAGTCAGATATGTAACATGGATCACTAAACAAGTAAAAGAACTTAAGAAACAAGATTTCACAAGGCCAAGCGTTAATAGATAGATTAAGATATCCAAAAATCTAAATTCACAATAGAGTGTGGTGCTTTATTGCTAAAATAGATACACACATCTAATCCAATTCCACTAATCGAATGCCACAACACTGTTGAAGGAATAATGGCCGTATGCAAAAGACTACATTGGCCGAATAATGGCTGGTTGCAAAAACCATATTGACGATCATGCTGTGCAGCCACAATTGAAGATAGCCGAGCTCTACTAAGAACTCAGAGCAACATTATATCATAAAAAAAGAAAAAAGAATTAATGAAATGTGGTCGTATTGTAACGTAGAAACTTGTAAACCAAAATCAAAATGACAGCCTTACACAAGAAGATTGGGCATGCATTATGTAATAAATAGGGTGAGTGTAACATGGACACAAAAAGAGGACTGGTTTCTCCATATCACATGACTGATTCATGTAGATATGAGCTATGCGTGCTTCGTAACTATTGTAGCAGAAGTGACAGAGTGAGTAAGTGACGAATCTGCGAGATGTGAGACACAATCAAAACCTCAACTAAAATATACAAGGTGAGGGTGCGTACATTTGGTAGTGTGCATTTCAGGCTGCTCACTTACTTGCGAGACAAGAGAATACCTATATTTGGAATGCACAGAGTGAGCTACAAAAGAGATGCGCAAATGTTTGTCAATCTGCATGATACTCTGATCAAACTCGGAGAAACCCAACTTTGAAATTTAATTATTACGCATATAGGAAGGTAACCATGTAGTATGCACGCATTGAGTCAATGTTACAAAAACGTGACATGAAAGCAATCATTAAAGTAAATGAGACACTGAATGCACACATTTTTGAATTGATAGCAGCGAGTCTTGACATAGGAGTTGAACAATCGTCTAATTAATAAAGGTTTAGGCAGACATAAGGATGACATCATTTGGAGCACCTGTTGCTTTGTTTGAAAAGAAAAAAGAAAAAAGACACAATGCAATAATTTTCCTATTTACTCAGACCATGCTTTTCAACAGGTTAAAAATAAAGGAAGAACAAACCAGTTGTCAAAAGCTAAAAGTCAAGACGGAAGTGCATCTATATGAGCTGTTGGGGTTACAAAATACCAATATCTGTGCTGTTGGGTGACCTTTGGGAGACCCCAAAAGAGAGAGAAAAAGAGAACACAAGTACTGGTAAGAATGCCAATATGTAATGCAATGAACACTGATGTTCTTACTCAATGGAGAGAGAAAAACTTAGTGATGGTTCCCCTTTTTTTATATTCCCTTTAGGGGTGCCACAAGATTAAGACAACTGAAAAAAGAGAAAAGAGACAAACTCTTCTAGCAACAAGAAGGAGACTCGGACATAAACAATCATGTTGTCTTCACTAATTAAAAAACTTGACCAGTTATGTGAGGTCTAAGTCCTGAAAAAAGCAGATTTAAACACTTATCACACTGAAACCGGTCAACCAAAATGGAGGTGCAGGTGATGACCAGAACCCCCGAGACTTACATATAGTTGGTAAGATCAGTGAAAATACATCAATTTATTTAGCAGATGCATTTTTAAAACATTATTTGTGGAATTAGAAATACACAAGGAAACCTTTAAATAATTTTTAATTTAATTTTTCTAATTTTATAAGACAGACTAGCAGGAAGGAATAAAAAGTATATCTGACTTCCTACAGTGTGCAACTGTTTTTAGTTGTTAGTAAAGTAGTGAGAGAGGGAAGGGTTACTCTCTTTTCTATCCCCTGACCTAGACAGATAGTACACCAGTGCTGACTAGGGAGACTGCATCCGACTGAAGGATAGTTAGTCTCTTTTATACAGGGATATTTAGTAAGTGACAGGCTACTATAGATGCAGAAGCTATGAAAAACAAACTCAAAGATTTTCAGTCTGTGTTGTGTGAAAAAAGTGAAAATATTAAAACCTTGTAACACAATAGTTTCTTGATAAGCAAAATAGACTTTATCAGTCCCAGAATAATGTCATTTTCTACTAGTCAGTCTACGCCTATGAATACATAAAGTTCCTCATCCAGGTTGTGGCCCCTGGGTATCGTTGTGTCCAAGCCTACAATGTGCCATCATTCTTTTTGGTGTAGTTTTATTTCCTTGTAACAACCTCTTGGGTGCATTTCCACTTGCTTCAGGACAACATATTGAAATGTCTCCAGGCCCCCTTCATGTATTTCCTCATAGTGCTTCGCGAAGGGGTTTACATAGTGTTTATTTTGTATGGTCCTCAGATGTTGCAAAATCTTGATTTTGGTCATTAGTTTGGTGTTCACATCCACATTGGATGATGTAGGCTACATATGTACACAATCTATCAACAGGAATGCCACTGAGTACAGCTACCCGCCCATACACATGCTAGATGTGCTTGGTTGCGCTAAGTGTTAGCAGTCATATTGGTCATTGGATCCAAATAGAACAAGAGAGAGGGATAGAGATCAACATATTTTAATTAGTCTATAGAAGAGACTGACATGTTAAAAAACAATAATGCATTTCGTTTACACAAAACATAAAAGCAATTAATGAAAAACACCGTTTTTCCTAACCAAGAGAGCAGCAACTGTAATTGACATATTTGAACAGTTGAGTGAGGTTAGTATAAGTGTGATATTGACATTGCATATATCCACAATTGCTATTTTATTAGTCCTTGACTCTGTCGACACAGAGGAATGTGTTTCTGGGTATCAGCGGGTGTGATTTGAGAACAGACACTCTCTAGCTGGCTTAGTCTGTCATGAGACATGTGCTGAACCCGTCTTCAGGACAATGGATTTTAGGGACACAGCAACTTAATGATGCAGCTAAAAACCAAAAACACGAAAAATGTGTTAATGGCGCCTTTAAAAACTAAATAGGGATCTCTATGAGTGTACACACGCAGCCATTCGCACTGACCTTTCAATTTCTTTGTAGCAGTGTGGGGCGTCGGAAATGGTGACCTTGGACCAAATTCGAAAAACTGTGCGAACTCACAGTTGAACAAAAGCTAAAAATGAAAATTTTAGTTTTTAGCTGTTGATGTTTTCAGGTGCCACTTTTGTTTATGTTACATTTTGGTACGCGGAGAAACATATACGCTGGATAATTTAACACATTGAGTTTTAGTGGAACTTAATGAATCAATATATTGACGTGCCAGAATTGGCAGGAAAGCAGGCAATGGTTGTTACCTTTATTCCATAAGTTTGTGCATGGACAGTAGTTAGCCGTGTTGTTGTTATTAGTGGAAGGTTGAAATACATTCCCCGAAAAACACGGACTGGAAAGGGTGTCGTTCGTAGAATTGACACGAATCTTCAAATTCTGACATCAGACCATCTAACAGCATAACAGGTTTAAAACCCCCCTCCTCCTTTATACCATTGTCTTCTATGGTTTCGCCTGAAATCATTAGCTTTGAAAACAAAGTGCTTCGAGAGATGAAAACTCTTATAAAAACAAAAAACAAATGTAGAAGTAATCTCTCTAAAGAAGAACAATCGGCTCTCACCAATTTGGAAAACAACAACTCTTTTGTGATTAAGCCAGCAGATAAGGACGGAGGGGTTGTTTTATGGGACACAAAAAAGTACGATACTGAGATTAGGAGACAATTAGAGAACAGAAAATTCTACAAACAACTAAAAGGCAACCCAACTGAAACTATCCAAGAGGAGATTAACAGTCTTCTGGCTCATGCATCCAATGAAGGGTGGATCGACGATGAAGAAAAGTCTTTCCTTACCATTAGCCATCCCATTATTCCTGCCCTATACTGCCTTCCAAAGATCCATAAAAATGCGGTAGATCCACCAGGCCGTCCCATTGTCGCTGCTATCGGCTCATTGTTAGAACCTTTGTCTATCTATACGGATTTTTTTCTTAGACCATTTGTGCTCAAAATGAAGTCATATGTCCAAGACACCACCCATATGATAAAAATTGTCAACGACCTTGTGATTTCTCCCGATGACATTTTGGTCACATTGGATGTAGAATCGTTATATACCAGTATTCCTCAGTTACAATGCATCCAGACAATACACACATATCTTGAGAAAAGAGCGGACTTGTCACCGCCATCCGATTTTATATGTGAATGCATTAGAATAGCTTTGGTGAATAACTTCTTCATGGTAGACAATACATTTTTTCAACAGCTACATGGGACAAGCATGGGGGCCACATTTGCACCCGACTTGGCCAATTTATTCATGGATGACTTAGAACACAAATCGGTTTACCACAATAATAATCCCTTCACAACGGAAATCATCACGTGGCATCGCTACATAGATGATGTGTTCCTACTTTGGCGTGGAGATGTAACAACATTGACCAACTTTTTAGAATGGTTAAACAAACAAGACCCATGCATAAATTTCACCATGCATTATGATCACCACAAAATAGCGTTTTTGGATCTAGAAATTTATAAAACAACGTTAGGCACCCTGAACACCACTCTTTACAAAAAACCCACGGACAAGAACACTCTGCTTTCTTTTAAAAGCTTTCATCCACAATCACTGCGGGAAAATCTTCCCTTCGGCCAATTTCTACGAATTAGGCGAAACTGTTCGACTAAAGAAGACTTTGATAGTCACAGTCAAAATCTGTCCCTTAGATTAAAAGAACGGGGATATCCCCCACACATCATTAGACGATCTATGAAAAGGGCACGAAACACAGATAGATCTCGGTGTCTGGAAAAACAAGCAAAGACACAAGAGGATAAAATCACCTGTGTTTCGACTTTTTCGCCTATTAGCAATGATTTGCGCCGGTGCATTCTGAAAAATTGGTCTTTAATACAAACTGAAGATTTCTTTGTACAGAAACCACGCTTTGCCTTTAAACGTATGCCTAATTTACGTGACAAATTGGTACACACATACAAGATCCAAAAAACAATTCAGACTTCGTCACAAACTACATTATGGCATCTACCGCCAGTCACTGGGCATTTTAAATGTGGCAAGTGCTCAGTGTGTGAATTAACAGATAACCTTAAAACTGTTACTCTTAACGGGTTTATCTGGCATCTTAATAAATTCACAAACTGTAACACCTCCTGGGCTATTTATGCCATCACTTGCCCCTGTGGGCTTGTATATATTGGCAAAACGAAGAGACCTATAAGACAAAGAATATGCGAGCACCGCTCATGTGTAAAAAATGCAGTGCCCGAAAAACCATTAGTGGCCCACTTCGTGAAAGCTAAACACACTGTAAAAGACATCCAGTGGGTCATACTTCAAACAGTACCACCACATCCGCGTGGTGGTGACAGAGACCGAAAACTAAGACAGCTCGAACAAAAGTGGATTTATAATTTAAACACAGTACAAGCCGGCCTTAATATTGGAATAGAATGGAGTCTGTTCCTTCGTAAATAACTTCTGCTCACACGTTTAGTGGCCTTAAAACACATTCTGGCTTGGGCCACAGTAGCTTACTCAATCACACAGTTCACTTCCGTAAACGCTGCTGGTTGCGTGATAATGTCTTTCATATTTAAACCACTTGGGCCTCACTGTCATGACACTCTGTTATTTCTTATCTTTTTTGCACATTGACATTGCTCAATTTTTCGCTGGCCACAATAATCAGCAAAGACCTTTCAATCGGTCACGAAATATTAATTTAGCAACAAGTATCGATAGCACCACGATAAATAACGTGGCTAATTGGAGCCATTGGTTTCGAATTGTTTATATTAAAAAATACGTCTTATTTCCTTCACTAGACGTGGCAACACTGAAACCGGCCATTTTTCCATCCAATATGGCGTTAAATGCTATGTCAACTACAAGCATGCTTACGGTCTAGTTGTCGGTTTCTCAATTAAAAATTATTCGGTCGGCAGCAACCAGCGTTTCACTCGATGCTCGACATCGCGACAGCCTGCACCCTTTCGGCAGAGTATTCCGCAAGGACGTAGGTAAGCGAATACAATTGCTGGGAAAAACCAGATAAATGAATCACGATTCCTATGTCGCTCAATTATCTAACGGCAGCTCCGTGTGGTTTTCTTTCCGGAAAAATAGCCACACGGCGCCCGTTTGAAGATTCGTGTCAATTCTACGAACGACACCCTTTCCAGTCCGTGTTTTTCGGGGAATGTATTTCAACCTTCCACTAATAACAACAACACGGCTAACTACTGTCCATGCACAAACTTATGGAATAAAGGTAACAACCATTGCCTGCTTTCCTGCCAATTCTGGCACGTCAATATATTGATTCATTAAGTTCCACTAAAACTCAATGGCCCTCATTACGACCCTTGCGGAAAGCGACTGACCGGAGCGCCACAGCGTAAATAGCGTTTCCGCCATTGCACGAAGGAGCAAAGTGCGGCCCATTCCGACCCATCGGGCACGAGCACCACGGCATGGCGGAAGTGCAAAGTCCGCGATGGCGGAAATGACCCCAAAACGGCCCACACCGCCGCCGTACGGCGCCCTAGGTGCAATACCGCCACCCCTCTTAGCGGTCACCGCAGTGTGCGCCTACCGGAAAGTACGGTGCCCGGAAATATACGGAAACGGAAGTTAAAACATGGGCCCGGAACGGGAAACATCCCGCCGAACACCTATAAATACACTAAAACCACACAACCACTAAAATCACTACCCTGAAACACACCCCAACCCGTCAACCACCCTAGCGAAACCAAAAAAAATGGGAAAAGCAGCGAAGAAAGCGTGCGACCGCAAGCGGCAGGTCCACTTCTCCCGTGAGGAACTCACCGTGCTAACAGAGACCCTCCAGGAGAATGCTGCCGTCGTCTTCTGCACGCAAATGACCAGGACGGCACTTGCAAACAAGAAGGCCATATGGGCTCTGGTGGCACAGCGGGTAAGTGCGGTGGGGACCGCACCCCGCACCCCACAGCAATGCCGCAAGCGATGGGACGACCTGCGGATACGCGTCCGCAGCATACTCTCTGCCAACCGCAACATTGCCACAGCCACCGGGGGAGGTCCTGAATCACCCATCAAGTTGACCCCCTGGGAAGAAATCTGTGCCTCCACCATCGGAATGGAGAGCATAGAGGGAGTCGGAGGGATGGAGAAAGGAGTGCAGACATCCGAAGATACAGGTAGGTGGGCCAGATAAAACAATGCCAAATCCACACAGTCCATCCATGTGAAGTACCATGCGTCCACATAGTGCAACAGAAACACATGTCCAGGAGAACGTCCACACACATCGGCCTGATAGCGCACGTTAAAACTCACAATAAATACATAAATAATTAAAAACCCCTAATACACGCACTACACGTGCAGCAGGCACACCCTAACTGCAGGCTGCCAAACAACTGCACCCTCACTCCACACACAAATCAAAGCACCTCCAAGGCCCCGACCCAAATCACCCTCAGGTACCACCCCAATGCATGTGATACAATGCCATTCCAATTCCCACAGACCCATCAATAACCCTCGCCCTCCTTTACTCCACCACAGGGTCCGATCCAAACGACGAGCTACAGGACACCCCTACCAGCACACCTGCAAAGAGGGCCAAGACCAACGGCCAGAGACCCTCCACCTCAGCTGCACGCATCAAGACACGGCAGCAGCACAAATCAGGTGGCAGCACAGAGGAGGGAACATCAACAGGCACCCCAGCAGCCAGCATGCCCACAACACCACCACCACAGGTCCCCCCAATGGATGCCACAGAAGGCACTGCCTCTGGTGGCAGCAGCACCATAGGTGACACCCCATTGATGGCAGCATGCTCCGACACAGAAAACGGGGATGCCGAAGTCAGATCCATCCATGACCTGTCCCAATCCCCCTGTCTGTCCCATCCCGTACAACATGAGGATACCACGCAGGGGCACCCACAAGACGACGACTGGCCATCCCCCACAAGCCCTGTGGCAAGGCAACATGAGGACAACAGCCCCTCTGTGACACCCCCGCAAATGGCCATGGCCCAGCAGAGGCAACAGTCCCTCGACCAGTTGATCGAACAACAGCAGCAACTGGCCACGCTCCTCAAGGACCATGCTGATGAATGTGGGGGCACTAAGGCAGACATAGAAACATCAACTGAGACACTTAGGGCACAAATCGAGAGTAGCACCGAGAGCCTGAGAGTCCAAATGGAGAGAAGCACCGAGAGCCTCAGGGGGGAACTGCATGCGACGGCCAAGGACGTATGTGCCGAACTTGCCGCAGTGCGCCGTGTGCTCACTGAGCTCTCGCAAACCCTTAGGGACATGCATGGACGTGAGCAGGCAGACACATCATCCGTTGCAAGTTCCGTCCAGGGCAGCCCCCAACGTAGATCTGGAAGGAACCTGCGCTCCACAGGCAGGGGTGCCCCTGATACCCGCAGAGGGGGCATGCAATAGCGACAGCCCACTGACAATGAGCATCTTTGGACACTGGTGTTCGGGGGGGAGGTAGGGGGGTGGAGGGGGTGTGTTGGGCTCACTTGGGTGGCGGGTCGATAGGGTGTTCAACATGACATCACATATGCCATAAAAAGTGCACGATCAACCAATGAGATGTGTGGACATTGATCTTTGTGTACTAGGCCATCATAGGCGTACAGTCCATATTGTGCATGTCCCAGACACACGCAGTGCCACGAGTCCCGTGTCCATGTATCAGCCACCAGGCGTTAGTGCTAGAAGCATACATCAATGAGATGCTGACGAATGTCACGGGCCTCCGGTGCCTCGCAGACTCCATGAGGTGCTGCCACATCCCCACCCTCATCATGACCATCTTCAGGTGCTTGCAGTTCTGCGTCAGGGGGCATGGGCACATTTCTACGTACGCACATGTTGTGGAGCATGACACATGCCATCACCATCTTTGCAACCTTCTCATGGCGGTACAGGAGTGCCCCGCCAGACCTGCTGAGGCAGCGGAAACGGCCCTTCAGTAGGCCGAATGCCTGTTCTATGACTACACGGGTACGTGAGTGGGCATGGTTGTAGTCCTCCTCATGCTGGTCCCGTGGGTTCCGGACTGGTGTGAGGAGCCATCTCTTCAGTGGATATCCAGCATCACCTGTATGTGGACGAGAAACGTATGATGTGGAATGCCATTGATACGTACGCACACCCCCCCCCTTCCTGCCAGGTCATTGCCAATTCACATACCCCACATCATCATGCATGTAATGAGACTCACCGAGTAGCCAGGATCTGTTCCCTGCGTGTCGCTCCATGTAGCGTGGTATTGTAGAGTTCCTCAAGACCATAGAATCATGGGTTGATCCAGGGAATCGGGCACAACAATGTGTAATGATCCTGTTGGAGTCACACACCATTTGTACATTCAGGGAATGAAATTGTTTTCGGTTGCGGTACTGGGCCTCCATGGCATGTGGGACGACCAATTCAACATGGGTGCAGTCGATGGCACCAATGCAACCCGGTATGCCGGCAAGTGCATGGAATCCCACTTTCGTGTTTGTAATTTCCTGCTCCGAGCGTGGTAGGGAGATGTAGTCGTCTGCGTGCTGCAGGAGGGCATCGAGCACTTGCAATAGTGTCCGTGAGAACAGTGGCTGAGAAATGCCATGCAACTGTCCGACTGTGTGCTGGTAGGTGCCTGTGGCCAGGAAGTGGAGTACAGACACCACCTTCAGTAGGGGTGGGATGGCGGTTGGGCTATCTATCATGCTGACAAGGTCAGCCTGTGTCATGTCCACAATGGCGGCTATGGTGTCCCGGTCCAAACGGTAGAGGGTGTGGATCTGCTCATCAGTGAGGTTGAACGGATGTGCTCGGAGGCGTGGGATTGCGGGCTGCCTGCGTGGTGGTAGTGGCTGTGCTGGCAGCCCTTGCTGCCCCTGCCTTGCCCTCCTCCTCCTCCTGCGTCTCCTCCGTGCGGCCGGTTGTAGTTGGTGTTCGTCTTCTTCTTGGAGTTGGAGCACTTGCAGTGCTATCAGGTCCCCCAGGGCCAACATCGCGAGTCCTGCCGGTAGCATTTCGGTGTGGTTGTGGGAGGAGACTGGCTGTGCAATTTATGTGTTTTCAGGCTGTATGGCCTCCACCTGTGGTGATTCATTCCACCTGTGCAAACTGCCCTCCCCTTTGGCCGAGCAGGTCACGCGCACAACGCTGCAATTCGGGGAATGGCATCTTGCTATTGCTATCATGTATTTGTACCCGATGGCCGTGTAAGATTGGTTGATATGTTCATTCGGCTATGGTCCCATTGTTTCCCATTCTATCTGTGCAGTCGCGAACAGACTTGTGAAGGGTCAGTGGAACGTAGTACTCGAGTAACGGTGGGCCCTCATGCATCACTGTACCGAGTTGCAACGACGGGCGGGGCGTCCCATTCGTGGGTGAAGGCAGTTGCCATTTTCACACACAGCCGCACTCGATGGAATAATTAGTGATTTCAAACGGCCACAGATGCCTTTCCGACGTGGTGTTGCAAATGAGGAATTCGAAGGCCGGCGCTTTCGGTCTTCAGCTAGCGGCGAGGAGATGCCCACAGGTCTGACTGCAAATATAACGTTCTATTGTTCAATGTCCTTGAGACAGGGCCCATGGCGAGGGAGCAATGATTGATATGAATAGTTTGGGATGCGCAATAGCTACGTGGGCGATGAGGCCGGCCGTTCCCAAATACATGTTACTTCACAACACTGGAATTACGGGCTGGGGCACTGTGGATTTTGCAGGCTGCATAACGCACAGACTCAATGGATGTTTCTAATGTTATGTGAGTAATTATTCAGGCGTTTTGATCCCGGGATGAGGGAATGATGAATGGATGCATGGGCAGGTGATTTGATACAGAGTTTGCCATGTACAGGGCTTCTAGGGATCTATCCGCCTCCCCTACGCTATGTGATGCAGGGCTGCCATAGTGGGACCATCGTCTATCTGGCCTTGTTGAGCCCTCCCTGTCTCGAGGCGCCCTCAGACACTTGTGTCCATGCACGTTAACATTCCCATCTGATGGAATCTGTTTTGACAGACGCATGCACAGGTACACTCGTTTGTGATGGTGTTTGCACCTCGATATGGATGGTTATGAGTCGCAAGTGGTTTTGGGGTGGTGATGATCCTTTTGAGTGGGCTAGCATGCATATGGCTGTGGATTTCGTGTGATCATTGAAGTGAGTTGTTCGAATGTAGTTCTGATGGCCATTTTGTTCTTTTTCTTTTCTTTTGGTTGACAGGTATCTCCTCCCCTTTTACCACTGCCATCTGTATGCCACTCCTGCAGATGGATTTTACTCCCGACACCTGCTGCTTCGTGTTAATCAGTGGAGCAGCATTACGATCTTATGGGACGATCGCCAATGGCCCACATGCCCTTACGCAGTACTGGTGGCTCGGAGCAACATTTCGGCCTTTCAGCTGGACTAGTGCCTCCCCATTGGGACGGCCCTGCGGTTCTGTGCGCTTCCATGTTGCCTTTTCGTACGTGAATGTGGCTCTGTGTACCATGGGGGAACAGGGCGACACACAAGTAGTGGCTGGTCATTTCTTGCGGATACAGCCCACAATGGTGATTAGTGTTTTGGAGTTCATGGCCTGATGGCTGTATGGGCTTGGTGACTTTGATGTGCATAAATTGCTATTCTGATTTGGCCCGTGTAGCGTTTTTCTTTGCAAGTGATGTGGCATATGCCTATTTGGGGGGCGATGTATTGTGAGGAGATCTGCATTGGGTTCCAGCTTCGGGGTTTAGTTGCGTGGTACTGTACTGGGCGCGTTTGCCTACTAAGCCCGTGAGGTCAGGGATGGGGGCTGCCTATATGACAGTTTGAATGTTGTCATGCTCAGGGGCGGGGGATTGGGTTTTGTGTAACAGATGCCGGTCAGCCAGGTGGACTGGTGGAATGATGTGATTTTCGGAATATTGCTGGTCACAGGTGCCTGTGTTTGCGTGCGTTTCTTGGTGGGGGACTGTGGTCATGTCCATTGGGATGGCTTCTGTATTCGTGCCATCTGTGCCCTGCAGCTCCCATTGGCCCCTCTTGTGTTGCTTTTGTTCGTTGGCATGCATGGGTGACTTGTACATTTCAATGGTTGCATTGTGACTTCATTGCACCTACGGGGAGTTGTACTTTGTGGGCAGGGAGCGGTGTACAGGCACTCAGTGGGGCCGTTTACGGTTGATTCGCGATGCCGTACTTCTCGCCATGGCGGAATGGTACATTACGCCATGCCTGATGGCGTTAGGTACATGTCCGCTAGGGTCGGAATTGGCGTACCCTTGCGCCATGGTGGTGTTTGCGGTTTGGCATGGCGCGCGCGCGCGTGCTTGGTGCAGTTAGCGTTGGCGTTCACTACGGTGTCGCTAATGGCTTCGTACTTTGCGGTGACGGGTCATAGTCGCACCGAGCGCTATTCGATGGCGGTATTGCATTTCCTCCATCGTTTTTCGCTTTCCGCCAGGGTCGTAATGAGGGCCAATGTGTTAAATTATCCAGCGTATATGTTTCTCCGCGTACCAAAATGTAACATAAACAAAAGTGGCACCTGAAAACATCAACAGCTAAAAACTAAAATTTTCATTTTTAGCTTTTGTTCAACTGTGAGTTCGCACAGTTTTTCGAATTTGGTCCAAGGTCACCATTTCCGACGCCCCACACTGCTACAAAGAAATTGAAAGGTCAGTGCGAATGGCTGCGTGTGTACACCCATAGAGATCCCTATTTAGTTTTTAAAGGCGCCATTAACACATTTTTCGTGTTTTTGGTTTTTAGCTGCATCATTAAGTTGCTGTGTCCCTAAAATCCATTGTCCTGAAGACGGGTTCAGCACATGTCTCATGACAGACTAAGCCAGCTAGAGAGTGTCTGTTCTCAAATCACACCCGCTGATACCCAGAAACACATTCCTCTGTGTCGACAGAGTCAAGGACTAATAAAATAGCAATTGTGGATATATGCAATGTCAATATCACACTTATACTAACCTCACTCAACTGTTCAAATATGTCAATTACAGTTGCTGCTCTCTTGGTTAGGAAAAACGGTGTTTTTCATTAATTGCTTTTATGTTTTGTGTAAACGAAATGCATTATTGTTTTTTAACATGTCAGTCTCTTCTATAGACTAATTAAAATATGTTGATCTCTATGCCTCTCTCTTGTTCTATTTGGATCCAATGACCAATATGACTGCTAACACTTAGCGCAACCAAGCACATCTAGCATGTGTATGGGCGGGTAGCTGTACTCAGTGGCATTCCTGTTGATAGATTGTTTGCACTTGGTCCTCAGCCACACAGCCCCCTAAAAAAGAGGACTTTTCTAGCTCAAAACCCTTGACCTACTGGCTACATATGTACTACTGCATGTTAGGTTTTGTTTTATGGATACATTTTCCTTTGTTTGCGGGTGAGCATATTCCATTTTGCTAGTGCCATGCTTGCATGCTTTGCACTTTATACACTTCTTGAAGCAATTTTTCACTTTTGATAGCCAATTAGTTTTAGTTGTTTTCTTGTGACAGAAAATCTGGTACTAGTAGATTTCTAATCGGGGGCTTTCTATATTTGATTCTTGCTTTTCCCCCCTATGTGTGTACTGATAGATTTGTCTTTAGTGAAAATCATTCAGTGGTTATCTAAAATGTGGCATACCGGTCTAGCCTTATTATTATATGTTGTAGTAAATCTTGGAGGTTCTAATTTGCCATTTTCTGCCTTTTTCCTTTTATTCTTTACTGTCAGTAGTAACTCCCTCTTCACCTTCTTTGTCTTTGAGTATGCTTGATTTATGACCTGTAGAGGGTATTTTCATTCTTTTAATATTTTAGCTGCTTCTTATGAGTGGTTCGAACAGACCATTTTAAAAACTCACCAAATGAGATGCTCCATTTTGAATTCTTTGGATGACTGCTCTCAGCATGTAAGCTAGGGTTTGTACTGATTTCTTTTCTATGCATGTTGCTTCATACTTTAACATCAACTATTTCTATTTTTATGTCTAAATAGACAATACACTTAATGTTGCGATGTTCTGTGACTTGGATCTTATGTGGATTGTCGTTGATAATTGCAACAAAATCTAGCCACACTTTTAAGCTGCCATTCTAGAAAAGGTCATCGCTATATCGAGTCATTGATATTATTTTTTGTGTGAGTTTGCTAAAATCATCAGATTGTAGGATCTCATTTCCCCATATCCCCATATATAGATGTATATATGTTGGTGCAAAAGTTGTCCCTGCATATTTGTAAGTAATGCCGTTCGTCAAAAAGTAAAACATTGTGCTCCTAACAATATCTGAGCATCTCTAGTATCATTAGTGAGTGGTCTCTGTAGGTGGCTGATTTTGAAGATAAAAAGTGTTGTGCCACCTTTATTCATATATTGTGCTCGATGCTCGTGTATAACGATACAACATTCAACATTGCCAATATATTTGGCAATATATATGTGGGTTGCCATGTAGTGTCTTGCATTTTGATACGGAAATTCACAGTATCTCTGATGCATGATGTAACAATTGTTATGAAAGAAAATAGGTTTTTGTCATTGCATTTCAAGGTTTTTTTCTAGCATAGATCCAATTTATGATACACTCGTCTCCCCGGTGACTTCATCTTCAGTACAAAATATATTGTTGGTGTTACCAGGTGTTTCCCAAATACGTATTCCTTTTCTTCTCATTCCAACAATCCACTCTCAAACCATCCAGATAGCTTCTTAATATATTCCTCTTGGTATTCTGGGATCGGATTATGATCCACCATGTTGTCATTTCTGGTGTTGTTGAGTTGCTGCATTGCTTCTGCCATGTCAACTGTTGTTCTCATCACAACCGTATGACCTCCTTTATCCAAAGGTTTTATCACAACTAAGTCATAAGTTCTCAAGTTGTTAGTTGCCTCCCACTGGTTTGTGTCTAAATTTGACTTTGTGTGCAACTCCTTTTTCTCACCTAGTTTTCTTAGCTTGTTCAATACTAGGTCAGTAAAGATATCTAGATGTGCGCAATTAGGAATTTTGGGGTCAAATTTTGATTTTGGTTTCAAAGCACTTTCACCCATTAAAATTGTGTTAATGCCAAAAGATTTTAGATTGCGACTTTCCCACAACAACTCATCATTCTCATGTGGTTCTTCATGATTTGTGGAACCTTCTAACCCGTTCAGAGCTAGTACTGCTGGTATATCTGTGATTGATAGTTTTGATGGTTTTTCTTTTCTGTGTTCTCTATATTCCATCTTGTCTTGGATCTCACGGGATTGATCAATCTCACTTTTTGGACGAAACGAGTGACTTCCATTTTGGGCGGAATTCGCACAATTTATGATTGTGTAATTGATTACTTAGCTGGTGTTTCCAGAATGATGCGCCCGCACTAAATCACTGGTCAGGCTCTGGCGTGGCTGATCTCTTTCCTCTCCAATCGACTCTCCCAGGTCCAACTCGGGTCCTTCCTCTCTGACATCTTTTTCTCCACCTGTGGTGTCCCCCAGGGATCTAATCTCTCCCTCTGGCTGTTCAACCAGTATCTGGCACTCCTTGCCCACCGCATCGCTGCTCTCTGCCCCAACTTTCAGTGCTATGCGGACGATACCCAGCTCATTTTCAGGCTACCCTTGGCCTCCTCCTCTCCCTCCCTCATCTCTGACTGTCTGTCTGCTATCCAGGAATGGTGTGCCGCCAATGACCTCTGCCTTAATGCCAGTAAGACTGAGATTCTGCTCATCGGCACACCCACTCCCTCCTTCCCTGCAGCTCTCTGGCCGGCCTCTCTTGGCCCTCTTCCTGCTCCTACCTGCAAGGCAAAAAACCTCGGGGTTATCTTCGACTCCACACTCTCCTTCTCTCCTCATATATCTGACGTCTCTAAGAAGTCACACTACCAGCTGCACCTCCTCAGAGGTATTCTTCCCTTCCTCTCCTTCCCCCAGAAGCTCGCTGTCTCCCGAGCCCTGGTTCTCTCAAAGCTGGACTACTGTAACAGCCTCTATCTTAATCTGCCTGCCTCCACACTCCGCCCTCTGCAACTCATCCAGAACAGAACTGCGAGACTTGTCCTTGGCCTCAAGCCCAGGGACCGTATCTCTCCAGGACTGAAATCTCTACACTGGCTCCCAGTGGCTGTGAGGATAAAGTTCAAAACCCTCTGCATTGTCCACAAGGCCTTCTGGGGCCTGGGGCCCAAATACCTTCAACTCTCTCTTCCTAAATATCTTCCTTCCCGAGCCCTTCACTCATCCGTCTCCAACTCCCTCAGGGTCAGCCGCTTCTCGAAGCAACGAGCTGGGGGTAGATCTCTCTCCGCGGCAGGGGCCTCCCTCTGGAACAGCCTTCCTGCCCCCCTGAAACTTGAGGAGAACCATCTCCGGTTCCGGAAGCACCTCAAAACCTTCCTCTTTGCTTCTGCTTTCTCTCTCCCTCTCCCCTGCTAATTCTTCACTGAAACTGCACTGAATCTGCAACTGGGCCACTCTCACCGACCTCGGTCCTGGGCCCAGCCACTCTCCACTTGCACTGCCTCCCTGGCAACCCCTGCACTGCGGGACTGTCTCTGTATCCCTACAGCCCCCCCTTCCCAGCACTTGTTCTGCACTTACCTTGCACTTGCCACCAGCTGGCCCTTTTATTTATTTATTCTACTTACCTTGTACTGCACTTCCCCCCCTCCCCTTCCCCATGCACCTCTCCCTTCCCCCTACCCCTGCACTTGCGCGATCTGAATGACACCTGGCGTAGTAGGATCGTTGTCTGTCTTCCCCTTGTTCCCCCCTCCCTGCCTCGTCGCGCCTTGAAACACTTGTGTATAGGCACGTTACAAATGCCTTATGATATCATATCATAAATGTGATGCATTGATCTTTGTTTTCACCTGATGCCCTGTGCATTTCCACCATGCCTAAGGCCCTCCAAGATGGCCGTGTGTTCGTACTTCTTGCAAAGTGATGTTGTAATGTTTCCTGTTTTGTGACCAGCTCCCGCCCCCTCTCCCATTGGTTGCCATTGGCCCCTTAAGCCAATGGCTGTCACCGGGAGGCGGGAGCCGGCCCAACCACCTAAGGCCCACAACGGGGCCCTGCCTCCATCTGCTCTTTCTACCACCCTTTTCACTTCGAGCTGGAGCCCTTCCCTCTGCCTTCCAGCACTCATCATCTGTGCTGGACTTGCAACAACATTGCGCCCTGCTGGGGGTAAGGACTGTGAGACTTTACATGCACTTTTTGGACGATACGAGTGACTTCCATTTTGGGTGGAATTCGCACAATTTATGATTGTGTAATTGATTACTTAGCTGGTGTTTCTAGCATGATGCGCCCACGCTAAATGTGATGCATTGATCTTTGTTTTCACCTAATGCCCTGCACATTGCCACCATGCCTAAGGCCCTCCAAGATGGCCGTGTTTTCGTACTTCTTGCGAAGTGATGTTGGAATGTTTCGTGTTTTGTGACCAGCTCCCGCCCCCTCTCCCATTGGCTGCCATTGGCCCCTTAAGCCAATGGCTGTAACCGGGAGGCGGGAGCCCGCTCAACCACCTAAGGCCCACAACGAAGGCTCTGTCTACCCCTGTCCACCACGGTATGCCGGATCGCCCCCCACTGAGTGTCTATGTGCACCCCTGCCCTCGTGAGTGTCTGTGTGCCCCCCTGCCCCCCGTGAGTGTCTGTGTGCCCCCCAAGCCCTCCGTGAGTGTCTGTGTGCCCCCCAGCCCCCCATGAGTGTCTGTGTGCCTCCCTGCACCCCTGTGAGTGTCTATGTGCCCCCCTGCCCCCACGTGAGTGTCTGTGTGCCCCCTGCCCTTCCCATGAGTGTCTGTGTGCCCCCACCCTGCCTTGCTCCCCCCCTTTTTTGGCTCTGTGTACCCCCTTCCCCACTTACCTGCCTTCTACCCCTTTCCCCCTCCATAATTCCCTCCTCTTCTACTATCTTCCTACTCCCCTTCCTACTGATTTCTCCCTCCTCTCAGCCTTCCCCCTCCTAGCACTTACTCCTATCATCTGTTCCCTTGACTTTTGATAGCAGCTTGTCTGTCTCCCCTCCTCCCCCCCCTTGTTCTTCTCCCTCCTCCCCCCACCCCTGCTTTTTAAATTTGTCACTGACAAATTTGCTCAGTAGCGTGCCTTGTTTATCTCCTTCTCTCCACTCATATACCCCCGTGCCTCCCTCCCACCCCTCCTCTTGTATACCTCCTGCACTACATCAATTGTCACCAGACATAGTAATTTTACTGCTTGCTTTGTTCTCCTTTCTTTTCCATTACCTCTTGCCTTACTTGTTCTATGCACTTGCACTATCAGAAATGTCGACAGGCCTATTACGATAGTTATTTTTCACATTCTGTATTGTTTCAAGGACTTTAACTGAATGTAACTGTATTTTCCTATGTCCCCTCTCTCCTTGAAGTGCTTTGAAACACATTGGGCCTCCTTACAAATCAGGCGGTCCGGAAATAACGGTGGCGGTAAACCCGCCGCCACCATTGTTTCCGGACCGCCTGATCCCGTCTCCTGCAGGCGGGAGGTGATGTTCCCGCCAGGTTTGACCTGGCGAGTTTAACACCGCCCGCCTGCAGGCGGACGAGGAAACACCGGCAGCATTACGAGATGTTGCCGGTGTTTCCATGATCCCCATTCCCATTGAGTCCCATAGGACTCAATGGGAATGGGGATTAACACCATTCTGCGTCAATGATTCCCGGAACACCGGGGTTGTAATGCCCCGGTATTTCCGGGAATCACAGAGGCGGAATGGTAATATGAGTCTGGCGGTAACCATGTGGCTTTACCACCTCGGTTACCGCCAGACTCGTAATGAGGCCCAATGTGTATAGGCGCTATATAAATAAACAATCAATCAATCAATCAATCAATTCCCAAAGTATTTATGTAGGTCAATGGGTATCTGTGCATAATCAAGTATGGCACCCTGATAGAAATGTAAGCCCTTCGCTAACACATTCAACTCCCATTCATTCAGTGGTCTGTCCAGCAGATGTATTACTTGTAGATCCATATTCATTTCTCTCTTGTTCCTGGCTCTCCCAAAGCAAGTCTGTTGTCCCTGTGTTGTTGAGTCTCTGGATAGGCTTCTTGCCCCTCCTCCCTCTCCATGTTTTGTATGGTACCTTCATGGCCCATGAGCTCCTCTTCCTTTGTTCCATCCTCTGCCTGTTGGTTCTAGTCCCTCCATATGCAGAAATCTAATTTCCTCTAAAAGAAATTGGCCCTCATTACGACCCTGGCGGAAATCGAAAAACGATGGCGGAAATGCAATACCGCCATCGAATAGCGCTCGGTGTGACTATGACCCGTCACCGTAAAGTACGATGCCATTAGCGACACCGTAGTGAACGCCAACGCTAACTGCACCAAGTACGCGCGCGCGCCATGCCAAACCGTAATTAGCACCATGGCGCAAGGGTACGCGAATTCCGACCCTAGCGGACATGTACTTAACGCCATCAAGCACGGCGGAAAGTACCATTCCGCCATGGTGAGAAGTACGGCATCGCGAATCAACCGTAAACGGCCCCACTGAGTGCCTGTACACCGCTCCCTGGCCACATAGTACAACTCCCCGTAGGTGCAACGAAGCCACAATGCAACCAGTGAAATGTACAAGTCACCCATGCATGCCAACGAACAAAAGAATCACAAGAGGGGCCAATGGGAGCTGCAGGGCACAGATGGCACGAATACAGAAGCTATACCAATGGACATGACCCCAGTCTCCCACCAAGAAACGCACGCAAACACAGGCACCTGTGACCAGCAATATTCCGATAATCACATCATTCCACCAATCCACCTGGCTGACCGGCATCTGTTACACAAAACCTAATCCCCCGCCCCTGAGCATGACATCATCCAAACAGTCATATTGGCAGCCCTCACCCCTGACCTCACTGGGCTTCGTAGGCAAACGCGCCCAGCACAGTACCACGCAACTATACTCCGAAGCTGGAACCCAATGCAGATCTCCTCACAATACATCGCTCCCCAAATAGGAATATGCCACATCACTTGCAAAGAAGAACGCTACACGGCCCATATCAGAATAGAAATTTAATGCACAACAAATTCACCAAGCCCATACAGCCATTAGGCCATGAACTCCAAAACACATTTCACCATTGTGGGCTGCATCCGCAAGAAATGACCAGCTACTTCTTGTGTGACGCCCTGTTCCTTCATGGTACACAGGGGTTACATTCTCGTACGAAAAGGCAACATGGAAGCGCCTAGAACCGCAGGGCCGTCCCAATAGGGAGGCACTAGTCCAGCTGAAAGGCCGAAATGTTGCTCCGAGCCACTAGTACTGCGTAAGGGCATGTGGCCCATTGGCGATCGTCCCATAAGATCGTAATGCTGCTCCACTGATTAACACGAAGCAGCAGGTGTCGGGAGTAAAACCCATCTGCAGGAGTGGCATACAGATGGCAGTGGCAAAAGGGGAGGAGATACCTGTCAACCAAAAGAAAAGAAAAAGAAAAGAATGGCCATCAGAACTACATTCGAACAACTCACTTCAATGATCACACTAGATCCACAGCCATATGCATGCTAGCCCACTCCAAAGGATCATCACCACCCCAAAACCACTTGCGACTCATAACTATCCATATCGAGGTGAAAACACCATCACAAACGAGTGTACCTGTGCATGCGTCTGTGAAAACAGAATCCATCAGATGGGATTGGTAACGTGCATGGACACAAGTGTCTGAAGGCGCGTCGAGACAGGGAGGGCTCAACAAGGCCAGATAGACGATGGTCCCACTATGGCAGCCCTGCATCACATAGCGCAGGGGAGGCGGACAGATTCCAAGAAGCCCTGTACATGGCAAACACCGTATCAAATCATCTGCCCATGCATCCATTCATCATTCCCTCATCCCGTAATGATAACGCCTGTTTCCATACTCACTTAACATGTGAGAATTCCATTGAGTCTGTGCGTTATGCAGCCTGCAAAATCCACTGTGCCCCAGCCCGTAATTCCAGTGTTGTGAAGTAACATGTATTTGGGAACGTCCGGCCTCATCATCCACTTCGCTATTGCGCATCCCAAACTATTCATATCAATCATTGCATCCTCGCCATGGCCCCTGTCCCAAGGACACTGAACAATAGAACGTTATATTTGCAGTCAGACCTGTGGGCATCTCCTCGCCGCTAGCTGAAGACCGAAAGCGCCGCCCTTCGAATTCCTCATTTGCAACATCACGTCGAAAAGGCATCTGTGGCCGCTTGAAATCACAAATTAATCCATCTAGTGCGGCTGTGTGTGAAAATGGCAACTGCCTTCACTCACAAATGGGAGGCCCCGCCCGTCGGTGTACCTCGGTACAGTGATGCATGAGGGTCCACCGTTACTCGAGTACTACGTTCCACTGACCCTTCACAAGTCTGTTCGCGACTGCAAAGAATGCATGTGAAACAATGGGACCATAGCCGAATGAACATATCAACCAATGTTACACGGCCATCGGGTACTAATACATGATTGTAATAGCAAGATGCCATTCCTCGAATTGCAGCGTTGTGTGCGGGACGTGCTCGCCCAAAGGGGAGAGCAGCTTGCACAGGTGGAATGAATCACCACAGGTGGAGGCCATACAGCCTGAAAACACATAAATTGCACGCCCAGTCTCCTCCCACAACCACTCCGAAATGCTACCGGCAGGACTTGCGATGTTGGCCCTGGGGGACCTGATAGCACTGCAAGTACTCCAACTCCAAGAAGAAGACGAACACCAACTACAACCGGCCGCACGGAGGAGACGCAGAAGGAGGAGGAGGGCAAGGCAGGGCCAGCAAGGGCCGCCAGCACAGCCACTACCACCACGCAGGCAGCCCGCCATCCCACCCCTACTGAAGGTGGTGTCTGTACTCCACTTCCTGGCCACAGGCACCTACCAGCACACAGTCGGACAGTTGCATGGCATTTCTCAGCCACTGTTCTCACGGACACTATTGCAAGTGCTCGATGCCCTCCTGCAGCACGCAGACGACTACATCTCTCTACCACGCTCGGAGCAGGAAATAACCAACACAAAAGTGGGATTCCATGCACTTGGCGGCATACCGGGTTGCATTGGTGCCATCGACTGCACCCATGTGGAATTGGTCGTCCCACATGCCATGGAGGCCCAGTACCGCAACCGAAAACAATTTCATTCACTGAATGTACAAATGGTGTGTGACTCCAACAGGATCATTACACATTGTTGTGCCCGATTCCCTGGATCAGCCCATGATTCTATGGTCTTGAGGAACTCTACAATACCACGCTACATGGAGCGACACGCAGGGAACAGATCCTGGCTACTCGGTGAGTCTCATTTCATGCATGATGATGTGGGGTATGTGATGCGGCAATGACCTGGCAGGAAGGGGGGGGGGTGCGTACGTAGCAATGGCATTCCACATAATTCGTTTATCGTCCACATACAGGTGATGCCGGATATCCACTGAAGAGATGGCTCCTCACACCAGTCCGGAACCCACGGGACCAGCATGAGGAGGACTACAACCATGCCCACTCACGTACCCGTGTAGTCATTGAACAGGCATTCGGCCTACTGAAGACTCGTTTCCGGTGCCTCAGCAGGTCTGGCGGGGCACTCCTGTACCGCCATGAGAAGGTTGCAAAGATGGTGATGGCATGTGTCATGCTCCACAACATGTGCGTACGTAGAAATGTGCCCATGCCCCCTGACGCAGAACTGCAAGCACCTGAAGATGGTCATGATGAGGGTGGGGATGTGGCAGCACCTCAAGGAGTCTGCGAGGCACAGGAGGGCCGTGAAATTCGTCAGCATCTCATAGATGCATGCTTCTAGCACTCACGCCTGGTGGCTGATACATGGACACGGGACTCGTGGCACTGTGTGTGTCTGGTACATGCACAATATGGACTGTACGCCTATGATGGCCTAGTACACAAAGATCATTGTCCACACATCTCATTGTTTGATCGTGCATTGTTTATGGCATATGTGATATCATGTGGAACACCCTATCGACCCGCCACCCAAGTGAGCCCAACACACCCCCTCCACCCTCCCACCTCCCCCCCGAACACCAGTGTCCAAAGATGCTCATTGTCAGTGGGCAGTCGCTATTGCAAGCCCCCTCTGCGGGTATCAGGGGCACCCCTGCCTGTGGAGCGCAGGTTCCTCCCAGATCTACGTTGGGGGCTGCCCTGGACGGAACTTGCAACGGATGATGTCTCTGCCTGCTCACGTCCATGCATGCCCCTAAGGGTTTGTGAGAGCTCAGTGAGCACACGGCGCACTGCGGCAAGTTCGGCACATACGTCTTTGGACGTCGCATGCAGTTCCCCCCTCAGGCTCTCGGTGCTTCTCTCCATTTGGACTCTCAGGCTCTCGGTGCTACTCTCCATTTGGACTCTCAGGCTCTCGGTGCTACTCTCCATTTGTGCCCTAAGTGTCTCAGTTGATGTTTCTATGTCTGCCTTGGTGCCCCCACATCCATCGGCATGGTCCTTGAGGAGCGTGGCCAGTTGCTGCTGTTGCACGATTAACTGGTCGAGGGACTGTTGCCTCTGCTGGGCCATGGCCATTTGCTGTGGTGTCACAGAGGGGCTGTTCGCCTCATGTTGCCCTGCCACAGGGCTTGTGGGGGATGGCCAGTCGTCGTCTTGTGGGTGCCCCTGCGTGGTATCCTCATGGTGTACGGGATGGAACAGACAGGGGGATTGGGACAGGTCATGGATGGATCTGACTTCGACATCCCCGTCTTCTGTGTCGGGCCATTAATGGGGTGTCACCTATGGTGCTGCTGCCACCAGAGGCAGTACCTTCTGTGGCATCCATTGGGGGGACCTGTGGTGGTGCTGTTGTGGGCATGCTGGCTGCTGGGGTGCCTGTTGATGTTCCCTCCTGTGTGCTGCCACTTGATATGTGCTGCTGCCGTGTCTTGATGCGTGCAGCTGAGGTGGAGGGTCTTTGGCCATCGGTCTTGGCCCTCTTTGCAGGTGTGCTGGTAGGGGTGTCCTGGAGCTCGTCGTTTGGATCGGACCCTGTGGTGGAGTAAAGGAGGGCGAGCGTTATTAATGGGTCTGTGGGAATTGGAATGGCAATGTATCACATGCATTGGGGTGGTACCTGAGGGTGATTTGGGTCGGGGCCTTGGAGGTGCTTTCATTTGTGTGTGGAGTGAGGGTGCAGTTGTTTGGCAGCCTGCAGTTAGGGTGTGCCTGCTGCACGTGTAGTGGGTGTTTTTGGGGTTTTTACTTATTTATGTATTTATTGTGTGTTTTAAAGTGCGCTATCAGGCCAATGTGTGTGGACGTTCTCCTGGCCATGTGTTGCTGTTGCGCTATGTGGACACATGTGAGTCACATGATTGGACATTGTGGATTTGGCATGGTTTTATTTGGGCCACCTACCTGATTCTCCGGATGTCTGCACTCCTTTCTCCATCCCTCCGACTCCCTCTATGCTCTCCATTCCAATGGTGGAGGCACAGATTTCTTCCCAGGGGGTCAACTTGATGGGTGATTCCGACCCTCCCCCGGTGGCTGTGGCAATGTTGCGGTTGGCAGAAAGTATGCTACGGACGCGTATCCGCAGGTCGTCCCACCGCTTCCTGCATTGCTGTGGGTTGCGGAGTGCGGTCCCCACCGCACTTACCCGCTGTGCCACCAGGGCCCATATGGCCTTCTTGTTCGCAAGTGCCGTCCTGGTCATTTGCGTGGAGAAGACGGCGGCGGCATTCTCCTGGAGGGTCTCTGTGAGTACGGTGAGTTCCTCACGGGAGAAGTGGACCTGCCGCTTGCGGTCGCACGCTTTCTTCGCTACTTTTCCCATTTTTCTTGGTTTCACTAGGGTGGATGACGGGTTGGGATGTGTCTCAGGGTGGTGTTTTTAGTGGTTGTGTGTATTTTGTGGTTTTATAGGTGTACGGGGTGTTGTTTCCCGTTCCGGGCCCATGTTTTTACTTCCGTTTCCGTATATTTACGGTCGCCGTACTTTCCGGTTGGCGCTCACTGCGGTGTCCGCTAAGATGGGTGGCGGTATTGCACCTAGGGCGCCGTACGGCGGCGGTGTGGGCCGTTTTGGGGTCATTTCCGCCATCGCGGACTTTGCACTTCCGCCATGGCGTGGTGCTCGTGCCCGATGGGTCGGAATGGGCCGCACTTTGCTCCATCGTGCAATGGCGGAAACGCTATTTACGCTGTGGCGGTCCGGTCAGTCACTTTCCGCAAGGGTCGTAATGAGGGCCATTGTCTTATTGGAGTTTCAGCTGTTTCATTCTCTGAGGTCTCGATTGATGAGCTTGATGATTCCTCTAATGTCTGTTCTTTTCCTGTTTGTTGTGTATTTCTTGTGGTGCCGCTCCTCTGCCGGGTCTCATCTATTCTTTTTGAAAATGTATATATTCTTCCCATTTCATAATCCAGTTTGTCCCTTGTAAATGTTCTATCTTTGACATTTTCTTCATGTTTCTTTAGATTTTTGTCAATCTGTTTTTGCATTTTCCAGGCTCGTTCACTATCATCTCCTACATAGACAATTTATTTTATTTCTTTTATTTCTTTGAGCAGTGTCTCTCTATCCTTCTTGGCATATTTCACTGGTAGTTCAAGGAATTTAAAGGAGCAAAAATATGCTGCTTCTCTCATCTCTGTCAACATCTCTGGGTCTGGACTCTCATATGTTGGTTTGGTGAGTATATGCAATCCTCTCAGCATCCTCTTCATATCTATGTAGTTTTGTAGTTAGGTCACATCCCACCGGCACCTGAAATATCATTTGAAAAATTAGATGCTTTACTGAATACGGCGCCTATAATACCATCTGAAAAATTCAGATGTTTGTACTGAATACGGTGTACGGGTAGCACCCTTCTTCTTAATTATCGGAGGCGTGGGCGGACCCACGCAGGCGCTTCCCCATCCTATAGGATGATGTGCACCGTACCCACTAATTATTATTTAGCTCCATTTAAACTCACAACTCCTCCCACCTCCCCGTCTGCCTCACAAAATCCAACATCACACTACTCCTCCTCCTGCCTCTCTCCCCATCACCTCCCAGCAAAGCCCTCCCGCTCAGCTCAGCCACACCCAACGTAGTCAACCGAACCCTCATCAATTCTCTCTCTGCAACATGTCTCTCACACCTAATCAAAAAATGTCCCACCGTTTCAGGCACCCCACACACCGCACAGTCCCTTGATTCACGCTTCCCTTTTCGGGTAGCACCCTACACACACCATTGCACTATAGCATAGCCTTTATGATCTCACCAGTGATATATGCCATGTTACATGATCAAGGACTCTGCACTGATTGATGTACTGAAGCAAAACTGTGATTTCCATGTTTTCATTTTCATTTATGTCTAAGAGTATTTGAATTTTCACACACAAAGTATTTGTAAATGTTTTCGTGTTTATGTTTGAATGATCTTTATCTCAATACAAACCACGTTTTATTCATAACCATGGTTGTATGTGATTCTCTTTGTTTAAACCTTATCTTCTTTCTGGACATCCTCATGGAGTAGAACTTCAGAGGGTTTTTTTCCCAGTAGTACCACTAATATCAGGATTCCCGTCCACTAGCATATAATTGTTTCATTCATTGATAACATATGGGAACATACCTGGTCAGTAGCAGTACTAATTCTTCTTGGTTCATGCACCTCCCACCACTTTCCTATCTCTTGTTTATGCAGTTATTCAAATCTAAACATCTTCTGTTGAATAGTTGTATTTTGGATGATGAAATTGCTTATTTTGGGCCTTTCTTCAGCAACCATGTGTTCATCAACTAAAGCTGCAGCTTCCTGAGTTCTTTGTGCTTCTTTGGCTGCAATCACAGTGTGTCCTGTCTATTTATTAATGAATACATTTCACTTTGCCCTGCATGTGAAAGTGACACAGCATACATTTATTTGTCTACATCCTATTGATGTCAGTGCAGTCGATGCCTCTGTCTTATCACTACACACTCCATGCTGCTATATGGTGTCTGCCTCTCCTATTTTATTTTTTGCAAGTGTTCCAGTTTTCAGGCCTCGCTTACGTTGCCTCCGGCAATGCATTGTGAAGAATCCTACAGATCCCTCACTTAAACCCTGCCTAATGTCTCCTCCCAGGTGCCCTGGGAAAGGCAGATGCTTCCTGATCCTAACCTTGGGGGTGGTGTACTGTGAGAGGATCACTGGGGAGGAGGCAGTGACCCATAGTGGTGAGGAGATCCCATGGGATGAGACACAGAATGTGTCCTCTGAAAGTAAGTGTCTTTCAGGGTTGCCAAAACAGGTAATGGCATATTGTCATTATAATGTCCCTTATTCACATATAAGAGCTGTGAACCGGGGTACAAGTTCAGTTAAATCTGAGCAAACCTTATCAGTCGTAAGATATTTTAAGAATAAATGCCCTCCTTACTCCCAAAGACATAATGTAAAAGGATCTAGAGAAAATGCCTTAAATCAAATGCCTTCCTCTGTAACAACCAATTCTAACCGTCCATCTTTCAATGAGTTTGTTGAAAGAGCTAACTTTGCTGAAGGGGACTATAAGTCCCATAATCCCATAAGTACTGAGAAGAGGAAGAGGGCTGAAGAGTTAGGACACTGCGATAGTCAGCTGACAGGGCCCTGGGCGAGCACCGTGTCTGGTGACTGTAGGCAGCCTTCATTAGGGTAGGGGAGTGGAATGTAGATGATATGAGCATGTTTGCATAGGTTACAGATTTGCTGTGCACCCAAGAATCTAGCCACTGGCAGAACTACTGCAGTGTCATATGGCCATACAGTAGGTAGTGTTTGGTGGACAGTTGGAGAAATATGTTTGGGCTTAATTGGTGACTGCCATAGGGTTTCTTAGAGTAAAGGAATGGAGTTTGGATGATATGGTGATATTGCCATTGTTGAACAATATGGTTGGCGGTGTACTTTGATATTTATAGATGGTCTTTGAATTGGTAAGTTAGCAGCAAATTGTTGTGTGGCTAGATTATTGGGTGCATATCTGTATTGTGCTGTGATGCACTGTGGCCTGTTCCTAGACTTTTGTCTGCATGGGTGGAGGCTATGGACCCAAGAGTCTGTGCACTGGCTGCAAGTCGTGTAATAGTATCTTTACAGAATTGCACAGGGCTTTGGTTGGTGGGTTATGTGTGTAGGTTGTGTTTACTGGCTAGATTCTTGGCTGCATGGCTGGAGGCCATGGACTGAAGAATTGGCAAGCTGGGTGCAAGTAGTGCAACAGTATCTGTACAGAAATGGACATGGATCCAAGAGTCTGCGTACTGGGTGCAAGTATTGCAATAGTATGTGTACAGAAGTGGACAGACCCCTTGGTGGCTGCTTTATGTGTGTAGGTTGTAGGCCTTGGCCAGATTCTTGGGTGCATGGTCGTATTATGCTGTGGTAGTTGTGGCCACCCCACAAGACTCTTGGGTGCATGGCTGGAGGTACCTCTCTTTGTTCAGTTGTATATGTATTTGCCTTTTTACTACACCCTTCTGTGGTTGTGCTAATTGATGGAGTAGCAGCTGTTTTCAATTTCTTTGGTGGCACTGTTGAGAGATCACTTATAAGTTGTGTTTTCACTAGTTTTCTTTTATCAAGTTTTCCTTTTTGAGGAACAGGGTACATTTTGAGATGGAGTGTGTAGAGTGCAAGTAGTCTGGTGTACTCCACAATGCAAGGAATGTCAGCCTTGCTAGAAATAGTCCTTCAAGTGTACATAGTTATGACAGTGCTATGTAACTCATGCCTTCTTTAATGGCTGTGCTGCCAATGTTAATCAATGCTGGTTCTAGGGTTATACCATGCGATTTATGAATAGCGACTGCATATGCAAGATACAGAGAAAACTGTTCTCTGCATGCATACATGTCTTTGAAAAGAAAGAATCAGGCTTGTAGAGAAGGAGCGAAGTACTCCCACCTCAATCGACCCATCCCTTTTACCTGTATGCTGGAAACCAATGTTTGAGACATATACAGAGCAGCTGAATCGACAAAGAGCAGAATATGGACTCAGTCCAGTCCCAGTGAAAGGATCAATACCTAATAGGATATGGGAACCAATGTACCCATTGAGAAAACCATATGAACATACAAAGAAATTTGATGGTCATTTGAATGAAATTCCTGAAGAAACAGAACCAATGAATGGAAAGGATGAATGGTAGGGGTACCAGCCCCTGCCAAAATATATTTTATATGAAGCTCAAGATGAAGTACATAACAAGATTCAGTGATCAGAGAATGCAGATATTCTATAAAGCTTCAAGAAACCAACAAGGATAAGTGACATCTTGGGCTCAAGGTGTAGAAACGTATGCCACAGAAACGGATGAAGATATTAAATCATTTTACACGTGTACAGATGCAGAAGAAATGCAAGAAGCAAAGTATTCTTGAAGCTACCTCTAAACTTATAGTAAAGTAGATTGCGGCAAGCGCCAATATATACATACATAGGAACAAGAAGAGTATGGATGTTTCCACTAAACGTATTAAAGCAGGTTGGACATTAGAAAAAAGCCTCAGTTCAGTGTGTTGCAGTTTTAAAAGCAGACATTGAATTACGGAAGCAGAACTCAGAAAGGCCAGGTTGGATGAGCCCCAGGAAGCCAAGGTCTTATCAAACTGGAGTAAACTGACTTTGGATACAAATCATGTGAAAGAACAAACCTCCAGTTCAGAAGAGTAAACATAACAAGGAAGGCGTCAGAGGACTATTGGAATCAAATATTAAATACATGAAAAGGCTGAATTTTATGGTCTCTACTCACATGGAAGCATGAAGTAGACGAACAAGATGATCACACCTACGCACAGAGGCAGACTGTGCTGCTCACTCCCTAATTTTGTCAGAGCTAAGAACATTCTCAATGACAAAGTTCAAAGGCCTAATTGACAGTAGACCACTGAGGTGATGATGGATTGATATGCTAATTGGTGGGAAGCTAAAGTTAAGGCAACCTTACCAGCACCTGGACGACCAGCCTGCAAGCTGCTAACATAGGTGGAAAAATACTGAAGATAGACAGAGTTACAACCAATCGTAGAGGACCTGTGTATGTAGGGGTCCAATAGTGTGAAAACCAATGGAACATCGTGTATTTAGTGACGTTCATAGTGGTCATTTTTAGAGGAGGGCTTAGTTGTCCACATGATGTTAAATACCCAATCACATAGTTACACTTTTTTAGACTAGTATGGATCATATACTTAGATGTTCACGCAGACCCAATCACCTCCTCCATTAGGTCTCTGAAGTTTGCCACGTAGGATGATGTTGGTAACACGTAGGTTATACATCAGTGATGACACATTTTGCTTATAAAAATACAGTTTTTTCTTAATATGTGGAGAGTTGAAGATCGAGCGTTCGCATTGATGTTCGTTATGCTCCCTGTTTTAGATACTTGATATTAAAACAGTTTACCTTTTGTCAATTTCCAGAGTCGGCTGTTTTATTTGGTGTATGAGTAAGATCTGCATCCCCATTCATCTAAAAAATAAGTGCTGCACATCAAAGGCGCTGTACAGTCCAGTTCAGGCTGTTGAGCGTCGTATCCTTTTAACTTCTGCACATTTGTCAAAGTGGATGTTGACAAACTGAATGTTGTTGTCACGTGGGTATGTTTGAAAGCCAACCACTGTACCAAGTGCTCATTAACTAAACCTTGCTCCACCTCAAGGTTACGCTTTAGCATTACTCTAGAGTTTAAACACAATGTTAACATTTTCTCCAAACCAGCTGTATTGGGATAGAGTTTTCTAAGCTATTTAGTCGTGCTGTGGGTTTTTGACAGATAGGCACTGTCAAACCATGCACGCCTAGTTTGTCCATGGAGTAAATTTGCACTATTGGTTGCATTTCTTTTTTCAACATTGTCTCATTGAATGGTGCACAGATTTCTAGGGTTGGCATTAAGGACATACATTTTACATTTGTCTGTGCCAATTGTTTCATGACATCAGTAGCAGATGTGCTATGCTCGTATAGCTCATGGATGAATCTGCTATTTAAGATAGATTGTGCTTCCTTAGAAAGCACACCAATCCGAATGTTTTTCAAAATGTTACCATGGGTGAGGTCTGCAGACTGACACATGTTTTAGTTAGATCTCTGTATTGGAAATGTTGCCAGAGATTTACATTTCATATGCTGCCAAGTGTGTTACGGCACAGTTTGTGTCCTAATGTTTTAACAATAGGTTCACCTTTCACTGGTGTTAATTGAAGAAGATCTCCATAAACAATAACATGTTTTCCTCCAAAGAGTTCTTAGTAATTCATTTTCAGGACTTTGCAATTTGAGGTGAATCAAAGCCAAAATCAGGTTGGAGACCATGCTCACCTCATCTATTAGGAGCATTTTCATTTGTTTCAAAATTCTGCATAGCTCCATAGCAGCTTCTGGTGAAAGTTTGTTGTAGTCTAATTTGGTTTGGTGTTCTACTGGAAGGAGTAGCAACCAGGGCAAAGTCACACCACCTCTGTTGTAGGCAGCTAAACCTGTGGGGGCAGTTACAACAGCTGAAACATTGTTGTTTGTCAATTTGTTGAAGGAACTTGTAGATGATTTTTATTAAGAATGTTTTGGCTGAACCAGGTTCACTACTTACATACAGGAGTATAGGTATATAGTTTTGACAGGTACAAGTTGTATTTTTGTGCTGCACACCATGTTCAATTTCTTTAGTAACTTCTAGGAAAATGCTACACTGTTCATCATTCAATTGTGATTTCATTAGAGCAAGGTTTTCTTCAGATTACTCATACTGACAAATGGTGTTTTCTACTTCAGTCATGGCTAATTCTTCCTCATTTACTATGAGTGGCTCTCTCAGTGGTTCTTGGCTTCCTGTAACATAAGGTTGACTGCTCTCAGGAGTGTCTACATTTAGTTGTGCTTGAAGTTATTCCTCTCATTGGCGTTCCTTGTCCAACAGGTTTGTGTAGTGTTTGAAATGTATATGTCATGGGCGCTACTCCCGACGGGCCAGGACTGGCCCAGTGCCCTCGGAAGCAGACCCATCTTCCACTACTCCGGACCCAGCAGACCCCTACAGGGGCCCTTTGGACCGTGTCCTGGCGCCTTTGGCGCCAGGCTCAGGAAGGGTTTCAGTCCCGGCGCCATAGGCGCCGGGCTCATATTGATAAACAGTGTAATAATGCTTGGGTGGACTTACCTGAGGCAGACCATGCTGCATATTTACCCAGAACAATCCAGTCTGGTTGAAGTCCCCAGCCATCAGGGCTGGGAGGAACTATTCCCTCCATTCAGGAACTCTTTGCTTACCTGGGTGGAACCGGTGGAAGAACACACACTGGAAGCACTTCTCTGCTATTTAAACCACGCCCGATGGAAAACACGTGCTTCGCGTTATTCTGCAGCAGCAGCAGGACGCTCACCGAGTCGGCTCCTGCATTCCAGGTCCAGAGTCATCTTCAGCTTCCGCGCAGCAACCTGTGGATGAAGAAAGACACAGAACAATACTTACCAGATCCCGGAATCCAGTCACTGGCAAAACCTGCAAAGAATAAACATAAGGTCAGAAAAGTGCAACTCGCTCGCAGCCGCGCCCGCTTACCTGATCCATCCGTGATTGCAACAGAGCTAACCGCGGCCTTCTCTTCGGCAGCTTCTCTGCACCTGAAAGGCAAAGGACATAATTAAAAAGGGGTTCGTGTGAAGGCAGTCGCATTCATCTTAACTTACCAGTTTTTGCACGCGCAGAAGCAGCCGCATCAACCGCAGCATCCCGGCACCTGAAAACTAGAAAAAGGACATTATTAGAGGTGCCATTAAAAGCGGCCAACGATCATTATACTTACGTGCATCGGCGCGTGCAGTGGCAACGGAAAACTACGCCCACAGCATCCCGAGGCCTGAAACAAAGGAAAAGGGACATTATTGAGGTGCCCATCTTTTAAAGCCTAAAGACTACAGTATACTTACAGGCATCCGCTCGTGCAGTAACAGCAGCATCGCTCTTCGGCATCCCAGCACCAGTGCCACAACTAAGGCCGCAAAAGACTTGAGCCTCAACACTGAACTCATCCAGTGACATAACTGGAATTCACGCACCCCTGCACCAGACGCAGGATGGAGAGCTCAGCATTTATACGCCTAAGGTGAGAGCTCGACGAGACAAGTAGAAAGCTAGGCTGTGGGAGAAACTGGCGATTGGTGGGAGAAGGAATCCCATCAAACGGTGATTAACCCTTTTTCTTCCACCTGCAGAAAACTTACCCTGCAAGTCAGACATTCAATAAGAAGAAGCCCAGTCCTGAGAGTCGTCCGAGCTCTACGCTTCTCAATTGAAGAAACAATAGCAGCCCAGCCGGGATCAGTGTGTGAATCAGATGAGCGTTACAGAACGCGAAGCCCACCAATAACCTCCTACCCAGGCGCTATGGAAACTTCCAACACAGACCAACTGGCCCAGTTATTAGGGGAATTAAGAGCTGAAGTTCATGCTGCCCGCCAGGAAACGAATGCCCTTAGGAGGGAATTGATAATATCAAAAGAACAAACTGATGATCTCGCCAGACAGTTATTACAGACACAAGCGGGCCAAACCCTGCTACCTAATTCAGGAGGGAGCTATATCCCAGCGGCTTCAGCCAATCCTGTTCAAATCAACCTACCCGGAAATGTGCCATTGGCACCGCCTGAACGCTTCTCTGGTGACCCTAAAAGGTTTGCAGTGTTTATAAATCAATGCCGATTGCACTTTCTTTGTAGACCTGCAGCCTTTCCGACTGACCAGACTAAGGTAGCCTTTGTGCTTTCGTATCTTAGCGGCAGTGCCGCTGATTGGTCGATCCCTCTGGTTACACAGGATGACCCGATCCTTCGTGATTTCCCGACCTTCCAGGCAAATATGGAAAGACTTTTTGCAAGGCATTCCCAGGGGCAGGCCCTGGATAAGGAACTTCTTTCCCTACGACAGGGCAATCAAGATCTTTTGGCCTACATTGCATCATTCAATAGGCTAATTGTGGAAACCAGATGGCCTGAGGACAAAAGAATCACGCTTTTTCACAGGGGTTTGCGTGGCGAACTCAAAGACGTCCTTGCCCAGGAAGTGAATCCTCCTCAGGATTGTTCAGAGTACATTGATTTGGTGCTCCAATTGGATCACAGACTACAAAACAGAAAGGCGGATTGATCCAGGTTTGAAATACGAGTGTTCCCTAAGCCTCAAAGTCACACCAAAGGAGTTGAAGCCGTCGAACCTATGCAAAATGGGGTTGTAAAGGGTCCCCTAACCCAGAAAGAACGCGACAGGAGACGACAAATGCAACTATGTCTCTATTGTGGAAATTCAGGACATTTTCTTCGAGATTGCCCGGTGAAACCACCTAAGAAGACAGTGGGAGCTTCTGATAAGAGTTCTGAAAAGCCTGAGCCGGGAGGAAACGACCTCGCCCGACAAGTGTAGAGGTCCCCTTGCCGAGCGTAAAAACCAGTTCTTTGACCTCACACTTCATAATGCCATTGGTCCTCGTAAACCCAGAGCAACCGGATCGTTTGCATGCAATTAAGGCATACATTGATAGCGGAGCAGTTGGAAATTATGTGGACCGCGAATTGGCTTCCAGGATGAACTTACCTCTTTGTCCAAAGGTGGTTAAAGACGTCATTACCACGGTGGATGGGACGGAAATCGCCTCCGGACCAGTGACCCATACCACTACTGAAGTGACGATACTAGGCCAAGATGGGCATCAGGAGATAATTGTGTTCGACGTGATCAAGGCTCCTCAATTCCAAGTAATTCTAGGGATTCCTTGGTTGGAGAAACACAATCCTCAGATTGATTGGCGGGCAAAGACGATAAAGTTCCCAGAGTGCACACCAACTTGTTATCCATGACCCAACATTGGCCTAGCGTCATTAACGGCTGACGGTCCACAATTACCTCTAGAGTATCGAGAGTTCCAAGATGTTTTTCAAAAGGAACAGGCTAACACCTTGCCACCCCACAGATCATACGATTGTCAGATAGATTTGCTACCCGGTGCAACTCCCCCTTGCAGTAGGATTTACGCCCTTACCGAGCCTGAGAACCTTCATCTGCGACAGTATTTAGACCAGTACCTGGCCAATGGCTTTATCCGTCCGTCGAAGTCCCCTGCATCCTCGGCTCTGTTCTTCGTACCAAAAAAAGAAGGTGACCTCAGAACCTGTATAGATTATCGTGCTCTGAACCAGATAACAGTAAAAAACCGGTACCCCTTACCTCTGATCCCGGAACTCCTTGACCAGGTAAAAAACGCCTGTATTTATACTAAGCTTGATCTCCGGGGAGCTTATCTCTTGGTACGGGTCAAGGAAGGAGATGAATGGAAGACGGCCTTTCGCACTAAGTATGGGCTATTTGAATACCAAGTGATGCCCTTTGGGTTATGCAATGCACCGGCTGCCTTCCAATATTTTATGAATGATGTCCTCAGAGAGCTCATTGATGTCTGCGTTGTCGTCTACATAGATGACATTCTTGTGTACTCATCTTCAGAAGCTGACCATCGAAATCATGTTAGGGCGGTCCTTGAAAAACTTTGCCAACATAAACTTTTTGCCAAGCTCGAAAAATGTGTTTTTCATGTCACCGAGGTCGAATTTTTGGGATTTATTCTGACACCCAAAGGAGTCCACATGGACTCGAGAAAAGTAGACGCTATCCTCAAATGGCCGTCTCCTACTTCCGTGAAAGGCGTTCAAAGCATGCTAGGCTTTGCCAATTTTTACCGTAGATTTATTCCAGAGTTTTCACGAGTGGTACAACCCATCACCGCCCTCTTAAGAAAAAATAACAGTTTGAATGGTCCGCAGAAGCAGAACAAGCCTTCCAAGAGCTAAAGGCTAAATTCACCTCGGCGCCAATACTGAAACACCCACGCCCGGACCTCCCTTACATCATTGAAACCGACGCCTCCAGCTTAGCAATGGGAGCAGTCCTATCACAAAGAGATCCAGAGACTAACCAACTGCATCCTGTGGCATTCTGGTCTCGGAAGTTCTCGGCGCCTGAGATCAACTACACCATCACAGACAAAGAGCTTCTAGCGATTAAATCAGCCTTTAAGGCATGGCGGCATTATCTCCTCGGGGCCAGACACACCGTCACAGTGATCACCGATCATCGAAATCTGCAGTTTCTGAAAACCGCCAAGGCTCCATCCTCCAGACAGCTTCGCTGGGCTCTATTCTTTGCTGAATTTGACTTCGTGATCACTTATCGCCCCGGCAACAAGAACGGCAAAGCGGATGCTCTTTCCCGAATTGGAATGGGAGATAACGTTGCCTATCCAGAACCTGTACCAATAATTCCTGAACAAAGGATCGTGGGTCTGATTTCTTCACAATCCATTGAGGATATTGAAGAAAAAACGAAACAACTTGTAACCTCACCAGACTTACTGAACTGGTTACAAAAAGGAAAAGATTTCACCGTAAGCAATGACTTACCTTATTTCCAAGGACGATTGTTCCTACCACACGCCGATTTACAAAGACAGGTAATCTCCTGCTATCATGATTCATTAATTGAGGGTCACCCTGGCATTGCCAAAACCACAGAAAAGGTGAAGAGACACTTCTGGAGGAATTCGTGATGTCCTGCGGTGTGTGCGCTCAAAACAAGGGTCAGAAGAAGAGGCCGGCTGGTCTTCTGCAACCATTAGACATCCCACCGTGTCCCTGGCATACCCTTTCCATGGACTTCATCACAGACGTACCCTCCTGTTCCAGGTACAACACCATTCTTGTTATTGTGGACCTGTTTTCTAAAATGGCCCACTTCATTCCGCTAAAAGACTTACCTTCAGCATCAGTCCTAGCCAAAGTATTTCTTGAAAACATCGTCCGGCTACACGGCTTCCCGTCAGTACTAATCTCAGATAGGGGGAGCCAGTTTATTTCCCACTTTTGGTGTAGCTGTTGTCGATTAGCTCAAATCGATGTAAGACTTTCGACCAGCCATCATCCCCAGACCGAAGGGCAAACGGAGAGAACAAACCAGACTCTCAAGCAATATTTACGATGCATGCTACAACAGTCGGAGAGTAACTGGAAGGACATCCTTTGGATAGCTGTATATGCTTACAACAATTCAGTTCATTCGGGTACCGGGAAGAGTCCATTTACATCTTGTATGGGATTCATCCTCGAACCTCCAACCTTGATCCACCTCAAGATCTTGGAACACTCGCCGTGGATCAATTGCACACCGTTATTACCCAAGCTTTTAAGGAAGCGACTGCACATCTACAACAAGCTAAAGAGAGGTACAAAAAAGGAGCAGATCAACACCGAAGCAATGCCCCTCAATACCAGGTTGGGGATCAAGTCTGGCTGTCCACCAAACATTTATCGCTTAAAGGGCCTCGCACCTTCAACCCCAAATACCTGGGACCATATCCAATTACAGCCATAATTAATCCAGTGGCCGTTAAATTAGAATTGCCAACCCATATGAGAATACATCCTGTATTTCACGTATCTCTTTTGAAACCCATGCAACCTGGAATCAGATTGACCAATCCTCCAGAGCCCATTCAAGTGAATGGGGAGCCCGAATTTGAAGTTAAAGACATTTTGGACTCTAAAATCATCAGATCGAAGCTATTCTACCTAATCGACTGGAAAGGCTAGGGACCTCAGGAAAGGTCATGGGAACCCTATGACCACGTCCATGCTCCTCGTCTAGTCCAGAAATTTCACCGAACCTTTCCCGATAAACCAAAACCCCCGGGGAGGACAAGTTTGGGAGGGGCCCTGAGGGGGGGTGCTGTCATGGGCGCTACTCCCGAGGTGCCAGGACTGGCCCAGCGCCCTCGGAAGCAGACCCGTCTTCCACTACTCCGGGCCCAGCAGACCCCTACAGGGGCCCTTTGGACCGTGGCCTGGCGCCTTTGGCGCCAGGCTCATGAAGGGTTTCAGTCCCGGCGCCATAGGCACCGGGCTCATATTGATAAACAGTGTAATAATGCTTGGGTGGACTTACCTGAGGCAGACCATGCTGCATATTTACCCAGAACAATCCAGTCTGGTTGAAGTCCCCGGCCATCAGGGCTGGGAGGAACTATTCCCTCCATTCAGGAACTCTTTTCTTACCTGGGTGGAACCGGTGGAAGAACACACACTGGAAGCACTTCTCTGCTATTTAAACCACGCCCGATGGAAAACACGTGCTTCGCGTTATTCTGCAGCAGCAGCAGGACGCTCACCGAGTCGGCTCCTGCATTCCAGGTCCAGAGTCATCTTCAGCTTCCGCGCAGCAACCTGTGGATGAAGAAAGACACAGAACAATACTTACCAGATCCCGGAATCCAGTCACCGGCAAAACCTGCAAAGAATAAACATAAGGTCAGAAAAGTGCAACTCGCTCGCAGCCGCGCCCGCTTACCTGACCCATCCGTGATTGCAACGGAGCTAACCGCGGCCTTCTCTTCGGCAGCTTCTCTGCACCTGAAAGGCAAAGGACATAATTAAAAAGGGGTTCGGGTGAAGGCCGTCGCATTCATCTTAACTTACCAGTTTTTGCACGCGCAGAAGCGGCCGCATCAACCGCAGCATCCCGGCACCTGAAAACTAGAAAAAGGACATTATTAGAGGTGCCATTAAAAGCGGCCAACGATCATTATACTTACGTGCATCGGCGCGTGCAGTGGCAAAGGATATAAAGCCCGCAGCATCCCGGCACCTGAAAACTAGAAAAAGGACATTATTAGAGGTGCCATTAAAAGCGGCCAACAAACATTATACTTACGTGCATCGGCACGTGCATCGGCAACGGAAAACTACGCCCACAGAATCCCGAGGCCTGAAACAAAGGAAAAGGGACATTATTGAGGTGCCCATCTTTTAAAGCCTAAAGACTACAGTATACTTACAGGCATCCGCTCGTGCAGTAACGGCGGCATCGCTCTTCGGCATCCCAGCACCAGTGCCACAACTAAGGCCGCAAAAGACTTGAGCCTCAACACTGAACTCTTCCAGTGACGTAACTGGAATTCACGCACCCCTGCACCAGACGCAGGATGGAGAGCTCAGCATTTATACACCTAAGGTGAGAGCTCGCCGAGATAAGTAGAAAGCTAGGCTGTGGCTGAAACTGGCGATTGGTGGGAGAAGGAATCCCATCAAACGGTGATTAACCCTTTTTCTTCCACCTGCAGAAAACTTACCCTGCAAGTCAGACATTCGATAAGAGGAAGCCCAGTCCTGAGAGTCGTCCGACCTCTACGCTTCTCAATTGAAGAAACGATAGCAGCCCAGCCGGGATCAGCGCCTCCGTGGGAATCAGGTGAGCGTTACAGTATAACTGTTATAGTGCTTTCATTCGAATTGAAAGTATCTTCATAGGAGACATTGGTGTTCAATAAATCTTCTTTTCTCCATGGTTTCAAATGTTGCAATAGGGACATTTAGTACAGTTCTCTTTGTTGAGGAGTTTTAAATGATAGATTTATATCATTAATCAGGCTATGTTTAGTATATTTAACCAGGCTACCCTCACAACCTTTGACTACTATGTATTTACTTTTTTCTCATTTGGTTTAATATTATTTTTGTATGAAATGTTTTGGGCTATATGGTATACACACATGGTTTCCAAAGCAGTGCTCCTGTTTGGGTAGTATTTGTCCAATACATTGTTTTTCAAAATGTCCTGGCTGTTGCAATAGTTTTTAGCTATTGTTTCTATGTCTTGGTATGATTTGAGAACTCTTTTTCTGGATGCAGCAGGACCAAGGCTTAGCCAGACTATGTTTTCAGATTTCCCATATAAGGCTGTGCTGGTTAAATGGTCTGTGGATTCGTAGCAACCACATTCTCTATGGGAGAGCATTTCTATGCCAAAGCTGTATAATTCTTGTGGCAGAGTTTTGTCAGATTATATGTCACCCCAGAGGTCTTTCAGCTCTGTTTTCCCAGCTTTGGTTAAGTAGGCTATGACATATTGTGCAACTGCAGTGGAATTGTCTGCAATGTACTGCACATCTATGTTTGTATTCCACAGGAGGGCAATTATTGCATTGTAATCATTGATGTACTCTGATGCTTTGCTTCTTTTAATATAGTATGTGTTCTTAGGCGATTTGCCTTTCACACTGTATCTAACAGAAGACATGATGCTGTTTACTTGTCCTTTTGCTGAAACTGGTCTAGGGAAACCAAAGCGGCATTAAGTGTAGTATCTGCCTTTGTTTTTATATCTGCATCGACAATACTTGCCACATTTATTTCTATGAAACTGCAAAATGTGTGCATGTAGCTCACTATGCGCAATTTCTGAAGGGATTTCGCAAGTGACATATTTGTAAATGAACTTCAAACCAGTGGCATCACTGTCCTGACCAAATTTACAAGCATCTTTAATCCACAAAAGCAAGTGGATGTGGGGTGCTCCTATGAATTGATATTCTTTTCTCCAAAAGAATTGTTGCACTTCTCTGAGGGGAAGAATTGTTTTACTACAGATGAATTGCAGCATGGCAATAAAACGGTGATGGAAGTACCTTGACACATTTACAGGGACAAGAGAGCAGAGTACTTGTGGTGTATTGATGTCTATCCCTGCTTTGTTTTCGTTTGCTATGCATAGGAAATCGTGCACGTCTTCCCATGCATATTCTGCACAACTTAAAGTGACAAACCATGTCGGTGGGCAAAGGTTGGTAGCATGCACCGTACATCTGCGTAACGTCGAAACCAGCATTCTTTCGTACCACGCATGTTTGCCAAGAGATTTGAGATACTTGACTGCAAAACTTCATCTTTGTCTTGCACCTTTTGAAGTAGCTGCTTAGCAGATATGTTAAAAAAAATTGGAACCTGCTTTCAATGTGTGTGCAACGTTGTAACATAGAGTTGCTAGTTCACTTTCAAACAGGGGGTGGAATGTGTATTCAATGTTTTTGTCTGACTCTGGTATCTTCAGAATACATTCTTAAAGAGCGGTATTCTGATGCTGTTATTTGTGTGCATCTTTCAACATACCTTCCACCTTTTCCAGTAGGAAAGAGTAGAGGAAAGTCTTGTGCTTCTACACTTTTTTCCATGTGCTTATGGGTGATCCTATGGCTTGCAGCATTTGATATGTTTCAAGTGCATCATCTATGCTGTCTTTGGAGTGCAGTGGGTGAATTGTATACTGGTCTAAATGGGATGCTGTAGTAGGATCTACATGTTCAAATTGGCCAGTTGATGAGGAATCCTGAATTATTTCAGTGGTTTCTCTCAGATTTTCTTCAATGTTAATTTCTTTGTAGTATTCATTGTTCTCTTTAAGATATTGTAGGGCTTCTCTAACTTTGTTTAAGTCTACTAGTTGCTGGCAAATATTTTTGTCTTTTGTAGGTACACCATTTACTACGATAATCAAAGATTGATCTATTGGCGGTTGCACTCCCAGAGTGTCTACATTTTCTTTAAGATTTAATGGCAAATAAACTACCTTGCCACGAATGCCTTTCAGCAATTCAGAAGGAGGCAAGTTGGCTGTTTTTGGTTGAAGGTGTATTAATGCTTGAAATGTGTATAATGTTTGGATTATAATGCTCTCACACAAATTAAGCTGTTGGAGTGGTTTTGGAAGTGGGAATATTTCTAATTTATTAGTGATAGCCCGGTCAGGCATGTGGTTATTAACAAGCTTTGCAGTGCAGTATGTGCAAAGTAGTGTATGATTAGTAATTTCGTATTTGTTTTCTGCCATAAGGTAGAGAGCTAATTGGAACCATTGGGATTCCTCGTCTTCTTCTATTTTGTATGCTATATCCACAGTTTTGGTGCTCTTTGTGTAAAATGTTCTGCGACAACAGAGACATACTTGGTTTGGTACTTCAGCAGATGTGCTTTTAAGCTTTGCTATTTTGTTTTTGTACATGTCTAATAGAAGGTTTGCATCTGCAAGGGTGTCTCTACTTGGTTCTAAAGTTACTGGATTTTCTAAGAGCTGCTCACTTCCAAAATATTTGCTTTGGATGTGGTCTATTTCTTCCAGGAGTTCTTTGGCTGTGCTATGTAGGAGAATGTGATTTAAATGCTCCAGTGCTAAAGCAGGACTTTTTACATAGTACAGTCTCTGAATGAGTTTTCACACAGAAGAATGGTGTGTTGCTAACATTTTAATGTGGCGGAAGGTGCTTCTGCAAGCAGGCCCGAAAATGCAGGCTAATGAATGTCCTTACAGTCCTGTGTATTTGCGCTCTGGACAAGAGTCCATGGTATGTAATATTTTTATTTTTAGGTTTTTTTGGCTTTGACATGCTGATTGAGGAATTGCCGTAAAGATTTGAAGGATTATTTTCGTACGTTACACATTGAGGTGCCCTGCCCTTTGTAGGCGGTACAGATTGGTTTGGTGCAATGGAGAGTTGATTGTAAGTTTGTTGTGGATATTCTTTCAATCTGCGTTTCTTCTGCCATAATTGTGTTTTCTACCTTTTCATACCCTCGGCCACTGCTATGTATGGTAATTGGGTTTCTTTGCTCGTTTGTATGCCTCTTCATTGAAATATGGTTCTGTGCTAGTGGTGTGACTCCACTCACCTGCACAGAAGTTTGCAAAGGTATCTATGCTGATATTGCGTATGTTGTGAAGTAATTTTTGTAGTTTACTAATTAATTTTGTTAGTGGTTTCATTCTGTTTAAAATTAATGTAAACAATTTCCTTTTGAGGAGCATTGCACTGCCTATGAGAGCCTCCAGGATCAGTTTTCTGTGGTATGTTTTAAGGTTTCAGCGTGATTTATCCCCTGTTTTTATGAAGTTCTAAAGGACTCTGTGGTGGATCAATTTTTGTAATACATTTTTTGGAATGCGTACCTATGGCTACGTTGACAATTGCAGCTTTTTTTGCAACCATAGCAAGCATTTTTGCAGTTGGTGTTGCCCACTATAATCCTTCCAAAAAAAAGAAACAACACAAAAGGCTCTCCACAGAGCCACCACTTTCTCCCAGAAAAGAGTGCAATGTTGTTGATGGCACCACCCCCTACATTTTTTTAAAGTCGGCGGACTGTCTGCGGACTTCGCAGGCTGCACGGGGGTGTGCACCATTTTATTGGCACTTCTATTTTGAAACTGTGAAAGGTGGCTCTGAAAAGTGCTGTTTTTTGTGTGTTTTCTTGTTTTATATATATATTTTTTTTTTTAACGAGACACACAAGGAAGGGAAGGGAAGGCAGGGTAGGGAAGGGGCACCAACCGTAGGGATAAGAAAGGGCAGGTGGAGAGAGCAAGATGTTGAGTGGGCCTCATTTAGGTAGGGGACACTCTTTCTCATGCTGCTATATCCTGTATCATGTAGCCTCAAAAGCACTTTGAAATTGCTCCCCCCTGCAGAGTACTGCATCGCAGTACATGCATAATACAGTGACGCTCGAAAGGTAAGGGTCTGCTGAGGTGTGTACGGCCTGTGAGGCCGTTTCAGGGATCCACTGTTCCACAGGAGTGTCCCTTGTAGTGACAGGAGCAGATAAAGAGGATGCTGCAGAGGAACTCAACCTACTACCCTGTTCAAAGGGGAAGACCGCCTGAACTGACACCTTGTGGTTGGACCTCAGGTGTCGCCGCATGGAGGTGGTGCCGTAACTGTAGAGGCCAGGTTTGCGTGACTGAGTGCACTCATTGCAGTGCACCTTGTCTGCTTGAGCCTTGGCTACCCCACCCCCATGGTGGTAAATAGCCTCCACACCCAAGACTCACACTGGCAGCTGGCAGTGGGGATTTACACTACCTCATCCTTCTCCTCTTCTTGATCCATCTCTACATCACCAGGCCTGTTCCCCTCACCAAGCCCTTGGAAAGGTGGTGGTAGTGGAGGTGGTGGGGGTGGTGCTGAGGCAAAGGCTGCAGATGCAGTGGATGAAAGTAAATATTAATAAAAACAGCAGTACACCTTTGGTGTAGCTCACAATTTTAGGTAACTACAGGCCAAAAGGGGATTTCTGACATCCCATGGCACCAAGATTCAGCATGGTCCCTTGATAGTGCAGCTTCTATCAGCACTAGCATTACCTGTGCAGCTAGTAGTAATGAAATGTGCGGCCCACCAGAAAGTCACTGACAGCATTGGGAAAGGCAATGCTTTTGCAGACTGAATTGCCAAACAGTCATAGACTTACAATTTGGAATGTATGAATTAGGTGCTTCTAGATGGGTCACTGAGCGTGGGATGATGGAAGAGGGCATTATCAGTGTAAAAGAGATTCAGGCCGAGGCCACAACCGAAGAAATCAAACAGTGGGGATCGGGAACAGCACACGCAGATAAGGAAGATTGCTGGGTTGACCATGACAAACAGAGATAGATGTTACCTAATGCATATGTACAAGCTACAGTGGCTATGGCCCAGCCCACATAAGTGCAAAAGGTATTTGTAAACACCTAGACCCAGTATAGAGAAACTCCAACATACCCAAAATAGCAGACAGACTGGTCAAGAATTGCATGATCTGTTTACAACATAACATTGGGAAAGGAACACTAGCACCTAAGGGCAGTTTTGGTCCACCTTCCATGCTCTTTGAAGTAATACACTTTGATTACATTGTGAGGCAAAGATGTCAGAATGTTAGATACTATTCTAGTGTTAGTTTGTGCATTTAGCAAATGGGTTGAAGCTTTCTCTCTGAAAGATAACACTGCAATGTCAACAGCAAAAGTAATGCTAAAAGAGTACTTTCCCCGTTTGGTTTACCAAGGGTAATCTGGTCAGACAATGGTCCGCGCTGTATAGCATCAGTCATCAAGCATAGATAAGAAAGAAATGTCATTCTACGAACCATCCCCAATCGGCAGGATTAGTTTAGAGAAACAACAGTACCCTAAATAACAACCTAGCGAAGATTTGTGCACACAGCCACCTAAAATGGCCTGAAGCGCTACCATTGGCCTTAATGTCAATGAGAATGACAGGCCAAGCAAAAACATGTCACTCCCCAGATGACATTGTGATGGGGAGACCTGCTGATGTGTGGAATGTACCCAGACTGCAGTGTCAAGATACAATCTTCAACCAAGGAAATAGCTAGGGAAGGAATTCTTGTGAGTAGGAAAGTGTAATATTTTATTTAAAGTACTGCACCCACAAGAAACCAACAATATTCCCTCCTTACCCCCGAAGATGCCTGGAGGTAGAGGGGGGGCAGGGAAAGAAGACTCCAAGCAAGATAGGCCATGTGGTCAGGTGCCACCCACGGATGAACTTATAAAGCCTATATCATTGAGGCTCCTTAACAGACTCTGAAAGACTATGCCTCTGTATGGGGTACGCAGAAGCAATGAAATGGAAAGTGTTGCCACTGGAATGACCAGGTCCAAAGGATTGTGGTCAATTAGAGATAAATGTGTGATTATCGCTATTGTGGCATGTATCATACTTATATTAATACCTGTTTTATGGTTTCTGGAGAGCTCACACCCCCTTAGCGCACTATTGCCTACGGTCAGCTCCACTACTTTGTCTCCTTTCTGTGCACACACATATACACTTCAACCCCTTGATCTTGAACACACAGAAGGATATCTGAATAACACCTTCATAAGAATAATGATTTATACTCATGCAATACTGAACAAAACCCATTGTTGGGTATGTTCCCACCTTCCACAACATGGGTGAGAAAAGGTTAGGATGGTACATATATCCTCTCCCATTGTCAACTGCTTGCTGTACATCCTATTGGGCCATATTTTTGGGTAGATGGAATGACAGTAGCATAGGAAACTTTGATGTAACAAATATAGATATGTTTGAACAGCAGGTGCTACTACCTTTGGGATGCTAGGTGTTTGTTAATAGGAGCATCAGTGCCTCTACCAAATGCTCAGACAGGAATTTTAGGCCATACCAATCAATGATATCATTTCAAATGTCACCAGTAGGGAATAGGATGCAACTCCTCCAGCATACACAATCTTTTTAAACAAATTGTGCATTGGTTTAATTCATAAAAACTTTAAGCACATTTCATATCAAAAGAAAAAAAATGAAAAAATGAGGAATTTTTTTTTTTTTAATTATAAAATACAATTAATTCAAAACATATTTCAACATGTATTAATATTCCCTCATATTCCATCTCATATACAAATTCCTCTTTTTTGCGACAACATACATAACTTTAGCATAGTCACCATCAAACAATTCCAATTACTCATTCATCCTGACTATTTAATAATTCATCATTTCTCATTCCATATGTGATGTGCTGCTGTGCTTGCGATAACAGAGGTTTCCCTGTGTATGCATGACCAAAATTGATCTCCTGAGATATCTTCCAAATTGTTGAAATTGTTTCCATAACCTTTGATGTAAATAGGCATTAGAGATTTACATCTTGTCAAGATGGGTCGACTAGTCTCTATCTCTTCATTACAGTATCTACACAATCTTTCTGCATACGGGATATCTGACCAAGCTCCTGTAAATTCCCTTGTTTGCAGAACATTCATTCGTGGATGCAATACAAAACACTTAAGCTCAATGTGGGATAGTTCTGTCAAATATAGAGACAGTGGGTGTCTTTGCCAACCCTGTCGAACTTAATCCTGATATTGAGGATTCGCATGTAGGATGTCAACATTGTTTAACATATCCAAATCCTTTGCTTTTGTTTTTATATTATTTGCGACATTAGGGTCTTGCTCTAATACTTCCGGATCTAGATTCAGTAGTGAGTTAAATCTTACTGCTGTTTCTCGAAGTGATATCACAAAACTGTTTTTACACTTATTGTCCAGAGATTTTCCCATCAGCCTATACAAGTGGTTTGACGCTCCATTACTGCTTTTAAGTTTTGCGTATAACAACGTTCTTTGTATTTGCCATGTAGTTCGCAAAGAAGTAACCCCGTACTCCAAACGGAGTGCTTCCACTGGTAACATCTATAATAGATTGGAAGATTTTGCCTTCCAGGCATTCTAGACATTCACTCTGGTTATTGTTCAGTACAGCCAATCCATACATTATAGTAGATATTATGCTCATTTTATATATTTCAACTTGGCCCTTTATGTTGTTTGCCCAGTTATGGTTTAGGTAGTGCTTTATTGCTAACTACTTCTTCCAGACTTTGTCCCACACTTTCTTATAGTAACATTTCCAAGTATTGTTTGCTGTTATAAAGAAACCCAAGTAATTATATTCTGGGACGTTTGCCAGAGGAGAATCATGAAGCTGCCAAGTCATTTTTTTTTTTACCAATGTTCTTTTTACTTGGCCTCAATGTTTTTGTTTTATTTACATTTATTACCATTTTGTTCTTTACTGCATACTTTGTCAGAGAATGTAATGCCCTCTGCAACCCAATCTGGGTACGATCAAATATAACGATATCGTCAGCGTAAGCCAACATCGGTATCTTTACCCCGTCAACACTAGGTGGGAAATGTTTTGTTTCCATGAATGCTTTTCCATATCTGCAGTGAATAAATTGTAGAGTATTGGTCCAAGTATGCACCCCTGTTTTAATCCTACGTTTGTCTCTTGGGATTTAGTACTATGCCCTACTACATGTAATCGAATAGCAATGCTTGTGTTTGTGTAAAGTCGCTGAATGTTATACAGCAGGTTCCTATCTATTCCCCAATCTATTCGTTTTTTTCCAAAGGGTGGCGCATGGTTCCAAATCAAACTTTGAGAAGTCAATACAGCAGGCATACAAGTATGGTGTATTCCTATTCTCTGTTTCAACCTTCTAATATTGGACTACTGATGTCATGAACTTCAGATCACGCCCCTTTTGGACCTCCTGATCCTTGTCTCAACGGGGCTTGCATTCTGTACTACTTCCAACATGGCCGCCAGAGCTGAAGCCCTTGCTCGCTCCATGCGCCGAACGCGGCGTGGTCTATTTATAGACCAGGCCTTCCGCAGCTCCGCGCATCTCAATGCTATTGCAGAGTAGCCCAGACGTGTGTTCGTAGCTTGCGGTATTGTTTCCCTTGCCCCAGTGCTATTACCCATTCCTTTTCCTTTCCCCCTTCCTGGTTCCGAGCTTTTCTAGCCTTTTCCAGTCTCCCGAATTTCTGGACTCCTTGATCCTGGAACTGAACGCAACCTGGAACCAGACGAATCTCGAGCAGCGCTGTTCAAGACCATGAGCGTTCGCAAGAAGGCAACGATCAAAGTCACCGGCAAACATCGGACCCAGGTGAGAAGGGGGAAACTCCTTGACAGTTTGAGATGCCACCCGACCGAACCTAAAAACGAGATGGAAGCCGCCGTTCAGGACTTAATGCTACGCATGCAAGAACTATCAACCTAGGTTCAAAATCTTAAGGCGGAAAACGTTGCGCTCAAACAATTGGTCTTATCCCGGGATTCTGCTACAAAGGAGGGTGCCCTGTTGGGCGGTATTGTTGACAAGTATGATGGTTCGGCAAAACCACTCCGCGGATTCCTGGATTCATGCCTGGTCCATTTTACCTTCAAGCCCTATTATTTTTTGACTCCTAGGGCTAAGGTGGGTTTCATCATATCCCACCTTTCCGGCAACGCCTTAACTTGGGCAACACCCCTTGTCAACTCTGGCAATGCCCTCCTAGACGACTACGATGGGTTCATACAGGCCCTTAAAGGTATGTTTGACCGTCCAGAGCAGGTCTATACTGCCCAAGGTTCACAAAAAAAAAAAAAAGGATTAGGCAACACACAACTGCCCAAGAACGCTTGCTGGACTTTCAACAAGGCTCCCAAGATATGCTCACTTATGTGACCAGATTTAAACAATTGGCCAAGGAAGCAGACTGGTCCCCTTAGGCTAGTTTTACCCTGTTCAGGAGAGGCCTAAACAAAGAGATCAAGCATGAACTGGCCAGGGTGGCCAGACCAAATTCATTCGAAGCATTAATGGACCTGGCCTTGCAAATAGACTTTCGCATCCAGGAAAGGAAGGCTGAAAGAAAGAAATCCAAGGGAAACCCACCCAAGACGTCCTTTGAGAGCACAGCCAGATCGGACACAACCCCAAGTCCAGCCCCAGAACCTGAACCCATGCAAAATGGAGCCTTTCGTGGACCCATATCGCCTCAAGAAAGATTGAGAAGGATCCATACAGGTTTGTGTATGTATTGTGCTTCAGACAAACATTTAGTCAGGGAATGTCCTCTGGCACCTCCTCGGCGTTCGGGAAACGCCAGCTTCCGATCTTAAATGGAGCAGAGATTCGGGAGAGAGATGTTTGCTCCACATCAATTCCATCCTTGAACTTTCCTGGACAAAACAGTTTGGTGATACTACAGGCTTTCCTGTCGCCCTCCAAAGACAAGACCTATCCCATTCTGGCTTTGGTGGACTTCGGAGCTATGGGAATCTTCATTGATCAAGACTGGGTGGTTAGTCATCATATTACGTACAAAACCCGAAACACCATGCAGCCGGTGTAAGCAATAGACGGAAGACCACTCTCTTCAGGGCCAATAAGCCTGCAGTCTAAAGAGATCCAACTTTCCATAAACCATCATCAAGAGCGGATTACATTCGACATCATTAAGTCAGCCCATTACCCCATGGTTTTGGGAATGCCCTGGTTACAAAAGCACAAGCCGTACATCAATTGGACAGCAGGATCATTATTCCTGCGCTCAGAGTTCTGAATGTCCCACTGTCTGTCCCTGGATCCCTCCTCGGTAACTCCTAAGGAACCACCAAGAGACCAAGAAACACCACTCATGGTTTCCAATATCATACAAGTTCCAGAGGCCTATCAGGGATATGCTGATGTATTCTCTACTGCCATAGTCCAGGCCTTACCCCCTCATAGGCCCGAAGACTGATATATTTGCCAAGTTGTTGTGCTTCTTCCTAAATCCTGTTTGATATTGACTCAGAATGTCATTTTCTTCCGCCCATTGTGTCAGTTTTCTTAATAAAACACTTGCGAAAATGTTCTGACTAGTGTCCATGAGGGCAATTAACCTGTAGTTTTGAGGATCTTCCCTCTTTTATTTTTTAAAAATAGGCACCAAAATTGCTTTATGCCACCTTTTGGGCAATGTCCCACTGTTTTCAATGTGTTTAAACATAATTACTAATGTCTTTGCCCATATCGCTGGGTACGCCTTCATGACTATGTTCGGAATCCCATCTGGACCCAGCACCCATGAACTCTTTAGGTTTGCTATGATTATTTTTATGCCCTCTTCATCTATATCGAAATTTGACATACTAAATTGGCTTTTCGCCTCCCTCATTTGATTAATTTTAACTTCGGGAGCGAAGTATAGTTGTATTCTAGCCATTTTTCGTCAGAGATTAGATTTAATTCCAAGGGTGATATTTCTTTCTTGTATATATTAAATTTGGACCAAAAGCCTTTACTATCATGTGTCCGAAGCCAACAATATAATAATAACCAGTTCGAGTTTTGGCTGCTAAGCCTGTGTTGTTTATTCCAATTCCTATAGCATGTGGCTAGTTTACTTATCTACAGATGTTTTTCATTAGGATCTAATAATGCATTATTTTAAATTAAATTCCTTGCTGTTCTATAAGCTTTCTTGCTATCAGTAATAATTACATCATAGGGGTACCTTTTATTCTTATAGTTGTAATACCTTTCTCTACTGGTTTTTATTCCATGAGTTTCCAGATAGGAATCGAGCAATAGTACAATATCACCCTGGCAATTCTCAAGATCCTGATCAATTGTGACTTTGTTTTTTTGCAATAATACATTCATAATTTTTATTAAATCAGCCAACCAGTTTAGTCTCAAACCTCTACTGTCACTCAGGGTGTTTGGGTATATCTCTACTTCTTCACATTTCTTTTGATTATCTTTATCCATGATTAGATAATCAATGTGTGACCTTGCTTTACCATTTGACCAGGTAAATGTGACGTTATTACCCTTCGTGGGTTTACATTTTAGTAATGTCAAGTCATGTATTTCGAGAAATGTCATCCAATTCTCATTTTGTTTTTGGCCACCACTGTGATAGTTGTGCAGGTCTTTCACATTAAAATCCCCTGCTATAATTACTGGACATTATTTGTTTTGTATAAGCCAATTAAGCATCATATCCTCCACACAAGCAATGAATTTCTTAGTACAGATTCCCCCCGGAGGGTCATATATGTTAATCAACAAAATGGGATTTTTTTTAGCCCCCTGCTAATCTTAATATCGTTGGTAAAACATATGGTATTTCTGGTTCCATTTTGATCATCTCTAATGAATGCTCAACCCTTGTTCACACCGCTAAACAACCCCTAGGCCTGCCCACTCCTGACTTTTGTGCAAGGTTATGTAATATGTGAAAACCATTTCGAAAAAAAAGGCTTTGTATACCATGCCTCTTGCAACAAGAACACTTCACCGGATTTTATTGTTTCTAAACCTTCCAATGGAACAAGAAACTAATTATATCCTCGGGTATTCCAAGGCAACCACACTATTTCCTTTTAATTGGACACATATCAGTTTGCTCCATTACTAACTCGTACGGGCTGCCAGCTAACCATTTCACAGATCATTTCTGTAGCCCTTTCTCTTTCTCTTTGCAGCTTCCTCAAGGATTCCCTCTCTGCTGTTTGCTTCAGTTCTATCTTATCTCTTAATGATTTTATGTGTCATTCAGCCTTTTTTGCTTTAGCTTTCTCTTTTTTTGGCAGAGGATGAGTGATATGCCTATATTTGTCAATAGGTGAGCATCTGTTTTAGGGAGAGCAATTGTGACAGCCGATGAAAATTCTATCATAACCCAGTTTGTCTGGCTCCACCATCTAGGAAGTTGAATCCTTTTCATGTCCTGTGATGCGATCAGACTGAATTCTGCAATTTCACCAAAGATAGCTAACAGTTGTGTACAGTTGGTTCTGCTTCTTCAAACAATGCCCACAAACCTAATCCTTTTCCTTCATATATATTTGTTTGTTTTGAATCTTCCCAGTTAAGTCCCCCTTCTTGTTATCAAAGGTTTCATGGGCTGTTTCTTCCTAACTGAAGTCCTGTTGATCATCTGTGTTCTGTATTACTCTTTCAGGCTCCACTATTGGGATTCGTTTTTTTTATTACCTTTGGACCTTTTAGAGTAGTTGTTCTCACTGAACCGTCTGACAACAAGTTTGTTATCTTTGTTAAACCATGGTTCAGGGCCGTTTCGTTGTATTTGTTCTTCCCTTTGGTGTCTCCCATACCATTGCTATTTCCCCACGTTTAACTCAGCTCTAGTGTTTGTTTTCAACAGAACCTTCTGAAGTGTATCCATTCCTTCCACCTCCATTTCTTTTGGTGGGGAAATAAATATTTCCTCGAAGTCCCACTGTGATTCCTTACCCGTCCCTCCTTTGTTATGGATAAAAGGACAGGGTGCTAGATTTGAGGAGGCTTTATCATCCTGTGTCAGTGTTGATGATGTATGTAGTGGTTTGGCTATAATTTTTACACCTTTTTCTGATTTAAGGTGTTCTTAATAGACTCCAGTTTTCTTCTTACTTGTGCCAAAGCTGTTTTCAGATCCGCCTGTTCCTTCAGTAGCGTTGATGTCAAACAAGATAATGCCTCTATCTTAGTCAAGCTATCACCCAAGGAGGTAAGAATCATCTGTTCATGTTGTATGTTTTGCTGAATTTCCTCATTAATACCATATGTGGATTCATATGCCCCACTCGTATGTTGTGATGATTCATCCTCTTCTGCTGAAAGCAGTGCCTCCAAGTCAGGGGAGTTCGAAAGATTTATGTTTATTACATTATCTTCATGTTCTCACTTGTCTAAGTTATATGCACCCTGTGTCCCTCCCAATGATGCTCTTCTTAATCCCTTTACCATTTTTAGGAGTGAATTATTATTGTCTATGGAGCCGTCTTGATCCGACTCTACTGACATGTTTTATAAGGCTACTTGTTCTTTCCCTCAATGTTATGCACATTTTATACACAAGTAACAATAATCCTGACACAGTACCATTTTGTTTAAGAAAGTAAGGTTCAAGGTACATCGATACATAAGACAAATGTATCAATACCGCAGTTTTGGTGAATGAAACAAGGCCCTTGTATACTGGGGGATCAATTTACTTTGTCTATTGGAAGCAAGCATATCAATGATGACCCAAAGATTGGAAAATAACATGTTACTTAGGGATACTGTTACCAGGGGTTTACTTGACATCAACTTCAGAAATATTGAAAAACCATCCTAGGAGGAATATCGATGACAATGCAACTGACCAAATATTAGGGGGATGTGTCAAAAGCGATAATTCCTTTTTTGGACCTGGCGATAAGCTCCAGAGACATTAGAAGGTTAACCTGAGAGTCAGAAAGAATGATTGCTGAGACAACCGATATACTATTCAATATGACATTAGAACATGGAGCTACTAGGCTGGTTGCACTTCAAAATAGGGTAGTAGTAGACACCATGGTAGCTGAAAGAGGAAGGGTATGCAAATGGACAGGTTATCTTGCTGCGTTAACATAGCATATTCCTCCACTGCTGTGTTTCAGGCTATTAAGAGGTTTACACGTTGGGGTCTGAAATGCACGTCAACGAAGGTACCTGGGACATCAGTAATTGAGCTTGGAATTTGTTCACCACATGGGGTTGGAAAATATTTTCTGTCCTTGCTCTGGTCGCTGTTGCCATTCTCTGCTGCTATTTCCGCATACAATGCTTAACTACTTTAGGATCTATGTTATGCCAGTGCTGTTCAAGAACTCTGAAACACCTACAGCCTGAACACATGTCCCCTGGAAATGTGACAAATGCACTAATTATGGAGGAAATGGAAATTCAGAAATGTATGAATATTGATATACATGCATTTGATGAGGTATAACAAAATGGTTTAGCTTAGGCTAAAAGGAGGGCTTGTGAGCATGCATTTATTTCAGGTTAGCCTTAAACTATTACCGTTTTGTTTCATGCTCTCACTCAATCTTGCAAAATCTCCTATTTGGAGCTGCAAGGAATCACTGCACATGAGTGCTGAGTTTTGCTGTTGCAAAGAAATTAGCTCATTGTTACTGCAGCCTTGGCTTGCACAAGCGCAAGGTTGCAAGAAACCCTCGGTTACAAAAACAAAGATAATGTTGGTTTTGGGAAGGTTCAGCCCCGTCCCAACCCCCTAGGCACTTTAGAGTGAGGCAAGATGCATTCAAAGCACTATGATGGCTCGGGGGGAGGGGTGATGGTGAGAAGGGACAACTCCCAGTTTAACAGGACCCCACTCCGATATTACCAGCTATAGTCTATCCACATAATAGAGAATAAGGCGCGAGCAGCATTGCTATTTTTGCATAGATATTAGTAACCATAGGTAGAAGGGAAGTCCTGCATGGTAAATACAGAATTGCATGCCCTAGACCCAAAAGAGCAAGACAAGAGAAATCCCCAGCCATGCCCAAGCTCCCATGAGGACAGTCCACACTCCTGACTGCCACAAACACCTATTCATTGTTCTAACAGTGTTGCAAAGATGTGCAAAATGAATGTGCCCTACAAGGCTGCAATAAGCGACCAGCGGCTGGTGTGCATTTTATCTCACACTGGTCAAAGCATGACCTGGACCATTACAGGGTGACCACGAGTTATAGCCCATATAACTGACTAAACCTTGATCCCTGAATTCCATGGCACCAGGTGCCCTTTGACCACCAACCCCAAAGTAACAAGTCTTGAAATGTTCAAAGAGGACAGACAGGGCATATCATTTAAGTGAAGGTACTGGGAGGGATACATTATAGTTCAAAATGAGGGTGGAGACCTTGAACCTGGATGGCGCGGAGGGGGATTGAGTTAAATGTGTGTGTGAAGGTTAGGGTGCCCCAGAAACTCTGTTGTGTCCATCTTAAGTATGAGTGATAAAATATTTGTATGGTGGGAGCATAATTAAAATTGTTTTCTGACCTTTGACGTGAGGAAAAGGTGAGCCCAGCAGCACCACGTGATGGAAGACAGATGGTCTGGGCTTGGACCAGTAGACCGGCATCACTTATGGGTAAAGGTGGAACATGTATGGGGTCCATCCATTGTCCAGCATTGCCCATCTCCCAGATAATAGAACTACAAGGGCACCTGAAAGGGAGAAAGAGTTGTGGTTATGGAGAAGTTGCCAGCAATCTCTGATAGATCTGTTATGGAATTATACAAAAAAGGGGTGCCTGCTTATAGTCCCAGGTCCTTCAGGCGTTATATACTAAAACGAAAGGGGTTGGACCTAACGGACAGGGAATAGCATCTTAGTACATTTATTTTTTCATGAATACCAATAAATGTTCAAATTTCTTTTCTAAAAACTTTTTATTCTCATAATAAATTCATATGCAATGCTAAAACATTTCAATAAACAATTAAATGTAAATTCAACTCAGACTGATTCACTCCTACCATTCATACTTTTTATAACACACTAGTGACATGTGTATATTTTGGCCTCATATATAGAAGGCCTCTTGCTCTATTGAGACAATTCCACAAAAGTCCTCCATCCACTGTTCTAATGGTTCCGTCTTTGCGTGCTTATCACACCGACATTCGTCTACACGTGTTTCAGTTGTCTATTTTCGGGACGTCAATATTCGTCGACCCTTAATTCATACAACCTTCTTCAGGACAAGATTAATGGGAGTTTGTTTATTCCCACAAATATCAAGTAGGGTGAGTATCACCACCTAAAATACAATAAAAAACTTTAGAACGCTAAAAGACTAACAAAACACTTAAAACAGATTTCAAATTCATTCCCTGTAGGCTATTCCCTCTTATTTAGAACACATTAAGGGGCCGATTCATGGAACAAACGTGCGCCGAAAATCCATGCGCAAGCAGGCGCAAGGGAGCGCAAGCGTGAGAAACGCAGCGCACGCGTGTGATTCAAGGAAGACGCTGCGCGTGTTTCCCGCTGAGCGTGCGCCCAATCCAGCCATGGCGCACGCAGGCATACACGGCGTGCGCTACGCGCACAGCAAAAGCGCACATACCGCGGCGCACACAACCAAAGTGGGCGGAACAGTGGCCGTAACACGCGGAATGGGGAACAACGTGTGAAAAAGAAGGCGTAACTGGGGAAGTACTGCAGGGAACTACACGGAACGCCCACACGCACGCAAACATTCATGGATCCGAATATGGGAAACCCGCGCACGGCAAAAGACGCACACAGGCGTCAACGCGTCCGCCACACGAAGGCAGGTGGAAGCGTCGCCGCGCACAGTACAAAAGTGCGCGCAAACAACAAACACGTATATACAGCTACAATGAATGCCCCATTTGTCGCAGCACTGATCGTGGGACACCACAGGAGGAGGAGAATAGCCAGGGCACGCATTTTCGCACCACGGACAAGCCTTTTTGGGATGCCTGACGATCAGGTCTATGGCAGGTATAGGTTTCCACCCCACATCATCCTAGACCTGGTCAGGGAGTGGGAAGATGACCTTACATCCCCCACCCTTTGCTCCCAAGCATTGAGCCCCTTGGAGAAGGTGCTCAATGTCCTGCATTTTTTGGCCACTGGGTCATTTCAGCGGACTACTGCCATAGTGGGGGGGTCTCACAGGCCACGCAGTCACGCTGCCTACACCAGGTACTGGCAATCATGACAGCGCGCCCCTCAGTCGGCAGGCACATATACATGCCCAGAACACCCGCAGAAAGGCAGGCCGTTGTCCTGGATTTTTTCAGGGTGGCACACTTCCCCAAAGTGCTCGGTGCCATAGATTGCACCCATGTGGCCCTATGTCCACCTAGGGCCACTGAGCACATCTACTGAAACCAGAAGCATTGGCATTCCATCAATGTACAGGTGGTATGCGATGCAAAGGGAATCATCACCTCTTTCTATGCAAACTACCCTGGCTCCACCCATGACAGTTTCATATACAGAATGTCCGCCCTGAGCTGGGCCCTGGAAGCTGGGCAGCATGGCGACACATGGCTCCTAGGTGAGTATAAATGCCCTTGCACATGCATGCAAGTCACACACAGACAAATACCCAAACCCTAACAATCTCAACTATTATCACCTCCCCAGGGGACAGTGCCTACCCTCTGAGCAACCACATGATGACGCCAATCCGGAACCCCACCACACCACCCCAGGTAAGATACAACGTCGCCCATATTACAACCAGGGCCATAGTAGAGCGCACATTCGGAGTGCTCAAGTCACGTTTCTGCTCCCTTGACCGCTCTGGCGGGCAACTACTCTATGCACCACCAGTAGTGTGCAGGATCATTGTGGCAGCATGTGTCCTGCACAATGTTGCAACACGGCAGGGCGTACCGGTGGACATGGTGGTGCCCCCACATCCCCAACCACAGGCACAGGCGCTGCCCATGGGTGGGGACAGGGCACGTGGCGAGGAAGCCCGGACCCAGCTTGTGGCCACATTTTTCACCTAAACTCTCACCCCTGCGGAGTGCACACAGGCCTGGCACATACCAGGTGACAATTGATGATGACAAAGAGACAGTCAACTGTCACAACCCTACCACCCTGAGATAGTTGCCATGGAAGTGCCACATCGTCTGCATCCCTAGCTACTTAAACACAAGCTATCCTGTGTAACGAAAAGGCACACATATGACATATGACATGATATGGCCCATACACAAGTATTTCAAGGTGCGATGAGGCAGGGAGGGGGGAACAAGGAAAGACAGACAACGGTACAACTAGGCCAGGTGTCATTCAGATTGTGCAAGCGCAGGGGTAGGGGGAAGGGAAAAGTGCAAGGGGAAGGGGAGGGGGGGAGTGCAGTACAGGGGAAGTAGACCAAAAAACAAATACACAGGTCAGCTGGTGGCAACTGCAAAGGTAAGTGCAGACAAGTGCTGGGAAGGGGGGGATGTAGGGATAGAGAGACAGTACCGTAGTGCAGGGGTTGCCAGGGAGCCAGTGCAAGTGGAGAGTGGCTGGGCCAGGGACCGAGGTCGGTGAGAGTGGCCCAGTTGCAGATCCAGTGCAGTTCCAGTGAAGAATTCCGCAAGGGAGATGCAGAGAGAAAGCAGAAGCCAAGAGGAAGGTCTTGAGGTGCTTCCCGAACCGGAGATGGTTCCCCTCAAGTTCAAGTGAGGCAGGAAGGCTGTTCCAGAGGGATGGCCCTGCCGCGGAGAGAGATCTACCCCCAGCTAGTTGCTCTGAGAAGCGGATGACCCTGACATGCAAGGTGTGCATCACACACACCTGCACAACAGGCATTGGCCATCACTGTTATGTCACTCAAACCCTCCCAAACCATAACATGACATACCCATACACCAACACAGCAACAATAAAGTACACATTGCCATGTCCAAAATGTACAGTGGCATCAGACAATGATGCCTGACCAGGAATCAGATGAAATGACAGACCAACAACCTCCCACCCAAAATAAGTCATTTCCAAATGCATTACAAGATTTGTAGATGTAACATAACAATGAATGCCTGTCTACATGCACATTGTGCATTGCAAAATCAACACTGCAGCTTCTGTGTGCTGTGTCTTACTCCTGCAACACACTGCTCAGCGCACAGCACAGTGAACAGCCATTGTGTGTGATGCACACCCTGAGCATCACATCTAAGCGACAGACCACATCAAAAAGCAAATTAGGCATGTACAGGATCCATAATTGGTCACAGAACATGTGCTGCAGGGACACAGTGGCCACCAGAAGGCAAACAGTGTACACGTGGATATGCAAGGGTGGGAGTACATGTAGTGCATCAGAGTGCAAGTGTGTAGGTCTGCAAGGACATGCACTCAACATATGCATGTGCACTCAAGTGACCATCAGTGTTCTCTACACATCACATGTGAACATTCACCATGTGTACACCCTAGCATGTCAAACCACAACTATCCCCTCGCACCTGAAAGGTAAACACAACACATGAACAGGCATTGATCAGCAGAACACAACATGTACATAGGATACCACCATTACAATGTCAGAGTTCCCATCACACTGCAGGGCAAAGCAACTATCAACAACAACCCCCGCCTCCCTCACACATGACCATGACCCACTGAACAACTGCACCTGGGTCATGGAGCCTTCAACCCTCAATTCCACCTGGCCACAGGATCACCTTTACCCTTCGTCTCCATCTCCCACCTTGTGTGTAAAAAGATGCCTGCACCCTGAGAATCCACACTCATTTCCAAAATAATCACAAAATCCAAGGCATAAAAATGAACCCGAACACCCTCCAGTAGATGACTTGATGTAGCAGTACCTCACAAAGGCCAAGTACTACCACAATGATGCAACAACCAAGGTAGCAAAGTAAAACAATGTCACAACAGGATGTGAACCATGTGTGGTACATAACATAGGATGATGCATCATGAACGGATGTGTATTGTCACAGGTCCCGTGTACAGGCGCGGGAGTGTCACGAAACAACCACCCCCACCGTGTCCCGGGTGCCTGCAAGGTCAAACTCACACAGGCCCCTGAGACCCTGGTGGGGAAGGAGGTTCAGGGACATGCAGTCGGGACAGGTGTTGGCACACTGGATAACTGGAATGAGTGGCAGGAGAGGGGAGGAAGAATGACACATGAAAGTAGGGAATGCACGAAAATGTACTACCTGCATGAACACATACACAATGCAAACAAACTTGGACATCATTGTCATGGCCTTCTGTAGTCCAGGCTTAGGAGTGGTACGAACCAACCACCCCCTCTAGGGTTTTGGCGCCTGCAAGTTCGGGGCTTACACAGGCATCCGCAACCCCAGCGGGGAAAGAGGGTTAGGGAACGTTGCTTGGATAGGTACGGGAAGCAGGAACACCGGGTAGAGGGTACAGGGTTCAAAATTGCATAGGATTCCGGGTGATTAGGGAGAAAAAAACATACCAAATTGAATCACACATACATCCATGCATTAGTGCACCCCCCAGCAAGCCTCTGCAGAGCAGTTTGAAAGAAAAACAACAAGACACTTAGCTCTGGCTTTGAGTGCTGGCCTCCTGCCTGCGCACTCTCAGGTCCGGTTACAGGAGCACTGCAATGCTGCAAAGAGAGCCACAGTCAACAACCTGTCCGTGCCAATTACACAAAAACACACCACCAAACATGTCCCATAGCAACAAACTACTCTACAAACAGACAATCTGGTGTAGATGCTTCGTACCCATATATAACATTACCCCTGTGACGGGTCATACACAGTCAATGCAGTAAGTCAGCCGCCGGTGGGTGCGTGGCAAATGGAACACCAATCTGTCACAATTCACACAACATGCAATGTTCCCTGGGTAAGCAGACAGACCCATATAGCAAGCCATGACTTCAGAGCAAGTTGCGTACCACCATGACCGAAACAAAGTTGGCAGTGCATTTATCATAAAGTACATGGAAATTAAATGCACTGCACCCGAGTATGTCCCTTGCTGTATGTCCCTGTGAGCTGCCCCTTTCCATGTCTCGGAAGGCTACATGGTTGATACAAGTGCCTCAATGGACCTTGGTGTACCGGAGGGCATGTGCCACTGCCCCTGCAGGTGTCCCAGACAACCTTACAATCAACAGCCATCAGTCCACCAACACATCTGAGCTGCATTGTGTGCTTCAACACCAATATTCGTCCAAGCTCACCCTCAGTGCTGTGACTAAGCCTGCATGTGCACCTCGCCTGGTGCAAGCTTTGCTGTGTTGTGGCCCCTCTGTGCTTCTCACCTTGCCTGGAGTTCCTTGGAACACGTCAGCAGTTCTAGGATGTAGGTCTGCAATCCCTGTGCCTCTGCTTGTGCACACATGTGCATGTGGGCACCAACAAACGTGTCCAGAATTCTGTCGTCCAATGGGCCATGTCTGCTGGTTAAGGTGCTCTGGAGGCTCATCCCCCTGCAGAAAGAGCATGAAACACATGATTAATGCTTCAAAGTCATCTGTGTGTGTCTCTTCAGGCATCTCATTACTTGACCATGTCAGAGAGTCACAGCATAAGTCACACAGCACCAGACATGCCACAGATATGACAGTCCAAGGCCCTTGTGTAAAAGTTTGTGACACCAAACCATCCTTGCGAGCCCATGGATAAGGGAGGCAGGAGTGGCATATGTGAGTCAAGGACCCCAAGCAGCAAACACATACACAAGACAAGCCTGAAGGGCCCAGCTGGAACAGACAGTGGATGCCTTCAAAAGCCACAAAGCACCACACTGTCACATGAAAGCACAATAGACGGGCAATTTTAAACTATAGTAACTATTAACTAATTACACTAACTATGGAAAACCTACATTACCTAATTAAACTAACTATCAAACAGAAACTTAACTAACTAAACTAAAAGAAAAATCAAAAATGGCCACATACGACACGGGGGGGAGAGGAGGCACCAAGGAGGGGGGAGGTACAGGGTGCTGCTCAACATCCACATGCGATGATGCTGAGCCAAAAAAAAAACCTCCATGGGCTCAACGCCTGCACAGCCCGACCTATGTGGGAGATAGATGGTCGTCCGAGTCTGGCTCATCCTGTAAAGGAGGACGTGGCACAGTAGCCTGGCCACGCCTAGCCGCAGCTTGCCCCTCGTCGGCAGCAAGTCTGCCGGACGGGTGAGCCTGGTTCTGTGTGGCGATGTGACGTAGGTCTGCATGCAGAACCTCACGTGATACACGTGCTTCCTCTTGCAAGGTAGCACGTGTAACATGGAGTTCCTCCTGCAAGGCCTGGCTGGACAACCGCTGCACCTCCCGGCAAGCCTGTAGCTCAGCCGAGATGGTACGCTCAAGCTGTGCAAACCTCTCCTCTGCCTGCTGCCTCTGGGACATCATAAGGACACCCAGAGTGGATCTGAGGGAAGCATAATCCTCCCTCAAGGCATCCATGTGCGCCTCTGCGTGAGCAGCAATTGCTTGACACAGAGACGACATTTCAGCCTGGCGTGCCCTGTCTGAGGCCGCCATGCCCAGCCTGAGCGAGCGGGCCGTGGACCGTGCCGCCTTCTGCTGGAGAAGCACCTGCCTAGCAGGGGGGAGCACAGATCGGGCCACACGCTCCATGCGCTCAGCGATGTTCTCCATTGCTGCCCCCTGCCGTTCTGAATTGGCAGTCATGTCTTGCTCCCACTCAGTATACTGCGGTTGCGCGCGGCGACCGCGTTGCTGGGCTTGACCCCTGCGGGACCCAAGGACCGGGGGTCCTCGCTGTGTTGGCACCGCCCACGCCTGCACGACTACATGCCCCCGTCAACGTGATGTCCCAGGCACATCAGTGACTGGTGTGGAGGGTGACCCTGCGTCCCGATCCGCCACGGGCGGAGGAACCAAGACTGTCTGATCCCTCAGTGCAGGTGTCGCAGACAGAGGAGTGTCCACATCAGAATCACTCACCCCTGACACATGGACTTGATGCTCATCCAACTCAACATGGACGTCAGAGTCGTCATCAAGGCTGGACTCATAGGCAGCCAGAGACAAGATGGACTGTAGCACTTGGGGGGTTTCGTGGCCTACCACCCCACGACCCCCAATAGTGCCGGGTTGATGTAGCGGTACCAACCCTGTGTCTGGCATGACAACACCATCCTCCGCCTCCATTGCGTCATCACCTGAAAAATAGAGAGAAAAAAGGTCACTACACATGTCAGAAGCACACAACACACACACACACCGACAGCAAACGCATCAGGCAGACATGTGACACACAACATATAACCTGCCATGCATGCTGGGTCAACTTTGAATTGCTTCTGTGATCAGACCTGTTGAAAGGTGGCAGTTTCCATGGAAGTGGGTCTATGCAGTGCAGAAAATGTGTACGCCACTCACTACCTACATGTACAAGGACTCCATGGTGTGTGCCAGGAAATGTGAAGGCAGTGCAATGTCAAATTCAGACATCACGTGCATTGTGCATTCAATGTGTACCATATCTAGAAGCCAAGCACCCCTCCACCCCAGTACCAAAGCAGGGATGCCTAGCATGGTATCAAATGGCTGACCATACACCTGTGTATTGACAGGCAGTGTTGACTGGCATCAACAGCTGAATGTGATTCAAGTGACAACACTGCAAATGATGCAGGGACCGTAAGCAGGACACATGATGAAAACTCTGGATTCCGCCCATGTGTGAAGAAGAAACAACAACAGTTGGACAGTGTCATTGGCCATTGAACAGGCTGAGGCCTGTGACCCACATGGATTGTCAGACCCTAAACATGTGTGCAACGCAGGACTGAGCCACAGTTGACATGGGAAGGCTGATGAGATGGCAGGCAATGTATGTAACCAAGGACTTGTATTACAGTGATCATCCAGTCAAGGACACATAGGGGCATGCGTGCAATGCACATGGAGCATGAATGGACACTCATGTCCCTGCGGGAGATCTGACCTATGCACAGTACAAGTGAGATACCCTTCATCAAGTACTACGGCTGTACCACACAGCATATGTTTGGCAGATTCTACGCTGGAAGTTAGCATCTACACAGGACGCATGAACAAGAAAGTACACATTGGCAAGATTGAAGCAGACCAGTGCAAAGGTGGAACTGGGGTGCAGAGTGGCGGAGGAGGGGCAAGGGAGAGCATGCCTACATGGAGTCCCCACATGCAGGCAGAGGAGACATGCATGACGGAAGCATTGCATTACTTACACATCAGAACCATGTACACGTCACATGTAGCGGCAATCATGCACAACACATCCCACAAGTGAAACACACACGTCCTCAACAAACACGCATCAACACTCACTGGACTGGGCATCAAAGTACAGCATCTCTCCCACTCCTTCGACCAATTCAGGTGGTATGAACTCCGCAACAAGTGCCTTATGCGGAGTGAGCTCTTCCTCCTCTGGTGCAGGCCCACCGCCAGTCACCACAGTCAAGTTGTAATTAGAGGCACGCTAAGCCTTAGTGCTGCGTTTGATGTCATTCCAACGCTTTTTGCACTCTTGCGCCGTGCGCACCTCATGGCCGAATGAACTGACATGTTCCGCAACATGCTTCCAGTGGGTGTCACGTTGGGCAGCCGTAGTCTGACTATTGGCACCCACTAGCATGTCACGGCTGTGGCCCCGCACGTAGTCCACGAGGAAGTCCAGTTCCTGCTTACAGAGAGGCTTCTTCCTCGACGTGCAGGAGGTCGAGGCTGTGTGTGGGGTCCCAGCCTGTGCTGCAGGTGCACCCTTCCTCCTCTTGGACTGTGGCGCAGACCCTGGCTGGCTAATGCCGCCCTGACCAGTATGGCCAGTGGGTTCGGTGGATTGAGCCAAGGGAGTGGCAGGTGGAGGGATGACCAAAGGCCTGACTTGTGTCAGTGGCAGCTGGGTGCCCACTAATGGACCCTGCGCAGCAACACCAGCTGTGGCAGGGTCATTGACCGCAACGGTCCTGGTTGGCAGACTCACAACCGGGGTGCTGTTGGGTGCATCTGCCCCTGCACTTGCCAACACCTGGCTGTTCGGGGCAGCAGATGACATGACTGCCCCAGGGACACGTGTCTTGGTCTGAGCTGCCCGGCCTGCCCCTCTGGTTTCCCCCCTGGCCTGTTGGAGATCTACCAAGGGCTCTTCAAGTGCCAACGCAGCCTGCGCTGGCAGACCCCGAGCCTGGGTGGCGGTGTCCACAGCTGCACCTGCAGCTACCACTACCCTTCGGCCCGTGGCATTCGATGGAACGGACTGCCGGGTCAGACGGGCGCCAGTGCCAGATGCAGAAGCTGCATCCCCCGGAACCACAGGGGGTGGTGGCATGACTGCACCGACACATGGCACAACATTGTGGTCAAGTGGCGCACCCCTGCCTCTTCCCCCTCTGTGGCTGCCCTGGACACCCTGGAGTCCCCCTACTCCCTGGTCACCACGGCCACGCCCCTGACCACGCCCGCCACGAGGAGGATGCCCAGCTGAGGCGCCCCTCACCTTTGGTGGCCTCCCAACCATGGCACAGATGTAGTAGTGCCGGCACAGATGGAGTGGTGCCAATGGGAGGTGTACACCACAATTGACCTGGGCAATTGGGGTGAAGGGGGTGGGAAGCAAGGTGTTAACAGCCCCCCTGCACCTGCAAGGCTGTATGTGACCCCGGTGATGTAGTGACGGGTCACGCAACGCTCAGGCACCCCATAACTGCAGTAAAACCGTGCACGCAACCCTGCAGCCTACGTGCGTGGATTCAACCTCCCGCAATACGCGGTGGCACCCAGTAACACGAATAACGCGTACGCGTGGGACACGCAGGCTACTATGACATCGAAAATGGGTGCGATACACAGGGGCACCCGCAATGGGAAAAAGAGCGTGTGCGACTCACCGTCTGACTAGCGCGATGCAGAAAAACACGCGTAGCCAATAGCCCCGCCAAAAGAAGAGATACGTCCTTGATAGCTGTGAAGTTGTGATGGCGCGCGAAACAACAGGAAGCAGCAACACACGTCGGTCTCCACGAAAGGCACGTACAGCGAACTGCTGGGCCCGCTCACCTTTAACCCGTGCTGAGGGAAACGCACGCGCGCGTCACGTCACTTACGCGCATGGGCCCTTTCCTCGTATTAAACGCGGACGTGCAGTTTTCCAAGCGGGCTGAAATGCCCATGCACACCTGTGCGTGTCACGTCACAGGGTCGCTTGCGCTTGAGGGGCCTTCTGTCGAATGAAATTGCGTATGCGTGCAGACGCGCTTACGCGCTAAGGGCCTTTCCTCGAATTGCATGCTGACGTGCCGAATTTTCACGTGCCAAATCACTCCGTATCAAGCTGGCCACGCGTAAGCACACGGAAGATCACGCTCCTGCCGAGAAGGCCGAACTACTGCCCCCCAGAGCCCCGAGCACGCTCCCACCTGCCATCTGCTGCTGCCTGACTGCCTGCTGCCCACGTGCCCTGCCATTTGCTGCCTGCACATCAGCCAGGGGTGCTGTTGCTGTGATCACCCCTGCTGGAACCTGTTAGGAAGAATTCTCTGTTTAGGCTGAATTTCCTAACCTAGTGAGTCCCCCAGCAGCTTTGCTGGATTTCTGGAGTTTGTTTTTTCCATCCTGCCAAGAGTGAGACTCTTTTCTCCCACTCTTGGACATGTGTGTGTGTAATTCCTTTGAAATGTCAATGTGTTCGATGGGCTATGGGGTCTTTTACTCCATGGGGTCTCATATGTTTTTCTATGTGCGTTACACCGCACCCTACGTGCCGTAACACTGGGGCGTCCTAGCGGGCCCCCACCATAGACTCCATACCCGGGGACTGACTACTGTCTCCCCGGGCATGTAAAGTCACCATTGGCTTTACCAGACCTAAATTTACTAACAGGACTAGTACAAACCATCTTATTGTGGACGTACTAGTAGGGGTAATTCGATTACTCCTAGACCTGTTACTCCAGGGGGCACTGTCCCCTCCCCCCTCGTCGAGTTTTGGCTGGTGGCAGTGGAAACTACTTGTTATGTTCGACCCCGAGCATAACCCTAGGGGATTCGTCCCATTGTTGGAGATTAATACTTTTTCTCGTTAATCTCTAACGTACCAACGATCTACTTATCGTAAATAAGTTTATCGGATGGTATTTTCTGCCAGAACTCGGTTTGTAAAATGGCGTCTGTGTTCGTCTCTGTGACTCCTAAACCAAAGGTTGAGCCCTTTGTTCCACTTTTGGCGGGCCTCTGTACAGAGACCCTTCAAAGTGGTGCCATTCTGTCTGGGTTACCTCAGGGGTGTGGGAGGGGGTTTAGGCACCCTGGACCGAGTTGCCTTGCCAACTCAGGTCGCACTCTGGAGTGATTGGCCCAAGTGGTGAGCGTTCCCGCTCACCACTTAGCATGTGTTGATTGACAGCTAGGCTGAATGAATGGGGGTTTTCTGCATAAAAGCAGGGCTTTTGGGACTGGATCTAGAGAAGTCGCCACAGGACCTAAGAATCCGACGAGGGTAACGCTGAGCCGACCTGCATGACGACACTTCCGGTGGAGCCCTGCGGAACCGACTCACCACTTCCCGACGACAGAGGAGATCTCCCTGCCGGAGAGTCTCGTCCCCTCGCTGGTGGGAACAACCAGTCTCCTTTGCTTTTTATTCGCCTCAGGACGCAGTGGTCGAATTGCCCGTGCAGAGCACCCCGGCAACCGGATAGCCACTACCCCTGAACCGCGACCAAAAGGTGGTGCCTTGTGACGGAGCACTCCGCGGCTGGTCTCTTCCCTGGTGGTGCACCGGACTTCATTTTCTTCGACAACGAGATCATCTCTCCTCTTGGCAAAGACCTGTTGTGCATCCACCACCAGGAACAACTGCCCCCGCCGGAGCTGCCCTCCACAACAAGGTACCGTGTCCGCCTGGTTTCCCTTTTGATCGGTTCGAGTGAGGTGTCTTAATCCTCTCCGTTCCGTTGGGTCGCCTCCAAGCTTTTCTCATCCTTTGTTCTGAACTGGTTCAACCTGCCAAAAACAATTTGCTATGCAGACTTGAATGCATCTCCACTAGAGACTTTTTGGGACATCGCGCATTGCCTCTCTCCGAGTGGGCCTGGCCTCTGAACTTCATTTCTATTGTGATTCTTGCCTTCTTGCCTTGCATTTTATCCGCGTAGGGTTGAACTGAGTTGATTTCATGACCTGCCTATCTTTTTCTCTCCCGTCCTAACTAATCTTCGAGTGTCATCTGGGTTGAGGTAGACACCTCTGTCTGAAAATAAGTGATACCGGTAGAACCTAGAGTTGTTGAAATATTGCTAGGGGGATTGATCGTTTTCAACTTCGTAGAGTAATTGTGTTTGATTTGTTTGCCGTGATTTGCCGTAGTGTTTTTCGTAGATGTTCTGTTATAAATAAATGCCTTAATATCTTTACACTAAGCCTCGTTGCGTGTTTGCTTGTCTTGCTGTGAAGAATTGTCCTATATTGTATACTCCACATACTGCTCAACTTTTCTTGAGAGAAGTCTGACTGCTCAGCCACAGCTACCACGTGAATCTGTGTGGTGCAGACTGCTACCAAGTGGGTTCACCGCCAACGCCTGTAGTCCTAAATCTTTTGCAGTGGTCCCAGAGGAAACTGCACAGGTTTCGGCCTAACAGAACCGAAGACTCCCGACTGGGATTTCATCGCTCCGCAGCCCAGCCTCAGGACCCAGTTGCCCACCCACTCCTGCCTCTGGGGTTGTCATGTCGGGCACTGCAACATCTGGCACCACTGACAACCCCCGGCCAGAGAGGCAGAGGGGCACCAGCTTCAGTGCCACCGAAGTTGGTGTCCTGGTGGAGCAAGTCCTGGGGCAGTATGATGCCCTCTTCGGAAGTTCCAGCGCCGACAAGGAAGGACGGACTCGGATCTGGACTGACATCGTGACTGCCATCAACGCGGAGGGGGTGGCAGTCCGCAACTTCCAACATGTCAAGAAGCGCTGGGAGGACTTCAGGTCCAGGACCCTGAACAAGGCCTGGCGCCTCTTGAAGGCAGCGGATGCCAAGGGGCGCCGGGGCCACTTGTCAGAAGAGCAGATGAGGGTCCTGGAACGCATATCCCCAGCGCTCCACGTCCAGGTCCTTGAGAGACAGACCCGTCTGGAGTCGAGCAGTAAGTGTACATGCATCCTGATTGTGAGCTGTGCGTGTGGTGATGTTTCAGTAATGTGCAGGTTGCACATCTGTTTGTATGGGGTCGAGTATGGGTGGGGGTGTACAGGGCTGTGGGGCTAACACACGCGAGGGCTGTAATGTGTGAGACATGGATGGTGCTTGTGTGTGTAGGCTTGCATGCCAAATGCAGTTGTGTGGGCACACATGTTTGGATGAATGTGTATGTAAGTAGACATGTCCGTGATGTCACGCATGTATGTTATTTTCAGCTGCATGTATCAGCACTGTGTACATGTGCATTTGTGTGTATTTGACAAGGGTGCAACAGTGATGCAACATGGATGCATGTGACAGCGGGATGTGGAAGCCTGATTGGCAGATGTGACATGGATGCCCATCTGAACACTGCAACACTTGGCAGAGGTGTACACATGCATGCAAGTGTGGTGGTGTGTGTACATGTGTGGTGCACTTCCTGTGTTGCATGTGATGTCTGGCTAGCTTTGCCTGCTCATGCTGTTGTATGTGTATGGATGGTGCTGGCAGTTGCGATATGTCTGTGGTATGGCTCATGTGTGCGAGTTGATATCACATGTGTGTTGGGGATTGTGATGGCATGTCTGAGGTTTGCCAATGCCACTCATGTACAACTGTCATGTGTGTATGTGTCCATTGTACAGTGCCCTGATGCCTGTGTTTTATTTCTCCCTGTCTGCAGCGTCAACTGATGAAGAGGGCGGAGAAGGTGCTGTGGAGCACAGCGGCGGGGATCCCACCGCCAGCCGGAGACGCAAGGCCCGGCTCCCCTCCCATGTTGTCATCTCGTCGGGGAGTGAGGAGTCCGGTGCCGCGTCCCAGGCCACAGCTGCCGGGGGGAGGTCCAAGAGGCGGAGGTTGGAGTTGGACTCCTCGGCAGCAGAAGGGGCAGCTGGGACCCCACAGGGCCCAACGGGGGAAGATGGCACGGAGTCATCCAGGTTGGTGGGGGGTTTGGTGGAGGAGCAGGCCGTGCAAGCAACAGAGACAGGGTCTGGAGGTGGGGATCCCACTGGTGCTAGTGGTGCAGGACCAGGGACAGGAGGCAGCACAGGCCGCCGCGGAGGTGCCTGTGTGCAATCCTGTCCCTGATCCTGTCCCTGCATCATCTTGCACCAGCAGGGATGCCTACGTCCAGACCCGTTTTCAGGCAGGGGATGAGCAAACGACAACTGGCCTTCCTCTGCCTGCAGACGTGGCTATCCGGGTCCGGGTTGAGCCTGTCCTGACTTGTGTGGCGTTGCGTCAACGGGCCATGCGAGGTGACCTGCAGTCTTTTCATGAGGAGACTGCACGTCATCTCGAATGGCTCGTTGACCACGTCAGCCTGCTGGGACAGGTCACCCAGACCGGATTCCTCCGTTTGATGGGGCTTGCTACGACCCCCTCCTCAACTGAACCCCCTATGCGCCAGTCGTCCTCCGTGCCATCTTCCCACCCATCAGTCACCTGGGTGCCCTGTGGAGCTGCCTCTGACGGTGCAGCCAGGCTGGTGGAGGAGGCATCCCTGCCACAGTCGGGAGTCAGACGTCCAGCAGGGGTGGCCACATCAACGACTGCACCCCAGCCGGCGGAGGATGTGCAGGCAGCAGGAGGCAGTGCACGGGCAGAGGCACAGCAGCAGCAGCAACGTGGTGGGAGCCATGAAGGCTGGGGGCCTTCAATATCGGAGGGGCAGGCATCGGCCGGAGGGCAGGGGGACCCAGGAGAGAGTGTCTTCCGTGTTGCAGCGGCTGGGCCACGCCATAGATGCGGAGCGGCAGCGGGCGGAAGAGGCACGGCTCACAATGGTCAGGGCAGAGAACTCCATGCGGAGGGCCCTGAGGCGGGCCGAGTGCCTCGAGGCAATCCGCAGGTGGTTGGAGGTGGACACGTCGACGGCCCTGCGGACCCTGGGGGCCATGGAGGAGGACCGCCTCCGGGACATTGAGCAGGAGTTCGATGATGCCCTGGCCCGGGACATCCAAAAGTGAGCCGTCAGACTAGCCCGCTGCCCTTGTACATAGTTATGTAGGTAGTGTTAGGTTTCCTTTGTTTTTTGATTTATTTTGGACCTTTTGGACATTGGCCACATTTTTGTATTAGTTAGTGTTGTTAGATAGTTTTCATTTCTTTTGTTGGGATAATGGACCCTGGCTTGTTCGTCTGTACATAGTTCACTGTTGGATTTTATTTTTCTTTCACAATTTACCCATGGAGCAATGGCTTTCAATTATTATTTCCCATTGGATTTTCTTTTGTGGACAGTGACTTTGGACACCATTACTTTGGATTATGATTTTTGGTTTTGCTTTTTTTCACGGACATGCTTCTTTTCATTTTTGTACATTCCCATTTCTGTTTCTTTATTTTTGAATCTATTTATGTTTCCTTTAATACATATTTTTTTATCGAACTTCAATGTGTAGTATCATCTCATTGGTTTCATGCATATCATGATATGGGTTTTGAGATTCACTGACACCCATTGGGTGTATGTGAGGGACATGTGTTTGTTTCGAAACTTGCAATTGGTGTTCTGTCGTGTAATTGCCATTTCTGAGTGGGTGGATGCAATACTCGGGTGGGTGTTTTGCATTTGGAGGCTGACCATAGGGACCAGGTATCTAGATTGTGATGACATGTTGGCTGGGGAACATGAGTTGGGGCCTGCTGGCAGGTGCCCCACAGTGGTAGGGGGGTGGGGGTGGTGGGGAACATGAGTTGGACATGGGTGGGGGCCTGCTGGCAGGTGTCCCACAGTGCTGGGGGGTGGGGGTGGTGGGGAACATGAGTTGGACATGGGTGGGGGCCTGCTGGCAGGTGCCCCACAGTGTGGGGGGTGGGTGTGGTGGGAGACATGGGTAGGGGCCTGGTGGAGGCTGCCCCTGCACTGCTGGGGCGTGGGGGTGGTGGGGAACATGAGTTGGACATGGGTGGGGGCCTACTGGCAGGTGCCCCACAGTGCTGGGGGGGTGGGGGTGGTGGGGAACATGAGTTGGACATGGGTGGGGGCCTGCTGGCAGGTGCCCCACAGTGCTGGGGGGTGGGGTGGTGGGAGACATGGGTGGGGGCCTGGTGGAGGGTGCCCCTGCACTGCTGGGGGTGGGGGTAGTGGTAGACATGGGTGGGGGCCTGGTGGAGGGTGCCCCTGCACTGCTGGGGGGTGGGGGTGGTGGGAGACATGGGTGGGGGCCTGGTGGAGGCTGCCCCTGCACTGCTGGGGGCTGGGGGTGGTGGGAGACATAAGTGGGGGCCTGGTGGAGGCTGCCCCTGCACTGCTGGGGGGTGGGTGTGGTGGGAGACATGGGTGGGGGCCTGGTGGAGGGTGCCCCTGCACTGCTGGGGGGTGGCGGTGGTGGGAGACATGGGTGGGGGCCTGGTGGAGGGTGCCCCTGCACTGCTGGGGGGTGGGGTTGGTGGGAGACATGGGTGGGGACCTGGTGGAGGCTACCCCTGCACTGCTGGGGGCTGGGGGTGGTGGGAGACATGGGTGGGGGCCTGGTGGCGGGTGCCCCTGCACTGCTGGGGGGTGGGGGTGGTGGGAGACATGGGTGGGGGCCTGGTGGAGGGTGCCCCTGCACTGCTGGGGGGTGGGGGTGGTGGGGACATGAGTTGAAGGGCAGTTGTGCAAGTTGACATGTGGGTTGGCTGGGGGACATGGCCATGGTGGATGGGGTGCCTGCAGGACATGTGCAGGGTAGGCCCCTGTGGTGTGAGCCACCTGCAGGGGCCGTGGAGGGTGTAGCGGGAACACCTGGGAGGACCCACATGTGCAATTCACGTGTGGTGCTCCCCGCGCACCCCTGTAATACACGTACCCTGATGGAATCGCGTGTGATACTTTCCGCGCACCCCTGACATGCACGTATCCTGCTGACTTCGCGTGTGTGACTTCCCACGCACCCCTGGAATACACGTACCCTGCTGATATCGCGTGTGTGACTTCCCACGCACCCCTGGAATACACGTATCCTGCTGATATCGCGTGTGAAACTTTCCGCGCACCCCGAAATACACGTAGCCAGGACATTCGCGTGTGGAACTTCCCGCGCACCCCTGATATACACGTACCCTGCTGACTTTGCGTGTGTGACTTCCCACGCACCCCTGGAATACACGTACCCTGCTGATATTGCGTGTATGACTTCCCACGCACCCCTGGAATACACGTATCCTGCTGATATTGCGTGTGAAACCTTCCGCGCACCCCGAAATACACTGAGCCAGGACATTCGCATGTGGAACTTCCCGCACACCCCTGATATACACATACCCTGCTGATTTCACGTGTGAAAATTCCCTGATGGAATCGCGTGTGGAAGTTCAAGCGCACCCCTGTAATACACGTATCCTGCTGAAATCGCGTGTGGAAGTTCAGGCGCACCCCTGGAATACACGTACCCTGCTGAAATCGCGTGTGGAACTTCCCGCGCACCCCGAAATACACGTAGCCTGGACATTCGTGTGTGGAAATTCCCGCGCACCCCTGGAATACACGTACCCTGCTGATATCGCGTGTGAAACTTCCCACGCACCCCGAAATACACATAGCCTGGACATTCGCGTGTGGAACTTCACGCGCACCCCTGGAATACACGTACCCTGCTGATATCGCGTGTGAAAATTCCCGCGCACCCCTGATGTACACGTACCCTGATGGAATCGCGTGTGGAACTTCAAGCGCACCCCTGTAATACACGTACCCTGCTGAAATCGCGTGTGGAACTTCCCGCGCACCCCTGAAATACACGTACCCTGATGGAATCGCATGTGAAACTTCCCGCGCACCCCTGAAATGCACGTACCCAGCTGAAATGACGTGAGGTACTTCCCGCGCACCCCAGTGATACACGTAGCCCGCTTGCCGTGCTGGTACAGGGTTAGCGCAGCCCTTTGCGCTGGATTGGGGATTTTGATGGCTTTTCCCTGCGCGAGAGGCGTTCTTGGGGGCGTAACTGGCGCTGCTGCAGGGTCGCTGCGCCACTGTGCACCACGGCTGGTTTTGGTAGCTGGAATCCATGAATACGCTGTGCGCGGAAATGGGTTTTGGCGCACGCGGCAGGCGCAGGGATTCGCACACGCACACTGTGCGCCAGCCGCGTGCGCCACTTGTGCGCTGAATTCTATGAATTACCCCCAAAGTGTGAAGATATGATTCTAAAAAGTAATTATAGTACAATATCCATGAGTGATTACCTTTACAGCCACTCGTATTGCTACCTTCATAAATATATGAAAAAGATACAGACTGCAAGGGGGCTTTTTCTAAATATAAACTCCTAGATAGGGGGTATATAGCGAAGTAACCTCTATGAATAGCCTGATGCGGGATGATTTAAATCAACAGGATTACCTTTATGTCCGCATATTTATCTATTCATCCACAGAATTGCTCAAAGTATCTACTTCATGGTCGCTATCGAAGGCGGCCTTTTATGAAAAATCTTTGGATTCAGAATTGAACTTAAGCCAGCTGTAAGTCCCATTCTAATCGCCCAATCAGAGATACATTTAAATACTCACTCCCCTGTAACACTCTCCCATTTCCCTCATAGGTAACTACCCGAGTTGCGAAGAACCCCTCTTGAAGAAATAACAGGGCCAAAAGATTGTACAAATAGAGAGAATCAATTGGATTCTATTCTAAGTAAGTATCACGTTCTAAAAAAATAAAAAAAGAACGGTCTGTTTGTTTGCATCTAGGTTGGTGGGCATATTGAGGTGGCCACTAATTGAAAATGTAAATAGGATTTATCCAGGTAGCAATACGAGTGGGTGTAAAGGTAATCACTCATAGATATTGTACTATGATTACTTTTTAGAATCATATCTTCACACTAAATGTGTTCTAAATAAGAGGGAATAGCCTACAGGGAATGAATTTGAAATTTGTTTTAAGTGTTTTGTTAGTCTTTTAGCGTTCTAAAGTTTTTTTATTGTATTTTAGGTGGTGATAATCACCCTACTTGATATCTGTGGGAATAAACAAACTCCCATTAATCTTGTCTTGAAGAAGGTTGTATGAATTAAGGGTCGACGAATATTGACGTCCCGAAAATAGACAACTGAAACACGTGTAGACGAATGTCGGTGTGATAAGCACGCACAGACGGAACCATCAGAACAGTGGATGGAGGACTTTTGTGGAATTGTCTCAATAGAGCAAGAGGCCTTCTATATATGAGGCCAAAATATACACATGTCACTAGTGTGTTATAAAAAGTAAAAACAGTATGAATGGTAGGAGTGAATCAGTCTGAGTTGAATTTACATTTAATTGTTTATTGAAATGTTTTAGCATTGCATATGAATTTATTATGAGAATAAAAAGTTTTTAGAAACGAAATTTGAACATTTATTGGTATTCATGAAAAAATAAATGTACTAAGTGGCTATTCCCTGTCCGTTATGTCCAACCCCTTTCGTTTTAGTATATAACAACTGAAGGACCTGGGACTATAAGCAGGCACCCCTTTTTTGTATAATATTGTGGTACAGCCCGTGGCTGTAGGGGCAACAAGACATAGATTGATTTAATCAATAGAAAGATGGAGGGAGTTAATCTCTACTCCTTCACAGATGAGCACTATAAGAAAATGCTAGGTGCTCCTGCCCTACTGGGAGATGCAACACCAGTAGCTGCTAATAATAGCAGGGTTGATGATCTAGAGAAAATCAATCAAAAAATGAAAAAATTAACACGAACAGACCTACACGGGAAATTTATGCTTGAATATCTCAAGGCGGGAATAATTCCTGAGGGCTTACAGGTCAGAAATATCCCATGAATATTTGTTGACAACCCGAAATTTCAGAAGAATTTCAGTGGGGTTGGCAACAGATGCTCCTGGGACTGGATCCTTTTAATAGTAAAAACTGCAGAAGAGGAGGCAAAGAAACAGGGAGACGAATTGGCAGAACTGGAGAAACTGTTTGTGGATAATAAGAACATCAAAGATGCAAAGAAATTGTTGGAAGATTTGGAAATGGAAATTAAAAAGTTTAAACAGCTGAATTTGGACCGTAAAATTATAAAATTACAAAAAGATGTGTCCAACTATAAAGAAGAGAGAACTTACCCGTATCTGAGAGAGGGATTCTTCGCAGACTTAGCTAAAACACAATCCAATAGAAGAAACAACAGATATGTATCGTTCTATCGTTCTCCAACACCTCGGGATCCTCGAGTGGTTCTGATCCCACTCTAAACAATCAGGTGGGTTCCAATGCAGGAGGTAGAGGGGGTCCCTCTAACCAACGGGGTTTTCCCATGGGCAACCAATGGGGACGCCCAAGACAAGGCCCAGGAATGCGTACCAGGCAGTGGTACATGAACCAGTGAGTCAAGACCTAATCCCTGTATTCAATCTATCTACTGAGACTCTGAATGCGGTGGAATTGAGTCTTTTATCAAGAGGTCTGTCTTTTGTGCCATCAACAAGAGCAGACCTCTTTGATACTGAGGTGGAATTACACAGATTTTTTCGGAATATAAGACTCAAACATTATTTCGAAATTTACCTACCCAGTCAGAAGAAGGATAACCAATCAGCTAATGTAACAGAAGTAGTTCCGAATGTAACAGGTCTAAAAACCAAATCGGTGTTTAATCCACCTTTATATGCATGTCCACCTGAGATTATACTTTTGAGAATCGGGTAACCAAAGAGGTCCTGAAAGCTATCCAGAGAAAGAATTCTACTCCGGATAATCTGAACAAAAATGAGAGAGAAGCCCTGAAACTTTTGTGTGATCGGAAAGATATCACGATCAAACCCGCCGATAAGGGGGAGGGATAGTTATCCTCTCCACAGAGAATTATGATAACGAATGTATGCGTCTGTTGGGCGATGAAAATGCCTATCTTAAATTATCTCAAGATCCTACATTGAGATTAGAAGACGAGATCAATAGCTTGACTAACCATGCAGAAAGAGAACAGTGGATCAGTAGTGAGGAAGGTTGCTTCCTTAGAAAAAGTCATCCCAAAAAAGCGGCTTTTTACATCTTGCCTAAGATTCATAAAAGAATCACTAACCCACCAGGGAGACCTATAGTGGCGGCGATTGATTCACTTTTAGAACCCCTTTCGGTTTATGTAGAATTTTTTCTAAAACCTTTTGTAGGCCAGATGCCATCATATGTGAAGGATTAAGGTGATATGATAAGGATAACTCAGAACTTAACTGTAGATGACAATGATATTCTAGTCACTATGGACGTAGAGTCCCTGTATATTTCCATTCCACAGACAGAGTGTCTGGAAGCTCTAGGCACATTCTTGAATAAGAGATTAGAACCACATGTTCCACCTACTAAGTTTATACAAGAATGTGCACGATTAGCTATGACTGAGAACTTTTTTCTATTTAAACAAACCCTCTTCAAACAACGAAAAGGAGTTAGTATGGGGGCAACATTTGCCCCAGATGTGGCCAATCTGTTCATGGCTGAATATGAAGAGAAATACATCTCGGGTGAATCTAGCCAGCTAAAGCAACAAAGGGATCTGTGTAATGGTCTACGGGCTTGGTATAGATATATTGACGATGTGTTTTTAATATGGAGGGGTACAACTGAAACACTGAACCAATTCCATATATGGCTTAACACATGTGACAATAATATCAAGTTCACTGTGGAATGGCACAGAGATCAAGTAAGCTTTTTAGATCTACTTATCAAGACGTCCAATACCAAGCTGGTTACCACTCTGTATCGGAAGCCAACTGACAAGAACACCCTCCTTCACTATTCGAATTTTCACCCCGTGGGCCTACGCCAAAATTTACCCTATGGACAGTTTTTAAGGATACGGAGGAACTGTACAGAGAAGGATGAATATAGAAGACATGCAGAAGTTTTGAAAGCACGGTTATTGGAGAGAAGCTATCCGCATAAACTGGTTAAGAATAACCTAAAAAGGGCGCTGAATAGGAACAGAGATGAATGCCTGCTATTGAAAGAAAAGAAACAACAGGATAGATTAGTGTGTGTAACAACTTTCAATACGGTTAGCAATGAAATTAAAAAGATTGTGAACCGCAATTGGGACCTAATCAAACAACCAGGAACTCTCTCAAAAAAAAAAAAAAACTATTTTTGCTTTTAAGAAGAATCAGAATCTTAGGCAACGTCTAGTGCACACTTACAGAGATTCGAATTCTGAGCAAACTATACTGAATCAATGGGGGTTACCCCCCATTATTGGCCACTATAAATGTGGCAATTGTGTGTCCTGTCCATTGACAGAGACTAGACATGAATTTAATCATGGGTCGGTAAAATGGAAACTTAAGACGCATTCCAATTTCCGTACCAAGAATGCCATTTATATTATTAGTTGCCCTTGCAATTTGATGTACGTAGGAAAAACGACTAGAGAGGTGCGCCAACGTATAGGCGAACACCGGAGCTGTATACGGAATAAAGTGGCTGATAAGCCACTTGTGGACCATTTCAGTCTGAAACAACACAAAGATATTGACCTAAGATGGTTTGTGCTACAGACTATAAAATTACCTAAAAGAGGAGGGGATATATCCACTATGCTCCATAAATTGGAACAACGATGGATATATCATCTTGATACAGCAAAAAATGGCCTCAATATTTCGGTGGAATGGGGAGCCCTCATTACACACTAAAGGGAAGAGTTTGACCATTATCCACTTGCAATATATTAATATATTTTGGTGATGGGTTATCAAGGGTTTCCCAACTGTACAACAATTTGGCATTACAGCATTTTGCAGTCTATAAATAAATAAATAGACATAACCTCTACACCATGTATATATATAAATATATGTACAATAAACTATGTGGGTGGTCCTCCCACTAGGTTTAGTAATCTCAGAGAATATTGAGTTGGTTCCCTATTCAACAAAAAGCGTTAGCACTCAGGAACATGATCTAACACGAAAAAGGTAAGTAGTCCCTCGTTGATGTTTAGGAACGGAGTAATTAGTCCGTCCTTTGTGTTTACCTATTATTTAGGTACTTCAGTCCCCTTTCTATAGCGATCACGACTGTGACGCGAGCATTAATAGATACATTCCGCAGAATAACAAACAGCGCCGGAAGAGGGAGAACGAAACAGAGCACTGCGGGCTTCCAGAACGAACGAATCGAACTACCAGGTAAGCGCATGAGCGGGGATAGCCATCCCCAGGCAAAGGAATCAACCACACGTTGAATTAACGCGTCGAGTGGATGAGTTAGGTATAGGGGAAATAAAGGCATGGGGAAGTAGAATAAGGGGGCGCCATAAAGAATGTAAATACATGAAAAAGATACAGACTATAAGGGGGCTTTTTCTAAATATAAACTCCTAGATAGGGGGGATATAGCGAAGTAACCTCTAGGAATAGCCTGATGCGGGATGATTTAAATCAACAGGATTACCTTTATGTCCGCATTTTTATCTATTCATCCACAGAATTGCTCAAAGTATCTACTTCATGGTCGCTAAAGAAGGCGGCCTTTTATGAAAAATCTTTGGATTCAGAATTGAAATTAAGCCAGCTGTAAATCCCATTCTAATCGCCCAATTAGAGATACATTTAAATACTCACTCCCCTGTAACACTCTCCCATTTCCCTCATAGGTAACTACCCGAGTTGCGAAGAACCCCTCTTGAAGAAATAAAAGGGCCAAAAGATCGTACAAATAGAGAGAATCAATTGGATTCTATTCTAAGTAAGTATCACGTTCTAAAAAAATAAAAAAAGAACGGTCTGTTTGTTTGCATCTAGGTTGGTGGGCAGATTGAGGTGGCCACTAATTGAAAATGTAAATAGGATTTATCCAGGTAGCAATACGAGTGGGTGTAAAGGTAATCACTCATAGATATTGTACTATGATTACTTTTTAGAATCATATCTTCACACTAAATTTGTTCTAAAAAAGAGGGAATAGCCTACAGGGAATGAATTTGAAATCTGTTTTAAGTGTTGTGTTAGTCTTTTAGCGTTCTAAAGTTTGTTATTGTATTTTAGGTGGTGATACTCACCCTACTTGATATCTGTGGGAATAAACAAACTCCCATCAATCTTGTCCTGAAGAAGGTTGTATGAATTAAGGGTCGACGAATATTGACGTCCCGAAAATAGACAACTGAAACACGTGTAGACGAATGTCGGTGTGATAAGCACGCACAGACGGAACCATCAGAACAGTGGATGGAGGACTTTTGTGGAATTGTCTCACTAGAGCAAGAGGCCTTCTATATATGAGGCCAAAATATACACATGTCACTAGTGTGTTATAAAAAGTAAAAACGGTATGAATGGTAGGAGTGAATCAGTCTGAGTTGAATTTACATTTAATTGTTTATTGAAATGTTTTAGCATTGCATATGAATTTATTATGAGAATAAAACGTTTTTAGAAACGAAATTTGAACATTTATTGGTATTCATGAAAAAATAAAAGTACTAAGTGGCTATTCCCTGTCCGTTAGGTCCAACCCCTTTCGTTTTAGTATATAACGCCTGAAGGACCTGGGACTATAAGCAGGCACCCCTTTTTTGTACAATATTGTGGTACAGCCCATGGCTGTAGGGGCAATAAGACAGATTGATTTAATCAATAGAAAGATGGAGGGAGTTAATCTCTACTCCTTCACAGATGAGCACTATAAGAAAATGCTAGGTGCTCCTGCCCTACTGGGAGATGCAACACCAGTAGCTGCTAATAATAGCGGGGTTGATGATCTAGAGAAAATCAATCAAAAAATGAAAAAATTAACACGAACAGACCTACACAGGAAATTTATGCTTGAATATCTCAAGGCGGGAATAATTCCCGAGGGCTTACAGGTCAGAAATATCCCACGAATATTTGTTGACAACCTGAAATTTCAGAAGAATTTCAGTGGGGTTGGCAACAGATGCTCCCGGGACTGGATCCTTTTAATAGTAGAAACTGCAGAAGAGGAGGCAAAGAAACAGGGAGACTAATTGGCAGAACTGGAGAAACTGTTTGTGGATAATAAGAACATCAAAGATGCAAAGAAATTGTTGGAAGATTTGGAAATGGAAATGAAAAAGTTTAAACAGCTGAATTTGGACCGCAAAATTATAAAATTACAAAAAGATATGTCCAACTATAAAGAAGAGAGAACTTACCCGTATCCGAGAGAGGAGTTCTTCGCAGACTTAGCTAAAACACAATCCAGTAGAAAAAACAACAGATATGTATCGTTCTCCAACACCTCGGGATCCTCGAGTGGTTCTGATCCTGCTCTAAACAATCAGGTGGGTTCCAATGCAGGAGGTAGAGGGGGTCCCTCTAACCAACAGGGTTTTCCCAGGGGCAACCAACGAGGACGCCCAAGACAAGGCCCAGGAATGCGTACCAGGCAGTGGTACATGAACCAGTGAGTCAAGACCTAATCCCTGTATTCAATCTATCTACTGAGACTCGGAATGCGGTGGAATTGAGTCTTTTATCAAGAGGTCTGTCTTTTGTGCCATCAACAAGAGCAGACCTCTTTGATACTGAGGTGGAATTACACAGATTTTTTCAGAATATAAGACTCAAACATTATTTCGAAATGTACCTACCCAGTCAGAAGAAGGATAACCAATCAGCTAATGTAACAGAAGTAGTTCCGAATGTAACAGGTCTAAAAACCAAATCAGTGTTTAATCCACCTTTATATGCATGTCCACCTGAGATTATAACTTTTGAGAATCGGGTAACCAAAGAGGTCCTGAAAGCTATCCAGAGAAAGAATTATACTCCGGATAATCTGAACAAAAATAAGAGAGAAGCCCTGAAACTTTTGTGTGATCGGAAAGATATCACGATCAAACCCGCTGATAAGGGGGGAGGGATAGTTATCCTCTCCACATAGAATTATGATAACGAATGTATGCGTCTGTTGGGTGATGAAAATGCCTATCTTAAATTATCTCAAGATCCTACATCGAGATTAGAAGACGAGATCAATAGCTTGACTAACCATGCAGAAAGAGAACAGTGGATCAGTAGTGAGGATGGTCTCTTCCTTAGAAAAAGTCATCCCAAAAAAGCGGCTTTTTACATCTTGCCTAAGATTCATAAAAGAATCATTAACCCACCAGGGAGACCTATAGTGGCGGCGATTCATTCACTTTTAGAACCCCTTTCGGTTTATGTAGAATTTTTTCTAAAACCTTTTGTAGGCCAGATGCCATCATATGTGAAGAATTCAGGTGATATGATAAGGATAACTCGGAACTTAACTGTAGATGACAATGATATTCTAGTCTCTATGGACGTAGAGTCCCTGTATACTTCCATTCCACAGACAAAGTGTCTGGAAGCTCTAGGCACATTCTTGAATAAGAGATTAGAACCACATGTTCCACCTACTAAGTTTATACAAGAATGTGCACGAATAGCTATGACTGAGAACTTTTTTCTATTTAAACAAACCCTCTTCAAATAACGAAAAGGAGTTAGTATGGGGGCAACATTTGCCCCAGATGTGGCCAATCTGTTCATGGCTGAATATGAAGAGAAATACATCTCGGGTGAATCTAGCCAGCTAAAGCAACAAAGGGATCTGTGTAATGGTCTACGGGCTTGGTATAGATATATTGACGATGTGTTTTTAATATGGAGGGGTACAACTGAAACACTGAACCAATTCCATATATGGCTTAACACATGTGACAGTAATATCAAGTTCACTATGGAATGTCACAGAGATCAAGTAAGCTTTTTAGATCTACTTATCAAGAAGTCCAATACCAAGCTGGTTACCACTCTGTATCGGAAGCCAACTGACAAGAACACCCTCCTTCATTATTTGAGTTTTCACCCCGTGGGCCTACGCCAAAATTTACCCTATGGACAGTTTTTAAGGATGCGGAGGAACTGTACAGAGAAGGATGAATATAGAAGTCATGCAGAAGTTTTGAAAGCACGGTTATTGGAGAGAGGCTATCCGCATAAACTGGTTAAGAATAACCTAAAAAGGGCGCTGAATAGGAACAGAGATGAATGCCTAGTATTGAAAGAAAAGAAACAACAGGATAGATTAGTGTGTGTAACAACTTTCAATCCGGTTAGCAATGAAATTAAAAAGATTGTGAACCGCAATTGGGACCTAATCAAACAACCAGGAACTCTCTCTCAAAAAAAAAAAAATGTATTTTTGCTTTTAAGAAGAATCAGAATCTTAGGCAACGTCTAGTGCACACTTACAGAGATTCGAATTCTGAGCAAACTATACTGAATCAATGGGGATTTCCCCCCATTATTGGCCACTATAAGTGTGGCAATTGTGTGTCCTGTCCATTGACAGAGACTAGACATGAATTTAATCATGGGTCGGTAAAATGGAAACTTAAGACGCATACCAATTTCCGTACCAAGAATGCCATTTATATTATTAGTTGCCCTTGCAATTTGATGTACGTAGGAAAACGACTAGAGAGGTGTGCCAACGTATAGGCGAACACCGGAGCTGTATACGAAATAAAGTGGCTGATAAGCCACTTGTGGACCATTTCAGTCTGAAACAACACAAAGATATTGACCTAAGATGGTTTGTGCTACAGACTATAAAATTACCTAAAAGAGGAGGGGATATATCCACTATGCTCCATAAATTGGAACAACGATGGATATATCGCCTTGATACAGCAAAAAATGGCCTCAATATTTCGGTGGAATGGGGAGCCTCATTACACACTAAAGGGAAGAGTTTGACCATTATCCACTTGCAATATATTAATATATTTTGGTGATGGGTTAACAAGGGTTTCCCAACTGTACAACAATTTGGCATTACTGCATTTTGCAGTTCATAAATAAATAAATAAATAGGCATAACCTCTACACCATGTATATATATAAATATATGTACAATAAACTATGTGGGTGGTCCTCCTACTAGGTTTAGTAATCTCAGAGAATATTGAGTTGGTTCCCTATTCAACAAAAAGCGTTAGCACTCAGGAACATGATCTAACACGAAAAAGGTAAGTAGTCCCTCGTTGATGTTTAGGAACGGAGTAATTAGTCCGTCCTTTGTGTTTACCTATTATTTAGGTACTTCAGTCCCCTTTCTATCGCGATCACGACTGTGACGCGAGCATTAATAGATACATGCCGCAGAATAACAAACAGCGCCGGAAGAGGGAGAACGAAACAGAGCACTGCGGGCTTCCAGAACGAACGAATCGAACTACCAGGTAAGCGCATGAGCGGGGATAGCCGTCCCAGGCAAAGGAATCAACCACACGTTGAATTAACGCGACGAGTGGATGGGTTAGGTATAGGGGAAATAAAGGCATGGGGAAGTAGACTAAGGGGGCGCCATAAAGAATGTAAATATATGAAAAAGATACAGACTGCAAGGGGGCTTTTTCTAAATATAAACTCCTAGATAGGGGGGATATAGCGAAGTAACCTCTATGAATAGCCTGATGCGGGATGATTTAAATCAACAGGATTACCTTTATGTCCGCATTTTTATCTATTCATCCACAGAATTGCTCAAAGTATCTACTTCATGGTCGCTATCGAAGGCGGCCTTTTATGAAAAATCTTTGGATTCAGAATTGACCTTAAGCCACCTATAAGTCCCATTCTAATCGCCCAATTAGAGATACATTTAAATACTCACTCCCCTGTAACACTCTCCCATTTCCCTCATAGGTAACTACCCGAGTTGCGAAGAACCCCTCTTGAAGAAATAAAAGGGCCAAAAGATCGTACAAATAGAGAGAATCAATTGGATTCTATTCTAAGTAAGTATCACATTCTAAAAAAATAAAAAAAGAACGGTCTGTTTGTTTGCATCTAGGTTGGTGGGCAGATTGAGGTGGCCACTAATTGAAAATGTAAATAGGATTTATCCAGGTAGCAATACGAGTGGGTGTAAAGGTAATCACTCATAGATATTGTACTATGATTACTTTTTAGAATCATATCTTCACACTAAATGTGTTCTAAATAAGAGGGAATAGCCTACAGGGAATGAATTTGAAATCTGTTTTAAGTGTTTTGTTAGTCTTTTAGCGTTCTAAAGTTTTTTATTGTATTTTAGGTGGTGATACTCACCCTACTTGATATCTGTGGGAATAAACAAACTCCCATTAATCTTGTCCTGAAGAAGGTTGTATGAATTAAGGGTCGACGAATATTGACGTCCCGAAAATAGACAACTGAAACACGTGTAGACGAATGTCGGAGTAATAAGCACGCACAGACGGAACCATCAGAACAGTGGATGGAGGACTTTTGTGGAATTGTCTCAATAGAGCAAGAGGCCTTCTATATATGAGGCCAAAATATACACATGTCACTAGTGTGTTATAAAAAGTAAAAACAGTATGAATGGTGGGAGTGAATCAGTCTGAGTTGAATTTACATTTAATTGTTTATTGAAATGTTTTAGCATTGCATATGAATTTATTATGAGAATAAAAAGTTTTTAGAAACGAAATTTGAACATTTATTGGTATTCATGAAAAAATAAATGTACTAAGTGGCTATTCCCTGTCCGTTAGGTCCAACCCCTTTGGCTTTAGATCTGTTATGGAGGCAGGAGAGCTCTGGTAAGACTGTAATGCCCCAGGAGCTGCTAGCTGTAGCCTTTGAACAATTACACTCCCCATCACATAGTTCTAAACAGTACATATCAACAGATATACAGGAGGACTGGTTAATACAAAATATTCATTAAAGTATGACAGAAATGGTCATACATTGCACCACATGTCAAAGTATTAGTACAGTAATGACACTACGGAAATTACGGGGCACCTTGCCCCATCCTACTGGCCCATTCTGTGAATTACAGATAGACTACACTGATATGGGTGAGCATTTTAATGGGTCTAGGAACCTCATTATATAGTGGTCTTTCCTTTCTCAAGGTGGGTGAAAGCAGGGCTGTGTGCACACTCGGATGACAAGTGTGCTGCTAGGCTTTTAGTGCGGGAAGAATTCCCACTGTGGCGTGTGTGTGAAGTTTTAAGGTCAGACTATGGCACACATTTCTTCAATGCATTATTTGAGCATGTTACAACCCTACTTGGCATCAAGCACCGGATGTGTTCGATTTACCCCCCAAAGGCCAATGGCATTGTGAAGAAAATAAATGGGCTCCTTAAAAGGAAGTTATCCAAACTCTGTACGACGTTGAAGAAAAACTGGGTGCACAGTTTGCCCCTGGCTCTCTCGTCAGTTTATGCATGTAGCCAAGTAAATATATGGACCTATGTTTATTTTCGTGTATCGGCTATGGCTGTAGGTCTCTGTGTGGGATTGCTAGTACTGTTGGTAGCCTATTGGGGGAGGATGTTATAGGGGAGGTCCTATAAAGGGGGAATGGGGGAAGTAGGATTGTACATTACCCAAATCGGACAATACATGTAAATCTTAAGAATATGGGTAGATTTATATTTATTAGCGCTAAAGTGAACACTAACAATAATAATGCAAACTAATTTAATGACTTTTCTTAAGCACATTATGTCAGTGGGGGCAACAGTGAATAGGTTGCTCTTGGCAAATAGGAGATTATCTACCGCTTCAAAACAATATAATTTTATTAACACTATTAAATTGGCCATCCCTGAGAGTGTGCATGGAAGAATGAAAAGAGAAGTACGACAAATGTATGACACGTATCAAGGGCTGGGGTCCGATGTGATTGACAATATTCATCATCCCGAGTTCACCAACTCATAGGATTCGGATATGATTGGTGTGGGGAGAAACACTGTGAATGGAAGCTGTTATGTGTGTTCATTCATTCCAAATGCATCTGGGGCTCCCAAGGTGTTAGTACAGCATGCAGTCCCAACAATGCCTAGTTCATCTTGCACTATGCAGAATAAAAGGAATGATCCATGCACATAGTGTGCAACTGCAAATGGTGGGTCCAGATTGTTTAAAGTGCAACGATGATCCAAAAAACATGAATGGTGTGGAGCTACCCTATCTGAAGTTGAAAGGCCAGAAACATGTCAATAATAACTGGCAGGACATCACACTACCTTGCTTGACAGAAGGACTGTTAACATATAGCAAGGAAATTATAGCACAAGTGGACTCTTTCTGTGCATAAATCTGGACAGAGCATATCACTGATATGGATTGCAACAATGGAAAAACCGGTACGAGTGCACAAGGAAGAAGAATATAGACTCTGTTTCCATAGCAAGGGTACAGTCTTTTTTGGCTCAAATGAACATTGCAATAAGATTCTCTGGATCAAAGACATGAAGAAAGGAACAGTGGCGCTGATGGATTACTACTGGGTCTGTGGCTGACAAACTTACTTGTACCTCCCACCATCATGGAGGGGCTGTTGTTCGCTGGCCACATTGCACTCAGCTCTATTAGTAATCCCAGAAAAACACCTGAAGGGGGAGCACTGCCTGCAGAGGGATGAACTAGTCTCCCCACAGTTGGAAATTAAGATAATGGCTTGGTGCCCACACTAGAGCCCTGAATGCCTACACCAGAGCCCTGTATCTGGTCAGGCACCGCAATAGAATTAGAAGCATTCAAAACATGGCTTAATTCACAAGATCTATATCTCAACTTCACAATGACATCAGACAAAGAGATGTTGTCTTTCCTGGACCTCATGATCCGAAAAGACCCACAAGGAAAGTTGGAAACAACTCTGTATCGCAGATAAGATAAGAATACCCTTCTTCCTTATAGCAGTTATCACCCTACTAATCTAAAAACCAATCTGCCGTATGAACAGTTCCTTGGTATTAGAAGGAATTGTAGTACCAATCTGCAATATGAAGAACATGCTAAAGACCTAGCGAAGCGGTTGACACAACGAGCTTACCAACGGAAAGTTATCAAAAACGCAAAGAAAAGGGGCGAAAAACACTCCCTGAGAAGTCTGCTTAACAAAACATGTCAGACCAAAGGAAGACAAGATAACCTGTGTCACTACCTATAGTCCTGTAAGCAATGCAATCAAAAAGACCATCCTGAAACACTGGACCCTGATAACAACTCTGGATTTTCATTCACAAAGACCCAGATTTGCCTTTTAGAAAACACGAAATTTGAAACAAATGTTGGTCCACACCTTTGAGGAAAAGAAAAATAAAGACAACCAATTAAATCTATGGGGCCTTCCCCCTGTTGTAGGGCATTTCAAGTATGGACATTGTTCTGTCCGCCCTCTTACTGAAAACATGAAAATGATAACCCTTAAAAACATCAAATGGGTCTGCACAGAATTTACAAATTGCAAAACCACGTGGGCCGTGTATGGAAAACGGTGCCCTTGCAATTTATTATACATTGGCAAAACAAAAAGAGCAGTGTGTCAGCGCATATGTGAACATCGATCATGCGTAAAAAACAAAGTAGCAAGAAAATCCCTGGTAAAGCATTTTGAGGCTAAACACCATACTCAAGTAGACATCAGGTGGTTTGTTATTCAAACTGCACCAATGAAACAACGTGGAGGCGATAGAGACCTGGCTTTGAGACGCCTGGAACAAAGATGGATCCAGAAACTAGACAGTGTAAAAAATGGCTTAAACATATATATCAAATGGAATCTGTTTATCTGAGAAAGCAACTGATGGCCGTTCACACCAATGGCGATAGGAGAATTGACATGGCATGATGTGATGTGCCTCAAGACTACAAGATCTAATTCATCATGACTAACGACCCCGAATGCACATTAGAGCACCTTGTACATGCGTGATGAACCATCACCTTCATGAGATATAAAATCCCCCCAGGATGAAAGTGTGATTATCTACCAGAAGAGAATGAAAAGCTGCGGTTGTAAATCATTGGGAAGGTGCTCTGGCATCGATACTAGCAGATGTGAGCATCAATAAATAAATAAATAAAGTTTATTTGAAGGGAATGGTGAGATAATCCGGCCCATGATATAAATGAGTGGGGAACATACAACACCGGGCTGAGGTGATAGTGTGTGCTCTCATCGATATGCAGTGCATATCACATGGAAATAATTGTATATGCTTTTTGTAAACTGTACATATGGGTTTAATTTCCTTTAAACAAGTTCTCCAACATGGTCTTGTAGAACTACACAAATGTGGATATATGTATATAAAAAGTCAATACGCTGCTTTATTAATGATCAAGTTTCCTGAATGTACATTTGGGTTTAATTTCATTTAAACAAGTTCTCCGACATTGTCTTGTAGAACTACACGAATGTGGATATATGTATGTAAAAAGTCACCATGCTCCTTTATTAATGATCAAGTCTCCACCCTGCCATTGGTATGAGGTTTCACGCCACTGTTTAACACTGTCAAACACTCCTCTGACATCTGCCACCTCCTTGAAGAACTTGAACTTGATGTCCTCAGTATTACGGAGACATGGTTCACAGCCAGCTCTGTCTCAAGCTTTGACACTCTACTCCCGGATGGCTACAAGATCCTCTCCACACCCAGATTCACTCAACCTGGAGGGGGCGTAGCCCTGATCTTTCCTGAGTGGATTCCTGCCACTATCATTCCAACTCAGATTTACTCCTCTTTTGAAAGCCTTGTCTGCAGGCTCTCAATCTCTTCTAGCCAATCTCTTACTGTTGCTACTCTTTAACAGCCCCCCAGCAAATCACCTCTTTTCTCTCTGAGTGGGCTGACCTCTCCAGCTCCCTCCTGGCCTCAACCACTCAACTCCTCCTCCTTGGTGACCTCAACATCCACCTCGATTCTCCCTGTCCCTCATCTCTGCTCTTTCGCAACCTCTGCAATTCCCTCTCCCTCTTTATCCTCACCTCTGGCCCAACGCACTCTGAAGGACACACACTTGATGGCTTGATCTCCCCTGGCCTCGGCCTCTCTATCCCTCTGACCACTCCTCTTTCCTGGAGTGACCACTGCCTTCTCTCCTCCCATCTTTCACTCTTTTCCTCCAAGCCAACCCCACTCCAACACTGCCACTTACTTTCTCGGACATTCGACCTATGAAGCGTGTGTCAGCTGTGGCTTTCGGTGCCACCTTCTCTCCCCCGCCTCCTCCTCTGGCTGTCTCACACCCTGACACAACCCTGTCTCTTCTCTACTCTTCTATCTCTGATATTCTTGATGCTTTTGCCCCTGTCATGAGGATCCGCTTGAAGTCCAAAGCCAAGTGCAATTCCGGGTATGACTCCGACCTAGCTACACTTAAACGTAAGCATAGGGCGGCTGAGAGGAAATGGAGGGATTCTTGCCCATCCTCTGACAAACTGGCCTGTTGCCTGCTCCAAAGACAATACCGACTCTCTGTCCGCACTAAGAAGAGAGCCCACATTCAAGCCTGTGTCTCTGCAACATCTAACAACTCGGCCAAACTCTTTAAAATCTGCAAGGAGCTGGCCAACCGTGCAGAAGTCTCCACCCCTCCTTTTGCCTCCCAGGCTCTTTGAAATGCCCTTGCCTCATACTTTATCTCGAAAACCCAGGAAATCCTGTCCACCCTCTCCTCCCTTGCCCCTCCTATTTCCTGTCAGTCTGTGCTTGCAGACCCCGCTTTAACCACCCCTCCACGGTCCTTCTCTTCCTTTCCTATATTCTCCCCTGATGAGGTCGCTAGACAAGTTCGATCTCTGAAAGCCTCGTTAAAACAGGTTCATCTCTGTTCCTCTAAAACCATCAAGGACCACATGGACACCTTCGCTCTGGCCCTTGCTGATTTTTGCAACCACTCCTTTGCCTCAGGATCCTTCCCCTCCCCTCTGAAGCACTCCCTTGTGCATCCTCTTCTTAAGAAACCACCAGCTGATCCTTCCTGTCTGGCTAACTATCGTCCAATTTCCATTACCTCCTTTCTCTGCAAATTCCTGGAAAAGCTGGCCATCTTTCAGCTTAACCTTCATTCATTCAGATTCTGTTGGCTGTCTCCATGACCACCAGTCTGGCTTCAGAGCGGCCAGAAGCACGGAAACTGCTCTGCTGAACATCCGTGAAGATCTGCTCTCCAACCTGAACTCTAACATTCCCTCTGTCCTCATCCTTCTTGATCTCTCTTCTGCCTTCGACACGGTCAACCACACCATCCTGCTCAACCGTCTCTGTGATAACCTGGGTATCACTGATCACGCTATGGCCTGGCTGACCTCTTTCCTCTATGTTCGACCCTCCCAGGTCCAACTGGGATCCTTCCTATCATCTATCTTCCTCTCTACCTGTGGGGTTCGCCAGGGGTCTAACCTCTCACCCTGGTTTTTCAAACAATACCTGGCAACTCTCGCTCACTGCATTGCCATTTTCTGCTCAAACGTCCAGTGGTACGCTGATGACACTCAACTAATTTTCTGGCTGCCCTCAGCCACCTCCTTTCCCTCTCTTCTCTCTGACTGCCTAACTGTCATTCAAGTTTGGTGTGCCGCCAATGATCTTTGTCTGAATGCCAGCAAGACTGAGATCCACCTCATCGGCACACCATCTCCATCCTTTTCCCTCACTCTCTGGCCGGCCTCCCTTGGCCCTCCTCCTACCCCTACCTGTGAGGCGAAGAACCTGGGGTCATCTTTGACTCCACACTTTCCTTCTCCATCCATATCTCTGAGGTCTCTAAAAAGTCAAACTTCCTACTGCACCTACTCAGAGGTACTGTGCCTTTCCTCTCCTTCCCTCAGAGGCTCACTGTCTCCCAAGCTCTGGTTCTCACTACGTTGGACTATTGTAACAGCATCTTTATAAATCTACCTGCCTCTACTCTCCGCCCTCTGCAACTTTTCCATTAAAGGACTGCGAGACTTGTCCTTGGCCTCAAGACCTGTGATCGTGTCTCTCCAGCTCTGAAATCTCTCCATTGGCTCCCAGTGGATGCAATGATTACATTCAAAACCCTCTGCATTGTCCAGAAGGCTTTCTGGGCCTTGGTCCAAAATACCTGCAGCTATCCCTCCACAAATACCTCCCCTCTCAAGCTCTTCTCTCCTCTACCTCTAACTCCCTCTGGGTCAATCGTTTTTCAAAGAAACGAGCTTGAGGTAGATCTCTAGCTTCAGCTGGGGCCTCCCTCTGGAACAGCCTCCCTGCCACTCTAAAATTTAAGGAGAACCATCTCCGGTTCCAGAAGCACCTCAAGACCTTCCTCTTTGCTTCTGCCTTTGATCCCTCTCTCCTCTGCTGATCTGCTCTCTCTTGGCACTGTGCATCTGGCCACCCTCTGTCCCCTGGGCCCAGGTACCTGCTCACACTGCCTACCACCTTCACTGCCTCCTGGCCACCCCTTGCACTGGGGACTGCATCTGTACCCATACAGCCCCCCCCATTTTCTTCTTTTTCTGCACTTTTCAGACTTACCCAGTCTGATGCCTTAAGCACATCACTTGCCACTTGCTGGCTGCACTACCACTGTTTATTGCCTCCATTTTCTATTGTATTTATTATTATTTATCTGCTCTCCTCTGCTCTGCACTTTGCACTCCCCCTTCCGTGCACTTTTTCCCTTTTCCCTTTCCCATGCACCTGCGCATTCTCAATGTCACTGGGCCTAGTAAGTTTGTTGTTGTGTTGTGTTGTGTTCTCCCTTGTTCCCCTCCCTTGCCTAGTCACGCTCTGAAACACTTGTGTACGAGCGCGATACAAATAAAATATAATATCATATTATACCATACATCCATTGTAAATTAACATTCTAGAGGCGACAGGCAGTTAGCACCTCCCAGAGGTATCAAAAAGGGTGGAGTATATAAGTCTAAAGGAAATATCATAAAGTATTTGCAGAATATTGTGTACATCACTGTTTTTCTCCATTCTGTCAGAATCTTTGACTTCTGTTGTTTTCGTGTAAGAAGTTAAAGCTTAAACTTGCATGGTTACTGAGACCAGAGTAGCTGGCACTCTATGATCCACTGTAACTGTTTTGGGTTATATGAACCCAGAATTTATGTATGTTTAAGAAAATGTGTTAAATGGGATTTCATCAATTATCACATGTTTTATGTTTTTTTTTAAAAAGAAAAGAAATAGTTTTGTGTGAAAAAACAGGCACTCAAATAGAGTAAAGAATAAAATATGTTTACCTGTCAACAATCACAAATAATTACCTCAGGTTTGGTCTATATGAGGTTAATGGACTGTTACCATTCGGGGGTATCAGTTTGCATGCAGGAGCAGGAGGAAGTCTCTGATTCCCTTTTTTGTGTGTTTTTGTTTTTGTTTTTTGTGCTCTGGTCAGAAAAAAAGACAGTTTCAACAACTGCAGAGGATGAAATATCCAAAGACTCTACCACATTGCTTGCTGAAATATTAATAGAACTATTAATTGTTCTAAAAGTGTTGCAAAGATGGAATGTGCCCTACAAGGCCGCGAACAGAGACCGGCGCCTAGTGTGCATATTATCTCACACTGGCCAAAGTATGACCTGGTCCATTCCCGGGTGACCATGAGTTATAGCCCATATAATTGACTAAACCTTCAGATCCCTGAGGTCCATGTTACCAGGTGCCCTTTGACCACCAACCCCAAAGCAACAAGTCTTGCAATGTTCAAAGAGGACTGACAGGGCATATCGTTGAAGCGAGAATTATGCGATTTGTATTGCGAGGTGCTGGGAGGGATACTGTATAGTTCAGAATGAGGGTGGAGACCTTGGAGCTGGATGGTATAGTTGGGAGCGAGTGAAATGTGTCTGTGAAGGTTAGAATGCCCCAGAGTCTCCTTGTGTCCATTTTAAGGACTGCCAAGTGCACAGTATGAGTGTTAAAATATTTGTATGGTAGGAGTGATATTAATTTGTTTTCTGACCTTCAACGTGAGAAGAAGATGAGCCCTGCAGCACCCATGTGATGGAAGATGAACGGACTGGGCTGGGACCAATAGACCAACATCCATTATAACATCCATTATGGGTTTTTACTGTATGATGTTGTGTCATTATGATGCTGTGTTCCTTTACAAGTTTATACTTGTACCTCTTTTTGGCAGAACGTTCTTAGCAGCAGTGTTCTTTGCTGTTGCTCTCATCTGCGTGTGGTATATATGTGTTATCCTTACATGATCAACTGGGAACATTCTTCCCTAGTGGATTGTATTCTTTCTGGTGTGAGCCTTCAGGGACTTGTGTTCATTGGTAGGAATGTTTTCCTTTCAGTATGAACAGTCTGTTGTCTTTCAAGGTCAGAAAGTTAGAACGTACAGAGCATGGAACAACTCACAAAAATGTATGTATGTATGTATGCTCAACAGAAAACCCTATACATAGCATGGAGCTGTAAACTATCTATGACATCACACTTGCAGCAGCACTCATGTAAACTGGAGCACATAAAAGAATGTCATTTTCTTTCTGTAAATTGCTCACTTCTGCCCAACTATTACTGCGTAGAACCTGTGTCCGCTTGAATCGAATAAGCTTTTACTTTTATAATTATATCTGTGTCTGTTGGTCTCTTATCTTGTTTGCAGTGCAGTTACCGGACTTTGATTTTACACAGAAGCTAAACCACCTACTCAGCCCTCACACTTCTATGAACCAACAACCAACACAACCATAAAGGAAAAACAGGCACAGTTAAGATATATACATCCTTCGCCTTTAGTGGTAATGTGGGCTGACAGAAGGCTATACTCTGTAGAGGGCTGTGTATGTTTTTTAGTTGCAAACCAAACAGCAATAGTATAACAATCCAAAATAAAGGAATCTCCAATCAAGGTATTACATGGCCTGTGGTAATGCCCATGTAGTTATGGTTGAGTTGCTCATCTCATAGGAAGAGAACTTTTTGGGTGGCTTATAACTTCGCTCCCCCTCACCAAACTTTGCAAAAAAAGTATATGGCCTATTCTGAATTTCTTTGCAAAGTTTGGTGAGGTTTGGTCCGGGGGGGGGCAAAGTTATAGGGGTGTTCCAAAATGTATTTTTTTCCCATAGACTGAATGGAGATAAAAATGTCTGTCGCGCCTACAGCCCAAACTGCTGGACAGAATTTCACCAACTTTGCGGCAGGAGCAGCGGCTTGGTCCCGAAAGCGTGCTTTTGTAAATTTTGTGAAAATCCGTCCAGTATTTTTTTTTAAAACAACGGAAAAGTAGGTTTAAAAAAATGTGTGATATCTATGTCCGCTCCACGGACACACTTCCCTGTCCGCTCCGCGGTTAGGACACCGATTGGATAATCGGCTTGCGTCATGTCCGTGGACACGCAACGTGTTCTCTGATTGGCTGGGATGAGGCGTGAGGTGCGTGAAATTGTTTCGATGCGCCTGCCATTTTGGATGCGCGGACATGCGCTGGAAGTGAGCATAAATCCAATTTTGGGGAGTGTGTTGGTGTGTATGATTGCTTGGAGAGGGCAGGGGAGTAAGAGGTGGGTCAAATGCTGTATTTGTTTATGTGGGAGAAGGCCGTGATGTGTTTGCGGTGTCCGCAGTCACTGCGGTTGTCCGTGGACATAATAGACACTGGGCGCACTAGTGGCTATTTTAGTTTAGTATGGTGTTGGTTTTGGGTTGTTAGAAGAACATTGGGTGAAGAGGGTATGTATTGAAGAGTTGTACGTTGGTTGAGGTGGATGTATTATGTTTTTGGTTTGTGGTAGTTTGGTAGGTGTTTGTTTCTATGGGTGTGATATGCTGCGGTGGTTGTGTCCAGGGCCTAGAGTCTTGGGTCCATGGCCAAAGGCCATAGGCCGTAGGCCATGCACCCAAGACTCTAGACCCTGGCCACAACCACTGCAGCATAAGTCTACAATGCTACCAAACATTTTGATTGTGGTAGGTGGGCTTCTTAGGGGATATGTTTTCAAAAATGTGAGTACTGATTGGTAGTAGTATAATAGTGTTTATAGGATAGTGAGATGATGTGTGTTAGTTTGTTTGTGGGATTGTGTGGGTGCACTACTGGCTATTTTAGTTTAGTATGATGTTGGTTTTGGGTCGTTAGAAGAGCATTGGGTGAAGAGGGTATGTATTGAAGAGTTTGTACGTTGGTTGTAATTATTTTTTAGAATGTTAATTGAAGTGCACAGTTTTGAGGTGGATGTATTATGTTTTTGGGTTGTGGTCTTTTGGTAGGTGTTTGTTTCTATGGGTGTGTTATGCTGCGGTGGAAGTGGCCAGGGCCTCGAGACTTGGGTTCATGGCCGAAGGCCGAAGGCCGTAGGCCATGCACCCAAGATTCTAGGCCCTGGCCACAACCACTGCAGCATAACTGTACAATGCTACCAAACATTTTGATTGTGGTATGTGGGCTTCTTAGGGGATATGTTTTCAAAAATGTGTGTACTGATATGTAGTAGTGTAATAGTGTTCTTAGGATAGTGAGCTGATGTGTGTTTGTTTGTTTGTTGGATTGTGTGGGTGCACTACTGGCTATTTTAGTTTAGTATGATGTTGGTTTGGGTCGTTAGAAGAGGAGCATTGGGTGAAGAGGGTATGCATTGAAGAGTTTGTACATTGGTTGTAATTATTTATTAGAATGTTAATTGAAGTGCATAGTTTTGAGGTGGATGTATTATGTTTTTGGGTTGTGGTCATATGGTAGGTGTTTGTTTCTATGGGTGTGTTATGCTGCGATGGTTGTGGCCATGGCCTAGAGTCTTGGGTGTATGATTGAAGGCCGTAGGCTGTAGGCCATACACCCAAGACTCTAGGCCCTGGCCACAACCACGGCAGCATAACTCTACAATGCTACCAAACATTTTGATTGTGGTATATGGGCTACTAAGGGGATATGTTTTCATAAATGTGAGTACTGATTGGTAGTAGTGTCGGTCTAGAAAAAGTAGACACCCCTCAATCATAAGGCCATGTACTATATTGGCCGAAGACCAATCGCCTCATGTGTTTAGTATTACAAATATATAGCCATAAGCTTGACTAAAGTGCAGCCATTTTAAGGTGACTGAAATCGCCATTTTGTTTTCTCTCTAACGTTTTGCTTTTTGCCTTCTGTTAAACTGCTTTGCTGAACTATTATACTGCTCTACTAGTGCATAACACAAGGCCGCGATAGACATGTTGAAACATAACGTAGCAACCCAGACAGAAATGCCCGGTCTCCTCCCTCGCATATCCTTGGTGCCAGTTAGTCTCGAAAACACAGTAGAAATGCTAGAAGCGAACATTAAATGACTTGAATTATGCTCTTCTTTGCAGCCCCCCTTTCCTGAGCCCTGTAGAGCCCTGGAGAGCAAGCTGACCCCCGTACACGAATAGAAACTAGGAGATAGCAAGGCCTGGAATGTGTCTCTCCCCTGCACGCAGCTTGCTTGCAAGAACAGAAGCATTGTGTTCTTTTAAACAAAGAAAATTGCAAACTTGCTAAATGAATGTTCGAAGGTATCATACTAGTCACCATTGTTAATCATTGTGCCCAATTCAAAGGAAATGTATTAGGGGCAGTATTGTATGTGCCATTACTGATTACAAGAAGCTTGATTTGTATATGTGTAACTGTTGTATGATTCTGGCTCTCTTGCATCCCCCGGGGACTGGAAAACACATGTCGCAGGGCGTGTACCCAGTTGGCCAACTGAGACTATTTGCTTTGCAATAAACCCTAGATTTTGGGAATACAACCTCGTGTCTGGCGTATCAGTTCATGTGTGGTTATTGTGCCTTGTTTCCATATGCGAGTGTCCCTCAGGGGCCCCTTCAAGAGTGTAATCGTTTTTAAAGGATAGTGAGATGATGTGTGGTGGTTGTTTGATGGATTGTGTTCAGATTGTTGGTATTGAAGACTCTAGGTATTTTGGGTTGTATTTATTGGAGAGGTGTTTGTTTCCTTTGTTGAGGCTGTATGAAGAGTTTTGGCCAGGCCATGCAGTCAAGATTGTAGTGTTTGGCAACAAGCGCTGCAGCGTAAGATACCCATGGAAGCAAACATTTGGATTGTGGTTTATAGTCAGGTGTTTGCTTGAATGGGTGTGTTGTGCTGTGGTGTTTTTGAGTCCAATCCTTATATACTTACTGTTTGACATTTTTGTGGTTGTATGCAGTTTTTTCATGACATGGGTAGTTGGAGCACACATTTTTTTTCAATCACTGTGATAAAATAAAAAATCACATGTTAGTGTAGGTAGTTTATAATGAGTATTGCATTGCATAGTAGACATTTCTGTATTTTGTCGACCCTCATAGTTAATACTTTAGACATACTATAGTTCAAACTAGTGTACTATGCAATTTGCTCTGTTCCTGTGTTTGTTGATTAAATCATTGGGTCTGTGGGAAAAAAATCCATGCTGGATTAAAAAAAAAAACATTCTACGTTGTGGTACAATATTTTTCTTTCATTGATTTCAATAGGAGGAATTGAATAGGTGTATGGTTTTTCATTTGGAAGTGGTGGGAGTATTGTTGCAATTAGATAGCAGTTGGTGTATTCTATTTGTTTATTTCTTTTTCCATTTTAGTGGTATTCATCTATCTGTTGGCTTGTTGCAGATTTTTGGGACAGTTCCTGTTGGCATATTCTAACTGTTTATTTCTTGTTTAATTTTAGTGGTATTCATGTATCTGTTTCTTTGTTGCAGATTATTGGGTCAGTGAGATACCTGTTGGCGTATTCTAACTGGTCATAGTTTTGAAGTTCAGGTTTTGTTTATGTTCATGCACAAATTAGTTATTACATTTTGGTTTTAGGAATATTAAGCAAGCATTTACAAGATTTGCTGGTAATCTCTGCTTTAGAGTAATGGTACTATCATTACATTGGAACCATCCACAATTCTTTTTTATATATGCAGTGTAGTGACCTGCATTGGTTGTGGCTCCTGCGTGGTAGATTATACCTATTGTTGTGAAGATTTTCTTACCAAGTGATACTTGACCATGTGTGAATCCAGTCAGCTTGCAGTTGATTTTAGTATCATGTGCATTATAACGTAAAAGCATTACTATTACCTATTTACTATGTGTCTGTATTTGTAAAGTGGAACGATTATCAGAATTGTAGGTAGTACATAATCTGTCATGGTATGCATTTTGTACACGTTGCTGAAATGGAATGGATTCACAGTTAGGTATGGATACATACACAAATCGTTCATTAGAAACTTCTTCTTGTACTACATGCCTGCAAAGAGTGCATGTATGTTTCCGCATGTATGAAATCTGGAAGATTTCCTTTATAGGTATGTTTTTGTTTTGTAGTACTTGTAGCAAGTACATTAGACATTCTTGAGGATCTTCTTGTGAGTTTATAGTGAATTTGACCATTCCAGCACAGTAGTCCAATTCCTGCCTTATTCAAGAAACACTGTAAGTGTTTTCAGGATTGTTTGTTGCATTTCTATGAAGGACTAACATTTGCAAACACAATTGGTCTGTACCGTGTAAGTAAATGTTGTCAATAATTGGTGGCAATTGGAATAGAATATTTATTGCTATATTTACATAGCAATTTACACGAGTTGTATTTGAACATTTGAATGGACCTGACAGTTCGGTGTCCAAGTCATTTGTTGGGAGTGTGTGTTGCTTCTTTGAAGAGGTAGTTGAGTTACTATGAGTGGTAGATTCTTCTTTGGTTGTGGTCCTTGATGAAGTATTACCTTCTTTCACTTTCTTTGGAGGAATTGCTGTGAGATCCTGCATAGATTGAGTCTGAAGTAGTTTTCTTTTACAACATTTTGCTTTTTGCGGAACAGTACATGTTTTTAGATGGGGGTGTAGAGTGAACGCAGTCTATTCTATTCTAGAATGCAAGAAATATCAGCATTTACTTTACTTGCATCAAAGTTGATGAGAAATGGTCTGTCAAGTTTACGGAAGCGTGATAGTGCTACATAGCTCATGCCTTCTTTAAAGACTGTGCTTCCAATATCTATCAATGCTTTATCTAGGGTAAGACCTTGTGATTTGTCAATGGCAACTGCATATTCTAGAGTTAGAGAAAATTGTTCTCTGCGTACATACATGTCTTTGAAAAGAAGGAAGGGGACAGTTGAGTGTCCTATCCTTTTAACTTCGGGTAGTTTGTCAAAGAGAATATTGACAAATTGAATATTGTTGTCATGTGGGTATGTTTGAAAGCCAAGAACTGTACCAAGTTCTCCATTAACAAGTCCTTGGTCCATGTCAAGGTTACGTTTAAGCAATACTCTACAGTTTAAAGATCATTTTAATATATTCACCAAACCAGCGGTATTAGAGATAGAGTTTTCCAAGGTGTTTAGCCTCGTTGTGGCTTGTTGATACATGGGTAGTGTCATACCATGTACGTCCAGTTTGTCGGTGGAGGCAATTTGAACTATTGGTTGCATTTCTTTTTTTAACATGGTTTCATTAAATTTTGAACAGCTTACAAGAGTTGGCATCAAGGACATACAATTAACATTTTTGTGTGCTAATTGTTCCATGAGATCAGTAGCACATGAGTTATATCCATAGAGTGTATGGATGTTCCTGGTTGTCAATATAGTTTGTGCTTCTTGAGATAGTACAGCAACTCTAATACTTTTAAAAATGTTGGCGTATGTCAGGCCTGCAGACTGACGCATATTTTCTGTTAATTCTCTGTATTGAAATGTTGCCAAAGGGTGACATTCCCTATGCTGCCAAGAGTTTTACGGCATAGTTTTAAAAATAGGTTCAGCTTTCACTGGTGTTAATTGAAAAAGATCTCTGAAAACAATAATGTGTTTTCTTCCAAAGAGCTCTTCGAAGTCTGTTTTGAGGACATCTTGTAGTCTGAGGTGAATTAAAGCCAACGTTAGGTTGGAGACCATGCTCACCTCATCTATTAGCAGCATTTTAATTTGTTTGAAAACTCTGCATAGTTCCATAGCACCAGAAAGTTTGTAATAGTCTAATTTGTTTTGGTGTTCTATTGGAAGGAGTAGTAATCGGTGTAAAGTGACACTGCCTATGTTAACAATTCTTTCCGTGGCTTCTATGAAAAACTCTATGCCTCAGATCTGTCCTGTGGAATTGATGAAATTGAAAACTTCCTTGACTCTCATGTTCTCCCTAGCCTGACATCAGATGATGCAATGAGTTTAGAAGGGAAGGTGGAATTAGATGATGTTCAACATGCAATTTCAAAACTAACAATGGGTAAATCACCTGGCACTGATGGATTGCCTAATGAATTTTATAAGGCCCTCCCTGATTCCGCACTACAGCTTTTGTGTGATGTTTTTAATGCTGCTTTTGAATCTGGTTCACTGCCGGACTCAATGAGACATGCGTTGATTACAGTGATGAGGAAGAAAGACAGATCTGCTACCAGATGTGAGAATTATCGACCGATCAGTCTGATAAACTGTGACTGCAAAATATTGGCCAAAATCCTGGCTGTTCGGTTGAATAGGGTGGTTTCTACTCTGATACATGAGAACCAAGTGGGTTTTGTCTCTGGCAGGGCAGTGGCGGACAATATGAGACGCCTACTATTGACAATTGAGAAAGGGCATAATCAACCATTTGCCAGTGCGATCATTTCCCTGGATGCTGAAAAGGCATTTGATCGTGTTGAATGGAACTTTTTATTTGCATGCTTAGGGAAAATGAAATTTGGGCAAGATTTCCAGCGCTGGGTTAAGTTGTTATATACCAACCCTTCTGCAAGTGTGCTAACGAATGGCCTTATTTCTGATCCGTTTGAGCTTCATCGTGGTACAAGGCAGGGTTGCCCTCTTTCACCTCTCCTTTTTATTATATCTATAGAACCTCTAGCAGTGTGCTTAAGGGCGGATGTACGCCTTCAGCCGGTAATTGGAAATGATCGGAATAATTTGGTTTGGTTATATGCTGATGATTTGTTGATTGCCCTGCAAGACCCGGCTGTTGGTATTTCTTATTTGATGCAAGACATTCATTCTTTTTCCGTGATATCGGGATATAAGATTAACTGGAGTAAATCTGAGATCCTTCCAATCAATGGGTTGTGTCAACGACATACATGTGTTCAATTTCAATTCAAGTGGTGTGCTGAAAAGTTGAAATATCTTGGCATATGGATTGGAGCAGATGTAGTGAAGTTACCTGCCATTAACTTTGCTCAGATTCTTCCGATGCTAAAATCAGATTTGATGAGGTGGAGTCTTTTGAAGTTGTCGACATGGGGCAGAATCAACTGTTTGAAGATGAACCTGGCTCCTCGGATAAATTACTTCCTGAGCATGCTCCCCATTAAGATACCAGGAAACTTCTTTAAGGAGATCAATGGGATTATGCAGAAGTTTATTTGGAATGGGAAGCCTCCGAGACTTGCAATCTGGAAACTTCAACTCCCATTGAAATTGGGGGGAATGAATTTGCCTAATTTCTCAGACTACCATTTATCCTTTTCCACTCGACATTTATGCAAAGTTATTGACTCTGGAGATGTACAGTCTGAGCATTTTGACCTCTTATCTTGGGAATGCAGTGCTGTATCCCAATTAGACCCGAGAGCTCTGCTAACCACTCGAAGGAATAAATCAAGAAAAATCAGCGCCCTTACTTCCTTCTTACAAGACTGCTGGTGTGAACTCTCAACCCGTTTGAGTGCAGATCCATATTTACATCCAGATGCTTCCTTATGGAATAATCCAGCCTTGATGTATCAGGGCAAAACTCTGTTTTGGATGGAATGGTTTGTGGCTGGTATCAAATACATTGGAGATTTGTTTGATGGGGTAAACTGGTTAACGTTCGCTAAGCTTGGCCAGAGGTATGATATGACGGAATGCTCATTTGCCGAATATCGTAAGTTGAAGATTATTATTTCGGCTTGTATTGAGGAGCCACAATTAACTGCTCAGAGTCCAGCCTGGGCAGCTTTAACTGTATGCCTTGGTGCATCTCACCCTGCTTCTACTATGTATAGTATCATAAAAGCTACTCGGAAGGGCGATCCGAGATTACCTGCTCTATGGGCGGAGGAACTTGGGGAAGATGTGAACTTCAGGTGTTGGCGAAGGTGCTGTGGAAACACTCGTTTGGTGAGTTTGGATTGGTCCCTCAGAGCTTCTCAAACAAAGTTGTTGTTTAGGGCCTATTGGACGCCGGAGAAACTATTCAGGAGACAACTTTTGGACAATAATCTTTGCTGGAAATGTAAGTGTTCTAGAGGATCTCTGAGCCACTTGATTTGGTCCTGTCCTAAAACGATGCAGTTCTGGGAAAAGGTATGTGAGAGATTAAGTTTGGTCTTAGACATTGCAATCCCCATGAATGCCTCATTGTTGATTTTAGGCGATGATTCTCTTCTGGAGGAAATTGACTTTGGTAAGAAGGTTTGGCTGCTACGTGCATGTATGGTTGCTAAAAAATTCATTTTGAGGTCCTGGAAATCGAGTAATTCTTTCAACATTGATGATTGGGTGGAGGAGCTTCTTACAATTTCGACATATGAAAGAGCTATTTACAAACTTTCTGATGACATTGACAAGTTTTGGGACATCTGGGGCTGCTTTCTTGACACCTATGGGTAAAACAGAACTTTGATCTGGGACAATATATACACATCCTTGTACACTACTGTGTGTATGTTATCTATAGGATGTGCATTGGTTGTTTTATAATTGAATTTGTTATATGGTTCATGTAATTAGTTTTCTTAGTCCTTCTCTCCTGCATTTGCTCTCTTTTTTCCTCTCTCTCTTTCCTTTCCTTTTTTCCTCTCTTCTTCTTCAACCGGTTCTATTTTTAGTACACTGATGGTTATTTTTAAATTGGTTGTGATATGTTGCTTATTTACATTGTATTGATTGGCTGTGTGTTTATTGGATTATTCATGTTCATGGTTGTTTATGTAAAATTAAAAAATGTAAAACTAGATTTTGATTAAGAATGTTTTGCCTGAACCAGCTTGACCACTCACGTATAGCAGTATAGGTTTGTAATCTTGGCAGGTACAGTTTTTATTTTCATGTTGTACACCATGTCAAATTTGTTTTGTTACTTCTTGGAAAATGCTACACTGCTCAGTGTTCAGTTGTGATTTCAGTACAGCAAAGTCTTCTGTAGATTGCTCATACTGACACTAGGGGGTAATTCATGGAATCAAGAGCAGAAGTAGTGCACACGGGCAGCGCAAAGAGGGAGCGTGTGCCAGTGTGCGCCAGCGGTGTGCGCCAAACAGCATTCTGGCGCACCGTGTATTCATGGTTTTCCCAAGCCATTTGCCGGCGTGGTGCAGGGAACATCCAGCAGCACCAGTTATGCCCCCAAGAACGCCTTGTGTTCAAGAAAAAGCCATAGAAATCCCCAATATGGCGCAAAGGGCCGCGCTAACCCTGGACCAGCTTACAGGCCTGTAATCGCGTGAAAAACTACATGTACCCCATTCGCGGCAGCCAAAATGCGTGAAAATTTACTTGCGCACCCCCAGGAATACGCGTACCCCAATCGTGTTAGCCAAAACGCATGAAAATCTCCCTGCGCACCCCCTTCAATACGCGTACCCCGCTCGCGGCAGCCAAAACACATGAAAGTCAACTTGCGCACCCCCTTGAATATGCGTACCCTGCCTGCGGCAGGCAAATTGCATGGAAAAAGTCCCCCCTGTGATGTGGGTCGACTGCAGGTCATGGTCATGGGTGATGGGCTGGCTATGGGGCATGGTCAGGGGTGTAGGGGGGCCGTTGGTGTGGGCTGCCTGCAGGACATGGTCAGGGTGGATGGGCAGCCTGTAGGGGCATGGTCAGAGGTGTAGGGTGCTCCCCAGTGGTGTGGGCTGCCTGCAGGGCATGGTCAGGGTGGATGGGTTGCCTGCGGGGTATGGTCAGGAGTGTAGGGGGGCCTGTGGTGTGGGCTGCCTGCAGGGCATGGTCAGGGTGGATGGGCTGCCTGTGGGGCATGGCCAGGGGTGTATGGGGGGCTGTGGTGTGCGCTGCCTGCAGGATATGGTCAGGGTGGATGGGCTTCCTGCGGGGCATGGTCAGGGGTGTAGGGTGGTCCCCTGTGGTGTGGGCTGCATGCAGGGCATGGTCAGGGTGGATGGGCTGCCTGCAGGGTATGGTCAGGGCTGTAGGGGGGCCTCTGGTGGGGGCTGCCTGGAGGGCATGGTCAGGGTGGATGGTCTACCTGCGGGGCACGGTTAGGGGTGTAGGTGGGCCCCTGTGGTGTGGGCTGCCTGCAGTTGCTGTCACCAGGCCACATGGATCTGGGGCAGCAATGTCGTCTGCTGCCCCGAGTAGGCAGGGTGAGGAGGCTGCAGGGGCAGCTGCAGCTCACTCCACCCCGGCTCTGAGTCACCCAGCCAGGACGGTGTTGGTCCCGGCCCCTCACACCAAGGCAGTTGTGCTGCTTGGTCCTGGCAACAGCACCCAGCAGCCAATGCCTGCAGTGAGACCTTTGGTCATTGTGTCATTGCCTGCTTCCAGTGGCCAGTCCACCTGTGCTTCAGCCCCTACAGACTGGAGCTGCGTAAGCCACTCAGGGTCCACACCACCTCTCAAGAGGAAGAAGCGTGCTCTTGCGGAACAGGTTGGTACCCCAGACACGGCTCGCCCCTCCGGCACATCAAGGAAGTGGAGTTTCAATAATGTGGAACTAGACGCACTTGTGGGCTATGTGTCAGAACATGGCTGCGACATGCTGGTGATGGCAGGGTGCAAGAATACGGCTGCTCAGTGTAGGGCCCACTGGCAGTGCATAGCAAACCACATTATTTCCTTTGGATTTTCACCATCACATGTGGCTTGGTGTTTGTGACACAGAAGTCGGCCTGTGAGTCATCCCGTGCCTGTTCGCTCACCAATCTGGGCCGGGCTATCAGGGCCTGAGCTGGGATGGCATCAGCTGCATGAGGTGAGGGGCAAAGGTGTCCCTGAATGGTCCTGGAAAAACACTGCCCTCTTGGGCCACCCTGCCCACGTTGCCCACCACTGCCACCTTGTCCACCCTGCTCGTCCTGTCCACGTCCCCTACCGCGGACACCTCTTGGAGGTCGGCCACCTTTGCCTCCCTTACCACTTGGTCGCCTCCCAACCATGGCCCTGATGTACTTGTGTGAATGGGAGGTGCAGAAAACAATTGTCCTGGGCAATTGGGGTGAAGGGGGCAGGGTACTAGATGGAATAGGTACCCCTATGCTCCTGCAAGGCTGTCTGCGACCCCTGGGGAAAAATGGCTCAGGGCCATGGTTGGGAGGCGCAACGCTCAGGCACCCCAAAAACAAAAACAAACGTGCACACGACCCCTCGGTAGCCCACGTGCGTGGTATGAAAGACCCGCAGTATGCTGTGGCACCCAGAAACACAAAAAATGTGTACGCATCGAACACGCAGGCTACAATGACCTCTGAATGGGTATGCAACAGACGGGGGCAACCACAGTGGAAAAATACGTGCGCGACTCACCGTCTAGCTGTGAAGTAATCGTGTGTCAATCCACAAGAATTACAAGAATCACACGCTCACTCTCCACACAAAGCAAGTACAAGAAAATGGCATCTTACGTGGACCTTAAACCCCTGCGGATAGCAACGCCTGTGCGTGCCATATCACTTACACACTTACGCGCTAAGGGCCTTTCCTCGATTTTTCATGCAAACGTGCTGATTTTCACATGCGGTTTCACTCTGCATCAAGCTGGCCACGTGACAACACACAGAAGACCACGCTCCTGCCCAGAAAGCAATTTTCCTGCTCCCCAGATCCCCGAGCAGCCTCCCACCAACCATCTGCTGCTGGCTGCCTGCCTGCTGCCCCTGTGCCCTGCTATTTGATGCCTGCACATCAGCCATCTGCAGGGGTCCAGTTGATGCGACAACCCCTGCTGGAACAGAAGACTCCCGACTGCTGTTCCATTGCTCCACAGCCAAGCCCCAGGACCCAGTTGCCCACCCACACCGGTCCTGGGAGTTGCCATGTTGGGGCAAACACCACCTGAGACCACTGGAAACCCCCAGCCTGAGAGGCAGAGGGCTGTCAGCTTCTCAGCCACAGAAGGTGGCATCCTGGTGGAGCAAGTCCTGGGGCATTATGATGCCCTCTTCAGACGACTGTGCACCGACAAGGACAAACGGAAGAGGACCTGGTCAGACATGGTGGTTGCCATCAACACAGAGAGGGTGGCAACCCGTGACTTGAAACCCATCCAGAAGCGCTGGGAGGACTTCAGGTCCAGGACCCTCATGAAGGCCCGGCACCTCTTGTGTGCAGCGGATGAAGGGGGTGCCAGGTCAAACTTACCATCGACCAGATGAGGGTCCTGGAATGCATCAACCCAGTGCTTCACCACCAGGTCCTCGAGAGGCAGACCCATCTGGAGTCGAGCGGTGCGTGTCTGGGCTATCCCATGCCACACAGTGCATGTTGAGGTGTGGCAGGAGTGTGCAGCTTGGACATATGTCCGACATGGCCCATCTATGGATGTGTGTGTGCAGGGAGATGCCTGTGCTGCATGTGAGTCCAGTCATGTGTGATGGACATCAAGGGTGTATGTGTTCCAATGCATGATGTCCAACTGCATGTGGATGTGCACACATGTATAATGCCATGCTTGGGGTGTGAGACATGGATGCTGGTCCCACCTTCATGTACCTGCATGGTGTACATGTGTGTGTGTGTGTGTGTGTTTGGCATGTGGTTGACTGTGAGACGCCATGGATGCATGTGACCCGGACATGTGGGTACCTGATTGTCAGATGTGACTTAGTTGCCAATGATTGCACTGTGACAGGTGGTGGAGATGTACTGATGCATGTCTGTCTGGTGGCGTGTGTGCATGTGATCAGCACTCCCCGTGTTGCTTGTGACGTCATGCCAACCTTTGGTTGTTCATGCAGTTATGTGTGTATGGATGCTGATGCCTGTTGCAAGATGCCAGTTAATTTGTGCAAGTGTGTGGGTTCAAATGATATGAGTGTTTGGGAGTGTGATGCCATCTGTGATGTCTGACACTGCCACTCATGTGCAACTGTCATGTGTGTATCAGACCATTGTACAGTGCCCTGATGCCTGTGTTCTTTCTCTGCCCGTCTGCAGTGTCGACTGATGAAGAGGGCAGAGACGGTGCTGTGGAGCACAGTGACAGGGATGCCACCGCCAGTCGGAGACGCAAAGCCCAGCTCCCCTCCCAGGTAATCATATCTTCCGGGAGTGCGAAGTCTGGTGCCACATCCATGGCTGCAGCTGCCGAGGGAAAGTCCAATAGGCGGAGGTTGGAGGTGGACTCCTCGGCAGCAGAAGGGGCAGCTGAGCCCCCACAGGGTCCGATGGAGGAAGATGGCACAGAGTCATCCATGTTGGTGGGGGTTTTGGTTAAGCAGGAGGCCATGACAGCCCCACGCAAGGGGCCTGGAAGGGGGATTCCACTGGTGCTAGTGGTGCAGTCCAGGAGCAGGGACAGGAGGCATCACAGGCCCACCGTGGAGGTGCTGTGTGCAATCCTGTCCCCGATCCTGTGACTGCATCATCTGGCACCAGAAAGGATGCCTTCTTCCAGACCTGTTTTCAGGGAGGGGATGCGCGAACAACTGGCCTTCTTCTCCGAGCGGACGTGGTAATCCGTGACCGGGTTGAGCCTGTCCTAGCTGGGTTGGCCTTGCGCGCACATGGTATTTGGGATGACGAGTAGGGTTCTCGTCAGGATTTCGAATACCTGTTTGGGCGCATCAACCTACTAGGACAGGTCTTCGGCACTGGGTTCCTCCATGTGCTGGAGGGTTTTGCGACCCCCTGCTCAACTGAACCCCCTATGCGCCAGTCGTCCTCTGTGCCATTTTCCCACCCAAGTATCACCTGGGCCCCCTGTGGAGCTGCCCCTGAGCCAGCGGCCAGGCTGGTAGAGAACACATTCCTGCCACAGTCGGGAGTCGGAGGTCCAGCAGCGGTGGACACCCCACCATATGGACCCCAGCAAATGGAGGACATGCAGTCATCAACAAGCAGGGCACGGGCATGATGGCGCCGGGGCATTCCATCAGCCTGGAGGCCGTCGTAGTGGCAGAGGCAGTTGCATTGGAAGCAGCAGCAGGCTCAGCGTGGGAGGCATCATGGCTCGGGGCCATCAACATCCCGGGAGCAGGCATCGGCCGAGGGGCAGGAGGACCCAGGAATGGGTGTGTCTTCCATGTGGCAGCGGTTCGGCCAGCAAATAGATGCAGAGCGGCGGCGGGCGGAGAGGGCATGGCTCAGAATGGCCATGGCGGAGAACTCCATGAACCGGGCTTTGAATCGGGCTGAGTGCCTCGAGGAAACTTGCAGGGAGTTTGTGGAGACCATGGCTGCATCCCTGCGAGACCTCAAGGCCAGGGAACAGGCCCATCTCCGGATGATCAACTTGGAGTTCGATAATGCCCTGGCCCGGAACATCACCAAGTGAACCATGGCACTGGCCCGCCGCCTTTGTACATAGTTCTTTAGACATAGGTTTCCTTTCATTTTTTTATTATTTGGAGTGCCTGGACTTTGCTCCACCTTTTTGTATATAGTTGTTTTTTATTGTTTTTTTATAGGTTTTCTTCCTTCTGGGGATCATGGACCCTTGTGACTTTCTATGTAAATAGTTGCAGACATGTACATACTTTCTTTCTTTTTTTGGACCCATGGAGTAAAGTTTTTATTTTTTATTTTGACCTTTGGATTTCACTTCTTGGACATTGGCAATGGACCATTTTTAATTTGGATTTTCATGGATGTAGTTTGTTTCTTGGATTTGATTTTTTTAATCATACTGACGCTAAATAATTTCCATTTTCATGTGTGCTTTTGATTTTGAGTTTACATGTTACATTTAATACATTTATTGGATCTATATTATTTGGGTAGTCTTCTCTCATTGGTTTCGTGCATGTCTCCAAGAACATTGGCTCAGTCATGTGTTGCCACTGTGTGGCTCTGTAGGACATTTATTCATGGGCATGCTGGTTCTTTTCAGACTCTCATGGCATGGGTAATTTACCAGGGAGTGGGTGCAGTGGATGGTTGCGTGTTTGTACTGGGGTGTGTGGGGGTGAGATTTGGGTTGGCATTAGGGCCATGGGTCTGTATTGTTAAGACGTGGTGTTTAGGGGGACATGATTCAGGGCCTGCTGGCAGGTTGCCATCAATGGGGGTGGGGTGGGGGGGACATGAGTCGGGGCCTGCTGGCAGGTTGCCTTCAATGGGGGTGGGATGTTGGGGACATGAATCGGGGCCTGCTGGCAGGTTGCCATCAATGTGGGTGGGGTGGAGGGACATGAGTCAAGGCCTGCTGGCAGGTTGCCGTCAATGGGGGCGAGGTGGGGGGACATGAGTCGGGGCCGGCTGGCAGGTTGCCGTCAATGAGGGTGAGGTGGAGGGGACATGAGTCAGGACCTGCTGGCAGGTTGCCGTCAATGGGGGTGGGGTGGGGGGACATGAGTCGGGGCCTGCTGGCAGTTTGCCGTCAATGGGGGTGTGGTGGGGGGGACATGAGTCAGGGCCTGCTGGCAGGTGCCCATCAGTGGTGGGGGGACATGTGTTGGGGCTCCCAAGTGCATGGTGCCATGTGGGCTGCCTGTAGGGCATGGTCAGGGGTGTAGGGGGGCCTGTGGTGTGGGCTGCCTGCAGGGCATGGTCAGGGTGGATGGGATGCCTGCGGGGCATAGTCAGGGTGGATGGGCTGCCTGCGGGTCATGGACAGGGGTGTAGGGGGCCCCTGTGGTGTGGGCTGCCTGTGGGGCATGGTCAGGGCTAGGGTGGTCCCCTGTGGTGTGGGCTCCCTGCGGGACATGGGAAAGGCACACCCGGGAGGGCCCACACTACCAAATCACGTGCAATGCACACTTGCATACCCCAGAATACACGTACCCCGCTGCTGCTAGCAAAATTGCATGGAAAGCTCACTCGCGTACCCCGGAATAAACGTACCCCGCTCCCACCAGCGAAATTGTCTGGAAAGCTCACTCGCGTACCCCGGAATACACGTACCCCGCTCCTGTCGGCAAAATTGCATGAAAAGTTCACTCGCATACCCCGGAATAGACGGACCCCGCTCCCACCAGCGAAATCACATGAAAAGCTCACTCGTGTACCCCGGAATACACGTTTCCGGCTCCCGCTAGCGAAATCGTGTGAAAAGCTTATTCGCGTACCCCGGAATTCACGTAACCCGCTCATGCCAGCCAAATCACGTGAAGAGCTCACTTACGTTCCCCCGGAATACACGTAACCCGTTCACACCAGCCAAATCACGTGAAAAGGTCACTTGCGTACCCGGGAATACACATACCTCGCTCCCGCCAGCGAAATTGCGTGAAAAGCTCACTCGTGCACCCTGGAATACACTTACCCTGCTTCCGCCAGTGAAATCGCATGAAAAGCTCACTCACGTACGCCAGAATACACATAACCCACTCCCGCCAACGAAATCACATGAAAGCTCACTGGTGTACCCCGGAATACACGTAACCGGCTCCAGCCAGTGAAATCTTGTGAAAAGCTCACTCGTGTACCCAAAATACACGTACCCCACTACGCCAGTGAAATCGCGCGAAAAGATCACTTGCGTACCGCAGAATCCATGTAACCCTCTCCCGCCAGAGAAATCGCATTGGAAAGCTCACTCGCGTACCTTGGAATACACGCATCCCACTCCCACCAGCGAAATCGTCTGGACAGCTCACTCGCGTACCCCCAGATTCAAGCACCCATGCGTGTGTGTCCAGACCATGGGCCTCACTACCGGTCGGGCGGTCTGGAATTAACAGTGGTGGTAAACCCGCCGCCACTGTTAATTCCGGACCGCCCGATCTCGAGTCCTGCAGGCGGGAGGTGACGTTCCCGCCAGGTCTGACCTGGCGGGTTTAACACCGCCCGCCTGCAGGCAGACATGGAAACACCAGCACCATCACGAGATGGTGCCGGTGTTTCCACTTCCCCATTCCCATTGAGTCCTATGGGACTCAATGGGAATGGGGATTTACCGAATTCCGCCTCTGGAATTCCCGGGACACCAGGGTCGTAATACCCTGGTAATTCCGGGAGTCACGGAGGCGGAATGGTAATACGAGTCTGGCGGTAACCGAGCCGGAAAAACCGGCTGGTTGACGCCGGACTCGTAATGAGGCCCCATGTGTATGTTGCTTGGGTGATGTGTTGTGCTTGAGTGCCAGGTCAGGCTGTGTAGTCATAACTGCCATATTCAACCCATGTAGTGCCTCCAAGCCAACCCCCACCCTTGGGTTGGGGGTTCACTGTATCCCTACTTACTACTGCAAACACTTTGCACATGATGACTGCGCTTGCCCTTAAACTGCCATCATGCAAAGACATTGTTATTACAGTTTTTTCTCTTTATTCTGCCTGATTGATAGAATCATTTGCATGTAAAATGCAGATTTGTGTGCCTTTTTGCCTGAAAAACACTATACTTCAGAAAGGGATTTTCGCCCAAAAATGTGCCCAAATGTGCACTTTCACACAAATTATTCCATCAATCAGGCACATTGGCTGGTGCGCACATACACATGTTCTGCACCCGCTCACTTCTGAGCCCTGTTTGAACCTTCAACATGACAACTGACTTGTGTCTTGTCCAAGTGACCTACCATTGATGTATCCATGTGCCTTCCATCACTGTATTTGAACACACTGGTGTTGTGCAGCGTGTGACACATGTGTGTTTTGTCCCACTCTTTTGCATGTTCTGTTTGATGATATGCGTTTTACATGGATGGGGGAACAGTAGTGATTAACTCCCATCTGGGTGTCCTTGTCAGTTCTGCCATGGCTATGCTATGTGCCATCTGGGTGCTGGCATGTGTCATGTGTCATGCGTCCATGCCACTCACAGGCTTATGTGTGATGCAGGTGCTGTGCACCATGCAGCACATGTGTTGCTTTTCCATTTTGGAGTCATCAGTGTCTGCGTTCAGGGTCCCCTTCCACTTCACTGCCACTGCATGCATAGCTGGGACATGTCTGATTAATCTATTGGATGTGTACATTGTGATGCCTATGTGTGTCGGCTATGCTGTTCATGCGTGTCTTCATGACTTCTCTTTTCATTTTGTGCAGGTGGTGAGGCACTAGATGCTGTGGAGGAGGAGGAGATTGCGCGGGGGCAGGGGTACTCAGAGCCCCAACCAAGCACCATTGGAGGATGTGGGGTGGTGCCGCAGGAAAATCCATTGGTCCTACAAACCATCCTGTCCACGGGTGTCTCTGGGTACACCTCCAAGGATCTCTATGGCTCAGGTGCTGAATCAGACATTGACACAAATGTCCCATCGCAGGTGAGTGTTTCTGGCAGGGATGCTATTCTGTCCAACTCACCTGCACTTGGGGTAGACTCAATGGCCCATTCAGTGTTGGAATGTCCACCTGTGGCGGTTACGGATGCAGGGTCACACTCCGCAATATTTGCTCCTGTTCCTGGGGCAGCAGTTCAAAGGAGGAATGCAGTCCTGCAGCCTCAGGCAGTGCCAGCACAGCAAGGTGCACATCACCTTGGGGCCGACAGGTGTTGTGTCTGCAACGAGGTGGCCGTGTGCCACCGGGCAATACTGTGTGGGAGAACTCCATGTATGCAAATGCACAACAGCACAGGGCATCATGTGAGATGATAGGGTGGCCACTTCCATTCTCCTCCCACGAAAGGCAGGTGGAGCTCCAGCAGCAGGCAACGCGGTCCACATGCCGCTCACACAGACAGGATATGTTGGCCGCCAACAGGGACCGATAGGCTAAACTGCGGGCTCTACGCACAGCCATATCTGCAGAGACTTGGGCCCACAGGGATGCCCTGAGGAAAGATAAATCCTCCCTCAGAGCTACTCTGGGTGCACATGAGGTGTCCCGGAGTAGACGGTCAGAACAGCAGCTGGAGCAGCTAACACGCACAATCTCAGCTGAGCTCCAGGCAACCTGTGAGGAAATCCATGCATCACGTGAAGTCTTGCAGGCAGAACTCCGTGCTACCCATGACGTGCTGCATGGGGACCTCCGGACCATTATCCTGCAGAACCAAACCTTTCAAACCTGCATGCTTGCTGCCATGGAGGAGCATGCCAGGGCTTTGCATGGTCTGCCTCCCATACCATACACACCTTCTCATGTAGCACCAGAGGGTGACAACAGCGATGGCAGTTCTCCCACTATCGAGTAGCCGTGCAGGCCATGAGCCCATGGAGGGATTTTTTTCTCAACATCCATGCATGTGGATGTTGGGGTGCACCCTGCACCTCTTCCCTCTTGGATGGTCTCCCCCTGGTAGACCCATGGCCATTTTTGATTTTTATTTTAATTGTTTCCTCTTTTTTTGTCTATTGTGCATTCATGTTACAGAGTGTTGCTTTGTGTGGCACCCGTAGGCATCCACTGTGTTTTCGAGCTGGCCCCATACAGGCTTGTCTTGTGTTTGTGTTTGAGGCTTGGGGTCCAGACACATATGTCACTCTTGCTTCCCCTTTCCATGGGCTCGCAAGGGGGGCACCGTGTCACAGTAACTTACACAGAGGCATTGGGCTTCCATCAGTTGTGTGACCAGTCTGTAGTCCAAACTGTGTATACACCCCTAGTGGGGATTAGTGATGATTTCTCCACTGCATGGTTGATTAGTATATTGTATTCAATATTGCTCATTATGCATGTTTACATGTAGCTACTTCATGTCTTACCTTGCCTCTCTCCATTGCAGATGCAATTCATGTTGTATGCAGTACCCTACCTACCAGCAACACACTATAGATGGGAGGGGTCGATGTGCTGGCTTTGTCAGGTTGTCACACTTGAGCTATTGTGATTGGTCACTGTCAGACATTGCCACTGTTGGGTCATGTATTCATGTTTTGTCATACTGGTAAGTATATGTTCATGTGTGTAGTTTGTTTTTCATATGTGAGAGGGAATTGTCTGTGGCCTGTTTCCATTTGTGTTGGTGCACTTTGTGACAGTTGTGTCATGTGATGTGCATTCATTTGGTTGCTTTCACATTGCATGCCATGCCATGGTGTCTCGGGCGGGTGACATGGGGTTTAGGAGGGGTTGGGTGACATACCAGTATTTGGGTGTGCTGCTTTGCAAGGGGCTATTCCTTTATGCATCATGATTGTGTGCCTTTTAATGACACAGCATTGGCTCTGTTTAAGTAGCTAGGGATGCACACAATGTAGCACTTCCAGGGAAACAATCCCAGGGTGGTATGGTTGTGACAGTTAACTGTCCCTTTGTCATCATCGATTGTCACCTGGTATGTGCCAAGCCTGTGTGCACTCTGCAGGGGAGGGATTTTAAGTGAAAAATGTTGCCACAAGCTGGGTACGGGCTGCCTCGCCACGGGCCCTTTCCCCGCCCATATGCAGCAGCCGTGCATGTGGTTGGGGTTGTGGGGGCACCACCATGTCCACCGGCACACCCCGCCGGGTTGCAATGTTGTGCAGGACACATGCTGCCACAATGATCCTGCACACTACTGGGGGCGCATATAGCAGCTGGCCGCCAGAGCGGTCAAGGGAGCGGAAACGTGACTTCAGCACTCCAAATGTGCGCTCCAATATGCCCCGGGTTGCAATATGGCCTGCGTTGTATCTTACCTCGGGTGATGTAGTGGGGTTCCGTATTGGCGTCATCATGTAGGTGCTCAGAGGGTAGGCACTGTCCCCTGGGGAGGTGATAACGGTTGTCATTAGTTGGGTTTTGCCATTTCTCTGTGTGTGACATGCATGCATGTGAACAGGCATTTGTACTCACCAATGAGCCATGTGTCGCCATGCCTCCCAGCTTCCAGGTACCGGTTCAGGGGTGACATTCTGAATATGAAACTATCATGGGTGGACCCCATATAGTTGTCATATACAGAGGTGATGATTCCCTTGGCATCACATACAACCTGCACGTTGATGAAATGGCAGTGCTTGCAGTTGCGATAGATGTGCTCAGTGGCCCTAGAAGGACGTAGTGTCACCGGGATCGGTGATATCTTCGTCCGAAAGTGTAGCTTCTGAAATCTCCCCCTCCCCCGACTCCTCACCTTCTTCTTCCTTCCAAGAACCCTTCTTTTCTTTTCTTCGAGTAGACACCTTTTTTTTATGAAGATAGGGACGACCCCGGAAGGAAGCCACCGTGCTCCCCAAGAAGGGAGAACAGGGGGCCCACCCCCGGGATCGACCAAGAGGGGAAAAAGCCTTAGGCACAAAAAACCCCTGTAGTATCGTTGGGTGTCTTGTAGACGTGGAACCAGGAGTACTTATAAGGTAAGATCTGGTAGCAGTGGCTGGAGACAACACGTGGAGTGAAGACTCAGAAACACAGGCAGTCCATTAAGAGGTCCGAGGAACTGGTACACAGGCTAAGTGAGGAAGTACTAATGCAGCAAGCAAAGGCAGTCCAGGGGAACAGGCCGGAGTCTGGTACACGGGAGGTCACAGAAGCAATACTGAAGGTAGGCGAAGGAAGAGTGGAGAGAGTAACAGACCGGAAAAGGAAAAAAAGCGGTAAGTGAAGATGGGAAGGTGGGAGGGGAAGCAAGATGGAAGGAGGGCAAGGGAGAATACTGCGAACCAAAAGAGAAAGGGAAAGGCAGACAGGTACAGCGGAAAGAATAACAGAAAGGTTCAGACAGGGTACGAGGACCCGACCAGCAGCAAGCGAAAGAGCAGCACGAAAGCCACAGGTAGCAAGCAACTCAGCCTACGGACGAAACCGGAAGCGTTGCAACGCGTCCGTGACCCGGAAGTGGCCGGTTAAAACTCCGGGCCGCGGAGCGTCTAGCCAATCGGAATCAGCAAAAGGGAACCAGGAAATAGGGGGCGTGGCCGAAGCGAACGAAGCTAGGTTCCGCGTCGCCAGCGGCTCCATAGACGCCAGGAACTCGGCGGTATGACAGTATGCCCCCTCCTATACGCTCCTCCTCCGGGTTTCCCTGGATGGAAAAAGTGGTATTTGCGAAGTAGGACAGGAGCATTAATGTGTGTGATGGGTTCCCAAGAGTTTTCCGAAGAAGGGTAGCCCTTCCACTTAACCAAATATTCCAGCCTGCCCTTATGATACCTGGAGTCACAGAGTTGGGCGACCTCATATTCAGCTCGAGTGGAACCCTGGGGAATAGGAGTCTGTCTAACCTGTCGTGCCCATGTATCAGCATGAAATGACTTAAGTTGGGAAGCATGGAAAACAGGGTGTACCCTTTTTAGGTTATTGGGTAGTCTTAGGCGAAAAGCCACAGGATTGATTTTCTGTATGATCTCATATGGCCCTAGATATTTTGGAGATAACTTGGAGGGATGTACCCAACGAGGTAAATATCTAGTGGAGAGCATAACTTGGGTACCCACATCCCATCCTGGTACAGGTCTACGATGTTTATTGGCTTGAATGCAATATCGGGCTTGGGCTGACTTAAGGCCTTCTTCTACCTTCCTGTGTGTCTCTCTAAGGAGGGAGAGTGAAGAATCTACTGAAGGTACGTTAGTAGAAAGGCCCGAGACAGGAAGAATGGAGCGAGGGTGAAAACCATAAGTACCAAAAAAAGGGCTGAACCCCAGAGCTGCATGTGTGGAGTTATTATAAGAGAATTCAGCTAGAGGGAGTAGTGTGCACCAGTTGTCTTGTTGGTTGTTGATAAAGCATCTTAAGTACTGCTCCAGGGTTCCGTTCAAGCGTTCAGTTTGCCCATTGGATTGTGGATGGAATCCAGAGGTGAGAGCTCTTTCAATACCTAGTCTGCTACACAGGGCCTTCCAGAACTGGGAGGTGTACTGACTACCCCGGTCTGAAATAATCTTGTTAGGTAGACCGTGTAACCGGAATATGTCTTGGAGAAACACTTCCGCCATCTTGGCTGCCGTAGGGACGCCAGGTAATGGGGAGAAGTGAGCCAATTTGGTAAATGAATCCACTACTACCATGACACAGGTGCATCCTTCAGACGGAGGTAAATCCACTATGAAATCAGTTGAAATTGTGCTCCAGGGACCCTTGGGTACAGCATTAGGTTCCAGTAGACCAATTGGTCTTTTTCGGGATGATTTACTCCTCAGACAGATGATGCATGACTGAACGTACTGCTCTACATCCTTTCTCATTGTAGGCCAATAGAAATGTCTTTGAAGATAGTCATGAGTACCAGCCACACCCCTGTGTCCTCCTAGTTTAGAGTCATGACACCAGACAAGTGCGGTTTTACGAAAAGCCGGAGTGGGTAGATAAAGTTTTCCTCCTACTAGGTAAAGGCCGTTCCTGATTTCATAGGCCAGATCTTTAGAGTGTTTTTCAATTTCAAAACGACCTCCAGAATCCTCCTGTACCTGTTGAAGGAATTTAGAAACTATTCCGATAGTCCTGGACTGGGGAAACATCCGTTCAAGATTCGTCTCTGACTCTGACACGTAATCACACCGGCGGGAAAGAGAGTCGGCTACAACATTATTTTTTCCCGGGATGTAAGTTATGCTGAATTCGAATTGGGCGAAGAAGTGAGCCCATCGGGCCTGTCGAGTATTGTAACACTCGAACTGTTTGAGAACCTGTAAGTTCTTATGATCAGTCCTTATGGTGAACGGGAACCTTCCTCCTTGAAGTAGATGACGCCATTCTACACAGGCCGCTTTCATGGCTAGAAGTTCTCGCTCAATAACCGAGTAGTTCCTTTGGCTGGAGTTTAGGGTCTTCGAGAAATAAGCCACCGGATGTTCTGTACCCTGGATTTCTTGAAGAAGCACAGCCCCTATTGCGGCTGAAGAAGCGTCCGTCTCTAGAATGAAGGGTAGATGTTGGTTTGGTTGTTGTAAAATGGGTGCTGAACAGAAGGCTTCTTTAAGAGTACCAAAGCTGTCTTCTGCCTCCGTTGTCCATTTAAACGGAGTTGCAGATTTCTTTAAGAGCGAGGTGATGGGTAATATCTTTTGAGAGAAATTTGGGATGAATCTCCGGTAGAAGTTTGCTAACCCCAGGAATTTTTGTATCTCTTTGACTGAGGTGGGTGAGGGCCATTCAAGGATGGAAGACACCTTATTTGGATCCATGGAGATTCCGTGGTCTGACAGAATGTATCCTAAATAAGGAATGGAGGAGGCTGAAAACACACATTTGGTGAGTTTAACCGACAACTGGTTTCTCTGTAGTCTTCTGAATACTTCCCTAACATGTTCCACATGGTCTTCAGGTGTACGAGAGTATATCAGTATGTCATCTAAATAAACCAATGTGGTTTGGCACAGGAGATCTGAGAATAGTCTGTCCATAAATCGTTGGAATACCGACGGGGCATTTACCAATCCGAACGGCATTACCTGGTATTCAAAAAGTCCGAAAGGAGTCCGGAATGCTGTCTTCCATTCATCTCCTTTCTGCACCCGGAGTAAGTGATACGCATTCCTCAGGTCGAGTTTGGTAAAGATGGTAGCACCCTGTACAGCTTGTAGGATATCGGTTATCAATGGCATAGGATACCGGTCCTTTATGGTAACCTTGTTTAGGCCGCGATAGTCTATACACGGCCTCAACTCCTTAGAATCTTTTTTTGAGATGAAGAACAGTGATGCCCCTGCAGGGGACTTGGAAGGCCTAATTAGCCCGTTCTCCATGTTGCTGTCCAGGTACTTTCGGAGGTATTGTTTTTCTTCTAATGATAGTGGAAACATCCTACCGAAGGGTACCAATGCACCTGGGGTGAGATCGATGCAACAGTCTTCAGGCCGGTGAGGAGGGAGCTCTACGGGTATCTTTTCAGTTGCCACTTCATTGAACTCCTTCAGGTAGTGGGGAAGACAGTGCACCGTTTTGACTTCGCAGCTATTAGTGGTCTTGACGGTCTCGAATCTTGGTTCTGGCAAACATTCCGATTTGCATAGTGAGGACTGAAAGCTAAGTAGGTTTCTAGACCAGTCTATACAGGGGTTGTGTCTGCGTAACCAACAGATACCCAGGATAAGAGGGAAGTGAGCAGCTCTGATAATATCGAATGTGATACTTTCGGTGTGTTGTTGGATGGATAAAGTAAGTGCTTTAGTGGTATGAGTGATCAAACCCGAGCTCAAAGGTTCGCCATCAACTCCTTCCACCTTTTGATCTTCGTTTTTGGCTATCCTCTTGACTCCATGTCGTTCTGCCCAATGGGTATCCATGAAGTTTCCTGCTGCTCCACAGTCGAGTAGTGCTAAAGCGGTTACTTCTTTGGGGCCTACTCTGAGAGAAACTGTGAGCACCATCAACCGGGAGTCCTCAGATGTTTCTGTAGAGGATACAGAAAGTGGTGCGTAGGGACTAAAAGCAGCCCCTCGGTAATGCGTCCCAATGCTTACCGAGGGCGAGCGTTTCCCGATCTTCTGGGTGGTACTTCCGGACAATCTCTTAATAAATGTAATGAAGATCCACAGTAAATGCACAAGGAACCTTCCCTGCGCCGTTTCCTTTCTTCCGGTGTCAGTGGGGCTCTGGTGGTTCCAATCTGCATGGGTTCTTCTTTAGTTGTCCGTTGGAAGGGTATAGACGCTGGTGAAGGAGTCTCCATGGGAGGGGGTACGCTTAGCCTGTTCTTCCTCTTTTCTTGACGTCTTTCCGTCATCCTGAAGTCAATTCGGAGGGTAGCTGTCAGAAGTTCGGCGAAAGACACCGGTCTTTCTATTCGGGCAAGTTCGTCCTTCAATTCCTCCCTTAAACCTCGCCGAAATATGGCATACTGAGCCTGTTCCTGCCAACCTGCCTCTGCAGCCACCTGTTTGAAAGTGGTGATGTAGGTCAGTAAATCAGAATTCCCTTGACGGATGTCAAGGAGGTCCTCCGAGGCCAAGTATGTACTCTCTGTTCGCAAAAAGGTTTGTTGAATCAGGGCCTTAAAGGCATCGTAGTCCTGTAAAACCGGGTCTGACTGGTTTACTAGAGGGGTAGCCCAAGCCAGGGCATTTCCGATCATGTGGGTGATCATAAACCCCACCTTGGCGTGATCTGAGGCGAAGGTCTGAGGGCGAAAGGTAAAATGAAGATTGCATGCGTCCAGAAATTCTTTAACCTTTTTTGGGGATCCATCAAACTTCCCTGATACTAGGGGAAGTGGAGGTAAATCGGCTAAAGGTCTTTCTCTGTCCGTCATACGCTGTTGAAGGGTGGCGTTAGCAGTCTTAAGGTTCTGCATCTCTAGACTTAGACTTTGTACAGCGGCTACGAGTTCTTGTACCTGCTGTGGGGTGGCCATCTCTTTTTGGCGTTGCAAACTGTCACCGGGATCGGTGATATCTTCGTCCGAAAGTGTAGCTTCTGAAATCTCCCCCTCCCCCGACTCCTCACCTTCTTCTTCCTTCCAAGAACCCTTCTTTTCTTTTCTTCGAGTAGACACCTTTTTTTTATGAAGATAGGGACGACCCCGGAAGGAAGCCACCGTGCTCCCCAAGAAGGGAGAACAGGGGGCCCACCCCCGGGATCGACCAAGAGGGGAAAAAGCCTTAGGCACAAAAAACCCCTGTAGTATCGTTGGGTGTCTTGTAGACGTGGAACCAGGAGTACTTATAAGGTAAGATCTGGTAGCAGTGGCTGGAGACAACACGTGGAGTGAAGACTCAGAAACACAGGCAGTCCATTAAGAGGTCCGAGGAACTGGTACACAGGCTAAGTGAGGAAGTACTAATGCAGCAAGCAAAGGCAGTCCAGGGGAACAGGCCGGAGTCTGGTACACGGGAGGTCACAGAAGCAATACTGAAGGTAGGCGAAGGAAGAGTGGAGAGAGTAACAGACCGGAAAAGGAAAAAAAGCGGTAAGTGAAGATGGGAAGGTGGGAGGGGAAGCAAGATGGAAGGAGGGCAAGGGAGAATACTGCGAACCAAAAGAGAAAGGGAAAGGCAGACAGGTACAGCGGAAAGAATAACAGAAAGGTTCAGACAGGGTACGAGGACCCGACCAGCAGCAAGCGAAAGAGCAGCACGAAAGCCACAGGTAGCAAGCAACTCAGCCTACGGACGAAACCGGAAGCGTTGCAACGCGTCCGTGACCCGGAAGTGGCCGGTTAAAACTCCGGGCCGCGGAGCGTCTAGCCAATCGGAATCAGCAAAAGGGAACCAGGAAATAGGGGGCGTGGCCGAAGCGAACGAAGCTAGGTTCCGCGTCGCCAGCGGCTCCATAGACGCCAGGAACTCGGCGGTATGACACGTAGAGCCACATGGGTGCAATCATGGGTGCAATCAATGGCACCTAGCACTTTGGGGAAGTGTGCCACCCCGTAAAGGTCCTGGACCACGGCCTACCTTTCTGTGGGTGTTCTGGGCATGTATATGTGCCTGCGGACTGAGGGGCATGCTGTCATGATCGCCAACACCTGGTGTAGGCAGTGTGACTACGTGGGCTGCGAAACACCCCACAACCTTGGCACTTGTCTGCTGAAATGACCCAGTGGCCAAGAAATGCAGTACATTGAGCACCTTTTCCAAGGGGCTCAGTGTTCGGGAGCATAGGGTGGGTGATGTGAGGTAATCCTCCCAATCAGAGACCAGGTCTAGGATGATATGGTGTGGAAACCTGTAACTTCCATAGACCTGGTCATCAGGCATCTCAAAAAGGCTGGTCCTGGGTAATAAAATGTGGGGTCTGGCAATCCTCCTCCTCCTGCGGTGTCCCACAACCACTGCTGCGAGGAACGGTATATTCATCGTAGTGGTAGGAGCTTGTTTGTTGTTTGCGCACACTTTTATGCTGCGCTGGGATGCTTACGCCAGTGTTTCCGTATTAGCGCGTCTTTTGTGGCGCGCAGGTTTCCCCTGTTTGATTCCATGAATATGTGTTGTTACCGTGCGTGTGTATGTGTTGCGAGGATTTGGCAGCAGTACTTCCCCCGTAATGGCCACATTTTCACGTGTTGTTCCCCATTCCGAGTGTTCCGCCCCCTTTTTAGGTGTGGGCGCTGGCCTGTGTGCACCTTCACTGGGCATCTCAAGCACAGCCTTCGTGATGTCGCAATGACATGTGCGCCACATGCAGATTCAGCGCACATCACAGGTAACCACGCGCAGTGCCTTCCATAAATTGACAAACGGGCGCTTGCGCGGCTTTCGCGCGAGTGCGCTAGGATTTTCACGCTTGCGCCCATGTTTTCAGCGCACATTAATTCCAAGAATTACCCTCATGATGTTTTCTACTTCTGTCATGGCTAATTCTGCCTCATTTGCTATTAGTGGCTGTCCAAGTGGTTCTTGGCTTCCTGTTACATGAGGTTTACTACTGTCAGGAGTGTCCACATCTAGTTCGGCCTGGAGTTCTTCTTCCTGTTGCTGTTCATTGTGCAACATTGTTTGGTACACTGTAATATTTACATCTGTTATAGTGCTTTCATTTGCTTTGAAAGCGTCTTCATAGGAGTCATATGTATCCAGTAACGCTTCTTCGTTTCTCCATGGTTAAAAAGGTTGTAGCAGGGACATATAATACAGTTCTTTATGTTGAGGAGTTTTTAATGACAATTTGATATGATTAATAAAGCTGTGTTCGATAAGTTTCACTAAGCTGCCATTACAATGTGGTACTCTGTATCTAACTTTCTTTTCATCTGGTTTAATATTATTTTTGTATGTGAAGTTTTGGGCTATGTGGTAGAGACACATGGTTTCCAAAGTAGTACTCCTGTTTGGGTAGTATGTGTCTAGCTGTTTTTCAAAATGTCTTGGCTGTTGGGATCATTTTTGGCTATTGTTTCTATGTCCTCATATGATTTGAGAAGTATTTTTCTAGATTTAGCAGGATCAAGACTTAGCCATACTATATTGTCAGATTTTCCATACAAGACAGTGCTGGTTAAACGGTCTACAGCTGCATAGCAGCCACATTTTCTATGAGAGAGCATTTTTATGCCTAAGCAGTACAATTTCTGTGATAGTGTTTTGTCTGATGATATGTCATCCCAGAAGTCCTTAAGCTCTGTTTTATCTGCTTTGGCTAAGTAGGCTGTGACATGTCATGCAACTTCAGTGGAATTGTCTGCAATGTACTGCACATCTATGCTTACATTCCATAGGAGGGCAATGATTGCATTATAATCATTGATGCATTTTGATTCTTCTTATGTAATATGTGTTTAGGTGATTTACCTTCGACACTATGTCTAACTGAAGACATGAAGTTGTTTACTTGACCTGTTGTTGAAACTGGTCTAGGGAAACCAAAGTGGCATTTGGTGTAGTATTTCCCTTTGTTTTAATATTTTCGACAACAATATTTCCCACATTTGTGTCTTTGAAATTGTAACATTTGTGCATGAAGGTCACTATGTATTGTTTGTGAAGGGATTTCACAAGTGACATATTTTTGGATGAACTGCAAAACAGTGGCATCACTATCCTGACCAAATTTAGGAGCATCTTTAATCCACAAAAGCATGTGGATGTGTGGTGCTCCTCTGGCTTGGTATTCTTTTCTCCAAAAGAAGTGGTGCACTTCTCCGAGGGGAGGAACAGCTTTATTACGAATGAAGTGTAGCATAGCAATGAAGCGATGATGGAAATATCTTGATACATTCACAGGATCTAGAGAGCAGAGTTCTCCTGGTGTTTTTATATATATGTTTGTTTTGTTTTCTATGTGTAGGAAATCGTGTAAATCTTACAATGCATATTCTGCACAACTTAATGTCACAAACCAAGTGGGTGGGCCAGGGTTTCTTATCATACAGCGTACATCTCTGTGACCTCGGAACCAGTATTCTTTTGTACCACGCATGTTTGCTAAAAGATTTGTAATGCTTGACTGTAAAATCTCATCTTTTTCTTGCACTTTTTGTAGTAATTCCGTAGCTGACATATTTTGAAAATGGGTAGCTGATTTCAATGTGTGTGCAACTCCGTAGCATAGAGTTCTAGTTCACTTCCAAAGAGAAGGTGGAATGTGTATTCCATATTTTGTCGGAATCTGGTGTCTTCAGAATACATTTGTAAAGAGCGGTATTCTTATGCTGTTATTTGTGTGGGTCTATCATTGTACCTTCCTCCTTTTCCAGTAGGAAAGAGTAGAGGAAAGGCACGTGCTTCTATACTTTTTTCCCATATGCTGATTGGAGATCCTTTGGCTTGTCGCATTTGGTACGTTTCCAGTGCATCATCTATGGTGTCTTTAGAGTGTAATGGGAGAATTGTAAAATGGTCTAAAATATTGGATACTGTAGCAGGATCTAGAAGTTGAAATTGACCAGTTTCTGATGATTTATTTCAGTTGTTTCCCTCAGGTTATCTTCAATATCAATGTCTCTGTAGTATTCATTGTTGTCTTTTAGATATTGCAGGGCTTGTCTAACTTTATGTAAGTCCACGAGTTGTTGCCCAATTTTCTTGTCTTTTGTAGGTGCACCATTTACCAAGATAACTTAAGATTGATCTATTGGAGGTTGCACTCCCAGAGTGTGTACATTTTCTTTTTTGATCTAATGGCAAATAAACTACTTTGCCACAAATGCCTTTCAGTAATTCAGAGGGAGGTAATTTTGCTGTTTTTGGTTGAACGCGTATCATTGCCTGAAATTGGTGCACTGTTTGAAATATGATGCTCTCATATAAGTTGAGTTGTTGCAGGTGTTTTGGTAATGAGAATAATTCCAAGTTATTTGTGATAGCACATGAAGGTGTTTGGTAGTTGTCAAGTTTTGCAGTGCAGTAACTGCAAAGTATTAAGGGGTCAGTAATTTCGTATGTGTTTTCTGCTATAAGATAGAAAGCTAATTGGAACCATTTGGAACCTTCATTGTCTTCTATTTTGTACGTTATGTCTACAGTTTTTGTGCTATTTTTATAAAAAGTCCTGCGGCAACATACACACAATTGGTTGGGTACTTCAGCAGATGTACTTTAAACTTTAGTATTTCTTTTTTGTATGTGTGCAATAGAAGGTTGCCATCTGTACAGTTGTTGGTAGTCTGTTGTAAATATATTGCATTTTTTAAGTGGCTTTCAATTCCAAAATATTTTTTCTGGCTATGCTCTATTTCTTCGAGTAGTTGTTTGGCTGTACCATGTAGAAGATTATTTAAGTTGGCTAGTGCTAAAGCAGGGCTTTTGGCATAGTACAGTTCATGAACCAGATTTCTTATAGTTGAATGATGTGTTGATATCATTTTGATATGATGGAAGGTGCTTTTGCAAATAGGTCCAGAAACCCAGGCTAATGAATGTCCTTGTAGTGCTGTGTATTTGCACACTGGACAGGGGTCCATATTTTGTAGTAGTTTAATTTTTAATTTGTCTTTGCCTTTCACATACTGATTGAGGAACTGGCACAGATTTGAAAGATTTTTTGGCAATGTTACACATTGATGTGCACAGCCATTTGTAGACTGGACATAGTGGTTCAGTCGAATGGACAGGTGATACTGAGTTTTCTGGGGATATTTTTGTGAGCAGCGTTTCTTGTTCCATAATGGTATTATTACCTTTTCCATACCCTTGTCCACTGCCATGTATGGCAATTGGGTTTATATGCTTTTGTTTGTATGCTTCTTCATTGTAATATGGTTCTGTGCTCGTGGTGTGACTCCATTCACCTCCACAGATGTTTGTGAAGTTATCTTTGTTGATATTCTGTTTATTGAGAATTATTTTTTGTAGTTTAGTACTTAGTTTTGTTAGTGGTTTAATTCTATTTAAAACTTAAAATAAATAATTTCCTTTTGAGAAGCTTCTAGGATTAATTTTCTACGATAGATTTTAAGGGTTGTGTGTGATTTCTGTCCTGTTTTTATAAGGTTCTGAAGGACTCTGTGGCGGAATTTTTTTTTGTAAAAGAATTGTTTTGGTATGCTTACTTGCCGCTACATCAAGATTTAACCGTGCAATGTTAGCACTAGTGGTAGCTGCAGACTTGTTAATCACTTTCTGTTTCGTTTTACATTTTGAAAGAGGAGACAAAGTTCTCCACATGTCCACATGTGGTTTTCCTGAACTGTAGTGCTTTGCATTTGGGTTATGTCAGTGCCCCTACTTTGTTAAAAGATCTAGAAAACTTGGTTCAGGCAGTAATGAAACTATTTCCAAATGCCAAGCTAATTATTTCTGGATTGGTACCTAGGACAATATCGGACAATAGTTCTGTTTTTTGTCCTCAGAAAAATATTGCTAGGTGTGTAATCAAACGAGGCATGTTTGTGTTTATGCTTAGAGCTGGCATGTTCTTTTACCACAATGACAACATTGACTCTGGTAATGTTGATTACTTTAAAGAAGATGCCATGTCTTTATCTTTTGTGGGAAATGCCATGCTGTTTTAGAACATAAGGGTTGCTTTGGAGATTTTTGGAGGAAAATAAGAAAAAACAAAAAAAAAAATACTAATCAAAAGGTGTTTCTGAAGCATCTGCAAAAAAAACCCAAAAAATCTTTTCAGTGCCAACCTCAAAGGGGAAATGGAGCGCACTATTTAAATTTTAATTCCCCACACTCAGATTTTACTATTTGTCTGCAGACACAGCAGCTGTCCGCGGACAGCGCTTATTACATACAGGATTTTTGAGGTTGAGGGGGATGCAAATGAGACGTAGCACAGCAAGGGATTGGACAATGGGGTTTACTGGGTGTGATGTGTGAGCAGAGAGTTTGTCAGAAAGTCTTTTTCCTGAGAGGAGAGGAGATAGCTATGGCTGTGTCTTTCAGAAAGCAGATTGTCTGCATTTTTTGAGATTTGTGGATAACTTGGTTGGAGGTGCATGAAGATCGCTGCGGAGTGGCTGTACATCTTGGATTCCCTCATGTGGAGGTGCACTTGCATGGAGTGCGTGGACTGAAGTGGCTGGATTTGGTACCTCTTTGTGCTACTTTGGTGACACAGTATCATCCAGACATTATTATTATTCATTGTGGAGGTAACTGTTTAGAACATGTTTCTAGAATCTCTTTGCAATGTGCAATGAAAGAAGGACTTGGGAAAGTCAAAGACATGTATCCAAACTCCAGAGTAATTTTTCCCGTATTGCACAGAGACAAATGTGGCTGCATTCTTCTTCATTTGGTCCACAAATGGAGAAAGCAAGGCGCAATGTTAACAAGGCTGTCTGTGCCTTTTTGAGAGATGTTGGTATGTCCTCTTTTCACAATGAAAACATTATGTTTCGTAGTACACATATTTTTAGAAGAGATGGAGTACATCTTAATTTGTGATATCATCTTTGATGTCCTGGGTGTTAGTCTTAGCAGTGCACGGTGGTGACGTGAGTTATGGTTGCTTAGCTTACCATACCTGGTGAATTTCAGGGGGGTTTCGGTTTTACTTGGAACCATAACGACCCGTTAACAAAGTTTTTTTCACTGAATATATATAAACCTGATGACTACAGCTACCAGAAGTCCTTGCAGCAAAATCCTCACTAAGTGTTAACACCTGCACTTGCTGTGAGCTGCAAGTTAAGACAGCCTCCCTGATGACGTGTATTGGCACAGAAACCGGTCGGAGGAGAACACCTGTGGCTGAGAAGGTTTACTGTGCAGGGAACTGGAGTGCGCCCCTCTCCTCTTTTTTCAACACATTTGCAAGTTTTCTGAAGGGTGGAATCTTCAGAAATCTAATAGGGTGCTGCACCGGGGTAATTTATGCCCAACTTTGGAGTGCCTCACTGTAGGCTACTCCCCCCCTTTCCCCACTGTGGGATTGGGTGTGAGTCTGTTCCTTGCAAACCTGATGACTACAGCTACCAGAAGTCCTTGCAGCAAAATCCTCACTAAGTGTTAACACCTGCACTTGCTGTGAGCTGCAAGTTAAGACAGCCTCCCTGATGACGTGTATTGGCACAGAAACCGGTCGGAGGAGAACACCTGTGGCTGAGAAGGTTTACTGTGCAGGGAACTGGAGTGCGCCCCTCTCCTCTTTTTTCAACACATTTGCAAGTTTTCTGAAGGGTGGAATCTTCAGAAATCTAATAGGGTGCTGCACCGGGGTAATTTATGCCCAACTTTGGAGTGCCTCACTGTAGGCTACTCCCCCCCTTTCCCAACTGTGGGATTGGGTGTGAGTCTGTTCCTTGCAAACCTGATGACTACAGCTACCAGAAGTCCTTGCAGCAAAATCCTCACTAAGTGTTAACACCTGCACTTGCTGTGAGCTGCAAGTTAAGACAGCCTCCCTGATGACGTGTATTGGCACAGAAACCGGTCGGAGGAGAACACCTGTGGCTGAGAAGGTTTACTGTGCAGGGAACTGGAGTGCGCCCCTCTCCTCTTTTTTCAACACATTTGCAAGTTTTCTGAAGGGTGGAATCTTCAGAAATCTAATAGGGTGCTGCACCGGGGTAATTTATGCCCAACTTTGGAGTGCCTCACTGTAGGCTACTCCCCCCCTTTCCCCACTGTGGGATTGGGTGTGAGTCTGTTCCTTGCAAACCTGATGACTACAGCTACCAGAAGTCCTTGCAGCAAAATCCTCACTAAGTGTTAACACCTGCACTTGCTGTGAGCTGCAAGTTAAGACAGCCTCCCTGATGACGTGTATTGGCACAGAAACCGGTCGGAGGAGAACACCTGTGGCTGAGAAGGTTTACTGTGCAGGGAACTGGAGTGCGCCCCTCTCCTCTTTTTTCAACACATTTGCAAGTTTTCTGAAGGGTGGAATCTTCAGAAATCTAATAGGGTGCTGCACCGGGGTAATTTATGCCCAACTTTGGAGTGCCTCACTGTAGGCTACTCCCCCCCTTTCCCCACTGTGGGATTGGGTGTGAGTCTGTTCCTTGCAAACCTGATGACTACAGCTACCAGAAGTCCTTGCAGCAAAATCCTCACTAAGTGTTAACACCTGCACTTGCTGTGAGCTGCAAGTTAAGACAGCCTCCCTGATGACGTGTATTGGCACAGAAACCGGTCGGAGGAGAACACCTGTGGCTGAGAAGGTTTACTGTGCAGGGAACTGGAGTGCGCCCCTCTCCTCTTTTTTCAACACATTTGCAAGTTTTCTGAAGGGTGGAATCTTCAGAAATCTAATAGGGTGCTGCACCGGGGTAATTTATGCCCAACTTTGGAGTGCCTCACTGTAGGCTACTCCCCCCCTTTCCCCACTGTGGGATTGGGTGTGAGTCTGTTCCTTGCAAACCTGATGACTACAGCTACCAGAAGTCCTTGCAGCAAAATCCTCACTAAGTGTTAACACCTGCACTTGCTGTGAGCTGCAAGTTAAGACAGCCTCCCTGATGACGTGTATTGGCACAGAAACCGGTCGGAGGAGAACACCTGTGGCTGAGAAGGTTTACTGTGCAGGGAACTGGAGTGCGCCCCTCTCCTCTTTTTTCAACACATTTGCAAGTTTTCTGAAGGGTGGAATCTTCAGAAATCTAATAGGGTGCTGCACCGGGGTAATTTATGCCCAACTTTGGAGTGCCTCACTGTAGGCTACTCCCCCCCCTTTCCCCACTGTGGGATTGGGTGTGAGTCTGTTCCTTGCAAACCTGATGACTACAGCTACCAGAAGTCCTTGCAGCAAAATCCTCACTAAGTGTTAACACCTGCACTTGCTGTGAGCTGCAAGTTAAGACAGCCTCCCTGATGACGTGTATTGGCACAGAAACCGGTCGGAGGAGAACACCTGTGGCTGAGAAGGTTTACTGTGCAGGGAACTGGAGTGCGCCCCTCTCCTCTTTTTTCAACACATTTGCAAGTTTTCTGAAGGGTGGAATCTTCAGAAATCTAATAGGGTGCTGCACCGGGGTAATTTATGCCCAACTTTGGAGTGCCTCACTGTAGGCTACTCCCCCCCTTTCCCCACTGTGGGATTGGGTGTGAGTCTGTTCCTTGCAAACCTGATGACTACAGCTACCAGAAGTCCTTGCAGCAAAATCCTCACTAAGTGTTAACACCTGCACTTGCTGTGAGCTGCAAGTTAAGACAGCCTCCCTGATGACGTGTATTGGCACAGAAACCGGTCGGAGGAGAACACCTGTGGCTGAGAAGGTTTACTGTGCAGGGAACTGGAGTGCGCCCCTCTCCTCTTTTTTCAACACATTTGCAAGTTTTCTGAAGGGTGGAATCTTCAGAAATCTAATAGGGTGCTGCACCGGGGTAATTTATGCCCAACTTTGGAGTGCCTCACTGTAGGCTACTCCCCCCCTTTCCCCACTGTGGGATTGGGTGTGAGTCTGTTCCTTGCAAACCTGATGACTACAGCTACCAGAAGCCCTGCAGCAAAATCCTCACTAAGTGTTAACACCTGCACTTGCTGTGAGCTGCAAGTTAAGACAGCCTCCCTGATGACGTGTATTGGCACAGAAACCGGTCGGAGGAGAACACCTGTGGCTGAGAAGGTTTACTGTGCAGGGAACTGGAGTGCGCCCCTCTCCTCTTTTTTCAACACATTTGCAAGTTTTCTGAAGGGTGGAATCTTCAGAAATCTAATAGGGTGCTGCACCGGGGTAATTTATGCCCAACTTTGGAGTGCCTCACTGTAGGCTACTCCCCCCCTTTCCCAACTGTGGGATTGGGTGTGAGTCTGTTCCTTGCAAACCTGATGACTACAGCTACCAGAAGTCCTTGCAGCAAAATCCTCACTAAGTGTTAACACCTGCACTTGCTGTGAGCTGCAAGTTAAGACAGCCTCCCTGATGACGTGTATTGGCACAGAAACCGGTCGGAGGAGAACACCTGTGGCTGAGAAGGTTTACTGTGCAGGGAACTGGAGTGCGCCCCTCTCCTCTTTTTTCAACACATTTGCAAGTTTTCTGAAGGGTGGAATCTTCAGAAATCTAATAGGGTGCTGCACCGGGGTAATTTATGCCCAACTTTGGAGTGCCTCACTGTAGGCTACTCCCCCCCTTTCCCCACTGTGGGATTGTGGAATCTGCTTAGATCACATGCTGTGCATAGGCCGACATCTAGTGGAAGCTGCGGAGTATTACAGTTTGTTTTTCGAAACTCGAAAAATGGGCGTCGACACAGGCGTGCCAGTAATACTATCCCTAGTGTGACGTCTACTGTACCCAAGATCCCTCACGCGTCTGGGATCCTCAGATTGTTTTTTTCCGCCATACTGGTCGGAAGCATCTTGCGGAGTTCCCTGGCCTTAGCCATACTTTTGCTAATTATTGAAGTAAAATTATTTATTGACATCCTTCCCCACCCCAACGTCGACCCTCGACACTCGACGACGGCTGGAGAAGACATCGACCGTCGGCTGCTGCACGACGGATCTGGGCCTCGGAAGGCCGCTGGCCTCGGCCCGGGCCTAGTAGGCCGCTGGCCTCGGCCCTGCAAGTAGGGAGAGTGGGGGGTGGTACATACTCTTCACTCTTGGTATATAGGTACACCTTATATATTTCCTACACTTACCAGCCCGCTGTCTCAAGGTGCGTATGGAGGGTACCCCTTTCCAATTCTGCCCCAAGTGCAACCGCAAATACCCTTGGGTCGACAGGCACGCCACGTGCAATCTCTGCTTGCCGAGGGACCACCCCGAAGCGAACTGCAGAGCGTGTAGTAGGTTTAAACCTAAAACACTTAAGGACCGTTCGACAAAGCGTTGGGCCCACCACGCCAGGCAGGCAGCCATGGCAGCGGAGGGCGCCTTCAGCGATGGCAGCGACGCCGTACTTTCGGATGGCGAGGGCATTACGGCGTCGAAAGACTGCCGAGCGCAGGTCCCCGACCTCGGAAGGTTGTCCAGCAGGGCGGCTATGGGGAAGACCCCCGGCGACGCAAGCGCTACACACCCTACACACACTAAGCACACTAAGTCCAACCGAACCTCGACGATGTCGACTTCTCGGAAAGAGGCACGGATAGAACGGTCCGACTCGGTGTCCTCTGGGCGCTCTCGATCGAGATCGCCTCATGACGCAAGGCAATCATCCACTCTTGCCAAGAGTGCCTCGCTCCCTATATTAACGGAAGTTCGATCGTCGGAAGACGAAGACGACTTCCACCCCCAGGCCGCGCTCCAAGAGACCGAGAGCGCAGTTAACACCAGCGAGGCCCCACGTTCGAAAAAAGATACCTCTCCCGACCCTCGGCGCCAGGCGTCGAAAGTCTCTGGGGCCTCCAAGGGGCAGGGAAAACATTTTTCCACGCACGGGGAGGGAGGGAAACAGCGGAAAGCTCAGCCTTCCACTCCTGTAAGACCATCCTTCCACCCCAAGCAGACAGATAAACATAAATCTACTGGGACATCAACATCCAGCAAGGGTACCCTTGATAAGTCCTCTAAGTTGCCTACTAAAGTCATACCCTGTTCCAAAGAATGGTCCAGTGAGGACATAGACAGGGTCATGTCAAGAATGTCTTCCTTAGCTGATTTTTATGACAAAAACCCAGAACATTTTCTTTCGTATGACCCTCAAGGGGCCACACCCTCAGGCTCCTCTGATCCTATCCCCCTAAGTAAAAAGGCCCGGGTCGAAAGACCTGACCCCTTCGAGGTGCAGCCTTACTCTACTCCATACTCTACTCCACACCCCAGATACCAAGGAAAACCTTTCCCTGAAGGGGACCAGGAGTTTACAATTATGGAGGAACGAACCGGGTCTGAATACTATGCGGAGGATGAGGACCTGGAGGAGGTAGAAGATGAGCAGGAAATTTACAGAGTAGATTCCCCGGTAGAAAGCGAAGCCCCAGTTACCGACTCGCCAGTTGATAACCAACCCCTCCTTAATGAAGTTCTTGCTCGCGCAGCAGAACATTTTCACATCGACACACATGGTGTACAGGAGGAAAGGGACTTCGCAGAAGAGTTGGTGGGAGAGAGGAGGCCGGTCGCTCAGACCATCCCTATCCTTAAATCCATCCAACGTAGAATAGCTCCATCCCTGGTGAATCCTAACCTCACCAGAGCCGTCAACCCCAGAGTCGAAAAACTTTTTCGGGCAGCCCAGTCTGACCCTCTTTATATAAGAGGTCATCTTAAACCAGACTCCCTAGTGGTTACCAACACTCGGAAGAGGGCTGGGACACCCTTATCGTCGTCAGAAGCTCCTCCCGACAAGGAGAGCAAAAGACTGTACGGGTTTGGCAGGAAGGTAGCCTCAACGTCCGCCTACCAAGCAAGGATTGCAAACTCCACCACCCTGTTGGCAAGTTACAACTGCCATCAATGGGAAGAGGTCGCGGCGCTCATAGCCTCTGCTCCTGAACCGTTAAAGGGCCAGTTGGCTCGGATCTCGGCAGAAGGGAGAGCCGTGTCTGGTTGCATATTAAAAGCAACTTTCGACGCTGCAGACAACGCAGGAAGATTGATAGCAGAAGGTACTGTTATCAAGAGACATGCGTGGTTACGGCAGTCGGGGTTCAAAACAGAAACACAGGCTTCATTAATAGACAAGCCGGTGGAACCAGATCTATTGTTTGGGAAAGCGGTCGAAGACGCACTTAAGAATGCCAAGGACGAGTACGAGACTCTCAAATCCCTTGGCCAGCTTACCAACAAACCCCCGAACCAGAGGGGGAACAGTAATTTTCGTCGCCCACGCGGCCAAAATTCACAAAGAGGCAACTATGCCCAAGGACAGGGTACACAATGGAACAACAACCAGCAGTCTACCCAAAGTTACAGCAAGGGTAACAAGAGAGGTCGTGGAAGAGGCAGAGGCAGCCCCAACAAGGGAGGTGGCACGCCTCCGCCAAAGCAGTGACGCTCAGTTCAGGGTCCCTTCTCACGCAACCCCAGTAGGGGGACGCATTTCCAACTTCACCCAGGCTTGGGAAGGGATCACCTCAGACAGATGGGTGCTGTCAACAGTGTCCACAGGATATTGTATAGAATTACTGCAGCGTCCCCGGAACCACCCTCCACGACAAAGAATACACTCCTTAGAACATCAGAAGATCCTTCTCGAGGAGATTGCCATTCTGCTAGAAAAGGACGCGATAGAACTCGTCCCAGGACACCAGGTAAACAAGGGTATCTATTCAACTTACTTCCTTGTGCCAAAGAAAGATTTAACAATGCGCCCAGTATTGGACTTACGGCCTGCCAACAAGTATGTCAAGCCCCAAAAGTTTCGTATGACTACGCTACAAGAGGTAATCCCCCTCCTAAAAAAGGGGGATTACATGGCAACCTTGGATATGAAAGATGCTTATTTTCATATTTCCATGCTCCCAGCAAACAGAAAATACTTGCGCTTCAAGGTGGACAGTCGCCACTACCAATTCAAGGTACTGCCCTTCGGGATAGCTTCAGCACCAAGGGTATTCACCAAGGTACTGGCGGTGGCAGCTGCACACCTACGCAGGGAGGCAATCCCAGTGTACCCTTATCTGGACGACTGGCTCATAACGGGGGAAACCCCAGGAATTTGCAGGTCAAACATTCAGAGGACTATCGACCTCCTCCACGAATTAGGCTTCTCCATCAACGAGAAGAAGTCAAGTCTGGTGCCAAGCACCTCAAAACAGTTCCTAGGAGCAATCCTAGATACTCAGAAAGGGTTGACCTTCCCTTCGGAAGAGAGAATCCGGAATATACTACTGCAAATTCCACATTATCAGTCAGGTCAACAAATAACGGTACGCAAAGCAATGCGGTTACTGGGCATGATGGCGTCATGCATTTACCTGGTCCCCCACGCGCGTCTGCGCATGCGTCCCATGCAGGAATGGTTGGCGAAACAGTGGTCTCAGGCAAGTGGTCAGTGGGACGATCTAGTGGTCGTTTCGCCAACACTCGTACAGAGCTTACACTGGTGGACAAGAGAAAATCTCGCAAGGGGAAAACCCTTTTACGATCCCGAAGTACAGGCAGTGGTGACTACAGATGCATGCCTGACTGGGTGGGGAGCTCACCATCTCCACCACACAGCTCAGGGTCTCTGGTCTCACTCAGTAGCCAAGAACCACATCAACCTGCTAGAGCTTCTGGCAGTATTCCGAGCGCTTCGGGCGTTCGAGCCCCATCTGCTAGACTTGTCGGTACAGATCCGGACGGACAGCACGACAGCCATGTTCTATCTGAACAAACAAGGAGGGACTCGTTCGCCAAATCTGTCCAAGCTTGCCCAGAAAATCTGGATATGGGCACTCAGACGGAACATCTTCCTGTCATCACAACATGTTCCAGGGGAGCTCAATTCCCTAGCGGATGCCCTAAGCAGAGACTCCCTCCCAGAAGAACACGAATGGGTCCTTCACAGAGATATCGTAGAAGATCTCTTCTCTCAGTGGGGTTTCCCCACTATAGACCTATTCGCCACAAGCGAAAACAAACAATGCCCAGGATTTGCATCCAGGTTCCCCCAGCCAGACTCCCAAGGGAACGCCCTGTGGATGAACTGGTCAGGGATGTTTGCGTACGCTTTTCCACCAACTCCTCTCATCAGGAAGGTGGTGTACAAGATGAACAAGGAATCGATGACGCTCATCCTAGTTGCTCCCATGTGGGCGAGACAACCATGGTTTCCACACCTACGCAGGATGGCGGTGTGCGAGCCCATCAAACTCCCAGCCTGGTACAACCTACTGTCCCAACAACAAGGTCAAACAGTGCACCAGGAACCCAACTCAATGAACCTGGCAGCATGGCTCCTGAAGTCATAGAGTTTGGGCATCTCAATTTACCACAGAGGTGTATGGACATCCTAAAAGAATCCAGGAAACCAAACACAAGGCACTGTTACTTTGACAAGTGGAAGAGATTCGTTATTTGGTGCCAGAATAAACAAATCAACCCAGTTGATTGCACTCCTTCCAACGTTGTAACATACATGCTCCACCTGCTGGACGCAGGTTTGGTTTTTAACTCTCTGAAAGTACACCTGGCAGCCCTCTCGGCTTACACCACATCCCATAACAAAGTATCGTGGTGGAAAGTACCAGTAGTTAAAGCCTTCATGGAAGGAGTAAAGAGACTTCACCCTCCTATTTCGAACCCACCGCCAGGATGGGACCTCAACGTGGTGCTAGCTAAACTCATGGGCCCCCCTTTCGAACCCATGCATAAAAGTAGTCTCAAACACCTGACTTATAAAACGGCCTTCTTAGTAGCCATTACCTCTATAAGAAGGGTCAGTGAAATTCAGGCTCTGTCAGTGCAGGATCCTTTCTTTACTATCCACAAAGACAAACTGGTTTTACGCACACACCCTAGGTTCTCACCTAAATTTATATCTAAATTCCATGTAAACCAGTCCATCGAGCTTCCGGCTTTCTTCCAGAACCCGCAAAGCTCAGCTGAGGTGAAACTACACACCCTTGATGTGCGTAGGGCGGTCCTCTACTATGTAAATAAAACCAGACCGCTAAGGAAAACAGATCAACTGTTTGTCTCCGTAGCTACAGGCAGAGAGGGGGATCGCGTCTCTAAAGGCGCGATCTCGAAGTGGATTATCAACTGTATACAGCTGTGTTACTCTCTTTCTGAAAAAACTCTGCCTTTTATGCCAAGGGCCCATTCTACTAGAGGCATTGGGGCCACTCTGGCTTTCATTGCAAATGTTCCCCTCGACACCATTTGCAAAGCAGCTACTTGGAGCTCTATTCACACTTTTACTCAGCATTACTGCATTGACACTCATTCCAAGACAGATACACAAGTGGGACAAGCGGTTCTAAGACACCTGTTTGCTCATGACCCTTCTCACATCCCACCTCCTTCTTCGGGTACTGCTCGCTAATCTATGCACAGCATGTGATCTAAGCAGATTCCACAAGCCTCAGAAGGGATACATTACTCACCGTAATCGTATTTCTGACGCTTGTATCTGCTTAGATTCACATGCGACCCACCCTTCCTCCCCTCCGAGAGAAGGCGCATGATTGCTTGTAGTCTTACCTTTCTGTCTATCTGCTTGGATTATCTGTACTCACGCTACTCCTCATGCTTCCTCATGTCAGAAAAAATACAATCTGAGGATCCCAGACTCGTGAGGGATCTTGGGTACAGTGGACGTCACACTAGGGATAGTATTACTGGCACGCCTGTGTCGACGCCCATTTTTCGAGTTTCGAAAAACAAACTGTAATACTCCGCAGCTTCCACTAGATGTCGGCCTATGCACAGCATGTGAATCTAAGCAGATACAAGCGTCAGAAATACGATTACGGTGAGTAATGTATCCCATATATATTAAACACAACATGTACAATAATATCTAACTAGAAAAACACTTCACAAAACCCATCCCTGAGGAAAGAGCACAGAATTAGCAAAGATAGCAAGATGTAGCACTCTTAATGAATCAGGGGTAAAAGGCAAGTAAAAACCACAATGTTCTTTAAAGGAAAGATTCTTGGGTGCAAATGGGATGAAAGTGACCTAACTAGTATCTAAGGCCCAAAGATGGACCAACGGCGGCACCTATAATTATATATTTGTTTAATAATATGTTTAATACCGAAGAGGTTTCTAAGGGCAGACCCGGGATGCAAGCCTTTGCTGCTGTGCATCGTCCTGCTCCTAAAATGAGAACATTGCCACTGAGCTATACTACCTGTGGTAGCAGTCAATAGTACCTCTTTGAGGTACTCGGTGGTCCGGCAGCACCGAATCACACGTCTTGGAGATGTTATTCCAAAATAAGGAGAGTGCAAAAGGTAGCACCGAAGGGTCGTGGTGGTTTGAATATATCGAACGGTTCTTGAAAACAGCTAAAAGCAGCTAAACGGCAAAAACACTATGATACTGGCTGTCTTCGCACTCAGGGTGCTGTGGGTACCAATCCAGGGCTCAGGAACAAGATGAGTCCTTTTCTCTTGCTCCCAAACATGGAGGAGGCTGGCAAACAACTGCAGGGTTCTTTTAACATGCTGAGGTCCTGGGAACTACTGTGGTTTACCTAGAGGCAGGTCTTGATCCAGCAGCTGGTCACTCTTCCGGTTGCTGTGAGTCTAACTCCAGGGACTCAGGAACAAGATGGGTCTTTGTTATCAGGCTCCCAAACACAGTGGAGGCTGCCACACACTGAGGTCCGGGGTACCGCTCTGGCTGGCATAGAGACAGGAAAGTGCTTTATGCTAGAGGAAGTGGAGGGGACAAGAAGGAAGGGTACAGAGACACAAGATGGTGCAATACTACCTCAACTGTACAGAGCTCTCCCTTTCTACACTACCCCTGCCCTCTTCTAATCTCAATAGGATCAAAGGCCTTTATATATGTGGCACCCTGGTGTGAGGCCAAGCCTTTTGTGAATGAAAGTGCCCTTTGATTCCTGCTCCCAGGCCAGCTTCCTGTGGAGTGGTTTTCGCTGGGAAAGGGTGTTGCCTGTCCTTGCAAAGGAACAAAGAAAGGTAATCCCACAGGGCAAGATCCAGCCTGTCTGCGGAGAATACACATAACCCATCCACAGCTGAACTAGGCCTACAGGGCTGACATATATATGATATCAAAGGTATGTGGTTTTGATAACTGCCAGAGATGCTGGCCATTATACCCTAAACTCAGGTATGGCTTATACCTACAGTTTAAAATGACACAAGGACAACATCCGTATATTTATGTAGTATTTGGAACAGTGGTGCATACCTTAAATGTAGCCCCTATGCTACAGAGACTTGCCTGCCACTGCAGCTGTCACAAGGGCACCTGTGACCACTGAACCTTTGGAGCCCAAAGGGATGAACAATGAGTTTGATTTAACTTGTTATATTTAGTCTTGTATTTGTTTAGATCAAAATGATGTTAGAAATGTGTAATGTTTAATGAATCTACTCTATGACACTCTGTGTGGTAGTGGTAAAAAATTAACATACCGATTGAGGAGTGGACATCAGGTCCAATATGTTTTGTTTCCTCCAAGTGAAAAATTGTAAAAAGTTAAAAATGTTATTCTCTCAGAGCCAGGCGCCCTCAGCACACCTCAGGTAGAGATGAATTAAGCTTCATTAATCACCTTGGCACGTCATTAATCTTATGTTACTTTACAAGCAGTAACATTATCAGGTCAGTCTCTGTATACTCCTGTAAGTAATCTGATACAAATATAAATATATCTTACTTGAATGAGTGAGAATTGTCTGAATTGCCAGGTCACCGGACCAATTCACGTTGATCACATGATAATGCATACAGATCTACATTATGGGTCAAGTTATTTGATTTGAAACATCCACTGGTCAATTGGATAATAAAGTCTCTAATGGCAATATTAGGGTTTTAATAATAACAGACAGAGCCTTAAGGTGTCATTGAACATTATAGAAGACAAAAAGGATAAGAGTCATGTGATCGTGATTTTCGCATCACGCTTAAGGTGAAATTAGAACAATTACTTACAAGTGTTAATCAGTTTAGGAGCGGGAGTGTTCTAGATAGATGTCATTAACATGACGAATTTACGAGCATGTACATATCACGACCACAAGACGTACGTGTCACGTGATCTGAGTTACGATCACGTGACCACATCAGGAAGAAAATATAACCGAAGCTCGCGACAGGAGACTGCTTGTGCAGTCGTTTTCCCAGTACCCGGACTTCGGCTCTATGAATCCAGCATGAGGTGAGTCCTAATAGAGAAGTTTAACTGATGCTATAGCTTTGGTGAGATTGGGAGTGAATTTTTCTGAGAAGTAACTTGCCGTTGTGGGTGTTTTTTTTTTTATAGATCCACCATGTGTGAGAACTAGCTGGCTGCAGTTTAAGAGACACATAAGTCATCAAGTAGACAGTTGGAACTATTTGTCAACAAGTAGGTAGTTTGGTTTACTTTAAATGTTTGGGGTATGTACCTTTTAAATTCTGTAATGACTTAAACACACTATGGATCATCTTTTACAGATCCTGGTGCCACTAATTCATGGGGAATGACAATTTACTAACTTGATGGATTGAAGTCAGCTTAGGATAGCAAGGTTAGTGAAAGAATTTACCTGATATGTGCTCAGGTGTTTGGCTTGAGCAATAATATACGGAGTTACTGATTTACATATTTTCTTTTTAACAGAATAAAGAAAAAACAGTAACAGCCTTACCTGAAGAAGGGGGCATAGGACCCCGAAACGCATTGTATTAGGCGTTGACTAATTGTATCTTGAACAATATGAAGAAAATATTGTTAGTACATTGATGTCTTTTCATGAATTAAATTGATTTTTCAAATGTATTCTTTATGAAAAAGAAAGTGTATCATGTTGAATTCGGCACTCTTTTTTACTTCAGATGTATAAAGCTGAGAACAGATGTGAAAAATATCAGTAATTATTTTCTTAAATACGCTGTATTTTGATTTCATTGGGTAGTTCATTTAATTGGTATTTGCATACACTTATATTGTTAGAAAGAGGATAAACTCCTCGCTTAGAGTGACCAGGCTGTCATCTCAGTGGATCTGAAGTGATAATAGTGTTTCTTATACCTACAGTTTAACATGAGACAAGGACAACATCCTTATAGTTATGCAGTATTTGGAACGGTGGTGCATACCTTAAATGTAGCCCCTGTGCTACAGAGACTTGCCTGCCACTGCAGCTGTCAAGTGGGCACCTGTGACCTCTGAACCTGCTACATGTCACTGGTAGAGCAAACACTGCAGATCAGGATACTGATGCAGCAGTGCACATGTACACACTATGCTTTTATGCTTTGGGATGGAGTGTATGAAAAGGGAATCTGATCAGCAGATTGCCCTTTTACAGAGGGAATTACCTGCATTTTATTAATTAAAACAAATTTAAAAAAAAAACGCTTCTACTCAGCCCTCTAGATATGCTGCGTATCTGGCCTTTTTACGCATGCAATTATGGCCAATACGGATGATTTAATTTCCTACTGCGTAACGTGTACGCTTTATTTATTTATTAAAAAAAACATACTTTCCACCACTAGATGGCACTGTAGTGTTTCTTTTGTCATCAGCATCATAGCATGCGCAGGACAGGACGATTAGGCGCACATGCATCCTCACGCAAATGAGTAGAAACACAGATCCACTTCTGTGAAACTTGATTTTGGAAAATATAAAGTCAAGGGTCACAGTTCCTTCTGCCCTGCACCAGACTGCCACACTCCATGCACAGGAGCTCTCTGCATGTGACAGCTGCACTCACTATGCATCAGCCTGCCCTGCTCTGAAGAGAGGAGCTCGCTGCAATATGCCCTGCATAAAGCCCGTGGGCAGGAGCACCTTGCACTAGCGCTCTTGCATTAGACTGCTCTCCACGGGCCAGAGCGTTGTGCATTAGACTGCTCTGTCAGACTGTTCTGCTCTATAAATGGGAGCAATTGCATTAGACTTCTCTGTGTGCCTGAGCATTGTGCATTAGACTGCCTTGCTCTTGTCGGGGGGAAATTCTGCCGGGGTCGGCCGGGCCGTCCGCAGACCTCCAGGCAGGGAGGCCCCAACTCCTCCCGTGTGTATCCCAGATAAGATGAGATAGAGTATGAGACGCACACAAGGAGCAAGGTGACTCTGCTGTTTATTAGACAAAACTGCAGGGATGGGTCAAGGAGCGTACGCGTTCGTCCTGACACACACACAATTGTGGGGCTCGCAGGCCCTTTTTACTGTATTATGACGCGCTACTTGCGTCATTTCAGAAAGTTAACAAAAAACCTATCGCCACTCTTAATTGGATGTTCGAGTGGTAGGGTTAGTATAGCACACATATAGAGAAAGATATTAGTGGATAAGGTGTAGTCAGGTGGTATATCTGGGTTGTCCCTACAATAAGATACATGAAAATTGTTACATGAAGGCTCCTGAGGATTGGCTAAATGTGCTGGCGTCAGTGATAAGAGCCCCAGGTTCTGATTGGTGCACCCATGAGCTTCCCAGCCTGGGACCACCGTCGTTCCCAGCTCTCGGTGTACCTGTAAGTTGCAACAATGTTTCACTATGGGTACATGCAGACAATGTGAGGACTTATTCATAGCTAGACGGGGTACCGTTCCCACTGATGCAGATGTCCATTGAGCCTTTCAAGTGTATCTGCCAGTGTCTCGTAGCGAGGGATCCAGACGCCTCTGTTCTCCAGGGTTTGGCATCTCGTCAGGTTCGGCTTGATCACGTGGGGAGGGACCGTGAAAGAGGCATAATTCTGCACAATTAATATTGTTTTTCTACTGTGCGTCTGGTTTAATTTGTCGGTGTGACTTTAACGTTGGTGCGCGGAGTGCGAGATTGCAACATCGTGCCTTTGATGATTTGCTCTTGGAACGTGGGTTTGCAACATTGCGACCTTGGCTGGTTGCTTCGCCAAGCTCATTCTGTAGGATCAGCAACTGACTCTTGTCTTGTTGATGTCCACGGGAGCTCTTGTTTGAGGCCTACTGTGGCCCGGTGCATAAGTTGTTCGTTTGGTGCACAGGTGCTTTAGGTTATAGGAGCATATAATTCCATAATCGGTATTGTCTTTATTATATTTCTTATCGTTGTACCTGATTTCAAAGAGAAGCGTGAGCAAGCTAATAAAAGTTCATGACGCGTCTTGCGTTTCTGCATTCTGAAAGCCTATATAAAAATAATAAAGATGCACGTCCGTGAATATGCCTGTCGCCTACGTCATAGCACTGAGTATATTCTTCGTGTAGGTTGGTGTGGGAATGTCCAGTGTGTATATTTGTACAGATGTGCTTCCCGTTGTCTAGGTCGTCATGGCATCTCTAACGACGTGTAGATTTTAGTCTAGTTGATCCGTGCCGCAGGTGTCGGCATGGCCAGTGCGGGCTGCTGGGCAAGCAGATGGACACATCCGTATGTTCCTGTACCAGGGTACCTGGTCGTCTGGTAAATGGGCAAACTCTTCTCGTGGCGGGTGTTTAGGTCGTGACCCTCTAGGCCAAGCGCGAGAGGTGAAGGACGGGAGCCTGGTTTTCCATTCTCCCACTTCAGTCCCCCCTCTGGTCGACTTGTCGACCACAAACATATCCTTCTCGTTATCTCCTCTTACTCGCCATATCTTGGTTATTCCTCCGAGATGTCCATAGTGGTTTACATGATCTTCAAATGACCAATACATATATTCACAGGTACCCCCAGGAGTACAATATACCCATCTTCCTATGTAGCTCCTGGGGTTTCTTGGGTTCTCAGTCTTTACTGACGGTGGGTCTAGATGGTTGGTAATTATTTGGGTGCGCAGCTTCTCCCTTTCCTGTATAATTACACCTGTATGCTGGCCGTCATCTGCTGGCATCAAGGGGTGCATTCCCACCATTTCCAGCAATTCGTCAGTATTGCGTGCCTTTCGTGCCTTCCAAAATCTAATTATGATCAGGGTAGCTCCAGCCAATATGGTGCAGCCCACTATTATTTTCAGTCCATCCGACAGCCAGGATGGCATCCATGACCATAATAGTGAAAACCAGCTCTCATCCTTGTTCACACCATTGCTTTCATCCGTCATTTTAGAGTGCATTTGGGCTAATTGTGAAACTGCTTCTGTCAGTGTACCATTGTCAGCATCATTGGCAGGTATGAACGTGCAGCATGATTGTCCTATCTTTGCACAAACTCCTCCTTCCATTGCTGTGAGAAGGTCCAATACATATCTGTTCTGTAGTGCTACCATCCTTACAGCTCGCAGTTCTTCTTTTATTGCGTTGAACCCATTTACTGTAGAATTGATGGTCATCATTAGTTCCCATCTAGTTATTTGGAGCCATTTTGCGTTTGCGTAAGCCTGTAATCCCGGGTGTATTATTGAGGAGAAGAACATTGCTGCTCTGCTGAATAGTCTGTGTTCTGGCGGTATTGATGTTAGTGCCATTTCCGACCTTCCCCATAGGTAATTTCCTGTCAGCGGCTCTCCTTGTCTTTTTCTTCTATTTAGGACAGTGTCATTGCTGTTGGTCCTGTTCCTTTGCTCCTCCTGGAGTGGTGCAGATCTCTTTCTTCTCTTATCCCCCTCATTCATTCTAGGAAATTTCGCCACATCGACGTGCTTCTTAGGTACCACTAGTGATGGTACATTGACGTGTACCATTGTGCACACACCATTCCACAGGGGAGGCAGTGTATGGTATGCCTTTTCTCCACAGGCCCAATAATGATCCATTATTACTGCTGTTCCTGCTCCCCCCTCAGGTAACTCCGTCACACTTGCGCAATTGGTGTTATATCCTACGTCCACCTCTCCTTTATGCTGGTAACATACCTTGGGCGCAGTCAACGGTAGTATCGTGATTGGGTCTTCATCTTCTTCTACCCATGTGAGCATTGGTACATACTTGATCCACGTCGTCCAACATCGGTGATTGTGTGTCTCGATGGTTGAGATAGTTTCTTTTGTTACCATGTTGCTGCCAATCACTCCTATCTCCCAGCTGTTATCCAGATACACCTTTCCCGTTATCGTCAGTAGCGGCCTCTCCCAGCATCCTTGTTTACCCGGAATTTCAGTGGCGTACCAATCACATGGTAGATACTTCAGTGTTACTTTCTGTGTTTCTCCTTTTGCAGGGCCACTTGTTATATATTTGAATGCTTCAGCATGTAAACTGGTCTTGTGATAACTCAAGTAGGTCTTGAGGAAGTTGTTTTCATATGGGTATGAGTCTCGTGTTTTCCATGTCATGTGCACTACAGTTCCTTGAAATCTTCCTTTCGTCTGGAACAGTGCCAAGTATATTATGCACTGTGCTACCTTCTCATTTATTTCTGTAGCAACAAATGTTCGTGACGCACTCATGGCGTATGGTATTAATGAGCAGACGTAGCAGCTATCCTCAGTTGTCTGCTTACCAATGCGGGTCATGTGTTGGTACCATATATTGTTTGTGACGTGTGCTGAATTTTGTACATAATTATCAATACCTTTATTGTCTGAGTATGTGCTGCGTTTAACTCTATTTTTCTTTGGTGTAATGTTACTACTACCACCTGACGTAACACCTGTTGCAGCAAGGAACGGGGGTATATTAGGTTTGGGTGCAGCAACAAAATTGATAGCACAGCTATACTGCCATACAGAAGCAGCCAAAAATCCGGTGATTATCAAAATCCCTATTATCTTTATTACAATTGCTAATCTCACCGGCATTTTGCTCTTACCTTGCTGCAGTCCTGGCAGCTTATTCTTGCGACGTTAAAGTTGCCCGCCTAAAAATTCTCAGAAATGCTCGTTTTAAATGTTAGTTTTGTTTTCTTTAAGCTCTCCCTATCAAATAGTCATTCAGTGCCCAGGCGAAGAGCTGCTCCCACGCTACTCTAAGTGATTGGTCTCTTAAGACCGGCAAATATGGGCGGAGGTGGGGCATGTAATATTCTATGGCCAGGAGGAAGGCTGTGTAGTAAACACGTACCCTTCTTCTTTTTAGGTATGTTGGCCTTTTTATTTCGTATACAAATTGGTGTGACAATTCTTCTGGGTAGTTATCGTCTGGGAGTACCATCTACGCCTGGACAGTGGACTTTGTTAGTTATCTTTCTACTTAACAATACAATAATACGCAGTTCCTGTATGTGCGAGAGAGAAAGAGAACATTCACGTGTTTACATGTGTATTTGTGCGACCAAGTTCTTTTAGTTTATGTTACAACTGTCCTGGGGGGGGGATGGTGTAATTATTTTTACTCTTTGAACGTGTGACCATGGGGTGGGCAGTGTAGTGATCACCCCTTTCTTCGTCAGCTATCGTCTCTGGGGTGTCTGGGTAGTGAGAAGGTAAGGGAACAATTGGGTCGTTATCTGTGGTAGAACTTCCTTCCGCTGTCAGGGATGTTGTTGCTGTTGTTCCAATGGACCTGTCGTTGGCGCTGGGGCGGGTCTGCAGTTTGTATATCTTTACATCATGTAGGTGGTTCCAAGCACGCTTATCCTTTAGTTTTACTGCTCTTGTTGATACGTCTTCTACCAGATGTGGACCGGTGAACCTTTTATCGTTCCATCTTCTATTGAAATTGCGAAGTAGCACGTGGTCACCTTTGGCAATTTTGCACAAGTTCTCTGTTTCTAATTCTGTACTGGCGCCTTCTTCTTTATCTCTGGTGGACCCGCCCCGTGTGCGCTCGAGCTGTTGAGACACAAACACAACACTAGTAATCAAAGATGACACATATTGATACATTTCATCACCTAGTATATTCGCTGAACTTTCGTGGTCAGTGAATGCCCTTGACGTTGGCGTTAGAGGAAGGCGCATTTGACGTCCAGTAACCACCTCGTGTGGGGTGAGGTGGTGGTCGGACCCTGGCCTGTTCCTCAGCTCGAACAATGCTAACGGAAGGCAATACAACCAACTTTTCTTTGTTGTTTGTTGTATCTTTGCAATTGCCTCCTTCAATAAGCCATTTAGGCGTTCACATACGCCATTAGCCTGTGGGTGATATGCACATGCAAATTTGTGCTTTATGCTCAGCAGGGCTGTGATATGTTGGAACATTTCGTTTGCGAAATGTGGGCCATTATCTGATCTTAATACTTCGCACACTCCCCACCTGGGGAAGACCTCTCTTACTATGAATTTGGCTGCTCTAAATGCATCTGGGTGTGAACAGGGCCCTGCTTCAATCCACCTAGAAAATGGGCATACTACTACAATCATGTATCTATTACCTTGACATATGTTGATCATATCAACATAGTCAATGTGGAGGTGCCGAAAGGGTCCTTCTGGCCGGGGTATGGTACCTCTTATCACTTTTAGGGTATGACCGGCCGTAAACTGTTGGCATGTGAGACAATTGCTGATAAAATTTGAAACATGAGAATTTAACTCGGGACAGAACCAATCATCTCTAATTCGTGCTGCAATTATTTCCTTGCCTGTATGGGCTGGGTGATGTAATTGGCTCAGGGCGGTATTTAAAAGTGCCAATGGTATTACAACTTTCCCAGTACCACTCTGGCGCCATAGTGCGTCGGTTGGTGACATTGTACATCCTCTTTTTACCCATATTTCCTTTTCGGCCATTGGTGCTGCTGCTTGTAATTCCATAATCTGTGTGGCTGGGAGATGGGTATATCCTTCTCTCATTAACATCTCCCTAGCCATTCCCCTCCCTCTCCCTCTCTGTGAGTCTGTGGGGTCCCATATCTCACCAAAGTATGCAGCATATTTCGCATGTGCGTCTGCTGCTGCATTCCCTTTTGAGACATGGTCTTCACCATTGGTGTGTGCGGTGCATTTTACTAGGGCTAGCTCTTGGGGGTCGTTTATTACTTCAATTAATTCAGTCAACAAGAGGGCATGTTGCACTGGAGTGCCGTCAGCTCTCCTAAACCCTCTTCTCCTCCATTTTGTTAGCCCTGAGTGGACAGTGGATGTAACATATGCACTGTCGGAATATATTGTTACACGTTTGTTAAAACTTTCTTTCAATGCCAATATTAGTGCAACTAGTTCGGCGGCTTGAGCAGAGTAATGCTGTGGTAACTGTACACATTTCACAGCCACACACACCGGAGCCTCCATCATTTTTACCACTGCTGCCCCAGTTCTCCTTATCCCATCTCCTTGATCAATAGTTGATGACCCATCAATAAACAAAAGCTCACCTCCCTCTAGTGCATTCTCTTCAACTTTTCTAGTACATGAATATATTTCATTTAGTTGGGTGCAGTCGTGGGCGTAATCTCCCTCCTCAATTATTTCTGCTAGGAATCTTGCAGGGTTAACAGTGCTACATCTAACAATCGCTAGTTCAGCCCTAGACAAAATGATCTCATAACCTGATGCCCTTTGTGTCGTTAGTGTGGACTTGGGTTTATTCAATATTGCAAATAATGCATGTTCCACAAACAGTGTAGTTGGACACCCCATTGTTATTGCTGATGCCTTTTCTACTGCAAAAGCAGCTGCAGCGAGGCCTTGTTCGCAAGGGAAGTGGCCTAACATCACGGGGTCTAAGTGACCGCTATAAAATGCTACTGGTTTATAGCCCATGCTTGTTTTTTGGGCCAATACTGCTTTCATTACTGCTGAGTCGCAATGTGAAAATATAAAAAATCGTCGCTCATAGTCTGGGGATGCCAGTACTGGAGCTGTTGATATCGCGTCCTTCAATTCGTCAAATGCCTCCCTCATTTCCATAGTCCACCCCAACCTTTTCTCCCCTTTATTTGCTTCCTTCAACCCCTCAAGCAGGGGTCCTATGTATGAGCTGTAATCAAACACCCATGCTCTACAGTAATTGCATAGCCCCAAAAATTGCTGCAGTTCTCTCACAGTCTGTGGCATGGGAGTGCTTGATATGGCCTGTGCTCTTTGTGGTGCAATCTTTCTTCCATATTGGGATATCAGTTGGCCAATGTACAGTACCTGTTCCTGACAGTATTGTATTTTTTCCATGTCTACTTTATACCCTTTTTCAGCCAATATAGTCAACATTTTTAACGAGTCCTCTCTGCATTTACTTTCATTTGTACTGCAAATTATTATGTCATCCACATATTGTAACACTGTGCTTTCCACCTCAACGTTACCCAAATCCATCTGTATCACTCTATTGAAAATTGAGGGTGATTCACAATACCCTTGTGGTAACCTGGTATGTTTCCATTTAGTATTTCGGTAAGTGAAACTTGTTAGATCTTGTGAGTCGGGGTGTAGTGGTATTGAGAAAAAAGCATTTTTAAGATCTATTACTGTAAATCGTGATGCCTCTGCTGGAATGCCACACAATATTGTGGCCGGGTTTGCTGTTACTGGATATTCTGCTTCCACTATGTTATTCAAGGGCCTTAGGCCCTGTATGAAGCGCCAAGACCCCCCTTTAGCCTTGCGCACTGGGTACACAGCCGTGTTACATGGTTATTCTGAGGGGACCAATATGCCATTGTTTATAAGGGCCGTTATAGTTTCATATATGCCCTCATCTGCCTCTTTTGACAATGGGTACTGTTTTACTCTTGGTAGTATTGCACCTTTTTTCAATTTTATCCGTACACCCCCTATGCTTTTAATGCATCCTACGTCATAAGGGCTAATGGTCCATAATGATTTGGGCACCTTTGCCATATCCTCCTTAAAGAAGGGGACTGGGGTGCATGCAGGTGCCTCAAGTGCCATAGCAATTTTCTGCGCTATATGTTTGTGAGCCACTCGTAACCATATTTCTACACTCATCATGAACACCATTTCCCCCTCCTCTTTTTCTGCTGAAAACAGTTCCTCATCTGACACCTGGGTCAACCTACATCCTTCTGCTAGTGCAATCACTGCCCTCCATGCTCTTCCTTCTTTGTCTTGGGCGTGCACAGCAATATACTCAGCTGTTGTAATAATGCTTTCAATGTCTATTGCAAACACTTTCCCTTCCTGTTCATTAACAGGTGTTTCTGGTCGGAACAGGTAAGCTGCTGGCCTCCTCCATATTTTACCTTCTATCCCTGGCATCCATGCAATTGCCATGTCTGTCCCATACTGGAATATCTCGCCATCTATTGGTTCCGCCCTAATCGCTGTCTGCCCACAGTATGCTTGCATAATCTGTCGTGCTGCTAGCATGTTAATCCCTGGAGTAGAGCAAATTATACCATCCTCTGTAAAGGAGATTGTCATATTTAACCTATTCATTATGTCCCTCCCCAGTATATTTACTGGTGAGGCACTATAATACAATAGTGGAACTGACAGATCGTAATCTCCGATAGATAAGGGAACGTTATCAGTAAAAGGAACCAATCCTTTAGCCCCAGAAAATCCTTGGGTGTTCATGGCTTCGCCTGACATCTTAAATTTACCTTCCCTTATGCAAGACCGGGTTGCCCCGGTGTCAACAAGGAAAGATAATTTTTTGTCACCTATCGTTACCTCTATGCGTGGCTCCTCCGCACTATTAGGTGTTACTGACAGGATGGGACACACCAAGGCCGTCTGTGGGCTGTCCTATTGGGGGTACAATGATTGGCCATTTCCCGTGTAAGGGTTGTGTCCCAATACCGTCACCCTACCCAGTTGTGTTTGTTCATTTTGGGGTTGTTGTGTTATCACTATTTGTTGTTGTGGCAGTGGCTGTTGTTGTGTTAATTGCTGTTGCTGCAGTGGCTGTTGTTGTGTTAATTGCTGTTGCTGCATGCCCTGCTGTTCTTGCGATGGCCTAGGTTGTGCCTGCTCATTCCATGCTGGTGTCCCTGGCCTGACCCTACACGTGCGTGACATGTGTCCTTGTAGTCCACAACTCCAACACACGGGTGGTTCTCTGTTTTGCCATGGAAAGCTCCCTGTGTTGTCCTGGTATACCTGTTGCCCTGTGGGGTATGAACTTCCAACTCCCCCCACCTGCTGTTGGGTATTATATCCGTATCCTCTCCCTCTCATAAATCCTCCTCTCCCTCTGTTATACCCATAATACCCAGCTCCTTGCATCTGGTACCCTCCTCCCACGTTTTGTGCGTGTAATTGTAGTGGCGGCATTTGCTGTATTATACTTTGTCGAGGTGCTATTAGAGCTGGGTCTTGTGCAGCCACTATTTGCGTGGGGCTTTGGGCCACTGTTGTGGGCGCAGTTATTAGTGCCCCCTCCATAGTATATTTAGTTAATTTATTCTGTACTAGTTTGGCCTCTTCCGTTTTCCTGTCCTCTTCCTTTTGTTTCATTTTTCCTTGCCATATCCTGCAGTGATGTACTATTGTCAGCTGTATTTCAGGCCATGGTTTTACTTCCATTCCCACTACTTTCTTTAGTTGTTTCTGTACTCCTTCTGGGAGCCCTTGTACTAGTATATGATAAAATATGGCTGGTGTTTTATCCCATTGTTCTCTCGTTTCCATGCGCCACTTTTCTTGAATATCCTGTATATAATCAACGGGATCTTCATTCTCACGCATCTTACGGGAAGTGATTGCTCCTATATCTGATGTGTCTGGGTACTGCACTCTCAGTGCCTGCCATAGCGCATGTCTGCAGTTTGCAAATGGCACCCCATCATGCGATGTGTTTGTTATTGTTATCCCATGGAATCCCGCTCTCTTCCAAATGTCGTCCGCTCTATCTCCTAATATTGATATTAACAGGCCTTTCACATCTCCTACTGCTAGTTTCTGCCCTGCGGTGTGTTTTTCCATTTCATATATCCACTTACCCGCACCTCCACTTAGTGATGGGAGCCTACATTTTATATTTTCTTTATCCGTATGCTTCCATGGTACATACTGCGGTCTAACCCCTCCTCTCTCCAACAGTGGCATTAAGTTGTGTCCTGTATCACCCTGTATGTTCCATAATATTGAGTCCTCACACCCCTCCTCCTCCCCTATTTCCCTTACCACATCAAATTCTTCCTTGCTACCCCTCCTCCTACCTACCTCTCCTTCCCTTCCCCTTTTTTCGTCATCCTCTGTGCTTAATATGGGTATGCTTATCTGTCTGTCTTGCCTGCGGCTAGGGAGGTCTCTAAGCCGGCACGCATAGGGAGTCACTTCGTCCATAAATGGCGCAAGCTTTATTTTGCGCAGCGTGCGTGTGGTTGTTGAACATGTAGGGTGCGATGGGGGAGGGCGTGATGGAGATGGCGATGGTGTGGTTTCATGGGTTTGTTTTTCCACTAGTTGTTGCACCCTCTCCTCACTTTGTTCCAGCTCCTCCCTTCTCTTACGGATCCATGGCGAGTCTATATTGGTTCTAGTGAGGTACAGCTTATCTAAGCTTTCCCTTTCACTCTTTCTTCCTACCCTTTCTACTCCTTCTTCCTCCTCACTGCAAAAATCATTCATAGATGGTATCCCCCACTCTGTTCTTTTCCCTTTTACTGTTACTGTTTCTAAATCTATTCGCTCCATTTCTCCTCTTCCTTTGTTATCAACTGTTCCCCCGGGTGCTGATGTTGTCGCTACTTCTCTACTTCTATATATATCCCCCCATTTTTCACTCTCCTTATTTCTCCCTCCTCTTTCCCCATCACTCCTCTCCTCCATTTCCCTACTATTTTCCTCCCTTTTCCTTTTTAATTCCTCCATCACTTCGTTGCTCATCTGTTCCAATATTCTTTCATCTTCTTTCTTTCTTTCCCATTTCACCCTTTCTCTTTCTATTGCTTTCTCTTCTTCATATTTCTTAGCTGCCTCTGATACTACCCTCCTCCTCCATATTTCCAATTCCCTTTCCTTTTCCTCTTCTTCCTTCTTTTGTTCTCTCAATACTACTCTTGACACCCTTTCTGCTGCTGCTCTTACCCTTCCATCTTCTATCCTTTGCTCCTCATTTCGTTCCCTTAATTTGTCCAATTCGTTTTTACCCTCTTTCCTTTTCCTCACTCTCTCTTTTTCCCCCTTCTCAAGCTGTGTTAGTAATTCATTCTGCTCATCCCTTAGTTTTGCCAATTTTTCCTCCAAAATCTCTTCTCTTTGTGTTATTAGCTCCTCCCCCTTCATCTCACTCTCCCTTCTACTATCCTCACCTGTTCTTTTTACAACCTCCCTTTCTTCTCCCGTTAGTGAGCCCCGTAATTTTAATAATATCTGTGCAGCTACCCACTCATCATGTCCTATCTCTACAATTTGTTCTTCTCCAATCCTCCCTTCCCCCACTATCTTCCTGTGAGCCACATATGGTGGAGGGCTGTAAGCCGGGTTCGAGTATCCTTCAGCCGCCCTTAACTGTCCTTCCATTTCTCCTAGTTCTCTTAAAGGGTACAACCCTTCTCTCTCAGTTTTCACTCCCGGTGTTATGGGTATCTCGTTGCTCGGTTCCTTTTTTATGTCTTCTAAAGTGTCAATCTTTTCTCTTCCCTCTCCTTCATTTTCCTCATTCTTTTTCCTTTCACACCCCTTTTCCCCATCCGTTCCCTCCTTCATAATCTCCTTTACTTCCGGTGTTTCTCCCACAGAGAACATTCCATTTGGTCCTGGTCGGGATCCCTGGAACATCCTCCATAAGTTAAACACCTCCATATGGCTCGCCAACTTCTTCCCCTTGTATGTATTATGCAGATGGTTTAGCAATGAATGTTGGGCATATGGATCGAAACTACCATTAGGCGGCCATGGTGTTAACATTTTGTTATCCGTCCCCTGGGTCCACTCTATGCTGTACTTAATTAATTTCTCCCTATGGGGTGGCAGTGTTGTGCATATGTGTTGTAGTGGGGTAGTGAGGGTGTTCCCCCACCCTCCTGACCCTTTCCCAAATGACATAGTTGTGCCCTACTTGTTACTCCTCCCTTCGTTATCAGTTTACAATTTACAACCTTATATTGTTTACCTGGCCCCGTAAGTGTGGGGACTTACGACAATCCTTTACAAAGTATGCAATAATAAAAAAAAAAAACAAGAAATAATAAAACACAAATATATATATATATGTATAATTTTGTATTGTATATTCCTTCCCCTACGGCCCCCTGCGGCCGAAGCGCACGCAGCCCCCTGTGGCTGCGTACCCCTTACGACGATCTTATACAATCGTCCTTATTCCTCGTTCTCCTCCCCCTTTTACATTTGCCGTTGCTGGCGTTCTCCGTGCTCAGCCACGCCCCTCTCCCCTTCTCCTCTTCCAATCCACTCGTTTATTGTTTATCTTCTTATCCGCTCCCTCATTATTTTTCTCTTCCCCACCACTTTCAAAACTCAATGTTTCTTGTGCTCGTGATATCCTATAAAATCCCTACTGGTGACGTCACCGATGTCTCTACGCTACTGGTACAGTCTCATTATTAGTTTCAAAATACACTTGCAATTTATCCCCGCTAACCCTACAGCTGTCTTCCTGTCTCTCCTGGAACAAGGTAATCTCATCAATAATATAATTGGACTGCACACGCTGCGTCGCCTCGCGTGTGATACGCCCCTCAACAGGAGGGCTTAACCAGCCAATTATCTTCCGTATTTGGCAACTATGCAACTAGCTACCCCCTACAGGGAAACGTCATCTACCTATCGAGTTTCTTGCTCGAACAATAGGAAACCTCATCTACCTATCGAGTTTCTTGCTCGATCAATAGGAAACCTCATCTACCTATCGAGTTTCTTGCTCGAACAATAGGAACCTCATCTACTCATTGATCAATAAATGCCAAATCGTAGGAAACCACACACGCCCACCCCTACACGTTAGTCGCGATTTAGGCCAATCAGTGTCTACGAGCGACCACACGTGATGTTTCGTGCTTCGCCCCCTCTTTCACGTCACTGCTCTCGCACTCTTTTCACTCCCTTTCATTCCATTGCCAACACTATATTGTCAACCCTTCGCCGCGCACCTGTGCAACACCTCCCTCCTCCCTTATTTAATTCCTCCCCCCTCCCTCACAATTTCGCATTGCTCGTTGTGTGTGCCATGCTCACCAAGTTCTCTCGATGCAGGGCCGCTCGACTGCGTGCACCCCTCCAAGCGGCTCGCCACCTCCCCTCGTCTGGACCACGTCTGGACACTCGCCAACCGCGGGCGGGATACTTCTCAACCGGCTCCCGAGGGCCAATATCCGGATTGCGCTGTCCGGTCTTCTCGCAGCTCCGCGATGGTCCTGTAGTCCTCAGAAGGGGGCAACGGCAGAGGGGGCCGCGCCGCCGGGCCTCCTCGCAACGGGAGTGCCTGGAAAAAGTAAAAATAAAAGTCGATCTTAAACAGATCTCAGCAGTGCCTCCAACTTGTCGGGGGGAAATTCTGCCGGGGTCGGCCGGGCCGTCCGCAGACCTCCAGGCAGGGAGGCCCCAACTCCTCCCGTGTGTATCCCAGATAAGATGAGATAGAGTATGAGGCGCACACAAGGAGCAAGGTGACTCTGCTGTTTATTAGACAAAACTGCAGGGATGGGTCAAGGAGCGTACGCGTTCGTCCTGACACACACACAATTGTGGGGCTCGCAGGCCCTTTTTACTGTATTATGACGCGCTACTTGCGTCATTTCAGAAAGTTAACAAAAAACCTATCGCCACTCTTAATTGGATGTTCGAGTGGTAGGGTTAGTATAGCACACATATAGAGAAAGATATTAGTGGATAAGGTGTAGTCAGGTGGTATATCTGGGTTGTCCCTACAATAAGATACATGAAAATTGTTACATGAAGGCTCCTGAGGATTGGCTAAATGTGCTGGCGTCAGTGATAAGAGCCCCAGGTTCTGATTGGTGCACCCATGAGCTTCCCAGCCTGGGACCACCGTCGTTCCCAGCTCTCGGTGTACCTGTAAGTTGCAACAATGTTTCACTATGGGTACATGCAGACAATGTGAGGACTTATTCATAGCTAGACGGGGTACCGTTCCCACTGATGCAGATGTCCATTGAGCCTTTCAAGTGTATCTGCCAGTGTCTCGTAGCGAGGGATCCAGACGCCTCTGTTCTCCAGGGTTTGGCATCTCGTCAGGTTCGGCTTGATCACGTGGGGAGGGACCGTGAAAGAGGCATAATTCTGCACAATTAATATTGTTTTTCTACTGTGCGTCTGGTTTAATTTGTCGGTGTGACTTTAACGTCGGTGCGCGGAGTGCGAGATTGCAACATCGTGCCTTTGATGATTTGCTCTTGGAACGTGGGTTTGCAACATTGCGACCTTGGCTGGTTGCTTCGCCAAGCTCATTCTGTAGGATCAGCAACTGACTCTTGTCTTGTTGATGTCCACGGGAGCTCTTGTTTGAGGCCTACTGTGGCCCGGTGCATAAGTTGTTCGTTTGGTGCACAGGTGCTTTAGGTTATAGGAGCATATAATTCCATAATCGGTATTGTCTTTATTATATTTCTTATCGTTGTACCTGATTTCAAAGAGAAGCGTGAGCAAGCTAATAAAAGTTCATGACGCGTCTTGCGTTTCTGCATTCTGAAAGCCTATATAAAAATAATAAAGATGCACGTCCGTGAATATGCCTGTCGCCTACGTCATAGCACTGAGTATATTCTTCGTGTAGGTTGGTGTGGGAATGTCCAGTGTGTATATTTGTACAGATGTGCTTCCCGTTGTCTAGGTCGTCATGGCATCTCTAACGACGTGTAGATTTTAGTCTAGTTGATCCGTGCCGCAGGTGTCGGCATGGCCAGTGCGGGCTGCTGGGCAAGCAGATGGACACATCCGTATGTTCCTGTACCAGGGTACCTGGTCGTCTGGTAAATGGGCAAACTCTTCTCGTGGCGGGTGTTTAGGTCGTGACCCTCTAGGCCAAGCGCGAGAGGTGAAGGACGGGAGCCTGGTTTTCCATTCTCCCACTTCACTCTGTAGACAGGAGCTCTCCCAACTATCTAGCGCCTACAACCCATGGACAGGAGCTCATACATTAGACTACTCTTTGTGGGCCTGAGCATTGTGCATTAGACGGCCTTCGTCTGTAGACAGGAGCTCTCTCAACTATCTAGCGCCTACAACCCATGGACAGGAGCTCTTACATTAGACTGCTCTTTGTGGGCCTGAGCTTTGTGCATTACACAGCTCCATTAGACTGCATCCCTCTAGAGACAGAAACTCTCTGCACCATGTAGTGCCTACATCCCATTGGACAGGAACTACTGTGTTAGACTACTCCGTTTAGTCCTGAGCTTTGTGCATTCAACTTCCCTGCTCTATAGTAGGAGCTCCCTGCATTATGTAGCGCCTACACCCCATGGGCTGGAGCTCTTGCACTAGGCTTCTCTATATTGGCCTGAGCGTTGGACATTAGACCGTTCTGTTCTATAGACAGGAGCTCTCTTCACTAGACTGCCCCTAGTCTCTACCCAGGAGCTCTCTCCATTACACTGAACATTATACGGGCATCAACCCACACCCACAATTCTTTTCAAATGTAACACGATAACATTTCCTGCCAACGTGCTGCATTTGAAAATAATTATTCTTTTGAATTTGGCGCAAGGGAGTTTAGACGTGGCTGCAAAGTCAGCCATGTCCAAACGTCCCTTGCGCCAAATCGACGGTGCCAGAAAGGCTTCTGCGCCAAAATGGGCATGCCGAACTGACAGCTGCGCCAAAGCGGTCGCGGCAAACCAGCATGCACCGAATCAGCAGCGCCAAAAAGGGGTGTACCGTAGCAAGCGAGCAACACAATAAAGCAGGCACCCTTACATACCCTAAGCAATGTCTATCGCGTTGTGTGTAACCCTTCGTCTCTGACCAATTTACGTTTTTCCCCTTCATATTTGGCTTACTAGCCACCCCCCGCCCCCACAACCTTGCAACCATTGAAGTTATTAGCGCCTCCAAAAAGCTGTTGCTCTATTTCAGTTTCATTCAAAAGACTTCACTCTGGGCAATGTCCACATGCTGGCACTTCCCATCCGTTCCCACCCACCGTTTATCACAGAGACAAACTGGAAATGTACTTGAAAGCAATAGTTGACATTTCCTAAATTTGCGGCTTGACTTGAAAATCAAACTTCGTAGACTTATTAGAATACGTTTACTATCCTTTATGTTTGTGTTAGATGGCTATGGTTCCTCAAATGGATTTTATGATTTGGTGGTAGGGTGACAACATTTTCAAGATATAAAACCCAGTGCATGCCACCAACATAAATGTAGCACTGCAATTTGACAGTGGCTGTCATGACAGAACTTTAGCAGTTCGGTGAGGAATACAACACATTCCCCTGGATGCAAACTGCCCTGATTTGTAGTGACAAGCATGTTAAAAACAAAGGAACTTTTGCTTTGATTGCTATAAAACCAATTCTCAAGCAGCCTCTGTGGCACAATCAGTTAATTCATGTGACAGGTGTTCGAGCTCACCATGGGACGTAAGAGACCTAGTTTAAGTGTTCATTTTAATGTAAAACTACCAAGCTATTCTAATGTTTATTTAATTTTGAACTGTTATGTGGACTTGCTGGTAAATGAGCATTGTGCATCAAGATGTGAAGATTTACTCTTCAAGCAGTGACAGCTGGGATGCTGCCAGTGGCCACCCCCAAAGAAAACAGTATAGGGCTTTTAAACAATAACGAAAATGAGCTTGAGGGGCAGATGGCCCAATTCCGGGATGTCTGGTCACCTGCCTTGGGGGTGGGCACACCACAGCTGTGTATGTGTTGGATACATTTTACTCTCTTGCAGATGAGAAAATTCATTTTTACTCTCCTGAAATTGCATTTACTCTCTAATTTGAAAAAGCATGCGTAAAATACTCCCACCTCAAAATCTTATCTGGAGCACTGCTTGTACTCCCTCGCCAGATGGCAATTCCTCACACAGAGACAGGGAATTAGAACTTGGATTGATTCAAATAGGTTGAGCCGGTTAGAGACTCTTCAAAACCTTTACGTGCCTATGGGGTTAAATAGTCTTGATTCAGTCAATTCAAAACAGCCTCGTAACTCATGCCTGTAGAACTTGCACTTATAATTGCAGCAAAAATGTTTATCTTTACTGCAAAAAACAACTTAGCCCACTTTTGCCATGGTACATTACTGTACAGGTATACGTTAGAATAAAATACACTTTTTAATTAATTTCCTTGTACAGATGTTGTCCTAAATGAACTTAAAACCTTTGTGGACCCTAATTAGAGCACAATTAATTTATATGCGCATAATTTTGCTTTTGAATATTTAAAAACAATATTAGGGTGATATAATTATACAAACTTTCCACAAAATGATACACCAAGATATAAATAATGCATAATACATTCAATTCAATTAATGCTTAATACTTTCTGTTAAAACTAAAAACATTTCATGAAAATCCTTACTGACAGTTACCATTCCTGGATTAAAAAATATATTTTTTTCCTTCACTCAATACTATCCCGACAAGATTGGAAACTAAAATATATTTCCAGGCTGCTTACAATCTCCCAACCTTCACAAAAGCTTTCTTTTACCTTCCCTACTTCCTACTTGTTCAGACATCTTCTTTTCCATCTCCAAATATCATTTTAAGCATATTGTAATTAGCCATATTCAAGAGTATTTGCACTGATACAAAAAAATGGTGGATTTTCATTTCTGATAATCCACAGCTGCTGCTAAAAGGCACCCCAAGAGATATATAAAAATGTGGGTTCTGGTTCAGGGGACACACTTCATTTTAAAAACGACTTGATGGATTTCCACCAAACCAAGCTAGGAAATTGCTGCTTTTTACAACTCTCAGAACGTATTCAATGCAAACTCATCCAGAGGTTTGGGCTTTGGACATGAGCAAAATGTGTGACTTTTCTCTACAGAAAAACAAATACAAAACGTCAAAACACACCAATTTGTCATGCTTTGTACCTTTTGTAATGTACGGCGGATTGGTACCAAAATGTCAATTGTTTTTCCCCTAGGCCTAACAAATTTCCTGGAAAATGTCATACTGATTTGTCGAATGGATGAAAATAGCATGCAGATGGCAAGGCCGTTTGTCAATGTGGACAATTTGAGCTGATTGGTGATTTTTTTTTATTTTTCTACAAAAGCTACTCAGAATTAAGACGTAGAAGGTTCATTCCTATTCTCAATCAGAGTGGTGTTCAATTTATTTTATCCTGCTTGGATTTGTACTGTTAGTAAGTGTGCACAGTATACCACAATCCAGATCATTTGGCACACTTGCGATTTAGAAACTAAACTCCCCTCTGAACTCCATCTCTCGTTTACATAGCAACACGCCATTATAAAGAACGAGGTTTATGATGCGCTTCACAAAAATGCTTGCCTTGCACTCTGATAAATGGTCAATAATCGTTAAGACTTATCTTCATGAGTTTTGATTAATTAGAAAGGTAACTTCTATTAATAGTGTTCGTCATGCTGTTACCTTTGCATATACAGTGTTTTTTTAGCAATAGTTATGTATAATGGATTGGGATTTATATGGAATGCTTGTTGTCATTTTCATATGTTTACGGATAATTCCGAACAGGATATGTTAAATTAGAAAAGTTATTAGTCATATAATTTTTCCAACGTTTTTGGATTATAGGTTTCTCCTTAAATATTCGCTACCCAGATGGTGGAGAGATGTGCTAGGAAGCATGTATCTAACCAAGACTGAATCCAAATGGCTTCTGGCCAACCCAGGGATCCCCTAGTAGTTCCCACGAGAGGTTTTCACACCTCCCCCAGCATGTGAGGGTATCTTTTCAAAGGTTGGGCTGAACCTATAATGAGCAATTGGAGCCTACCCATCAGGTGGTGATTAGGCAAATGAGTTGAAGTGTAGGCAGAGGCCCTTTTATCGCAAGGTGGTAGGACATGAGTGGGGCTAAGGCAGCGTGGGTGCACCGGCTGCAGGAAAATCCTTTGCACCATTTTGATTTCTTCTCACATGCTAAGCTCGCAGTGAGTGTGTGTGTATGTGTGTGTGTGTGTGTGTGTGTGTGTGTGTGTGTGTGTGAGAGAGAGAGAGAGAGAAAGCAATAAAGCAATATGAGACCCTTCCCTTACTGTTCCTGATGAACAGAAAGGACCTCACTGGAAGAGCATTGGCTCCTTCCCTGCACTGAGGTCCAGAGATCGGGGCACTGTACCAAGCGGTCCCTCAGGATACATCATCTGGTAAGGTAGGTGAAGAAAAGAGCTCCATTTCGGAGTCGTTTTTTTAGTGGACTCCCAAAACATTGTAAGTGGAGAGGCAACGCATCTGGCACTTCTGTTGCTCATCAAATCCACAGAAGACGTTGGGCCTGTTGAAGGCATCGCATGATCTTCAAACCGCTAAATAGTGCTGCACAACGCCTCACACTCCTGACTGCCTTCTGAGCTGAGAGCCCTCACTACGCTTGCTGAGCCTGCCTGAAAACCTAGTCAAGAGTTTCCGAGTCCTCCCCATCTCCATCGAACCCTTTGATCCGCTCTCAACAAGGAGATACTTGGGAGAGATTATTGAGTCATTTCGACTCAAGCTGCATTACGCAAACAATACCGATCTTACCACATTTGTTAATACCCATTGCTGTGCCTAAATCCTGATGAGGCAAATTGCCACCTTCGAACCGCAGCTCCAAGAGAAGACCTGCTTGAAATGCTGTTCACCATTCTAATAAAGATTGAGAGAGTCACACATTACCAGCTGTTCTAGGTTTTTTTACCACTGACCTTTCCCTTGAGCCCTAGTGACTGGTTAGTTCCCATGGCCCTAGTTTAATAAAGACGCTATGGATGATCAGTTTAGCGGGGTAATGTTGCCTAATTTTTCCCTTCTGAATTATAAGCATTCAGCGTTCATATTTCTATGTATGGTTTGTATTTTCTTTGTGCTTTCCTTGCAGTGGTGGGTTTTTAATATGTTAAGTAATGTGATGTGTGTTTTCATACAAAATTGGTTTTTACAGAACTTGCTTGAAAATGACTTTTATTTTGTGACTTGTAGCATTATTGTTTCCGCTGCAGTTCCACATCTCTGGGTGGCAGTGCCACGCGACCCCTCCCTTCCCCGCCCGCCCCCTCCCCGCAGGATGTAAGGTGTTCACGGATGGTTCGAAAGATCCAATGTCTGGGTGAGTGGGTATGGCGTATTATCTGGAAAGCACTGGGGAGTATAAGGTGGGGCGACTGACCAATGAAGTGCCTTTTTTTGTACGGCTTAGTTGGTGGCGATTGCATTGGCGATTGATAGGGTGTGCCAGTTGGGGTATGAGAAGGTGGTGGTGTTCTCGGATTCATTGAGTGGGTTGCAGGCGATTGTGGCAGGGGATGGTGATAGGAAGGATATGATTTTGGACATCAGGAGGAAGATTGATCGGTGTGTGTGTGGGGGAATGGATTTGGAGTTGGCGTGGGTCCCCAGTCACAGTGGCATTTTGGGTAATGAGTTGGTGGATCTGGCGGTGGGTGAGGGTATGAGGAGGGGAGCGGTTGATGTGAGGTTGCCTTTGAGTGTGGATGAGGTGAAGGCTGTGGTGGTGAGACGGGTCATGGATGAGTGGCAGGAGAGGTGGGTGAGTGGGGTGAAGGGCAGGTGGATGTTTGGTGTTCGTGGGAAAGTGTCGGTGAACGTGGATGCGGGGAGTCTGGAATGGAGGAGGGGGGAGGAGGTGATGCTGAATTGGTTGAGGATAGGGCATGTGGGGCTGAATGACTGTCTGTTTCGAGTGGGGAACAATGAGTCAAGGGACTGTGCTGTGTGTGGGGTGCCTGAGACTGTGGGACATTTTCTGCTTAGGTGTGAGAGACATGTTGAGGAGAATTGATGAGGGTTTGGTTTTCTGCGCTGGGTGTGGCTGAGCTGAGTGGGAAGGCTTTACTGGGAGGTGACGGGGTGAGAGGCAGGAGGAGGAGCAGTGTGCTGTTGGATTTAGTGAGGCAGACGGGCGGTGGGAGGAGTTGTGAGTTTATGTGAGCTAAGTATTGATTGGTGGGTTAGGTGCACATCATCCTTTAGGATGGGGAAGCTCCTGCGTGGGTCTGCCCACGCATTCGATAATTAAGAAGAAGAAGAAGGAGATGTACTCTGCAGGTTTTCTGTTTTTACCCTTATGACAGAAAAACCTCTGAGCAGAATCGTGGTGCAATCAATATAGCGCATTGAAGCCGTTGCTCCTTCTTGTACTTCTTCTGGCAAAGAGATGATTTTCTCAGTGCCATAAAAAGCAGTAACGAGCATTGCTATTTTGTGAAGACTGCAAGAATGAAGAGACTGAGGAGAATTCCTAATCTCAAATGAGGTTATCTTTGATCTGAATCCTCTCCCGCTTTGATGTTAAGCTTGAATTGGGGAACTGTGCATTTTATGCTTCACTAGAGTCCATACATTGCTGAATAGCCCATGTTAAAACCACACTGATATAAACACTGTTCCAACAGATTTCATTTTGCCATTCAATACTGATTACTTATCTGCTCTTGTTGAACGTCATCATATCTACATGAATTCAATTAAAGCATTCTGTTTTTCGGCAAAATAGCGTAGACATTCACTTTTCCCATTTAATTATGCGTTGTATTGTATTTGTGATACTGCACATAATCTACTGAAAGATGGGTCTTGGCTGCTCATCCGCAGCTAGGGTACACGGGAAGAGGACATTGAAGGGAGGAAACGCTTTTTATTCACAGAAAATACATTAGTGCCACAGATACCAAGCAGGTGTGCTAATCGCCACAATGCCAAGAGTGATGGGCCTTGGGTCTGCTAACTTTGGTTATGGGCTGTTACCACCAGGCTCAATCCTTGATGTGTTTCTTGCACTGGATCGCAGGGAAGGTGCTACTGGGGTTTCAGCCTATATGCCTGTTACAGCAGGCCTTTTACGTCCAAGGCCTCAGGTTCATCAGGGACAAATTCACAAACTAAGACAAGCTTGCTATTCTGCTCCAGTGGTCGAAGGTAGCGGGAGCGGTTGGGAGCGGTGCTCCTCTACTTCTTTTTTAATTAAGCTTCACTATTCCTATACTTTTATTTTAAAAAGAAACCGTTCCGGAACGATTTCATTTTGAAATAAAAGTGTAAGAAGAAGTTCATCCTTGCACTTCAGCGCACTGCATCAGGGGTAGGTGGGAGAGGTGGCTTTCATCTTTAGCGTGCCCATTCAGAGGTGCGAATGGTGGATGATTATAAAGGGGAGGGTGTGTAAAGCTACATGCTGTGGGGGCAACAAATAAAGTTAATGGGGTCATTTTAAATGATTTTTGCATTTTCTTTCGCTGTGTTTCTTTCCGCCTTTACACAGTCGTGGTGGTAAAATTGAGGAAAGGTGGGACCCAGTTGCGGGGTTTGTACTGGGTGTGGGAGGGGGTGTGGGGACAGCGTTTGTGGGGGGCAGTCCATCAGGGAACATAGTTCCACTACTTCTTTTCGTACACTTCGACCACTGCTCTGCTCTAATAATCTCAATGTATTGTTGGTCCCTAGACTTGAGAGACCTGGTGAAGGAGGTTGATCCTTTCAGTCCCCTGCTGCTAGACTCTGGAACAATCTACTAGAATATAAATCTAGCATATACATTGGAAATCTGTTCAAGACCACCATTGTCTTCATTTTACAACAGGATTCTGCAACCTGTGGTTCTCCAGATGTTTGGACTGTGACTCACATCCTTGCCATTGACTATGCTGTTTAGGGCTGATGGTAGTTGTAGTTAAAAACATCTGGAGAGCCAAAGATTGTACATACCTGATTTAGAGGAATGCTCATAACGACTATGTATGTTAATTAATGCACTTGAGGTGCCTCCTCATAGGTAGTGATGAGCCATTTCTAGAGTACCAGGTGGGGTCCCATCAATGGCGTCAGAAAACTTTCTAAGTTCCAGCTGACACAACATATCATTACTGTCAACATTCATGATTGTGGCATCCAATCCCACGTTAAATGCAGCTCTCCTTAATCCACATGCCATCCAATATAGGGCCACCTATGTCAGACTGACTCTTTTCCTCAAATATGCCACTGGAGGGACCTCCTATTTTGTTTAATGCTTCTTGATCACAATAAGGACAATAACATCCCAATTAAGTATTGTAATCCTCATTACTCCAAGGCTGGTAACTTTCATCACAGTACTCCCATATGAGGTGCTCTGCCTGGTCCCCAGACGGTGCAAAGCCGTTCCATTCTTTTGATGGGGTCATGCTCCCTTCCCAAGCCCATGCCATCTGACCTCCCTGCAAAAAGTAATGTCATGTAATCCACTCCCAAGCACACACACATCTGTGGCTCTGCTCGGCGCGTCCAGTATGGTGTGAGTAATGTAACAAGGGCTACCAGTCTTTGAGTAATGAGGATGACCATACACGATCGAGACTTAGGTCCTCATTACAAGTGAGCTTGTCTGGAATTAAGATGCAGCCAACAACGTTACTAGCACCTTTTTCTGAGTCTGCCGGTAAGGGCTGTCAACTACTAGTAGGCCTGACCTGTCGGTCGTCCAGGCCACTACCGGCAGATACATCACTGAAACTCTGGCACCGTTAACAACAGTGCCAGTGCTTCAGTGTTCCCATTCCCATGGAGTTCTAGGAGACTCCATGGGAATGGGAACTTACCATTCTGCCGACGCCCATAATATCTTGGTATTACCAGAATATCAGACAGTGGAAACGGCAAGCGAAGGTGGCTGCTACCGGCGAACTCATAATGAGGCCCTTAGCCTCCTTATCTGGAGACCCTTGTCACACTCTTCACATATGATGAGCTGCATGAGCAGAGTAAGGGTAGCAGGCAAAGCCAATAATCATGCACACGCTGTTGTACAAATACAACCCCAGTGATTTATTTCTACAAGAAAATGCATCAATATACAGTCAAATATTGGGCATACATCCTAAACATTGTTTCTACCACCGAAGAAATCCCCCTCACTCTGACCCAGTAATGCAAGATTTAGGTGTTTGGAGAAGGAATGATCCGACACAACCCAGGACCGATACGACATGGAATGTAGTTCTTTTTCCCCACCACACCATTTCTGATATGATGTTCAATGATGCAAATAAGTGGACCTTGTTGATGACCCTCGGGACTGCAAAACAGCTTCGATCACCATTTGACAAGCCCAATAATCGTAGTCATCTCCTCTCAACCTCAGGCTTCTAGCCTCAGCTTGCACAAGACGTGTACCTGCAGATTCAGGGACCTTAGGGGTGAGGGATGGACTGAAGGAGAGTGGGCCCTGCAAGTGTAGACCCAAAAGGAGGGGAAACCAGGCCCCTCTAGACCAGTAAGGGGCCACCGCGATTATCTCTGCTAGCATGTCCCTGAAATGCAGGAGCGCTCTCTGAATTACTGTAAAGAGGGGAAAAGGCATACTGGTAGAACAAGGGCAGCAAAAGGCATCTATCCTCCATGCCAGTGGGTCCATTGCTACAGTGAGGTACCAGAGCAAGAGAGGGGTGCAACACCAGGAAAATAGGTCTAGAATTGACTGACATTCCACTTTTCTTGGTGATATGTTGCAAGGCTTTGCTCCAATGGCAGTATTCTTTTTTTTCGAATGGCAGTATTCCAGTGAGAAGGCCTGAGACCTGCTCAGAAAATTCCAGATTGTTCATTTGCTGAATGCGACATGCAGTTAGGGTAAGAAGGTTTTGTTTCATCCAACCCAAGATTTGAGTTGCGATGGATACTAGTAATGGAGACTTTGTGGCTGAATTGTGAATAATATACACTTTGTTGTGATGTCCTTCCTGATCATGACTCTAAGCCTCGATAGGAGACCATAGGACCATTGCTTGCATGTGTTCCTGAAACACCAACAGTTCTCAGGTTTAGGCCTTCTGCCTTCTTAGGAGATTTGCCAGTCGTAGCTGTATCTTGTGTGCCCTGCTGAAAGGGAGGCACACCCTACCCACATCTCTGTGTAGCTGGATCCCGACTGAACACAATGATCTTATTACCATCACATTTAATTTCTGGAAGTTGATCAGGAGGCTAGTAACTGGATGGTGGATGAGAATTGTGCCCGTAGGATGTCTTCTGATAGTGCAATTAGGAGCCAGTTGTCAAAGTACAGAAAACATCACATCTGCTTCAAGCAGAATGCGTACAAAGGATGCCGTAACCTTGGTGAACACCCTAGGATGTTTTCTTTCCAAGCGGGAGCACTTGCTATTGACAGTGCATACGCACAGAGACAAACCTGAAAAATCTCCAGCAGCTAGGATGGATTGCAATGTCATGGTAGACATTCTGGAGATCTAATGCTGCCATATAAAGGCCTGGCTGTAGCAGGGGAATCACTGGCCCTCATTCCGAGTTAGGACTACACCATGGAGTAAATAGCTCCATGGTTGGCAACCATGGAGCTATTTACTCCATGGAATACCGGCATGGTGAATGGAGTAATTACCGGTCCATTCCAAGGTTGGATGGACCGGTAATTCCCCATTCACCATAGCCCTTCCCCAACCCCATTTCTGCCCCCATAGGGCTCAATGGGAATGGGGAAGGAGGTAATTACGGCACCGTAAATTACGGTGCCGTAATTTACTCCAAGGTCACTTTGCGGGTCCCGTAATTTACTCCTGCTAAAAGCAGGAGGTAAAGAGGGACCCGCAAAGGGAACTCGGAATACGGAGGTAAGGGATTACCGCCATCGTTGCCCTTACAGGCGCCGGTAATCCCTTACCTCCAACCTCGGAATGACCCCCACTGTCTGAATGTGTCCATCTTGAACTTGACCTTCTTGACCCACTTGTTCAGCATTTTCAGGTCGCTGACCAGGCAGAACTTCCTTAAAGACTTCTGAACTAGTAAGAACACCAAGTAAAATCCCTTCTCTATGTCTTAGAGGGGAAATGGACTGATAGCATTCTGTTCCAAGAGTTATCTGACCTGTTCCATGAGAGCAGGCTTGTGGTTGTAAGCTGTCATCACTACCCCTGAGTCTGGCGTAGAGTGATGCAACTCTTTCAGGTAACCAATGGCGCTACTCTGAAAACCTACTTGTCACGGATCTGTATTCTCCAAACCTGGGTGTAATGCAGTAGCCTCCCCCCTATTTAGGCTGAGCTTGCTACATAGTCAGGAGTGCAGAGTCTTCTGGTGCTTCTGCTGAAGGGACCTCAGATATGACTTGGCCTTCTGCTAGGGCCTGTATCCTACCAATAGGTGCCTGGTACCCTTCACTGCCAGAGGAATGGTTTGGTACCCTTTGTATGTGGAGGTCAACTTACCCTGAAGAAGAGGGTGATGAAGAATGATCTTCTTGAGCACTATATGCATTTTCCAGTCCATAACGTAGATGTTGGCCTGAGCGAGAAAATGGTATGATCCATGTGGCCAGCTGCAATAATGGTGTCCATGATGGTAACGTAAACCAACTGTGACTGCAGCCCTAGATGGAACAGGGTTTCTGCACAATCCTCCTCTGCCTCCATCTTCTTACAAAGGATTTGAAAGTCCTGCAGCATTGATTGTGCCACATAAAACAGCTATATACTCGCTCGGAGTGACAGGTTGACCCTTGCAAATGCTCTCTTGAGTGATGCATCCCACTTTTTGGCAGTTGTATACTTTGGAGCTTTGTCCTTGGCAACCATGGATGACTTCCATGCTAGATCCGGCATCTGGGAATCCACTTTGACCGCTGCTGACAAGGCAAGCCTCTGCTCTCTCCACCGGCTATCTTTCATCAGGAACATTGGGAGGGCTGCTTGCTGAAGCATTTTCTATTCCCTATCCAGGGCTTTCTTGATAATCTTAAGCACCAGTTCTTGTTCTGCTTCCTGGGTATTATGCTAGTCTAGGCAGTCTTGCTGCTCCTACTCTGCCAGAGGGGGGAACTCCAGGTTTTCCCTGATGTGTTTGAGGGTCACTGGTGTCTTTGCCATGGTAATATGTATGTGCTTGGATGGACCCTCCTCATCATCTTCCTCCACGACAGGGGGCCTTTTCTGACATGCTTTCTCGTCTCTTCCACCAGAGAAGCCTGCATTAGACCCTCCAGTTCTTGCAGGGTTTCAGTAGAAAATGAGACACCTTCCTTGCAGCAGACCCATTGGCCCTGCTCTGGATGTGGTGCCTGTTACTTTTGGGAGATGGGAAGGAGGAAGTAGAGTGACATCTCCCCATAATTCTCCTTCCCCTGGCAGAATGTCGGGTGCACCTCCTGCAATCCATCCTGCCCAGCACTAATGATGCCACTCGCACCTACCTTCTTGGAGCCATGTCCATAAATGTCCACCAACGACCTGCCGCTATTAGGTGACAGCACTGATGGAGTCACCTTATCAGAAGAGATTTTCTGGCATCCGAGGACCTGCTCCCAATGCTGGTACCACAATCTTCATGACCAACAAAGTGGTCCCTGCCTCCCATTTGATAGGCTTGCAGCCCTGTGTGCAAATTCCGCCCCCAGACATGGTAGGCGAACCAGAAGAAAAGAGAATCCTGACTTCAGAAAGAAATCATAGTACAGCAAAAATTGCTTTTGCTCTAAATGTGTGCATGTGTGCACAACATCTTGATGTCAGTGTTGTTTTACAGCGTCGTGGTGTGCAGAATCCATTTGTTTGGATGATGCTAGACCAACCATGCAATCGTTATCCTGTTTGTTGTGGTGTGGGTAGGTGTTGCCTATGGGGGTGACGCACCTTTAATAAATCAAAGACGCAGAGCGTTAACATGCATGTCTTCCATTATTGAACTTCAACAGAACTCTGCCCTTGGCCCGCCTCCCTCAACTCGTCACTACCCTTTACCCTGCATCACTTCCCTTTGCCCCAACAGTCCACCTCTCCGTGTCCATGGAAATGTCAACGTGACATCTCTCTCCTTTTTAAACAGTCACCAGGATTCCACAACAGGTGGGCATCTGATGCGGGTCTCTATCCCATTTCTTCAATCCAGCGGCACGGCTTATTCCGAGCCCGCTGAGGACGTGAACTAATTAGTTCTGGAGGCCTTGCACTGACTTTGCAATCTGCAGGACTCTCTGAATCTGAGTCCTCCGTGGCACCATGATCTCCCTGATATGGATCATCTGAGGCATAGTCAATGGGAACAACCACGCGCCCACTTAGTTGGCGTGACCCCAACAGTGGGATTCCCTTAAAGTGGCATGTATTTCGGGTGACGGGACCTTCCGTGCATTGCGCCATGATCATGGATCCCTTCTTTTGAGTGACCAGCAATGGTTCCTTCTGGAAGATAGAGGTGCGCTTGTGAGTCTGTGGTTGCCTTACAGCTACATCTCCCACCTCGATCTGGGGCTCCCGTGCCCCTCTACACTGGTCCACATACTCCTCATTTGCTCCTTGGCGGCCTCGTCTTGTTCCCTCATGTCCCTGTCGAGGTCCAGTGCCTGGTCACCCTTCTTGGCCTGCGGGATTCTTGTTTGGATGTCTCTTCCGAACCTGACTTCAACGAGTGTTCTCCCTGTGGTACTGTGGGGAGTGTCCCTGTAGTCTTGCATCAATTGGTTCAATACCTGTTCATAAGGCTGCCCCGTGAGCTTGGCAATTTGGAGCGCCCTTTTTAAGTTGGCCATGAACCGCTCTATCATTCCGTTTGCCTGAGGCCACAAAGGGGTTACTTTCCGATGGTGAAACCCCATGTAGTTCTCAAATTGTGTGAACTGATGCCCGTTGAATGGGGGTCCATTGTCTGTCTTGAGCACTCTTGGAATCCCATAGGCGCAGAATATGCGGTCGAGTGCTGGGATGACGTGATGAGCGGCTGTCGAGGATATGAGTTGGTCCTCCAGATATTGGGAATACCATTACCGCTAGCACATACTTCCCTACTTCGATGGACCCAAAGAAGTCTGAGGCCACCGCTTCCCATATTCCTTGTAGAAGTTCCAACATATTTAAGGGTTCCGGGTGCCGGTTATGCGTTGATGAGGCTGCATGTGGGGCAGGACTTCAGGGCTTCTTCCACCATGGAGTCCATGCTGGGGAACCACACTTTCTGGCGAAGCATGCTCTTGGTCGACACCATCCCTCTGTGATTCTCATGGGTGAGCTTGATGACTTTTGCCCGTAAGGATGGCGGAATCATCAGCTTGCAGTCCTTCAAGAGAAGGTGCTCATAGGAGAGCGCCAGTTCATCTTTCACCTGCACCAGTTGTTCTACCTCGGTGTGCACTGGGTCCCCGGCCGCTCTCCCCCTCTCTCTGGTCCTCCTCCACATGCCAGATGTCCCTCGCAGATGATTTGGCAAGCTGGGTCATTTTCCATCTCCCAAGCTACCATTTCGGTGTTCATTCCTTCCAGGGTGGTTTGATGTGTGAGGACCGAAGGTACCTGTCCGCTACTGAGGTTTCTGGCGTGCACCCCTCCCGGGGTCTTCTGGAAAGAAAGTCTGCTGGGTTTTCTCCTTTCCATGGCCAATGCACGATCTTGAAGGCATAAGTCTGCATCCGTAGCCCCCATCGGGCTATTCGAGGTGGCATTTTCGCCTGGGGATTCCCATATAGGAATAGTAAGGCCTGATGATCCGTGATGTTATGTTATGTTATTTTGCATTTATATAGCGCCTTATATACCATTGGTATGGTCTGAAGGCGCTGATAGGTTGAACGCCCTTGGGAACCGAAGTTCAGGTCAGTAGAGAGAGTAGAGGGAGTCCAAAAGTGCGTGTGTGTGCACCAGGTATGTGTGCAGCTGGTGCGGAAATCGAGTGGTAGCTGCTTCTTAACTGTAGGTGTGGTGGTTGAGAGGTCAGGAGTATGTGTTCGCTCTGGTCGGTTTTACCCAGAACGAGTGTGGCTGCGTTAGGCCTGAGGAGAATGCCTGGCTGTGGGGTGTGCAACCAGCAATGGTTACTTAGAGTGATGTGGAGTAAGCGGGAAATGTAGATATGAGAACAGTTATACCGAATGATGTCATAGTATCTCTGTGTTCTAGATGAGTGGTGGTGTAAGGGGGAGAGTAAGCGTGGGGTGTGGTATGATGTATGTTTGCAAGTGTTTCGTTCATTCCAAAGCATATTAAGTATCGTCCGTTGCACATATTCGTCCGTTCCTCATACTCATCCGCTTCACAGATTCGTCAGTTCATTATCATTGTCTAGTTCACACCCTCGTCCAGTCCGCACACTCGTCCAGTCCGCACGCTCATCCAGTCCGCACGCTCGTCCAGTCCGCACGCTTGTCCAGTCCGCACACTCTTGTAGTTTATACTCATCTAGTCTGGATACCGGCTCCAGATAGGGCACTCGTTCAGTCCACAATGGTCGTCCGGTCCATCCACTCATCGGAAAAGCCAACTACTCGTCTGCTCTGTCTGTTCACCCATTCCATACACTCATATGCTCTATGTTTTTTGTCCGCTCCATGGATTCATCTGTTGGGCACACTCGTCCGCACCACACATTTACCCGCTTCACCCAATCATCCGCTCCATATATACATCCGCATCCGACACTCGTTCGTTCCATATACACATCCGTTCCATACGCCCATCCACGCTACACATTTACTTTTTTTCGCTCTCCTCATTCATCCGCTCTCCACAATCATCCGCTTCGCACTAGTCTGCTCTCCACACTTGTCCCTTCTCCATGCTCCTCAGCTCTCTTCTGGTCCCCACGCTCGACCGCTCTCCGCACTCAACCGCTCTCCGCACTCAACCGCTCTCCACACTCATCCGCCATCCACTCTCCACAGTCGTCTGCCATCCGCTCTCCACAGTCATCCGCTCTCCAAAGTCATCCGCTCTCCACACTCATCCGCTTTCCACACTCATCCGCTCTCCATACTCATCCGCTCTCCACACTCATCCGCTCTCCACACTCATCCACTCTCCACACTCATCAACTCTCCACACTCATCCACTCTCCACACTCATCGGCCATCCGCTCTCCACTCTCATCCGCTCTCCATTCTCATCCGCCATCCGCTCTCTATTCTCATCCGCCATCCGCTTTCCACACTCACCCGCTCTCCACACTCATACGCTCCCCACACTCATCCGCTCTCCATTCTCAACTGCTCTCCATTCTCAACCGCCATCCGCTCTCCACACTCATCCGCTCTCCACACTCGTCCGCCCTCCGCACTCGGCTGCCCTCCGCACTCGGCCGCTCTCCGCACTCGGCCGCTCTCCACTCTCATCCGTTCTCGACACTCATCCGCTCTCCACTCTCATCCGCTCTCCACTCTCATCCGCTTTCTGCACTCATCCGCTCTCTACACTCATCCGCTCTTCACACTCATCCGCTCCCCACTCTCATCCGCACTCCACTCTCATCCGCACTCCACTCTCATCCGCACTCCACACTCATCCGCACTCCACACTCATCCGCACTCCACACTCATCCGCTCTCCACACTCATCCGCTCTCCACACTCATCCGCTCTCCCCACCCATCCGCTCTCCACCCTCATCCGCTTTCCACAACTCATCTGCTTTCCACAACTCATCTGCTCTCCAGTCTTAACCGCACGCTTCTGTTTAGTGTATTTGTCTGTTCTGTACGCTTCATCCATTCTAACTGTTTCATTTATGTCAATCACTGTATTCCCTTCTCATTCATTATGTCCCTTTCATCGGTTCAGATCTCCAAGTTTCTCAATGATTTATTCCTATTTTCTGTTTCACTGTTTTGATCTACTTTACTCGTTTAGGCCTGTTTTGTGTTTCTAGTTTACATTCGAGTTTATTTAGCTGTCACTTCTCGCTTCATGTAGTTTGATGGGTCGGTATTATTGTGATGATGCTAGATTGGTTTTATGGGAAGAGCCAGGTTTTCAGTAGTTTGCGGAAGGACGTTATGTCCTCAGTTAGGCGGATGTGGGGTGGGAGTGAGTTCCACAGGGTTGGTGCCAGGGCAGAGAATGATGATCCGCCTAGCCTGACTGAGTTTGTCTTGGGAATTACTAGGAGGCCGGCTGAGCTTGATCTTAGTGTGCGAGTGGGATGATAAGGTATTAGTTTGTCTTGAAGATATTGCGGTCCAGTTTTATGCATTGCTCTATGGGAGAGGCATAAGGTTTTGAAAGCTACCCTACGGGCTACTGGAAGCCAGTGCAGTGTTTTAAGGGCTGGGGATATGTTGTCTCTTGGGTTAGGCGCAAGTAGCATTTTGGCCGCCGCGTTTTGTGCTCTTTGGAGTTTATTCAGTTGGTAGGCATGGATTCCGAGGTATAGGGGGTTTCCGTAGTCCAGTCTGGATATAACGATTGATTGGACAGCGGAGACTCTGTTGGGAAATGAGAGGTATGGAAAGACGCGCCTAAGGTTTTTAAGGTGGTAGTGGCAGGACTTTGAGACATGGTTGACTTGGCGCGAGAGTGTTAGGTCAGAGTCTAGGGTGCATCCGAGATTTTTTACTGTTTTGGAGGGTGTAGGTGAGTTGCCCATGGCGGGTGGCCAGGGTAGTGGGTGCGGAAGAAGGTCGGAGTTGCCGCAAACCATGATTTCTGTTTTGGAGGGGTTTAACAAGAGGTGGCTTTGGGTCATCCAGCGCTCTATGTTTACAAGGCAGGATGCCATGTCGGGTTGGGAGTTGGGTTTCGAGTTCAGGAATTTTAGAATTAGTTGAGTGTCGTCGGCGTAGTTGTAACATAGGATGTTGTGTGAACAAATTATTGGTGGGAGGGTGGTCAGGTAGAGGTTGAACAGGAGGGCGGATAGACATGCTCCTTGAGGGACTCCCGTGTCGACTGGTCGAGCTTGGGAGGTAAAGCTGGAGAGTGTTGTTATTTGGTGCCTGTCTTTGAGGAATGAAGCTATCCATTTAAGAGCGGTTCCATGAATTCCTAGGGAGTGGAGGCGGTCTAGGAGGATTGAGTGATTGATCGTGTCAAAGGCAGCGGATAGGTCGAGAAGGATTAAAGCGGCACATCCTGCGGAGTCTGCTGTCATTTTAAGGTCGTCCCAGATCGAGGTTATGGTTGTTTCGGTTCCGTGCCGAGTTCTGAAACCTGATTGGGCGGGGTCAAGGAGATTGTTGGCTTCGACAAAGGCGTTTAGTTGGGAGTAGGTGGTTGTCATGATCACTGCTTCCAAGGAGCCAGGACCAGCCCAACGTCCTTGGAAGCAGGCCCCTAACCCTAATCCTAGGCACCAGCCGGTCCCCACTGGGACCTTTTGGACCTTGTCCTGGCGCCGGTGGCACCAGGCTCATCAAAACCATCGGTCCCGGCACTGGAAGCGCCGGGCTCATAATATGTGTGAAGATGCTTGGGTGGACTTACCTGCAGCAGACCATGCTGCTTACTTACCAGCCACTTAGAAGTCCTCTGTGAACAGGAACTACTTTCTTACCTGGGTGGGGCAAGCTCCACTCCCTGGATACAGCACTGGAACTCCTTCTGGAACTGGAACTCTTTTCTTACCTAGGCGGGGCCGTGGAGGAAGACGCCTCATCACTCCAAGGCTATTTAAACCACACCCGATAGATGAAACGTGCTTCGCGTTATTCTGCATCTGCAGCAGAACGCTCACCGAGTCTGTTCCAGCCTTTCTTCTTTCGATCCTGAACCTGCAAGAATTATACTTACCATTCCTGTATCCAGTCAACAGCAGCACCTGCAAAGACAAGAAACAACAGGTTAGCAAGGCAACCTTTACACGCAGTGCTTATTCACCTGATCCATCGGCTGCGGCCATTTCTTCACGCTGCACCTCCGCCTGTGAAGACAAAAGCATTGTTATTACTTACCGAACCTCCGCAAATTCCGGATTTCTTCACGCTGCAGCGCCGCCTGTGAAGACAAAAGCATTGTTATTACTTACGGGCATTCCGCGGACTCCGGCGCTGCAAACCAACATCTGAAAGACAAAAGAAGAGACATTAGACAGGTATTTACTTACGCCCATCGCGCTCGTTGCAATAGAACGCCTGCAAATACTCTGGCGTCTCTTCAGCACGAACTAAGCTGCAAGGGAAAAAGACAGTTACAGCGCTTGCATTTACTTACGCATTTCCAGGCGCTTCACTCCATCTTCCATCTCAAGAGTCCTGCAAGACAAAAAGGGAAAAGCATTATACAGAGTCCTGTTCAATATTAACGTGCTACGCACCTAAAGACTATAAAGACTATAAAGACTATAAAGACTAAAAGGTGTCCAGAAACTCACCGCTCGTGCAGTTAACGACGGTAACGATCCTCTGAGTTCAAGAGGCCTATGTTTCACCAGTGAAGGAACTGGCAACGGCACCCTGCACCAGATGCAGATGGAGAGTCCAGCATTCACCTATCTAAGGTGAGCACGTTGACCTGGGGGCTCTACGGAGAAGCTAGGAAGAGAGAGAGAGAGAGAGAGAGAGGGACATTCAACAACCCAGACCATTAACCCCCATATTCTTTCACCTGCAGAAACCTCACCCTTTGAGTTCGACACACAGTGCGAAGAGGTTCGACCCCAGAAGCCAATCGAGTCCTGCACATCACTTTTCGAGTCACAGACACCTTCCTGCCAAGACAAGCGCCTCCGTGGGAATCAGGTGAGCGTTACAGTGGTTCGGTCAATGAGTTTGGCAAGGAATCTGGTGTTTGAGATTGGGCGGTAGTTTTTGGGCTCGAGAGGGTCCAGCAAGGGTTTTTTAATTAGAGGTTTGACGTGTACCATTTTGAATGCTTCGGGAAAAATACCGGAGGAAAGGGAGGCATTTATGATAGATCTTGCGTGTTCTCCAGCGCTGGTGGAAGCAAAGATTTCTTTAAGGGTTGTGGCTGGGCAGGGGTCCAGAGAGGATCCAGATGGTTTGCGGGCAGATAGAAGTTTGAGAAATTGTTCTGGTGATATTGGACTAAAGGATTCGAACGTTGGTTGAGTAGAGGTTGCATTTGACGGGCTGGCCGGTATGGGAGGGGGATTGTTAATTGGTTGTATGAGAGCCAGTTTGGTGTTTAGAGTTCTTGTCCTTTCAATAGCTGTGGTGTAAAAGTGGAGGGAGAGTGAGTCACACAGTGATTGTGACGGGGTCGGGACGGTTGTATTACAAGTTGGGTTGGTGAATTCGGAGATGATTTTTTTGAGTTCTTTGCTTGGATTTTTGCAGTTTAGGATTCGGGTGTTGTAGTGGGCTTTTTTAGCTTTCCGGATTTCAGCCTTGTAACGGTACAAGTGTCGGGCCAAGGTGGTCCTGCTCTCGAGGGTTTTCTCTTTTTGCCAATTGCGTTCTAGGTATTTGTAGTGTCGTTTACTGGTCTTCAGCTCAGGAGTGAACCATCTGGGGAATGGGCCACAGCGGGTTGATGGTTTGCATGGAGGGGTGAGTCGCATCAGAGATGTGTTGAGCCATGAGTCAAAGGCCTCAGGTGTTAGTTGGTTGTTAGGGTGGCAGGTAGGTGGTGGAGACTGGAGGAGTGCCTCGGCTAGGTCCGGGGTGATTATTAGTTTTTTCCAGCATTTTCGAAGGTTAGGAGGTTCAGATGCGGGTAAGGGTAGGGGGCTGGGTGCGGGGATGGCAAACGAGAGAATGAAGTGGTCGGACCAGATGATAGGAGTGGGGGGCTTTAACCGAATCTGGTTGTTGGAGCTAAAGATGGCGTCGAGAGTGTGTCCTTTAAAATGAGTCGGTCCGTTTATGTGGGGTTGGAGATTAATTGCATCTAGGCCGTCAATCAGGGCGTGTGTCATAGGATTGGTGGGGATGTCGAGCCATATGTTGAAGTCTCCGAGAAGGGTGAGGTTGGTATGGTTTATTTGGAGGGTGGCAACAGAGTCGCAAAGGTTGTTTGCGAAATGTCTCTCGTAGCCAGGGGGCTTGTAGATTATTAGGAAGGTGTGTGAGAGCGACGGGGAGAGAGATAGTTTAACGAGGAGGGATTCACAGGATGGAATGGAGGGTTGGTTGTCCATGATTGAGGCGCAGAAGAGAGATTTGAAGACAAATGCTACCCCCCTCCTCTGGATGGACGGTTCAGTGGGATAAGGCAGTAGTTGGGCGGAAAGGCTTCATTTGCGATTGGGCTGAACTCATCAGAGAACCAGGTTTCGGTGATGAAAACTAGGTCTGGTTTGACGGAGGTGAGGAGGTCGAAGATGCAGTGTCTCTTTTTTGCTGCAGAGCGGGCGTTAAATAGGATACAGTTCACATCGGCAGGGAAGGTTGGTTTTGGTGCTGGAGCGGGATTGGGCGGCGGGGGAGAGAGTGGAGGGAGAGGGGTAGGGTTGGTGATGCTAGGGAAAAGAGGGCGAGCCGGGAGTTTTGCTGACTTACGGCGGGGTTGGGTGGATGTGTGTTGTGAGATGATCGGGTTTGGGGAGGGGGATTTGAGGACGGGGGGAGGGCGGTTGGGAGTTTCGGAAGCGGTTGAGGAGAAATCGAGGGAGAGGGGTTTCAGGAAGGGAGAGGCCACGGGGGAGGGGGGAGATTGTGGGAGAGAGGTGGTGGGTCGAGACAAGGGAGGCGAGGAGAGCAGAGAGGTTGAGGGGGACCAGGAACGCTTCCTCTTTGGTTTCTTTGCTGCGATTGGTGTGAGAGAGAGGGAAGGGGGGTGAGAGGGGGAGACTGAGGCAGCTTCGGTTCTCGCTAGGGCTAGGCGCGCAGTTTTTAGGGAGGGGAAAGGGTGCAGTCGGGGGGGAAGGTGGCAGGGGTTTGATGGCAAGGTGGGGGGTGGGTGACTGCAGGGTGGGGTGTGGTAGTGGGGGGAGCGGGCATGGGCCGTGCTGGCAGGTCGGCAGTGGGGTTCAGCAGATGAGCGGTCTTGGGGTGGGTGGCACGCCATCGTGCCCCCCTGGCTTGGTGTTTGGTGAGGGTGCTGGCAGGGATTGCGGAGGATGGTGGGTTGTCTTGGGGGGGGGGGAGAGGGCAGATCGGAGAGTGGAGGGGGTCCATGGGAGTCGTTTCTGACGGGCACTGGTGGAGTTGGTGCGCTCATGATTGGTGTGAGCTTTGGGTTGGGTATACTACTGAGTTGAGCAACTTTTCAGAGAGGCTAATGGGCGCAACTTCAAATGTAGTTGGGTATACTTCTAAATGCAGGTGGGAACAGTCCTAAATTCAACTTTCTCAGAGAGGCTATTGGGTGCAATTTTTAAATGCAATTGGGTACACTTCTAAATGTTGGTGGGAACAATTCTAAATTCAACTTTCTCAGAGAGGGTGCAGGGTACAGTTCTAGAATGCAGGTGGGAACAGTTCTTAATTCGACTTTCTCAGCGAGGCAATTGGGTGCAGCTTCTAAATAAAATTGAATATTTCTAATGCAGGTGGGAACAATTCTGTATTCAACTTTCACAGAGAGGCTATTGGGTGCAACTTTCAAGTGCAACTGGGTACACTTCTAAAATGCTGTTGGGTACATTTCTAAATGCAGGTGGGAACAGTTCTAAATTCAACTTTCAGAGAACTATTGGGTGCAGCTTCTAAATGCAATTGGGTACACTTCTAAAATGCCGTTGGATACACTTCTATTTGCAAGAGGGAACAATTCTAAATTCACCTTTCTCAGAGAGGGTGCAGGGTACAGTTCTAGATGCGAGTGGGAGCAGTTCTTAATTCAACTTTCTCAGAGAGGCTATTGGGCGCAGCTTCTAAATAAGATTGGGTATACTTCTAATGCAGGTGGGAACAATTCTAAAATCAACTTTCACAGAGAGGCTATTGGGTGAAAACTTTCAGGTGCGGCTGGGTACACTTCTAAATGCAGGTGGGAACAGTTCTAAATTCAGCTTTCACAGAGAGGCTATTGGGTGCAGCTTCTAAATGCAATTGGGTACACTTCTAAATGCCGTTGGGTACACTTCTACATGCAAGAGGGAACAATTCTAATTCAACTTTCTCAGAGAGGCTATCCGGCGCAACTTCCAACTGCAATTGGGTACACTTCTAAATGCAGGTGGGAACAGTTCTAATGCAGGTGGTAACAGATCTAAATTCAACTTTCACAGAGAGGCTATCCGGCGCAGCCTCCAAATGCAACTGAGTACACTCCTAAATGCAATTGGGTACACTTCTAAATGCGGGTGGGAACATTTCTAATGCAGGTGGGAACAGATCTAAATTCAACTTTCGCAGAGAGGCTATTGGGCGCAGCTTCTAAATGCAATTGGGTACACTTCTGAAATGCCGTTGGGTACACTTCTAGAAGCAAGTGGGAACAATTCTAAAATCCAACTTTCACAGAGAGGCTGTTGGGCGCAGCTTCTAAATGCAATTGGGTACACTTCTAAATGCAGGTGGGAACAATTCTAATGCAGGTGAGGACAATTCTAATGCAGGTGGGGACAATTCTAAATTCAACTTTCTCAGGGAGGCTATTGGGGGTGCTTCAGAATGTGAGTGGGAACAATTCTAATTCAACTTTCTCAGAGAGGCTATCCGGCGCAACTTCCAACTGCAATTGGGTACACTTCTAAATGCAGGTGGGCACAGTTCTAATGCGGGTGGTAACAGATCTAAATTCAACTTTCACAAAGAGGCTATTGGGTGCAAACTTTCAGGTGCGGCTGGGTACACTTCTAAATGCAGGTGGGAACAGTTCTAAATTCAGCTTTCACAGAGAGGCTATTGGGTGCAGCTTCTAAATGCAATTGGGTACACTTCTAAATGCTGTTGGGTACATTTCTACATGCAAGAGGGAACAATTCTAATTCAACTTTCTCAGGGAGGCTATTGGGGGTGCTTCAGAATGTGAGTGGGAACAATTCTAATTCAACTTTCTCAGAGAGGCTATCCGGCGCAACTTCCAACTGCAATTGGGTACACTTCTAAATGCAGGTGGGCACAGTTCTAATGCGGGTGGTAACAGATCTAAATTCAACTTTCACAGAGAGGCTATCGGGCGCAGCCTCTAAATGCAACTAAGTACACTTCTAAATGCAATTGGGTACACTTCTAAATGCAGGTGGGAACAATTCTAATGCAGATGGGGACAATTCTAATGCAGGTGGGGACAATTCTAGATTCAACTTTCACAGAGAGGCTAATTGGGCGCAGCTTCTAAATGCAATTGGGTACACTTCTAATGCAGGTGGGGACAATTCTAAATTCAACTTTCACAGAGAGGCTGTTGGGCGCAGCTTCTAAATGCAATTGGGTACCATTCTAAAGCAGGTGGGGACAATTCTAAATTCGACTCTCTCAGGGAGGCTATTGGGGATGCTTCAGAATGTGAGTGGGAACAATTCTAATTCAACTTTCTCAGAGAGGCTATCCGGCGCAACTTCTAAATGCAATTGGGTATACTTCTAATGCAGGTGGGAACAATTCTAAAATCAACTTTCACAGAGAGGCTATTGGGTGCAACATTCAGGTGCAACTGGGTACACTTCTAAATGCAAGTGAGAATAGTTCTAAGTTCAGCTTTCACAGAGAGGCTATTGGGTGCAGCTTCTAAATGCAATTGGGTACACTTCTAAATGGAGGTGGGAACAGTTCTAATGCGGGTGGTAACAGATCTAAATTCAACTTTCACAGAGAGGCTATCTGGCGCAGCCTCCAAATGCAACCGAGTACACTTCTAAATGCAATTGGGTACACTTCTAAATGCAGGTGCAAACATTTCTAATGCAGGTGGGAACAGATCTAAATTCAACTTTCGCAGAGAGGCTATTGGGCGCAGCTTCTAAATGCAATTGGGTACACTTCTGAAATGCCGTTGGGTACACTTCTAGATGCAAGTGGGAACAATTCTAAATTCAACTTTCACTGAGAGGCTGTTGGGCGCAGCTTCTAAATGCAATTGGGTACACTTCTAAATGCAGGTGGGAACAATTCTATGCAGGTGGGAACAGATCTAAATTCAACTTTCGCCGAGAGGCTATTGGGCGCAGCTTCTAAATGCAATTGGGTACGTTTCTAAAGCAGGTGGGGACAATTCTAATTCAACTTTCTCAGAGAGGCTATCTGGCGCAGCCTCCAAATGCAACCTAGTACACTTCTAAATGCAATTGGGTACACTTCTAAATGCAGGTGCAAACATTTCTAATGCAGGTGGGAACAGATCTAAATTCAACTTTCGCAGAGAGGCTATTGGGCGCAGCTTCTAAATGCAATTGGGTACACTTCTGAAATGCCGTTGGGTACACTTCTAGATGCAAGTGGGAACAATTCTAAATTCAACTTTCACTGAGAGGCTGTTGGGCGCAGCTTCTAAATGCAATTGGGTACACTTCTAAATGCAATTGGGTACACTTCTAAATGCGAGTGGGAACATTTGTAATGCAGGTGGGAACAGATCTAAATTCAACTTTCACAGAGAGGCTATCTGGAGCAGCGACTGAGTACAGATGGATGGCTGGAGAAGCTGGAACAGGTGGGAACAGATCTAAATTCAACTTTCACAGAGAGGCTATCTGGAGAAGCGACTGAGTACACTTCTAAATGCAATTGGGTACACTTCTAAATGCGGGTGGGAACATTTCTAATGCAGGTGGGAACAGATCTAAATTCAACTTTCGCAGAGAGGCTATTGGGTGCAGCTTCTAAATGCAATTGGGTACACTTCTAAATGCAGGTGGGAACAATTCTAATGGAGGTGGGGACAATTCTAATGCAGGTGGGGACAATTCTAAATTCAACTTTCTCAGGGAGGCTATCCGGCACAACTTCCAACTGCAATTGGGTACACTTCTGAAATGCCGTTGGATACACTTCTAGATGCAAGTGGGAACAATTCTAAATTCAACTTTCTCAGGGAGGCTAATGGGGGTGCTTCAGAATGTGAGTGGGAACAATTCTAAAATCAACTTTCAAACAGAGGCTATTGGGTGCAACATTCAGGTGCAACTGGGTACACTTCTAAATGCAAGTGGGAACAGTTCTAATGCGGGTGGTAACAGATCTAAATTCAACTTTCACAGGGAGGCTGTTGGGTACACTTCAGATGAGAGTGGGAACAATTCTAATGTATCTTTCTCAGAGGGGCTATTAGGCGTACTTCTAAATGAGATTGGGAACAGTTCTAGATTCAATTTTCATAGAGAGGTTATTAGAGATTCCAGTGTGGCGTATACTAGCAATCATTAGTTGACGTTATACTGTGGGCCATTGAAATGTAGGTTAGAGTGGCAGGAGCTTTTGGAGTAGAGTAATTGCTCTACCCCCCACCCAGGCCAACACTTACAGTTTTGTCGGTGTCAGGTGGCTTCCTTGGCTTCCCCTGCGGACACCTGCTGACACTTCCTGGAGCCGCCTCTGTTGGAGCCGCCCTTGGCCTTGGGGCCCTTAGCCGCTGGGGGCTGCCGGGCAGAGGGCTGCCCTGGACGGAGCAGTGATGAAGGGAGGGTTGGGCGGGTCGGGGGCAGGAGCTGGACTAGGGTGGGGTGGTGGGGCGGGCTGGGAGGCGGCTGGGCGAGGGATGCCGGAAGGGGGAGGCAGGGAAACATGGGGCAATGCGGGGCCTGGGGGAGAAAATAAACACAAGATACGCGGAATGGGGTCGCGGATGGGGGCACACTCACCTGCTCCTCAGATGGAAAAGAGGAGTAGGTGCAGTGGCGCGGGTCACTAGACCCCAACGAAGTGAAACTAGGTGACCAATCAGGGGTGGGGGGCGGGCTGGGAGGCGGGCGGGTGAGGGATGCCGGAAGGGGGAGGCAGGGAAACACGGGGCAACGCGGGGCCTGGGGGAGAAAATAAACACAAGATACGCGGAATGGGGTCGTGGATGGGGGCGCTCTCACCTGCTCCTCAGATGGAAAAGAGAAGTAGGTGCAGTGGCGCGGGTCACTAGACCCCAACGAAGCGAAACTACTAGACCAATCAGGGGTGGGGGGCGGGCTGGGAGGCGGGCGGGCGAGGGATGCCGGAAGGGGGAGGCAGGGAAACACGGGGCAACGTGGGGCCTGGGGGATAAAATAAACACAAGATATGCGGAATGGGGTTGCGGATGGGGGCGCACTCACCTGCTCCTCAGATGGAAAAGAGGAGTAGGTGCAGTGGCGCGGGTCACTAGACCCCAACGAAGCGAAACTAGGTGACCAATCAGGGGTGGAGGACGGGCTGGGAGGCGGGCGGGCGAGGGATGCCGGAAGGGGGAGTCAGGGAAACACGGGGCAACGCGGTGCCTGGGGGAGAAAATAAACACAAGATACGTGGAATGGGGTCGCGGATGGGGGCGCACTCACCTGCTCCTCAGCTGGAAAAGAGGAGTAGGTGCAGTGGCGCGGGTCACTAGACCCCAACGAAGCGAAACTAGGTGACCAATCAGGGGTGGGGGGCGGGTTGGGAGGCGGGCGGGCGAGGGATGCCGGAAGGGGGAGGCAGGGAAACATGGGGCAACGCGGGGCCTGGGGGAGAAAATAAACACAAGATACGCGGAATGGGGTCGCGGATGGGGGCGCACTCACCTGATCCTCAGATGGAAAAGAGGAGTAGGTGCAGTTGCACGGGTCACTAGACCCCAACGAAGCAAAACTAGGTGACCAATCAGGGGTGGGGGGCGGGCTGGGTTTTTTTTCGGGCGAGGGATGCCGGAAGGGGGAGGCAGGGAAACATGGGGCAACGCGGGGCCTGGGGGAGAAAATAAAAACAAGATACGCGGAATGGGGTCGCGGATGGGGGCGCACTCACCTGCTCCGCAGATGACCCGAAATGGTTTGCCATATAGGAAGAGGTGGAAGTGCTTGCACGCCCATACCATGGCGAGACCCTCCTTCTCAGCGTGGGAGTATGCCTGTTCGGTGGCGGAGAGACTCCGGCTGGCATATGCGACGACATGCATTTGAGAGGTGTCTCTCTGGTCCACTTGAGCCAGTATAGCTCCAAGTCCCACGTGGCTGGCATCCATTGTTAATTCAGTTTGGCGGCTGGGATTATAATACAACAGGTTCTCTGCCTTGGCAACCCTCTGCCTGATGATTTCAAATGCCTTTTGGCACTTATCGGTCCAGTGGAAGGTGGCATCCTGTCTGGTTCAAAGTCTTAGTGGCTCGCTCACTGTCGCAAAGTCCTTGATGTAGCGCGTACAGTAGCTGGAAAGCCCCAGGAAAGAGCGCAGCTCTGATACATTCGCCGGGGGTGCGGTTTTGTTCAATGCAGCCACCTTTTCGGGATCTGGTGTCATGCCCAACTCTGAAAAGATATGTCTTAAAAATCTCAATGTGCTCTTTTGCAAATCGCACTTGTCCCAGTTTAACGTGAGATTCGCTGCATCTAATGCTTTGCACACCTTCATTAGCTATTCATCATGTTTGTTGACATCTGTGCTGAAGATCAGGATATCGTCGCTGTAATTGAGGCAGTTCCGTATGTACTTGATAACATTGTGCACCTCGGCTTGAACTATTTCCGCGGCCGAGGACACACTGAAACTTAGCCTCTTATAGCGGAAGAGGCTCAGAAGCATGACAAATGTGTTGATGTTCCTGCTTTCCGGGCTCAGTACGAGTTGATGATAGCCCTTCTGCAGGTCTAGTTTGGAGAACACTTTGGCCCTGTTCAAGAGATGGATCATGTCTGTAATGCGTGGGGCCAAATGTTTCTCCCTCTGTATGGCTTGGTTGGGGCGCCTCATATCCACGCAGGGCTGAATTGCTTCCGATCCTTTCTTCGGAACTGGCACTATTGGGGACACCCAGGTGGTAGGGCCGGTGGCCGGCTCGATGATGTCCTGCTCCAGTAATTTGTGCAACTCACCTTCCACCTTTTTCTGGATATTGACGGGGATCCCTCTGTAGTGTTTAGCTAGGGGGGCATATGGACTCATCTATGTGCAGCTTTATGTGTCGATTCTTTAGTTTCCCAATGCCCCTGAATATGCGCGGATCGAGGTTGTTGATCATCTCAACAGGATCAATATACTTGTGGACCATGATGTTGTACAGAATGTGGATGAGTCCCATGTAGGCAGCTGCCTTGAAACGTAAGACACACCCATTGTCGGTTTCAGTCGCCAGGACGTGAATGGGTATCTTTTTCTCATGTCCCTTGTAGCGGCACTTACCATCAAATTGTCCTAGGCACTTGAGGGGTGTCTTAGCGCCATAGGCGTATATGTCCACTGTTGTGGGGCTCAATTTTAGCTTTTGGGGCAGCTCCTTGAAGATGTTTTCGATGACTACATTCATCGTGGCCCCTGTATCGATGAGGAATCATGTGGGCTGCACATTCAATTTGATGACCAGGGTAGGACTATGCGCCGTGGTGGTGGGATTTCCTAGGGCATACACGTATGCCTTTTTCTTTTGGTCACTTCCCTGAGGTCTGAGTCAGATGGCGATTGTTCCACTAGATAGTGTACATGGCGCCTTGACCTTTGCTCGGGCCTCGCACACATTATGCATCTCCTTCTATCTCTCCTCTCCCTTCTTTGTTGTCTTCTCCCTATTCCCTTTCTCTTGGTTCCGGGGGTGCCTGACTTGATGACCCTTGTGGTGGTGTGTCTCCCTGATGGAGGGTTGGTCTTTACTTTGGGTCTGGGTGGCGTCTCTCTAGCTCGATCTCTCCCTTTGTCCCAGAAGAGTCTGCAGACTGATTTGAAGTGACCCTCTTCACCACACATGGCGCAGCGCTGACCAATGGTTGGGCAAACAGCTTCGTGGGGGTATTCAAACCTGCATTTGTAACAAAAGAGCTCCCCCGACCTCCTTTCTAGCTGGACTCTATGAATGCTTTCTCCTGGTCCGGGATTGTTGAAGCTCTCCACCCTGTGAGTCTATGACCCTCTCGGCTCGGGCCAGCGCGAGTATCTCGTCCAGAGTGCCTTGCTTTTGCAGCAACTTCCTCCTTAACGTCTGAGACTCACATCCCGCTATGATTTGAGATCGTAGCGCCTCAGTGTTGGAGTAGTTGACGAAATCACAATGTTTCATTTTTGTGCGTAATCGCATGACATAGGCGTCCAGGGTCTCACCTTTCATTGGCTTGGTGCTATGGAAGAGATGTCTCTCGTAATCCACGTTGGTGTGGGGAGTGAAGTATGCTGCCAACGCTTCTTTCAAGTCTTGGATGGAGTCGATGGAGTCAGGGGGCATCTCATTGATGTCACGTGTGGCGGAGCCCACTGCCAGCTTCAGAAGGCATATTTGACAGACCCTGCGGCCCCCATATATAGGTCAAAGTCTCTAATCCATTTGGTCCATTGGGGACCCGTGTTGCTGGTGTCAGTAACATCAAATGCACCTGGCATCTGGGCTGCCAGTGTTTTCCGGTAGTCTGTATGGGCCTGATCTATCGCCTGTGGGCCCTGTACTGGTTGTCCGTGACCCTGGATCTGTGCCCCTTGGTTGTCGTCTTGACCTGACATCTTGTCCTCACTGGTTTCTCTTTCTTGACGCCCTCGTGAGGAAGTAGGGTGCTGCTTGTCCCTGAGCCCCTATGCTCCCAGACCAAAGAGATGGCCGTCTTTCCTCGGCACAAGCACCATCAGTTGCAGGGACAGGGTTGGTGTGGCTTCCTGTTCTTGGGAGCATCCACCATAGGATGCTGTTTGTGTCTGAGTGCACCTCCACAATCCCAGCTGAAAGGGATGGCTGTCTTTGTCAGGCACGAGCACCATCCGTTGTGCGAGCCAATATTGTTGGGGCCTGCTGCCCCGGGCGCCTACACCATGTTGGGCCTGGTCTCCGCCCGCTGTGAATGCTTCCTGGCTCCTCCCCTCCGATCGGGGCTCCAGCTACCTCGCTGGTTATGCACGGCTGATTAAATGACAACGTTGCGTCCCGGGGATTAGAACGCCTTCCAAATTGCCTGGCGTTACTCACTGCTGCAGCCCAGGCCAGTTCCATGCCCTCTCAGGGGCAGGCAAAGCATTTACACATGGCGCTCCATCGCCCAAGATGTGCGGACACGCCGCGCTGCTCCGGCATTGGTGTCGTGGAGCAGTGCCTCCAGGGGGCCGCTTCATCCAATGTCCCCATGCACTCTGCACTTCACACAAGGCCGCCCGGCACATCGCCAGTGTTGTGGTGTGGGTAGGCCTTGCCTATGTGGGTGACGCACCTTTAATAAATCAAAGATGCAGAGCGTTAACATTCACGTCTTCCTTTATTGAACAGAACTCTGCCCTTGCCCCGCCTCCCTCAACCCGTTACTTCCCTTTATCCTGCATCACTTCCCTCTGCCCCAACCACCCACCGCCCTGTATCCGTGAAAACGTCAACGTAACACTGTTATTCCTGTATTTGTCATGATTCGTCCGTCATTTATCTTTCCTTTTTGCTAGTTTAGTATTTATTATGAATGCTTGCTCCGAACATTTAATTACAGCTGATATGAAATGTATTTATAATTGTTGAATGCGTTGTACTTAACTATGTTTTATGACTAAATAGTCGAAATAACGTATGAATGATGAAAAATACTACTCTGCCTTATTCCAACACTGAGACCATTGTATGCTGCTCATCTTAGGTGTAAGGGATAATCAGAGGTAAAATTAGTTTTACTCTTTTTATACACATGTTTGGTTCCTACGTGTTTTCTGTTCTTTCTGGTAAACATTCAAGTAATGTGTTTCTTTGCTTCGAATAATGAACATGCCTGTCATTGTAGTGTCCGTGGCTCCCTCCATACGCTGTTTGGACCCAGCAGCATCTCAGGACCCAGCAGCAACACTAGCAGCGAACAGCTCTAAAACTGGGTACACGTATAGAATGTTCCCCCTAGCACAGCCGGCGACATGACAACTGCTAAGGTGCAAAATATCTCCATGTGGATGTTTCAGTGTGTCAAAAGGGCAGTGTTTCGGCGTACTGCAGGGCTTCTCCTCACCTCAAAGAACGCTCTCGAGGGTTGTGTCTTGCTGGCTTTATGGATGTCCGGTTCCCTCCCTGGAAGCGGAAGCACTGACCTTTGACTTCCACAAACAGGACGAGCGAGCTGCGTTGTTCTGCTGGTTTGCCGTGCCCCGAATGCCATTAACAGGAGTTCGCTCCTGGGCCAATTTGACTACTCATTCAATGAAGTGTCTTTGCGTGGATAATTAAGCAGCATTTGGGTGTTTGACCATTTAAAAGAAAAGAAGAATCATGAATGCATTCTGATTAAAAGCACAAGAGGCCCCTTCGCAGATGCAACGTTAAGGTATGAAAAATAACGCTGTTATCTTTTATTTGAGGCGGAGTAAAAGCGAGGGAAGCCGACAGGAGAAACAATGCTCAATTATTAGAGAAATATAATTTGTATAACCGTTAATCATTTTCCTCTGAAGCTCAGAGGAGATAAGTCGCGCTGCTTGTGTTATTGGAAAGGCCTCAGCTTACAGAGTGGCAAATAAGGGAAAGTGTTTGGAAGAGCTCATTTTCACGCTCTGTAAAGTCTCACCTTGTCTCCCAAGCCAAGGTTGATGTCTCCCATGCCAAATTAAATCCAAGATGTATGCAGTAATGAAAAGGGTAGCATTCCATGAAAATCTCCCCTTTTCACTTAAAGGGGCCATGCTTTATTAAGTATGCAGATTGTCCAATGTCAATGTAACTTTGCAAATGCGCCTTTTAATAGAGACGAGAAGCCGCAAGGGAGGGCGCTCGCCTGCAATGCTCGCCCCAGCCAGTCATCTTTGCAGGTATTCGAAAATAAACCACTCGGTTCCACAAAATAAGCTGTTTTAGTAAATAAATCCCATGAACAGTTTACACAATGTGTGCCGATTGTTTTCAATCAGCGGGTCAATTGTTTCATCATCTCCACGAGCAGCCCTAGAGGAATTAAAAGGCGACGCTGTCGCAATGTGGGTACTGTGACGTCCAGGGATTATTGCGTTATGCACGGAAATGAATGCTATCCCCTCAGCATACATATCTATGCAAAGGGTGAAGATACGCACTTTGCTGAGATATGGTCATTGTAGGTGAGCAGGTGCCAGATTAAGTGGGGCTTGTTTACAGTTGTTTGTCTTATGCAAAGTCTGGAGATGAGGAATAAAAAGGGGGAAACGTGCGAGCCTTGTTCTGCAAGGTTCTAAATGGAACCCTGTCTTTCCTAGGCACTGTATGGGATGGGTAGGACTGGGAATCCTAGCACCTGCTTGGGAGGGATGGGTGTGGCTATCATAGCATCTATTTTGGATGTGTAGGGCCAGTAATCCCTGCGTCTGTTTGGGATGGGTGGGGCTGGGAATCCTGGCACCTGCTTGGGATGGGTGGGTGTGGCAATCATAGCGTCTATTTAGGAATGTTTGGGCCAGGAATCCTGGTGTCTGTTTGGGATGGGCAGGACTGGGAATCCTGACACCTGCTTGGGATGGGTGGGTGTGGCAATCATAGCCTTTATTTAGGATTTGTAGGGCAGTAATCCCTGCGTCTGTTTGGGATGGGTGGGGCTGAGAATCCTGGCACCTGCTTGGGATGAGCGGGTGTGGGAATCATAGCCTCTATTTAGGTTGGGTAGGGCCAGGAATCCTGGCGCCTGCTTGGGATGGGTGGGTGTGGCAATCATAGCCTCTATTTAGGTTGGGTAGGGCCAGGAATCCTTGCGCCTGCTTGGGATGGGTGGGTGTGGCAATCATAGCATCTATTTTGGATGGGTAGGGCCAGGAATCCTCGTGTGTGTTTAGGATGGGTAGGGCCAGTAATCCTGGCACCTGCTTGGGATGGGTAAGTGTGGCAATCATGGTGTCTATTTAGGAATAGTAGGGCCAGGAATCCTGGCGTCTGTTTGGGATGGGTAGGGCTGGGAATCCTGGCACCTGCTTGGGATGGGTGGGTTTAGCAATCATAGCGTCCATAGGCTCCATTTTGTAAATACTCCAGCAGACTTCACAGAAGCGCCAGCTTGCAGGCCTGCACCTCTCCCCTGGGGATGCGCACAGTCAGCCTGTTACTCCCCCCACTGCCTCCCCGCTGATGTCTCTGTGACTGTCCTGTTCCCACAAAAAGCTGGGCGCAAAAGACTACAAATAAAACATTGTATCTCGCGCCTTCCTGCTAGCATCACTGCCCTGCAAATGACCGGGCCAAGGCCTGGTCTTGGAAAAAAACCATCCATCTCCACAAACCTGCCCCAAACCCACAGACCCTACTCAAAGGATATACTACTCACACAACCTCTACCCTCACCTCTTTTTTTGATGTAACAGATGCCTGCCCCACAACTGCATGCCACTCTGATTCACCCTGATACTAATCCCACCTGTGACCATATATTTTCCTTTTGTACTCACATGTGATAAAGCTGTTTTTATGAGATTTAAAGGGATGTTTGACGAATGTGTTAGCTAATTGATTATAGTAGGTAAGATATTTGGGCTCACGTATCTTTGTTTTATGATGTTGGTTAATTGCCTTTATGTAATGTATGCATATGTAAAGATGTTAGATGTTAACAAAATCATGTGTCATGGTGTAAAATGTGTGGCCCATGTAGCCAACGTAAATAGAGCAATCTTGTAGATATCCATGTAGCTTATATATATATGAAAATATGGTCCGGATCATAACCATAAGCACTCCCCTACCCATTATAGAAGAGGCCATGAAAAACGTGCTCAAACTCCATTTTGTGGTATATTTCTAACTTCATTATTTGAACTAGGCCACACTTTACCATCCACAGGGCCATCCCTCCCTCCCTGGCAGCACCGCGCACAGCGCGCACAAGGCCCACACCTATTCTCTCTGTCCTCATGACTATGCTGCTAGAGGCCCTTTTCTCACGGATGTCTCAGTGCAACAAATGTATCCTTTCATCCTTCCACTGGGCCCGCACGGAGCGTTCACCTCCATGCCCCCTGACAGAGATTACCCCCATACCTTTCACCTGATCAGTGATTCAGGACAAATGTATATAAACGCAACATGTGAAATATATGGTTTTCTCCCACCTGTCAGAATGCAAATGATTGTTTTTTTATTGTGCACTTTGAAGTAATGTTTACCTTAGAGAGTTAGTATCAATCACCTCATCCAGAACCACATGACCTTCACCTCGCATTGACCAGCCCAGCTGATACACATGATGTCCGCCTTCTCGCCAAGCAGCCATCCAGTCGCATGGAAGGAGCCCCTATGAAGCTATACTGGATCTACGGCTCCTCCAATTGAAATGTAACCTTGCACCATATATGATTTCATCACTGATGACGCTGTAACCCTTTTTAATGCAATGACAGTGTATTGTGTGGCAGAGCGCTCTCGGAGTAAGCAGAGTTCTCTGCATGCCTATCTTATCTAGATAAACTTTACCTCTTAAACTCACACACACTTGGTCTTGGTCTCATTCCCTCCTGGGGTGTGTCCATTATTGACTCTCATTGGGGAGTTTGGATTGTATTCTGGGGGAATCGCTCACTTTCAGTAGGGCGAGGAATCCTGGCGTCTGTTTGGGATTTGTAGGGTTGGGAATCTTGGCACCTGCTTCGGATGGGTTGAGGCGGCCATCATAGCATCTATTTAGGAATGTTTGTGCCAGGAATCTTGGTTCCGGTTTGGGATGGGTAGGGCCAGGAATCCTGGCACCTGCTTGGGATGGGTAGGGCTGGGAATCCTTGCATCTGTTTTGGATGGGTAGGAAAGGGGGTCCCTGGCACCTGTTAGGGATATGTAAGGCTGGGAATCCTAGCACCTGCTTGGGATGGGTAGGGCTGGGAATCCTGGCATCTGTTTTGGATGGGTAGGAAAGGGGGGGTCCCTGGCACCTGTTAGGGATATGTAAGGCTGGGAATCCTAGCACCTGTTTGGGATGGGTAGGGCTGGGAATCCTGCCACTTGCTTGGGATGTGTGGAGATGGCAATCATAGAGCCTATTTAGGATTGGTAGGGCCAGGAATCCTGGCACCTGTTTGTGATGGCTAGGGCTGGAGAGCCTGGCAGCTGTCTTGGGTGGGTATTGCCTGGAATCCTCACACCTGTTTAGGCAGGATGGCTAGGAAAGGGGGTTCCTGGCACCTGTTAGGGATGTGAAAGGCTGGGAGTCCTGGCACCTTTTTGAGAAGGATGGAGATGGGAATGTACAGATCACGAGAAAGCCTAAAATGTGTTATTCATAATAACGAAGGATACCCACATTATTGGTGCAGTTCACTTACAGCACAATCTGCAGGGACTTCTCAGTTCCCCTTTCACCATCATCATCATAGTTAAAAACCATTAAACAATAATACAACGTTATATAATTACAATTATCAACGTTCTTCCAGCACAGTACATAGGATTCATAAAAACACATACCAAAACGAATATGACATATTTCAAACTTTCGAATAAAAAATTTTGGACCAGTATCTTCCAATCACCCTCAAATTCTAATATGATTCTTTTCCAAGTCACCTTGAAGAGTCTACCTAATATCCAAGTCAATTTATCATTTCCGGCTAAACATTGGGGCCTGTATACTGCTCTCACTTGACTAAAAACCCCTTCCCTAAACATTGGGATCCATGTTTTCCTTCTAATTTGGCCATATTCAGGACAAACATTAATAAAGCGCAGGGGCAGTAAATCATGCTTATAATCTTTATATGATAATGGCAAAATATGTATGCCTTTGTAATACCACACATCCCAACTCTTCCTTAACTTCTGAAGTAGCCCTTTTGCCAGTCATGGGATACTATGTCACCTCACCGTCCATGAGTGACCAAATCCCACCAAGAGCTGTGCTCTTCTAAAGGCATAGACACTCCACCTCTTGAAGGACACTGCAGATGTTCAGTGAGCCATACAAAACTGTTATAACAGTTCCGGACATTGTAGGAAGGAGGCTCCGCCATCCATAATTAAACAAGGCGCCATCATAGAGATTAATTATATAACTTCCAGACCAGGGACACTGAAGTGTTACCCTCTTATAAAACACCTTTCTTGATCAGCATGCTTCCCCTGCACACAATCCAGTCTATCTTAAGCCTCTGTCGACATGCTGCTGAACCATACGTCAGTCAATCAACACGTTCTCAGGTTACCTAACATTATTGCATTCAATCTTCTTTCAGCTGTGCACTCGACAGGGAAAAAGACCACACCGTATTCCTCCCCATTGGGAGTGATGCCACTGAACAAGGTTTCCCTTGAGATCAACCCTCTGAGTGCTTGAGTGAATCCTCAAAGTCAACAAGTGTTGGGAAAACTAACAGTTTTGGCTTTTGTGTAAACATGGGAACGGCATTTTTGAGACACTGCCATAATGGTACTATCTGGCCATAAGATGGCAACAGCTGAAAAATTGTGTTCACTACTCAATATATTATAAAAGTGCCTGACAAATGCCTTTTTGGCTTACTGCACAAAAACCCAGACTCATTTAAAAGTGGAAAAGGTCGCTTTAATGTGACAGGCCAAAGCTTACAATTCAAAATGCTTAACTGGCTCCATGGCCTAACAAACTAAATAAATATTACAACAAACAATTAAATAAACATTCTCCTTTTTCATTTTCATCTTCCCAGCAATTAAATAAATAACTCATCTATCTCCTCCCTACTTACCCCTTGGAGCCTACCGTCTCCTTGCCCTTTTTCCAGGCGTCCCGCTTTCTCCCAGGGGCCATGCCCCTCCAGGCTCAATACCTGCTCCCCCGGGGTGACCTGCTTGTGCAAACAGCGCCACCCCCTCCTTTCCTGTGTCAATCCCCATTGTGCTTCCCTCCCCTCACATCAAAAGGGGCCATGCCCCCGGCACCAGAAAAACCCTCCCCTGAGGAGTTCTTTCTGCCCCACTCCCCCTCACCCTTTTTCCCTTCCTATCTCCAACTTCTTACCCAGTCTCCCAGCCAGGAACTCAGATCCGCCAGGTAATAACTATTCCCATACATGGACAAGTGTACTCCGTCCTCTCTAAAAATAAGGAGCCCTTCATACGTTATGTCTATGTGGTCCATCACCTGTACCGCCACCGAGGCACACAACTTGACCATTTCCCTGTTTATCCCTTTCCTAGTCCTCTCTATTGCTCCCTCATTTCTCGCCCCCCTCCAAACTCTCCGCGGCAACAACTTGGTCCAAACCACCTTTGCTTTAGGCCACATTTCCCTCATCCAAACTAAATCCCTCTTCATTTTCCTTCTCAGAGAGCCCCCCGTATCCTTCACAAGTCATTCTCTCCCGTGTGAATGATTACCACATCTGGAACCCCATAGCGTTCCCTCATCCCTGCTAGTATAGGAAGCAGCTGATCCCAGCGCAGACCCCCCAAACCGTGCCATCTCACCACCACCTCCTTATAGCTGCCTCCCAAACACCCTTTTTTCCGCCTCCTTCCCAGCCCACTTAACAATTGAATGGCCAACAATCCACCCTTGCTCCAACTCCCCTTCCTTTCACGCAGCATCTGAAACAAGAAAATTAACAATCACTGGCAAGTCAAAACTTCACAATAAGAGCAGTCCTCCCCAAAATCCTTTCCCCCATCTCATCACACATTCCCCTTATCGAAATCCCTGACGTACCCCTTGTATTTCCCAGACCTCCAACGCCCCAAGCTTTTCACTTTGTCTTCGGAAAATCCCAACCTACTGCCTTCAGATGCTGCGCCCATCCTAAAAGAATGAGTCCCAAAATCCTCTGCTTTTTCACCCACCACTTCCAACGCCTTCCTCAATACCCCCAGCACATGTGCCGCTGGCACCGGCGACCCATCCTCATGCTGAAACACCAAGCCTGCCCTACCCCCACAACGCTCCTTCCACACCAATCCTACCTGTACTGGACATAAATTCCTACTCCCTCTACCCAGTAGAACCCAAGAACCCCTCCCCTTCTGGTCAGTCTTGGATCTTCTGATCTTGATGTCCAGACCTTCCTCTGTAATTCGTACATCATCCCATTGCAGTCCTCCTACCCCACCTTTTCCCCCTACCAACTCCGAAACCCTGAAAGCCCCAAAAAATAACCAAGTAAAACAAGTCACAAACAGTTCCCCCTCCCATACTGACCAGCAAACTCCCCCCACCGCCTCAGTCAGCCTCTGCAACAATTCCGCCGATATCGGCCTCCTCTTATCCTTGTCCCTCTTACTCTCCCTAGCCCAACCTTCCAGCATCCTATTTGCCATTTCCCCCCCACTTGGTTGAAAACCCCAAAACAATTTCCCATAGAAAGAAATCCCTGCTAACTTCCCCACAATCGTTGCCTTTGACCACCCCCTGTCCATACACCTCAGGAGAAAATTCATAACATCATCTCTCCTCCTCTCTTCCGCGTCCCATCTACCCTTCCAACTACAAGCTCCCCCTCTAATAAAATCCTCCCAGGCCCTCCTATATGCCTCCTTAGATGCCGAGGCCAATGAACCCTCCACCAGTGAAAGCGCTCTCAGCTTCCTATCTTCCACAGCTCCTCCGGAATCTGTTGCCCCTCCTGCTCTGCATCTGGAGCCAATCCACGGAATTTCTGCCATTGAAAACGAGATAATGCATCAGCGATGCCATTATCCTTCCCCGGCACATGTGTTGCCTTAAACACCACATTCCATTCCATGCACCGCAGCACAAATTCTCTCATCAATCTCACCACCCTCTGATCCTTAGCTGACTGCCTATTCACCACATGAACTACGCATTCATTGTCAACATTAAAATTCACCTTCTTATTCTGAAAATCCTTCCCCCACAACTGCAATGCAACTAGAAGTGGAAAAAATTCCAGAAATGCTATACTCCTTCCTTCCTTCAACCACCGTACTGGCCATTTCTCCGCACACCACTTTCCTCCCCAGAAAACTCCAAAACCTCCCGCTCCTGCTGCATCAGAAAATATCTGAACTTCCCAAGTCACCGGGTCTCCCTGCAACCACATTGTCACTCCGTTGAAATTCTCCAAAAAGCGCAACCAAATTCTGCAATCCTCCCTCACTGCCCCTGACACTCTTATTCGATGATGTGGGCACTTCGCTCCCACCATAGCCCTCGCCATGTTCCTGCAAAATGTTCGCCCTGGGGCCACCACCTTGCATGCAAAATTCAGATGCCCCACCAAACTTTGCATTTCAACTAGCGTAATTTTCTTGGCAACCACCACTTTTTCCAACAAAACCACCAATTTGCTCACCTTGTCGTGCGGTAAGTGTGAGGTCATGGCCACTGAATCCAGCTCAATTCCTAGAAATGTCAATACCACTGCCGGCCCCTCAGTTTTGTCTTCCGCTAATGGCACCCCCAGCTCCTCCATCAGCTCCTGAAACAACTGCAGCATTTTTTTTTACACTCCTCCACTCTTTCTGCCCCGCTAATGAAAAGAAAATCATCCAAATAGTGCAGCACACTATCCCAACCCGAACTGAATGAGAAGACCCACTGTAAGAAAGAGCTGAACCGCTCAAACAAAGCACAGGAAATTGCGCACCCCATTGGCAAGGCTTTGTCTATGTATATACCTTCCTCAAACTGCAAACCCAACAACCAAAAATCCTCCGGGTGCACCGGCAATAGCCTGAAAGCCGCCTTGATATCACACTTGGCCAAGAAGGCCCCTCGCCCTTCCTTCCTTATCAGTTCCACCGCCTGGTCAACACTGGCATACACAACTCCGCACTCTTCCGGAGCAATAAAATCATTAACTGACATACCCTCCAGCCATGACAAATGATGTATCAGTCTGAACTCCCCCGGAGCTTTCTTCGGCACCACCCCCAATGGGGATATTACTAAATCCCCTGGCAAGTCATCAAATGGGCCCACTATCCTTCCTGCCTCTATTTCCTTGGTCAATTTATGTCTCACCACGTCAACATTTTCTCTTGCTGACTTCAAATTTTCAGCCCACCTGCGCACTCTTGGGCCCTGGTACCCTAATCTGAACCCCTGACAGAAACCCTCACTCAAGATCTTCGCCCCTTCTCTGTCCGGATAAAATTGTAACCATTTTTCGAGCACCCCTACTTTAATTGGAGTAAAAGCTTTTCCCCACAACCCCTCTACCTGCCCCCCTCCCCCTCCCCCTGTCTCCTTGCTGGAAACACTGCGTGAGAGGGTGTTTTCCACCACACTTGCTACACTCGTGCCTGAACCTACACAGGGTCCGTGCACAGCCATCCTTATTATACCCCCAGCACGCTGCTGATGATTGCCCCCTACCTCCTCCTCCCGCCCCTTCATGGGCGGGGCGACCAAGAAAGGGCCGGAAAGGTACGGGCAGCCCGCTCGCCGTGTGCAGCGTCGGGGTAGGCCTCGTTGGAGCCATCCATTGCAACCAAAGATCCATATCTATCTCCCCCCAGACCACCTGACTGTCCTCCGCCAATCTCGCTCTGAATTCCTCATCGTACCTTACCCATGCAAAACCCCCAAAACTCGTGAAAGCCTTCCTGATAACATCCATATATTTAAGCAGAGCCACGCAACGCTCTGGAAATTTTTCACAATAAACCCTGGCATAAATGATAAATGCCGACGTCCAATTCTCAATAGTCACCGGGACCCTTGGGCGCAATGCCAGTTCCCTTTCTTCCTCTTTAGACCCCTCTTTTGCTCTCACTTCCCTATGTAGCAATTTGAACACATCTACAAACTCCCCTGCCTCAATCTTCTCCTTTGTCGTTGCCATCAAGTGTGCCCCCAATGGTTTTGTTATCCCCATGTACGGCAATCTTTTCTCCTTTCCTTTCACTTCATTCTCTTTTTTATTACCAGCTTGCACTTCAAGCACCAATGGCTCCATCGCCTTGTCCGTTTGGACCTCCACTGAGCACATGCTCTTTTCACCCCCCAAAGCTCCAATGGCCTGCACACCAGCTTCTTTTCTTACCCCATGCAAACTCGTCCCTTCATTCCCCGTCACCCTTCTCGTGACCCCTCTCTGCCATGCAGAGGACCATTCCCGTTCCTGCTCACCTCTTTCCACGCCCGCCGTCTGTGGTCTGGCATCCACCCCGATGCTCCTCATCTCCTTTCTTAGAGGGCTCCTACTGCGGGGACAAAACATGTCAACAGACTCACCCAGCCAATAATTTCCCCGACCCCTTACCCCCTACCCCCCTGCACCTGCCTTTCCATATCCCACCTCAAACTTCTTTTCTCTTCCCCCCTTTCCCTTGCCGATCTATGACCCTCTGCCTCCCACTGCCTCACATATTCCTCCAATCCAACTTCATCATCCCTTATGTACCACTGCTGATGCGAGCTCCTGCTCAAGCTGAGGCGATCTTCTTCTTGCGAGCCCGGGGCGTCCGCCCCGTCACCCCTTTGACATCTTCTTGGCGGGGCCGGGGGGACCTCTGCCTGCTCTTCTCTCGGGCGAGGCGTGCCGTCCTCCACCCTGTATTCCTCATTGCTAGGGGCCGCGCTGTACCCTCTAGGCTCTCCTTGTGCTGATCGAGGTGGGGCCGTACTAAAACCCTCAACCTCACTCTGACCAGTGGGGGCTGCGCAGCGCCCTCCACCCTCCATCCTCATACCCCTGGAGGCCGTTCCGCGCCCCACTCTACTTTCCTCAATTGATGGGGACCTCTCCCTCCTTCTCCCTCCTGTACTCTTCTGCAAATATTTTCCCCCTCTTCCCCTCTGCCCTGCCACCCCCCTCAGCACCCCCTCGCTCGGGTCCCCAAGAGCCCTCTCCATCTGCGTACTCCCTTCTTCCCTAGGGCTATTACTCACTCCCTCCCTCAGAGGCTCCCCACCTGAAATCATCTCTCCCTCAGACGCTCTCCTGTCTATCTCCCTTCTCATCCTCCTTCCCCTGGATTCCCATACCTCCCCTCTCCCTGCCGCGGGGGTGCAAGCCACCACTGCCGCGAGAGCCCCATCTGCCGCTGCTCTCCGCTGCGGCCTCCCCCCACTTATCTCCCCCTCCCCAGCGCCCTCTCCCCCAGTGACCTCCCCAACTGCCCCTTCCAATTGGGCCCTAGACGCCCTACTAATTATTGCCAAGGCCTCCTTAAGAGCCTTGGCATCAACCAACCCCTTCCTGTTGGCTCCCTAGCCCACCATCGTACACTACTAATACATTGTTTGTGCACCACAAATATATATATATATACCCCCTGAAAAATGACCTAGCAAACCTAAGCCCCCGAGCCGAACTACCCGTGGAAATCTTAAAAAATTGAAACTGATAACTAAACTTTTATTATTATTTTTTTTTTAAAAAAAATTTGCCCCACTAAATACCCCCAAAATACTGCCCTATCCCTTGTAGCCCCCTGCCCAGGAGCTAAGTGCCACCCTCTAGAGAAAAAATCCCACAAAAATCAACCTAACCAGTATCCGGGACTATTTCCTACCTTGACACACTACCCCCTGGAGGCTAGTGAGCGCCACCCCACCTCAGGCCCACAAAATAGCCGAGGCCCCTTTAAATGGGCGCGCTCTGCCCCCTCTGTCCTACGACAGACACCGCACTTACCGTTCCCCTCTCCCTGCTAGCACAACACGGGACCGCGGATCCCGTATCAAAAGAAAATGCTCCGTCCCCCACCCGCTCCGGAGCGGATGCCGCTTCGTGGAAGCCTGATGCTTCCAACACCCCGCCCCCCGCCGGCGAGCGAACGGAGCACGGAAGCTCTTCTACCAACTTCCCCCCGCACGCCCACGGCACCCCGCGCCCTCGATCCGACACAAAACCCCTCACCACGACGCGGACCCGGAGCTACGGTAAGTCGCAGGGGGTGTCTTATTTACGGCACCCCCAAAATAACCCTTCCCCAACCGTATATAACTAGTAATGTTATTATTATTATTTTTTTTAATTTTTTTTTATACTAACAAAGCTAAACTGACCGCCCACTATACCACCACTACCCTCGCCAATCCCCCACCTCACCTGCTCTACCCCTCACACTCCTAGGCCCAGCTACACAGGGAAGGCTCGGGAGCAGGCGACCAGGACAATCTTCACGTCCTAACCGTCGCCTGGCTCCCGAACCTTCCCTGAGCCCCTTAAATACCCCAGGAGGCACTCTGCCTCCCACGGCCACTCGCTGGCCGTGTGCAGCGCCAAAAATCTCCCCGGGGGGAAACGCTACGCGTTCCCCCCGGGGCCCCCCTTCTAATGCTTATACAAAAATTATTGAGTTTGCCAATGCTTATTATTAACAATAATTCAGTGCAAGGAGCAGAAGCAAGAACACACATAGTGAGTATAAATCGAATTCCTGAAGGCACATTTGGTTTAGACATTTTTATTACACCAAGAGCTGGTTTGAAGTTGTGTACATGCCATTACCTTACAGAACACGGCTTAGAAATAACATAGACATCCCCTTAAAAGCATAGACCTAGTTCAAGGAGATCCGGGGCGAGGGGCGTTTTAGATGGGTAGGGGCAGGTAGTGGGAAATAATGGTCTTAGGGACCGCATGGCCATGTTTGGTCAATGTGTGGATTAAAATCAAAATAATATCCACACCATGTGTGACCTCACCGACTTCCCATCTCTCTCCTAGCTTCACTTCCCATGCCAATAGTTGAGGTTTATAGGCAGCGCTTAAAGCAACACATAAATGCCAAAAGTTTAAAAGGTTTGGAGTATCATACCCTAAGTCCTTTATATCATTATTGTGCTACTTGTAAACTTGTGATCCTATGGCAATCAGGTTTCAGGAGCCAATGTGTGAGAAGGCCATCCAATCCTGTTTTCCCTTTGAATCCTGGGACTGGTAGTTGTATCTTTTCCATTTGAAATTTAGGAAAACTATAAGTCCCAAAATTCCAAACAGAAAAGGCAAATTGGTATCTTCCGGATTCATGTCTCCCCGCCACATCAGGAGAGTTAAACATTTGAGCTCATGCTGCAGTGGTGTTAGTGATCTCAAACACACTTCAAGAAAGCATTATAATTTGCATCCATTCGCAATCCATTGGTTAGGGAAGTGTATTGTGATTAGCCCCTAGCAACTCTTCCCCTCGAACCCCCTTATCCCATTCTCTAAAACAGGGCAAAATGAAAACAAAGGAGTCACTGGGAATATTTCGGAAAAGGTTATGCGAAAGGCAAGGATATGACAAGTGGCCACTGAAAAAGCAGTCCCAGAGAAAGGTGTGCATAGGCTTTGATAAACTAGAACTAGAGCGCACAACACACAGAAAGCACATTTGCATTAAACTATGAAATAATCACAGAAATGGATGTATTTACTTGTTCGAAGCTGCCAGCATGCAAAAGGCCTAGTAACCTCTGTTACAAACTCTGGGCTCAGATGGGTAACTATGTTATTGGCTTTTCTATGTGCAAATCCTCACTGTAGTCGTTTTATAGCGCAGAGTTCTTGTCCATGGGTGAGCGAATTGTGAGCCCACTCAGGGAGTTATAGCCAGACCGAAGTCTCTTAGAGGAGAAGGATGGATGTGAAGGAGGGAAGGGGTACATTGATGGAGAATAGCTGAACATAATGGAATACATTGAGAAGCAAACATTAGGGAACTAGCACAAGGTAGTATACACAATTAGTACCCAGCGAGGGCCAATCAGATTGTTAGAAACAATCTGATTGACCCTTGCCAGGTCCTTACCCGGCGTCAAAGACTTATCTGTGGAGGGGCGCGCACTGCGTCCCTCGCAGTTCCTTTTCTTTCTCCTGTAAGGCACCAATGAAAGGGAGAAGGGACTACATGATGTCCTTTCTCTCTGTTCCCTGCTGGCCATTTTGTTTATTTTTATTTTTTTGTGCTCTTTTTCTTGAGTCGAGAAATTGCTATTAGTACCCAGCATGAAGTGGTAATGTCCCCAGGGCTACGTTAAAGACCTCGCTTCGCTCAGGCTTGTAACTATCATGTCGGGGGCATTACCCGACCGGTAATGCCCTCCATCCTCGGGTTCTATTGCCTAATTAAGCATGGCTGTATGTAAGAACTATGTAGTAGTTTGTTCAGAAAGACAGGATGCATCTGGAGAAAAGAAAGAGACAACTTTAGGTGCATCCTCATCTTTAGGTGGTTCAAGATATCTTACGTGCATCGAGTAGATTTATTGAGACTAGGTATGGATGCAGGATGGCCTTGAGATGTGCTCAAGAGTTCCACATGAATAATTCTCTTTCAAAAATCAATATTGGGGCTTTTACAATCCATTGCCTACAAAAACGCTTGAACCAATAATTACCAAAGTTATTCATGTAAGAAAGGTTATGCGTGAAGAAAACATATTGATACAGCATATTTATTGAGAAACAAAGTGATGCTCACTTAAATGGTTTGATTCAATAAACATGTTAATTCAATACAATATAGTGATGGTGGGCAATGGGCACAGCTGGTTCACAGCTGTTCATGAGTAATCTCAAACCAGAACATGTTTGTGTATCTTAGTGATATGTCTGGATCAGCACATTTTAAGGTGAGGTATATCACTTATATAACAGTCAAATCAAATAACATTAATGTACAGCTCTCATACTGTCCCATGCCCGGAGTGAGAAGTCTGAATCAGATAAAACAGTTTTCTTTATGATTTTTCTTTTTTTTAGCAGGACTTCAGTGCAAGGAAAAAATATACATCAAGCGGCTCACTTGGTTGAGACATTTTTATTACACTTATAGCACATTGTACAGCTGCAATTAAGCAATACTGGCATACCAAAGTTTTACTACTGCTTGGTAAAGATAGCTCAACGAGAACCCAAGGGAGGGTGTTTTGGGCAGGGAGGGGTGGTTACTGGGCAGAAATAGCCATAGGAATTAGTATTGCCATGGGGAGTCAACGGGTGGGTAAATAACCAAACAACACCACGAAGCTGTGTGCCCACACTCACATGCCAACTCCACCTTATCGATACTTCAATTCACTAGTGTTGGCTTATAGGTGGTGCTGGAACACCACCTATAAGCCAAAACTAAAAATACACCAGTGACAGACAAACATACTCGAGGATCTTAATCCCAATTTAAACCAGGGGACTAGAAACACATTTGCATTAACGAACCAGTGATAAAGGGCATTGGTATGAAGACATCAGTTACAGTAACATTTTGAAATAGTCATTTATATCTACTATTTCTGTTTATTGAGAACTAGTTTATATTCGGTTGCTTTATATTTGCCTTGAAAGTTATAGGAGCGGCGTTGAAATGAGAGTGACTTTACGAATGCATAATGAGGTGCTTACAAACTAACCACGTGCCGAACATAGGATACCAAAAGATGGGGGAGTAATTGAGTGAGCAGGTGAGATGCTTTAAATTTCATACATAGCAAATTGAATCATATCCCATATACAAGTCTGTTCTGTTACCCGGTCAACCAATTGCATGATTTCATTGAAAAAAGCAAACAGCGTGCATAGTTTTTGATTTTATTTTTCAAAGTCATTTTCCACTACTTTGTAGATATGGCCAGAGAGAGCAATAGTTCTCTGCTAGAGCGCTTGCAGCTACATCTTATACGGGCCCTTGTGCTGATATGCTTCTCAGGGGTGCAGAAAGTGCATCTGAGAGGCACACCTCGTTGTAGTAAGCTTTTGCCTCCTGCACTTTCATGCCATCATACTGCCAATGGAAGAGATGCATGGAATATCCCATTGCAAACCTGTCATATACGGTGACATTCTACACGTGTGAAGTGCATTCATTAACCCTCACCCTCATATCAAACTCCAAGCGCCACTTGAAAATAATCCTATTACATCATGACGGCCAATGATACGGGAGACCATGTTATAAAGAAGGTCCCCAAACCATCATGGCAACCGATGGGTAGTTGTTCACTTGTTAAAAAAAAAGAAACAAAATACTTGCGGAGGTCCCGTGAGGAATGGAAATGACTGCACAACATGCCAAGTGTGGCCACATGTTGGAGAGTAGAATTAACATTCTTATATGCGTCTATCTACCCAGTCATTCCCAGGCTTGAAAGGGCTGCTGGGGTATCCAGTGTTGTCTTGATGGTTGTGTCTCGCGTTTTAATAAGAGAAATCTGTCTTGATAGTGGCATGTGGTTCAGAAGTGGATGTAGCTGACCAGAATTGACTACAATGCTGTGGTGAGCAGGGGCCACGACAACCCTGGTGTTGCCTGTGGTCTGCAGGATACATGGCCGGATCTTGGCGGAGTGAAGAAACATGGCAAGGGAGGTCACCCAATGCAGACTTTGACTGGGATGCTGGCGAAGAGGGCGACTGACACTCATATACATGGTGACTCGCCAACCCGACTCTGTGTCCCTGTGAGTAGATTAATTCACTGAAACCTTTGCCACATGTGTCCTGTTGTTCCATGCTTGCTCTTCTTTTCTCCTGTTTGATGCGTCTTTGTGTTCTTCCCCAGTGCTGCTGTTTCTTCCTTGCATGCTGTCCCCTCTGGGCTGCAGTCTCATTCTCCAATGCCTCCCTACCCTCTGCATTGCTATTTTCCCCATCTCATGCCTTCTTTGTGCTGATTATCTCCCTCACATATGCCTTCAATATTCTGGTGCCCCTTTCTTGTATGCTCCGTTTAGCTGTTCTGCTCTTTTGGTTCTATGTCTTTATTGCGAATATTAAAGGCCTCACCAAAAAAAACTGATTTTATTTCGTCCGATTTTGAGCAGCCTTCAATATTCAAAACACTTGAATACCTCTCTCCTGCACTTTGAAATAAGAGGATTTACCCCTGAACCCCGCTTCAACCTCTCCCCCACCCCGGCCCCGCCTCATACTCACACACACCTTTTCCCCAGCACCCCCTTACATACAAAAACACTCAGAAACACACACACACGCAGATGCACTCTTTGCCCCACCACAAACACTGTCCCCTTTCGTATACACAGGCACGCAAACACAAACTTACCTGTAAACCGGTCTTCCCCTGCCCATCTCAGTCAGCCTGTGCGCCCCTGCACGCACCCGTGTGCAGCAGGAGCATGACATTGCCGATTTAGAAAGACCACTCTGAGCGTTCTCAGAGCAGTCTTTCTAAGTCGATTTTTTAAAAAAATCGTTTTTTAAAAAAGGTCTTTTGACCTAGAACGGCTCATTCTAACTTAATCTCAAATCTGCAGACACGCACGCACACAGACACACGGCCATCCCTTCAATGATGCTCTGAAATGACGAAGCACACAAAATCACTCTCATTCAAACAAAACATCACATTCCTACAAACTCATTCATCTGTGAACAATCCCATCCCGACAGGTGAGCGTGCACGCACACACGCACACACACACACTCACTCAATGATCCATCCTTCTACTAACCCATCTACTTCAGACACAGAAGCCAGCACACAAAAATGCACAGGTGTTTTGCAAATCTTATAAAAACCACTATTGCACTGCAGGAATTTAGGGCTGAGTAGAAGTTTTTAAACTCTTACTCAACCCAACACTACTACCAAATAAGTAGTGATCTCAATCATTAAGGTGAAACAGGCACAACATGAATGGTATAGGGTCCATGACTGCTTAAGGTAGCGTGCCGAGGACAGGCTATACTCTACAGTAGGGAGTGAGCCAGACTGGAAGGATTCAACAAACAGTTTGCAGTAAATGCCAATATAAAAGAAATGTCCAATCAAGGTTCGATAAACATAAGGCTTTAATTAAACTAAAAGGACAGGCAAACTAATAAAAAGACAAACAATCCCCTGCTGTAATGAAATCTAAAGTCACTGCATACTTTAGGTGAAAAGGGCACTCTGAGTATGAAGAGCATGGTTTTGCAAGCAACATTCATGTAGAAAAGTCAAACAAAGTTCAAGAAAAATGTTTTTAAAGTTATAACATGAGGTCTAAAATGTCACAAAGTCCCTTATAGTGAAGCCAGGGGACCAGAAACTCTGCGGGATACATGTTCTTGTTTCAAGAGCTCAACAGTGTTGAACCAGGCCTCTGGGCCGGTATTTTGAACCGGGTTCAAATTGATTGAGCTGGTTCATTGGGATTCAGCAATGCAGTGTATTTGACCAAGCAGCAATAGCTCGAGGCAGGAAGAAGCTTGGGGGAAAGTGGCGATGTTCATCTCCATGTCGTTCAAAGGTTCGTCCAGGCCTTGATTCGTGAAAATCACAATTTGACTTCAGTGGTGAGCTGCCTTAACTGGGTACACCAAAGCGATATAGTCAGCAAGCGGCACCGGCTTAAAGCGTGAAGAAGCATGGGGTAGGCAAGCAATGTGCGCTTGAGTGTGGCTCGACTGCGCTTGAAGTGGTTTGGAGGGTAGAGTATAAAAGAAAGCTCCTTTCAGTCCTTGCAGTGGCTTGAAGCGGTTCAAAAGCACTTGACTTGACTCAAAAGAGTTTGAAGATGTCCCGAGGGCCAAAGGCACATCATTATGGTCCTGGAGTGCTGTGAGGCTGGGTCTCTGAGGAATGCTAAATCCGTTTTCTGCCCTTTCCAGCCAGGAAAGTTGCCAGGACTTTACACTTCAGCAGGCAGCTCCACCCTCTTCCCCCAAGGGAGGTATGTTCTGCTCTCCAAGGAAGGCGTAAAGCCTTCCCAGAAGATAACACACAGCATCCTGGGTAGGTAGCTGTAGAGGGCAGTCTTCCCAGGCCAGATGCAAAACATAAAAGGCTCTGCTGATGCAAGTTAGTTTCATTGGAAACCTGTGGATAATAAAATGACATCAGATTGGGGGGATTTGGCAGTATTAACTGTATCTCCTCATAGGCCAATATATTAAACTAGATATAGTTGAATATTTATTTTCAACCAAAGTACGGCAACCAGGCCAAAAGGATATTACAGTGAGTTACATATAATTTGAATCATGGGTGCCCACTGTTAAAGGCAGCCCAAGGCTATTCGAGTTACTTAGTAGCTGCCCTGCTTCCAAATCACATTGCAGCTTCTGGTGTGTTGGTGAGCAATGCTCAGCCAAGTTAATAAGTCTGCTTTATACTTTTGAGCCTGGGGCACTAGAATCAGAGGCCTGTCTAACATAGCTCCCTTTCTGAGAGAGAAAGCCATCATCCTTCTGCATAGCAACAATAAAAAACACCACCTCAGGCTTGCACGCCCTCACTGACGATATTCTGCCACATATCTCACAGCCAAAATACTAGTGAGCAAAACCCTTCTAAGGGTATGGCTCATCGTCAATGAAAATGTATCTACTGAAGGCTTCTGCATTGGAATGTTGAGAGCCAAGCGGATGCTGGATGTCCATATTCAGTCCCTGCAGGGATATGGCCCAATGTAAAAACTTTGGATTGGTCCGTTGCATGGCCAGTAACTACCTAAGAGGGCTGTAGTCAGTCTGGACTCTAAAGTGACACCCATAAATGTAGGGGGGTCAGCTTCTGTACAGCACATATCAGGACACATGCCTCTTTTTCAATTGTGGCCAAGTTCCTTCATCTTTTTGTCAATCTCCTTCTAATTTCGGTGACGGGTTGTTCTACCACTTCAGCATTTAGCTGCACTAAAACTGCTCTGATTCCCAAACCACAGGCATCTAAATTATGATATCCTGCCCATGGGCTAAGATTGTTATAACTGGTACCCCCTACAAGCCATTGCTTGGCTCAGAAAAAGCTGCTTGGCAAGCAGGAGTCTAATATGCCCCCTTTGGCATCTTTTTGGATTCAAGTTCAATCAAGGGAAGGAAAATGGCCCTGTACCCCTTAATGAAAAACACCTAGACCAAGGAATGCCCTCATCTGAGTATATGTGGGGGAAATGTATCAATCGTGCACCAATTGTGCTTTTGCCTGGATACTCTTTATCGTACTGCTACCTACTCGATGTCTTAGTAAGCCATAGTGCTCTCTGCTATCTGGCACTTGAATGCCTTCATAGTCAAGCCAGCATTCTGCATGGCCTACAGCAACACAGCAACTGTTTTAGATGGATTAGATGGCCTTTCCAGGTTGGACTGAAAACTGCAACATCATTTAGATAGGCCATGCTGAAGTATTCTTCTAAACCAGCTAGGACCTGGTTTACCATCCTCTGAAAGAAGGCAGGGTAATTTTGGTAACGCAAAAGGAATGTCTCTGAACTGTTAGTACCCCACTGAGGTGGAAAATGCTGACCTCCCTTTTGCTTTCTTAGCCAGGCAGACCTGCCAGCACCCATCCATAAGGTCAAAGGTACTTATTTACTTGGTAGAGCCCAACGTTTCAATCAGCATGTCTGCTCTAGGTATGGAGTGAATATCTGTCTTTGTCACAGGGTTGAGCGCTCTGCAATCCGCTCTAGGTATGGAGTGAACATCTATCTTTGTCACAGGGTTGAGCCCTCTATAATCCACTCTAGGTATGGAGAAAACATATGTCTTTGTCACAGAGTTGAGCCCTCTATAATCCGCTCTAGGTATGGAGTGAACATCTGTCTTTGTCACAGAGTTGAGCGATCTGCAATCCGCTCTAGGTATGGAGTGAACATCTATCTTTGTCACAGGGTTGAGCCCTCTATAATCCACTCTAGGTATGGAGTGAACATATGTCTTTGTCACAGAGTTGAGCCCTCTATAATCCCCTCTAGGTATGGAGTGAACATCTGTCTTTGTCACAGGGTTGAGCCCTCTGCAATCCGCTCTAGGTATGGAGTGAACATCTATCTTTGTCACAGGATTGAGCCCTCTATAATCCACTCTAGGTATGGAGTGAACATATGTCTTTGTCACAGAGTTGAGCCCTCTATAATCCCCTCTAGGTATGGAGTGAACATCTGTCTTTGTCACAGAGTTGAGCGCTCTGCAATCCGCTCTAGGTATGGAGTGAACATCTATCTTTGTCACAGGGTTGAGCCCTCTATAATACACTCTAGGTATGGAGTGAACATATGTCTTTGTCACAGGGTTGAGCCCTCTAAAATCCACACAAAAGTGGAATTCAGTATTTCCGTTGCTACACTTGTTAGAAACCAACACCACAGGCACACCCATGGGCTTTGGGATAGCTCTGTTATTTCTAGGGCCAACATCGTGGAACATCTTCCTTGATGACCCTGAGCTTGTCAATTGTCTGGTGAAATTTGCTTTTCGCCAGCTTGCTGTCTCTTGCATCAGTGTATTGGGCACACCAGCCTGTGAGATGAACCCTGCCAATTGGCTTAGCAGTCACTGACAGTCTTGCAGTTGTTGGTTTGTCAGGTCAGAAACTACTTGCACAACCCATATAGAGCATTCTGGGGCCTCTGTGTGTAGCAGGCCTGGAAGGGGATCAGTCTCCACTTCAAACTCACTGTCTATCACCAAGTAATGGCTGATGTAATGTTTTTGACATGAAAGATCCTCTGCTCTAGCCTAAGAGCCTTTGTGTCAATGAGATGGTCAAACCCCACTCACCTTTTTAAATTCCATGTATGGTCCATTCCACTGACCGTGGAGAGCCCTGGGCTTAAACGGTTTCACTATCCAGGCTTACTTGCCTGGAGTGTTCTCAGTCATGGGTGCCTTCTGGTCATGGCAGTGGAGCCCTTTTAAGACTATTCCACGTACTGGGCCATTTGGACATCAACTGAAGCACATAATCAACTATTTCATGACTAGGACTTCAGGGGTAACATCCCACCCTTCCCACACCAAACTCCTGATAGGGTTACAAAACAGAAGTTCAATGGGACCGAACCTTACTTCTTTCTGTGGCACCTACCTTTAGGCAAACAGTAGGAATGGCAAGAGAACATCCCACCTTCTCCCCAGGTGCTCTTCCAAGTAATCTATCATACATTTTAACCATTTTGTTCAATCTCTTCACATGCCCATTGATTTGGAATGGAAATCTGTAGAGAACTTGTAAGCCATTCGACTCTCCTCCCATAATGCCTTCATAAATGCAGTGATGAAGTTGGATCTCCTCTGAGAAATTACTTCCTTGTGGAAACCCACTAGGAAATATCCCAATCATATCCCTCACCAGCGCAAGGGGCTTGATGCTCCACAAGGGGGCGACTTCAGGATACTGCAGGCAGGGTCTACCACCATTAGAACATAATGGTTCCCTGAGGTGGTTTGGGGATCCAAAGGATGCACAATATCCATTCCTATCCCTCCAAAAGGCTACCCAACAACTGGTCATGGAATAACGGGGGCCTAGTTTGCCACACCTGACTTACCATAAGCTTGGCAAGTCCAGGAGGGGCACACAAATCCCTTTATTTTTACACCCATCTGGGTGCAGTAAAAATGTGAGGACACCTGGCAGATGTCAGGGTCACTCCTAAGTGACCAGCCAAATGCATGTCATGAGCCAAGTTGGAACCTCCTGTGGCACTGGGACATGACCAATCTCAGTTTCATCCTGTCTCAGGATTTCTGGGTTCGCTGTACAGGAAGCCGGCCCACGAAGGAAGGCACAGGAAGCAAGGCTAACCCCTGTCCCAAGCCTGTGGGAGCCGGGCGGGTGCCTCTCCCCAGTCTTTCAGGCTCTGCACCGGTACCCTACGAAAGGTAGCACGACCCGGATAAACCTGCACCACCATGTTTGATATCCAGTTAACGCTCCACACAGGCGGTAAGACTCCAAACCCCTTGGACTTCTACCCCCCACCTACTGCCACAGACTCTCACCTGTACCACCATTCATGTCCCTGTCACTGAACAAGTGAACTTGTCACCATCCCTAATTATATGCATATGTGCTTACCATGCTGCCTGCCTTCGCTTTGTTGGCTGGTTGTGCCAATATTACTCTCCCTAATGCATAGCAGGGGTACAGTAAGGATCCACCTATAAGCCGCACCCTGTTAATCGCACGCGCTCCCTGCCGTATTGTTTTACCCAGCACCTGAACTCTGAGAAAATTATTTCGTGCCGGACATGCCCCTTTATCTGAACTCTTTTAAATATTTCTATCCGTCACCTTCCGGAGCAGGGATGATTGCTGTATAGCATTATAAATTCTACCAGCTTATCTGCTAGACACTATAAGTTGTTCTACCCATTAGGCCCTCATACATGTTTCGTCTGATTTTCTATATGAGAATTGTAACAGTGATGACTCTGTGCCAAGTTTCCTATGTGCCCATCTACTGCACCTCGTCATGTAATTACTGCTTTGCAATATTGTGAATGAATTGGTATTATTCAACTACTATTGCTCACCATCAGTGTTGACCCACCACCTCCATGTACCTTACAGACAATTACTCAGCCTGTTGCCACTTTAGTATTGCATGCTTGAACCAAGAGGTTGCTCATCAATATACTATTCTAGAATTATACCTTGCACAACTTGCAATTACTCAGTTCGCCATTCCCACTGTCTCCTGATATACTGATGCACAGTGTTACCTAGTGGTATTACACTACACTTGCGTACCCCACACATTGGCCTGTCCGCACAGTCATGAAGACTATAGCTACACCTAAGCTACACCTAGCTCTCACCATAAACATCTGTGGCCTGGTCTACCTGAGCCTATTACTTACAACCTGCATTATATCTTTGGCAGTCACTGCACTCATGATACCACCTATTAACCACAATGTGCCCTCTATTCGCCTATATATGTCATCTAACCTACCACCTTCTACCTCCATAACGACATCATGCTTCCTGCCCCCAGCTCTAGACACTGCACCTGTATAGCTACAAATGATAACAACACTAGGTTCCATTAGAAAACCGTTAGATCAATACTTGACCAAACCTCTACCCTTCAATAAGTTAACTCCCACACTTACCACCCCTGACACTACAAGCACCACCAATGCCACTGACTCCCCTTGCTCTCCGCACGACCCACATTCCGACCTATCAACACCTCCTGGACGTCCTACTCAGCCTTGCCCCACACACCTAAGAAACCTTAGACTTAGTGCTAGACTCACTTACCCATCTTCACCCATGTACAAAATGCCCCCGTAGCCAAATCTATAGCTTCACCTGTTGCTGAACTTAGTCCCAAATCAACTAATAGAAAACAAAATCTTAATTGTCCACTCATAAAAGCAGCCCTTATCAATGCTAGATCACTACAGGCTCATTCCCTAGACATTGCTGATCTTATAACGTCACATGACTTGGACTTCATTGCCATAACGGAGACTTGGTTACATACAGCATCCAGACCATCTTTAGCACTTGCCATACCAGATAATGACTGTATTATCCGTGAAGATAGAGATACTAAAACCAAAGGAGGAGGCATTGCATTCATTTACAAAACCTCACTAGGCCTGAGAAAAATTGACAATCCTCTATTGCTCTCAACAGAAATCTTATCTGTCAAACTACAAACATCAGCTACAGCTACTAGTAACATCCACCTCATGTATCGTCCACCTGGCCCCGTCAATAGTTTTGATAATGACATCTCACATTTGCCCTCTACCAATACTAAGAACACTTCACAAGTCATTATACTTGGGGACTTCAATCTAGGCCTACATGACCCTAATGACCGAAAGGCTGCTGCTATCAAAGACACCATGACTGAACTAGGCTTTTCGCAATGTATCTCGGGATCTACCCACATTAAAGGTAGAATCCTCGACTGGATAGCCGGGTTGAACTGCAATATTGATACCATGTCCAATTCGCCTTGCGCCTGGTCCGACCATCACCTCATTCTATTTAATATCAAAGAAACTATCTCACCCACCTCCAATATACAAGCACCAGATACTATGACCAGGAGCAAGCGTAATTTAGCATTAGACAAACTCATTCCTTTACTAACGCCCATCACCAACCCTACTACCACTACCTCAGACCCGACAGCACTAGTCGATATCTATAATCGTACTATTCTTAAAGCCATCAACACACTAGTACCTATGAAACTACGCAAACCCAAACCACGGTCCTGTAATGCTCACCTGATTCCCACGGAGGCGCAGGTCTGGCTTCGAGTGCTGATGATTCTTCAATGGTGAAGCGCAGGACTCTGAAGATGGACAGGAAGGGCCCTCTACTCTGGCTTCTCCGGCTCGCAGGAATATTCCCCTGTGCGTGAAAAGGGAGTATTACCTACTGACTGAGTTATGCTCAAGCCTCCCACTCTCTTCCAACCCTCCACGATACCATTCCACGATTCCCCGTGAAGTCTCACCTTAGGGTCAGGAAGGATGAGCTCTCCATCCTGCTTCTGATGCAGGGGCGCATTGAAACCCAGTTACTTCACTGGATTGTGGATTGATGGGAGTTCAGGTAAGCTTGACTATTCAGGTAAGGCTCTGTAAAAGTTCTGTTGCAAGTTCAAAAGTGCAAACTTAATAATAATGTTCATTGTCTTTTGCAGCAAGCGCTAATGCTTATGTCTTTTTTCCCCTTAGGGGCCGGGGTTCGGAATGCCGGAGATATGGCACCGACCCGAAGTGAAACGTGCAGTTCCAGTTCCAGTAAATGGCAGGTTAGTTCTGGATGAGCGCTCGGGAACTGACTTTGCATACGCTCATTCAATGTCTTTGTCTTTTTTCCCCATAGGGACCGGGGTCCGGAAAATGCCTGGAAGCGGCAAGACCCGAAATGAAATGGAAAAGACCCAACAGGTAAGTCTTATTCCCTTCCTTCTCTCACCTCTTATTCTTTTCTTTTTCTCTAGGCTCTGGGAAGTGGCTGTGTATCCGGATGATCGCTGCTGAAGATGGAGGAACCCAGGAAAGGTGAGTGAAATGCAGCGCTGCAGCGATCGTAACGAAATGCTTTTAAAAATAATGTCTTCCCTTTCAGGATCGTCAGTGATGTCTCCGTGGTGCAGATTTAGCTGGTAAGGTCTCTTGTCTCCGTTTGCAGGTGACCCAGGATGCTGACAGGCGTGGCTGAAGTCCAGATGCAGGAGCTGACACGGTGAGCGTCCAGCTGCGAGGAGCAGAACAACGCGAAGCGTGAGTTGCTGATCGGGTGTGGTTTAAATAGCTTTGGAAGAAGTCCCAATTGTGTATCCTTCCTCCGATCAGGTATGTATCCTTCCCCGACCACACCAGGGTGGAAAGTAGTCCCACAGGTAAAGTAGTTCCATTCAGGCCTCAAGAGGGCCTGGATGTGGCAGCATGGTCTGCATCAGGTAAGTGCACATTAAAACACTTGAACACACGTCTAGCTTTATGAGCCTGGCGCCTAAGGCGCCAGGACAGATGTCCAACATGAGCCTGGCGCCTAAGGCGCCAGGACTGCGTCCAAAGGGCCCCAGCTTGGGCCCGCTGGCACTCCCCTGGGGGAAATGATGCCTGCCTCTGGGGTCGCTGGGTCGGACCTGGCTCCTTGGAGGTAGGCATCATGACAGGTCCCACCTAAATACTTGGTACACCCCACAACTCAAATCGCTTAGGAAATTTAAAAGATCTGCAGAATTATCTTGGAAAAATACCCCCTCCCCAGCTAACAAGGCCTATTTTACTGCAGCCTGTATTAACTACAAGATAGCAATACTACAAGCTAAAAAAGTTAACTATAATGATCGTATTTCCAAAGCTGAATCTAATACAAAGGAACTCTTTAATATTTTGAGGGAACTAGAATCACCCGTCCCACTGCCTGACACTTGCATTAAAGACTCTCAATGGTGTACTAACATTCAGAATGCACTACAGGATAAAATGACCATGCTCCAAAACAAAATAGAGATGAAGAAATCACTTATCACCAATGTGGACCCTATCTGTAATCTACACCCTTCTAACTATAATGAACAACCTCAATTCAATTTCTCACCACTATCTATTAAAGAAGTAGAATCTATTATAGTGAAACTTAAACCATCAAATTGTAAAGGAGACACTATCAAGGAAGCTGCTAAGGAACTAGCCCCCTTCGTTACTAGAGTCATCAACGCCTACTTCAAAACTAGTACAGTACCCAAAAATCTGAAGGATGCGTGCATGGGTACTCCAATTACTAAAAAAAACATCGCTTGAACCTAACAATCCATCCAATTACCGCCCGATCACAACGGTCCCGTTTCTTTTAAAAATACTCGACCGTGCAGCATACCTACAAATACAACATCACCTAGAGTCTAACAACTTACTAGGACTGAGGCAATATGGCTTCAGACCCAGACATGGTACTGAAACTGCCCTTATTGACTTCAAAACCCAAATACAAGCAATGAAAGACAAAGGTAACTTGGCCATGCTTCTCCTATTAGACTTATCTGCAGCCTTCGATTTGGTGAATCACCAGATTCTATGCAAACACCTCTCCTGCCCACTTCTCAGACCAAGCCAATGCTTGGATCGAATCATTCCTCAATAATAGATCCATGAGGATCTTTGCACCCTCTGCCTCTCTAGCTCCCATTACCTGCGGGGTGCCCCAAGGTTCTTGTGTGTCTCCTACCCTCTGCAACGTATTCACCAAACCACTTTTTGACAAGCTTGACTATCTGGGCGTCACTTACACCAATTACGCTGACGACACCCAGATACTCATTCCCATCACTGGTGACCATGCTGTAGATAGTAGGACACTTAACAACATTTATCTCATCATTCAAGCCTGGATGGCGAAACACGGGCTATGTCTTAACGACGATAAGACAGAGTTACTCCTCCTGGGCTCCCCTGCTAAACTGAACAATCTGGACACCCAATTCTCCTCATTCAACATTGACGGCAACATGATCAAAGTAGCTAATGTAGTGAAATGTATCTAGACTCAGCTTTAACACTAACTAGACAAACCAACTCAATAGCCTCCTCATCTGCCTACACATGCAAGCTTATTACAGCTTGCCGCCCGTATCTTTCCCCTGCCAACTGCATTTCAATAGCGAGAGCCCTAGTCCTCTCCAAGCTGGATTATTGTAATGCATTATACTTGGGTACTTCTAAACAAAACCTCAATAAAATGCAAGCACTGCAAAATAATGCAATACAGGCAGCGCTGAACATTCCAAGGAACTCCCACATATTGGAGACAAGACAGTCATTATATTGACTTAACATCAAAGAAGAATAACGTACAAAACTCAATCCCTCACTCACAAATGCCTTGCCAATCAAGCCCCCTCCTAATTATCTGACACCATTTCCCGACATACGTCTACACGTCCCATTATATCAGCCATGAGACAGTGTGTCAGAATTCCTCGCTATAATCTACAACGAGCAGGTGGGGCTAGCTTCCCCGTCCTTGCTGCTAAAACATGGAACACCCTCCCACTTTCCTTAAGAGATGAACCTTCCTATCACGCATTCCGGAATAAGACCAAAGCTTGGCTCTACGGGCAAGATCCTAGACGAGCTGCTCAAATATGTACGCAATCCGTCTCACCACGGTATAGCTGCCTAACCCACATAAATGCACAGACCCTCACTTTACTTGTATATATGTAAATCTACTGATCTGTCTTCTTATGGTACTGCTGTAAATATTTGTCGCACTGCTACCTAATCATATAAATTGCTCTATCTTGTCTTCCTCACACACTGTCTGTATTGTATAACCATGTAAGTTTAGCGCCCAGCTGCCCAAGGGCTTGGAGCGCTCTATAAATAAATAAACTAAACTAAACCCAACCCACACACTCAGATATTGCAGAGACAAATGTGCAAACATCTAAAAGTTTGATTGACTCTTTGTGAGAGTACTGCTTTAGGGGCCTTGAAAACGTCCTAAGCATAGCCGCCTTTATTTTGGAGAAAATTGACCTCTCGTCTGGAACCAACTGAATGATAACTTAAGTGCCTGTAGCCATTAAGTCTGCACTCCATGATCTCTCCACCATGTCCTGGAGTGGGAGGACTAAGTTTGGTGCCTCAATCCAATCAAAGATATCCTTCCCCCACCTCATATGGTTGCACTAAATCCTTGAAGATCTTGCGCCTAGGCTTGTCCATCAAGTAATGGCTTAAATGTCCTGCCCGTTTCTCAGTTGAATGTCTGTAAATTCTGTCCTTCGCGTTGTAACTTGCATGTCGCTAGTGGCACCAGATCTCTCTGCTTCTGTTCCACTAGGGCTAACGTTCTCACTTCCAGAAGGATGTTTCTAGTAGCTTGCTCATTTATGTTGAATCGGCCATTGGACTTGGCTGAGACACTGGAGCTTCGGGAAACCACACTACCTTCCTTTTGGGATGAATAGTGGGAGTAGCTGGCACTGTCTGTGTTTGCTTCCTCTGCTAAACTCCCCACTGGATTGACTACCATGCTGTGGGGTTCAGAATCACTACCCAGCACCAGAATCTCCTAATCCATTATTGCTTAGTAAAATGCTTGGAGGCTCTTTAGAATGTCATGCTTACTTACCTTCCAGCTACCGGGGAGTACCACCTCCTGACACAGATCACAAATATCACTGACTTTCAAGCACTTCATGTTATCCATATTCCGTTGCATCCTACAAATAAACTACCTGACAGTGTTTCAAATGTGGCCTGCAGAGTTATTTTATTTAGCTGGACTAAGCTGTAGGCACAGTCCAATGCTGGATTCCAACTGCTTACCACCAAATAACAAAATCAGTACTGCCCTGCAGGAGTATAGGGACTGAGAAGTGGTTTCTAAACTCCCACTCATCCTCAATATTCTACTAAAAGTGCACTGATCTCATTCATAAACTGGCAACACATACATGGCATGCCTCCTTCACCTCTTCAGGTAGTATGGACACCTTAAAAAGGGTGTGAGCCAGAATGCAAACAACAATGTTACAGTGCTTACTAAAATAAAAGACATGGGGCCTCATTACACGGATGGCGGTAAGGATTTACCGGTACCGGTAAAATACCGGTACCGGTAAATCCTTACCACCTTACTACGAGGTCCCTTTGCGGGTTGGGGGATTTAACGCCTGCTTTTTGCAGGCGTTAAAAACCAACCCGCAAAGGGACCCAGGGAGCTAATTACGGTACCGCAATTTGCGGTACCGTAATTAGCGCCTTCCCCATTCCCATTGAGCCCTATGGGGCAAAAATGGGAATGGGGAAGGGCAATGGTGGAAGGGGGAATTACCGCCCCACCAACCTTGGAATGGGGCGGTAATTCCCCTTTCCGCCAAGGCGGTGCCGGTATTTTACCGGCATGAACCATGGCACTAATAGCGCCATGGTTCTCCGCCATCCGTGTAATGAGGCCCATGGTGTCCAAAGTGCCATCCAGTGATTGTGTGAAATAACTAGATGGCTTTATTTTCATTAATATAAAATGATGCAGGTAATTCTGTTTCTGAAAGCGGAGTCTGCTAACCAGACCCCATTTTTGTTAAAGCTCCATGCCAAAAGCATAGAACACACATGTGCCATGGCTGCAGCAGAATTCTGATAACTGCAGCACCACCTTTTCTTTAGTGGCACATGGCAGGTTCAATGGTTACGTGTACATTCCTGACAGTTTGTGACCTAGAGTCACTGCAGATAGAAGTTGCATTCCACTTTGTTTTCCTGGATGCAAACCACTCGGAGGAGGCCTGCTATAATAACTTACAGATAGAATTTCCAACTCAAATTGTGCATGATTGTTAGGCAGAATCCTATGCACTTCCCTTGGGGAGCACTACAGAAGATTAAGACTACAGGTATGAGCAAGAAAAATCCCCTTTGGTATCAGTCTGTACCACAAAGATTTAGTTGGTAGCTGTGGCTAAGCAGTCAGACTTATCTCAAGAGGGAGATGAGCAGTATTCAGGGTCTACACAATAGGTATCACAGTACTATGGCACAAGGAAACACTGACCAACGCTTTGTATCAAAAAGAGAATATATATATTTATTTTATACACATCTAGTTTGAACACCTAAATCACAGTTGATAAAGCAAGTTAAGTTTAGTCAAGGAAAGTATATACAACTCCCTAGTCAATTGTAGAAAAGTTTGCAGTAGAGTGAAAACTGAGCAAAACGGCACAGTGAAAACCAACTACAAATGGCACTCTAGCAATTTAGCGAAAGGGAGGGAAAGTACAAGTTAAACCGAAATATCTTCAGACACCCCCTAGCAACTCTTCCCTGAAGTTTTGTGAACAAGTAATGCACAGTAATACTTTAGCAGAAAGATAAGTAATTGAAAACTGAGCAAAATGGCACTTCACAAGTTAAAACAGTAGGAAGGAAGAGGTGTTTAGAAGATTCAGGTGCATCAACACATTTCTCATTGAGAATCAATCTAGTGAGAGGAGATCTAACAAATCAGCCAGAGTCAAAAGGCCTGAGCCAGAGTCAGTGGTACAGGACCAAGAGTTTAGGAGTAAAAATGTTCTTGTAGCTGCAGTCAAGTCTTTGGTTAACGAATATTGAAAAGGTAGATGCAAGGCGAAAGACAATGCTAGATGAAAGGGTGGTCAACCCAACAAGTAGCTAAAGGATTTAAAACACCTTTAGGGCTACCGTGCAGAAAAGGAGGCCTGGCGGAACAAAGTACCTTTGAATGAAAAAGTGGCTCCTGCAGTGGCGGTTGTTCCTGGTAGTTCCTGCAGTTCGGGGGATCCAGCAGAGGAAGAGAGGCTCTCGTCGTGGAGGAAGGTTCAAGTTACTGCACTACCCAGGGATGACACCAGCCGCGGTGCTGCCCAACGAAAAAAAGGTATGCTCCTTTAAATTGTGATCAGGGTGGATGGCTGCCTGGCTATCCGGCCTCCAAGTGCTGGGCACTGGCGACTCGACCATGGCAGGTCCGAGGAAGCGATTGGTGAACTGGTTGGTACCACCAGCTCAAGGGAAGAAGGCTCTTGCGAAGAAGATCTCCTCTTGTCGTGTGGAAGAAAAGTGGTGAGACGCTGCAGCAGGGCTTCACCGGTGGTGCAGGTGCTGAATATGATAGGCTGGAGGGTCTCCCACCAAGATGACCACTCCACTGTGTGAGTGACAGCTAGGCTGTATGAATGGGCTTCTTTTTGCTAAAACATCTTGATTCTTGGGTTAAAGAAGTGGGGCAGTTAAACACATTGCATATAGGCTTTAGAAGGGGTTACAGGACATCTCTGAATGGTTACCTTCTCAGATGCCTCCTGGACTCCATGTTGGAAGACACTTATAAAGCAATCCACGTTGGCTTAGTTGATCTAAACGCCGCCTTTGACTTAGTGAGCCTTAATCGACTATGGTGGAAACTTAACAACTGGGGTATTCCCCCAAGTTTGTTTAAATTAATCATTCAACTACATCAATCAACTCAGGTACAGCTTAGACTGAACAACCTAGGAGTCCTGACCAAAGCAATACCAGCTAAAAATGGTTTGAGACAGGGCTGTGTCCTAGCCCATAGCCTTTTTAAACCTTATGTCTCTGACGTGGGAGAAGAGATGAACGTGCAGCGTGGGCTTGCCTAAAGTTTGGACATTTGAGACCCTCCTGCGTTGCTACGCCGATGATTTCCTTTTGTTTGACACTACTGTCATGGGCTTACAAAGATTGCATACTGCATTTGAGGGGTACACAAGAAATAATTATTTGAGAATTAATAGCAAAAAAAACAATTTACTGACCTTCAGGCAAATACATTGTGTGGCGAAAGAAAATTGGCAAATGAGTGGTGGCCAACTTGGAAAAGTTGGGGAGCTTGTTTACCTAGGGTTTTATATTTTGAGCACCCCGAACAAAGAAAGTATGATACATTTTTTCAACCGTTAATCTGACTTATTAACACTCATTGATACCACTTTTGAAATGCTATTTGTCCACCGCCATTCCCAAATTAACATATGGTGTTGATGTCTATCCAGAGTTTTATTTTTCTCCAATTTTACAGACAATTGAAATTGAAAGTAAGATATGGAGAAATGTACTGGGAATTCACAATGCTGTCAGTAAGACAGCAATTTTATTTGAACTTGGAATTTGCATTATTCGGTCCGTGGTCAGGTGGAAGTGGTTGGGTTTCTTTTATAAATTGGTTCTTTTTTGTGCTGACTCACTTTATGAGGACATGAACAAAATTCACATGTCTAAAAAGGTGAAATCATCAATGAATTTCGGACTGAACTGTGAGGGCATTTTGGATGAAATTGGCTACACAATCGAAGACCTGAAGTGTTCTCCAGGAAAAGTCAAAGGCAATTTGTTAAGGTTGCACTGCAGCATTCTGACTAATGATTTTCACAGCCAGAAGAGCACGAGCCACCTTTGCCGCCTATTGGAGGTTATTCCCTTGCCCGAAAGTCAGAAAAGACTCTGCTAGATTCAGGTGGAGCATATATAGGACTCGTGAAAAACAGATGCGTTTTAATCTTGATGATGTTGATCGCATGTCCTTTCATTTTTATAGAGACGCAGACTCGATTGAAACATTGGAACATTTAATAGTTTATTGTGATAATTTATGTATTAAGCGTCAGATGTCTTTTTCGAAACAATTAGATAAACTTGAATCTCTGAACCTTGAATATATTTGGAAGCTATGTTTGAGTGACGTGAACAGGTCATTGTGTATCACAATTGTTGGCTTTTTAAATGCACTAGAACTGAATGTTATTGAAAAACGAAATGCTTTTTCCCATCTAGCATTGCAGCTCTAGTTCTAAATGTGTATCTTTAATTTTTTTAATGAGGTAGTAAAATGCATGTATTATCTAGTTTTATCTATAGTGAAAAACAAAAATAAATGTTTTTATTTCGTATGTTATTTTATTTTGCTATTGGATGTTTCTATTGTTAAGGTAGGACTGATTTTGTTTAGACAATAAAACATCAAACTAGGTTGCATTTTAACTTCTGCACCTCAGATCTACAATCAATGCCTGTATGCCTTATCAAGCTGATGATAGGGTAAGAATAAGGCTCCTCCTGCAACAGGTATTGGAACCAAGGTCCTTCAAATGCTGTACATGCCGTACACAATGTCTCAAACTTCAATGCATTCTGTGCACTCTGTGTCGCTCCGCTCACTGAGCAAGGTTTTATAGGAAGCGGTGCCACCAAGAAAAAGGCTCCTCCTGCAGCAAGTGTTGTAACCAGGGTTCTTCAAACACTGTACATGCCGTACACACTGACTCAAACGGCAATGCACTCTATGCACTCCATGTTGCTTCACTCCATTGAACAACTCCACCATTCACATCAACAGAGGAGCCAGACAGGGATGTGTGTTGGCTTCTCTGTTGTTTTCTTTGTACATAAACAACATTGCAGCCCATTTGTACAAAATTGAAGGCAATGCCCCGAAACTAGAGAACAAAAATGTCAGAGACTCCTTTTCGCAGACAATGTGATGTTAATATCTAAATCCCCTTCTGGGTTACAACAGCTATTGAATGTTTTTTTCAGCAAGGTCTGTGGAAAAAGGGATAATTGTCAATATTTATAAAACACAAATCCAGTCCATATCAGAAAATTCCCTTTCCAGACGATTTCAACATGCCTATGATATTAACAAGTCGATTATTGATAGCTATAACTACCTTGACGTATGTATTAAAAAAACTGCAAATAGGGCAGACCAAATTGGTAAGTTTTTGACAAACTAAGCTGGAAGTGGACCCTTAATTACCAATTATGAGAGAATTTGATGCCTGAACTATCTTGCATGCCATAGAGGTATAGAACATGTAGGCTATTACTGCTGCGGCCTATAGCCTACAATGCCTTTAGCCTGTAACAAAGGCACGGCTGCTGCCGGACCTGTGATTTTACAGACATCCGCGAATGGGTAATTACAAGGTCATGCCGAGGTCGGCAGACCCGGTAATTGCCCATTGGCGGGTGCTGGCAATAAGGGACTCCTCATCCCCATTCAGCTCCATAGGACTGAATAGGAATGGGGAGCTTGGATGCACCGGCACCATTCATAACGGTGCCGGTGCTTCCACGAGTTGTACTCACAGGTGCTGGGCTGCCTGCAGGTTGTACCTGGCAGGGAGAGCGAGACCCGCGGGCACAACTCGTAGTATGGCGGTACAGTAGCAACGGTGCCGGTAGCGATACCGGCACCATTGTTGCCTTACCGCCATACTTGTAATGAGGCCCATTGTAATTTAGCTGTGCTAAAAAGGAGGAGAAGACCATTCTGAAAAGCATACTTGGTCTACCTAAATTGATTCATCTGCCATCACAAAATGGGAACTAGGTATTTGTAACATATTATTTACAATAAAGGTAAAAATAATCTCTATCGGTTACATTTGTGGAATGTGCCAGAACTAAACCCCTTTTTTGTCAGCACTATGTGAGGGGCTTTGTGCGGCAAGACATGTCACAAAGTCAGAGGTTTTCCTATGTAAATAAAATGCTTGGGAAAATGGGTCTATCCTGTATATGGGATAACCCTCGCACATATGGCACACATTATACATTTGTGATCTGTAGGGCATTTGAAGAATGTGTTTCTCAGGGAGCTAGCAGACTCCAATAGCCAGAAAGATTTCATTGCAGAGTACCTAAGGCTGTAGACCATCCCTAACTTTGAAAAGCACCTGGTTATTCCATGGCATAGGTAAACCAACATACTTAAGACCAACCTGCGATTTGGCATACTTCTGTTAAACAAATGTACCGCTAGATGGAATAAAGAGTAGTCGGAAATCTGGACGTATTGTGGCCTATGTAAAGAAGATTTACATCATTTCCTGTTTCTATGTCCATTGTACAGTTCATCTAGATTCTAGAAAGTACCTTAGTCCTATTTTTAATCTGCATAACATAAAAAACACAAATGATGCATTTTATTTGATTAAAGCGGTGAGAGATGACAATAGAATCATAAACTTTCTTGAGAAAACATTGCTTATCCGGATGAAATTGTTGTACGTGTTTATAGCTAACTAAAACATCATAAAACGGACACATTGATATAACAATTTGAGTTTGAAGTTGAAGACATTTTTATTATTTATTTTTTAGGTTTTAATCTTGTAATACTTGTATTGCATGAATGTTTGCTAATTGTATACAACGGTTTTAGTAAAAGTTGTTTAATGTTTAAATAATTGTGGTATTGGTGTGATATATCTATTAGTCTGTGTTTTTTTTGTCTGCTGTTTTTGTTTCTGCTTTGATGGCTTCCAGCTGAAATAAAGCTTACTATTATTAGAATGCAATAGACATTTGCCATCTGCAGCATTTATATGCCCAGGCACTCACTGAAAGTTGCAGCTGTTAACATTTTCTGACCAGGCTGTACCATTACCAGAATGCCGGGCAAAACTGTTGGCTTTATCAGTACTTGTTACATTTGTATTTTGTTGGTGAAATAAGGTGATTTGCGAAAAACACCCTACACAGGGCAACACATGATCGCATCATTCCCATCGATGCTTTACATGAAGGAGGAATAAGGGGAGAAAGGGAAACATCAACATAAACCATTGGGGAGAGCTTTGATAGGATGGCTGCAATGATATACAGGGGTAAGGAAGGGGAATACTATGCACACCCTAGATGTGGGGAGAGAGTCTAGAACCAGGCCTAGGGTAAGACTGATCAGGGAAATAGCACTGTGCGTCACTAGAGGCATCAATGTGTTTGAGAGAGGTGAAAGGTAGACAGAGAACAAAAGTGACAGTAGAGAATAAGAGAGCCAGAAAAGGGGAGTGGGGGAAAGAGTGGCATTAGGGAAACAGATGGAAGATGTGAAACAGCCTAGATACAATGTGTGAAGCCAGAATTACCTGCTTGGCTCAGCACATGCTTCTATTGTGAAACATGTCGAAGGCCAACTAACCACCAGAGTGGGGCAAATAATGTACATGTTCCAAGAGGTGGCTATTTTTGGTGGTGAGAAGGAGGACCCCAAGTGACAGACTGCTGTTGCAGAAGGAAGGGCTGTGTCCCCACCCCTTAAAAGGGGTTCCCTGATGAGATCCAGGTGTTGCCGTCTGGACTCTACCCATCCTCCTCAGCTGCCTGCACACTGGACCCCATACACCTTGCAAGAGCAGTGGGTGGCACCATTTCTCTATCATGTCTCATACACAGAACTGTTGGGTTGAATTGCCACAGTCATGGCATGAACTATCACCTTCTCTAATAATTACAGTCGATCACCTGTCCTTCAGGAATCTCTTCATCGACCAAGCAGCAATGCCAACTAGTGTGCCTATCTTTTGTATGTGTTATTACACCAAGAACAGAGATGTTGCATTGCTTAAACTGGAACACGAGAGGCTATAATAGCTTTCTTGGGTTTGAGGAGGTGAATAACCCTTTTGATGAGTGTGACATTATCACCTTTCAGGAAACCTGGCTTACTACCAAATTATGCTGAGATGGGTTCACCATATTACAGCAAGAGGCTAAGAAACCCAATAGAGGTAGACCAATGGGTGGATTATTGTTGGCAACAATAAATTCTATTCGAAAATAACATCATCCTGTATTCTATCGAATGAAATAGAAGGCATCTTGTCAGCTGAAATGGAGGTGGTATGTGTGGGGTTAAGAAGGAAACTGCTGGTGGTAAACATATATTGGAAGAACCAGTTAGCCACCCTAGATAGCTATATTCATCATATTTCTCAACTGGTGGGTGAATGGCGGAGTGAGGCTGACTCACTTGTAATGATAGCCGGAGACTTTAACAGTGACTGTGCTAATCATGGGCTACGATCGAAACTGTCTGGCCGATTAATTGGAAAAACATTGGATAATCTATGCATGACCTTGGTTCTCCATATCTTGAATAAAGTGATGGCTACTAATAAAGAAATGGCCAGTATGTGGAAGATAGGGGAATCACGCTCTACAATTGATTACATTATAGTTTCTAGATCATTGCTAAACATATGGAATTATTTTGCAGTGAAAGAGAGTATACTGAGCGATCATAATATGTTAGTCACATACTTGACTATGAAGACAAATAGGTCAGGCATCCAAGGACCTATAGATCTGTTGGTTAATCCTGCTGGAAACTGGTTACAAAAATATAGGTATATGGGTAGAACACAAAATCAGAAGCTAACAAATTATGTAGACCGTGTTAGTAGAGAGGCCCTTGTAGATAACTGTTCAGTTGAGGGTTTTAATGAGTTCCTCTTGGAACAGGAGACTCATAATATAATACATTTAACAACCAACAGTCATAAATACACTTTCCATAAAGATGTCTGTCTCAAAAAAGGGGAATTAATTATCAATTAAGACAATTCAGAATGAATGTGTATGGTACAGGAAATTATATGAGTAAGAAAAGGGAAGTTTTATTGGCCTACAGGCATTGACTAAGGGGCCACAGACAACTACTGAATAATAAAACCGGGGAGAAGATGTTGGAGGTACTTATTAAAAAAGACACTAGGCAATTCTGGTTTATAATAAATGATAATGAACATCCGCAATGAGTGATCCAATCAACAGCGTTGTCTGAGGACTCTTGGATTGTACACTGGAAAAATATAAATGGCATGGGTCTCGAAGGGTCCTGACAGGTGGCCAATGGTAATGAACCATGGATATTAGAATTTGAGGCACTAGATATAGCACTCTGCACCGCTGTAAAGGCTGAGTAATAATGTATGCCCCATATTTTGTCAAATCTTCTTTCCCTGACGAAGACGTTCAAAATGATTTGTTAACGTCGAAACCAGTTGGTGTATGTAGAAGTAGCCGGAAGACGACATCATTTTGAATACTCTTTACCTCCAATTGGCTATATCCTGGTGTAAATTGATTGGATCACCAAATTGAACTTGGGATTTTTTGTGTTTATGGAAAGTTGCACCTCCTTTTGTCTATGTTTGTGCTTGGCTAGGCTAACTGGTTTAGCCTCCAATGTTTATGTTGCAGATGTATTAGGCAGATAGTTTTATTATGTTAGATATGTTGCCTGTTCTTCAAGTGTATTTTTATGTGTTTTGGCATTTATTTTTTTATAAACTTTTCATTTTGTGGACTTTACAGTTACATGTATTTAGAAAAGTCTCTGTCCGTCCTAGGTAGGGAGAAGCAAGCAGAAAAAAGGTTTTAGACCTCATTGGAGGTTATTACCGGAATAAAAGAAATGTCTCAGTTTCATCCATTTTTAATTTCTGGTTTCTTGTCTAGTTCTAATATGGTGTCCAGGTAGTGTGAAATTGTGAAAATAAGCTTGTTTGCTTGCCCATTCATGAGCATTGACCATCTTGTGTCGGCATCCATATATTGTGAAGATATTTCGAAAAAAGCCCTGGAGCAGGCTCTCTGCTGGATGAAAGCTGTGCATATCATCACCAGGTGGTGTAGTGTTTCTGGGGTCGCGTGGTCTTTGCAGAACCAGCATGTTCTGTAGATGGTATCAGTCTTGACATGGCCAGTTCCGATCGTGTCGGTATGGTGTTTAGCTGAATTTCCATGTAGATTGCTCTGATTTTCTGGTCTGGTTTTTGTGTGTTTTGCGATTATTGTATGTATTGATGATGCAATGCTGATGGTTATGAATTGAAGCAAATTAAATGTTGGATTGTTTTCTTCCAATTGATGTATTGATTTATTGTTCTAGATCTGCCTTTTCAGATTTGTATATTCCTGTGAGGGTACCTGTTTAATAGCACAAAGATGAGAACAAGGGGTGAGCCAGTTTATGAGGGTGTAAGAAAATGGGACATATATCAGGGACACAACAAAACAAACTGAACATATGTAGAAAGCAGCTGACTTACAAAGATGGCACTGACCTAAGGGGGAAAGTGCTTTCAACTAAGGAGGAGTGCTATGTAAATATGCAAAATGACATTATTACGCATCAGTGGACGATGCCCTCTATGAATAACCAACAACATAAAACAAGTATCGTTGCCTAGCAGAGTTTTTTTTACAACAATGAGGGGTCAACTCCAGCAGGCACAGGGCGGATGATTCTTTGCACACAAGAGGTTATTGATGCTAGCCAAGGTCTGTAATACGTTCTTATGTTGCATAATACATTGACAAATGTATCAATTGCACAAAACTGCTCAGGGCTGAAGTCCTGCTCTATTTCAGATTGTGTTTCATGCAACAGCCTCACTGCCACAAAACAGGCGGCTGCTTGGAGCTCTGTCTCCTGACTGCATATTCAACACAGAATACGAAGCTCACATAACATGATGCATCACTGAAAAAAAGAGACCGCCATCCAAGCAACGCACCTTCCATCCCCAGACGGCCAGACCATAAGCATAAACATGATGTTTCGAAGACATTACAGAAACCATCGATCCCACCGACTTACCCAAGTAACTGTGTGCCCACTGAGATGTACAGTTTAACACAGTATAAAGAATTTATTCGCGCGCTCCAGAATCTCGCTGTGCTTTTTTTTTTTTATTAAGATACAGTTCATTAGGCTACGCCATTTCTTTGCTTCTTCGATTCTCGCCGAGGTGTTAGCACGTACAGCGACGCGGAATTAAATACAGACACAGGCAGAAAGGCGCCATGCTTCATTGGGAATGAGTGTAGTAAAGGCATGTGTCTGAAAGCAAGTGTTTGGCCATTACCAGCCGAGCGGAGCTCTCGGTGATTGATCTGTCCCCTGTCCCTACCTGCTCCACTTCCGCCTTCGACACAGCTCATCATAATTTGGAAAGTTTGAGGACTATGGCGCGAAATGATGGCCCAGCACGGAAGAACTTAATTGCTCTTGAGATGCATGGGCCTAATTGATTTCTCTAATATATTTCCAGTCCCCGGTAATGAGAAGGGAAAAGAGACCCAAGTCGGTAGGAAAGATGTGCTTCCAGCCGCATTAACCAGCTCACCAACTTCTTATGCGTGCACTCCGAACAGCACCAGATGGTTGGGCGGCGACTGACTTGCCACGTGCTTGCATTATTTTCCAAGTCTTCCTCTTTCAAAGTTCGCGAGTTTGATCTCCCAGTCTTAATTGAATGCGCTCAACATGTCTATTTTCTGCCTTGTGAAGCGGGGTACATTAAGAACAAAACAGAGCAGGCTTTGCAGGACTTCAATGACATCCTCATAGACTAAGTGGCTTTCTTTGGTCCTCGACTAATTCAGGAAGCATTCTTCGGATAAATGCAACAATTAGAAAGAAAGTCGGTGCACTGGTGTCTCTTTGCGTATTAATGCATCAGGCGATGTGACATTTCTCAGAAGGAAAATGAAAGAAAAGAGCGAATTCTGGGGTCCTGGTTAGATCACAAGAAATGGGAGGGTGTTACATTGATATAGGAGACAATGCGCCCAGATACCCCTGGGTTCGGTGTGCTATAGAAATAAATAAACAAACAAACAATGTGTTAACCATTCCAGGGTTTATTATAGATATTCAACTGGAACACACACATCATTTGATACTTGCAGTCTTGTGTATACGTTTTTTAAACATTCATTGTTTGGAAGCATAGAAGAGTGCAGAATTTGGATACATTTAAATATGGCTTAGCGAATTACCCAAAAGGAACCGGTAAATATTTGCTAGTCAACGATTGCAAAGTCTGGGGATCCGTGAATATACGTGGGTCACTTTGTGGGTACAATTAGACCTTAAATATCCAATATCCCATATTGAGTATGCACGTCATCTGTTGACGCAATGTCGGGCCCTTCAGGCCTTTTATTTTGCTGGATACAAGGAGTTTGTCCATGACATCAGGGCAATAGCTGGAAATCAATTTGTGAGCATTTCATTTAGCGCTGAGTCCATCGCTCTAACAGGAGCTGCTTTTCATATATGGAATACGCCAATGCAACAAATAGCAAATTTTCTCATGCCAAATGTATCGATTGTTTAACTTTTACAATTTCTCTACAACTGTATTTTGTCTTTTGCTAATGTTTTATGTATATGGTTTTTAACACTTTTTATCACTGCTTAAATGAGATAACTAAAAGATTTATAAATTAGCTAAAGGTTTGTATTTTAACCAAATGCTAATATATATTTTTTAAATATCCAATATAGCATCTCATTCCCTCCCACTTCTCACCATGACCTCCCTCCCCCACCCACCTCAAAAAGGGATTAAACATATTTTTATTTCCACCGTAAGATTGCTGGACATTGAACCATTTCCTCTGTCTTGCAGGGGCCTTCCAGGCACTAGCAGGCTAGTGGGGTATGTTACGGGTCGAGTTGGGAACGGTAGCAGCCTATCCTTACTTGCGATCGCCTCATGTTTCAGCCATACGTGATCTCAAACGTTTAGGGATGTATAGCTAGAAAAGATCAAACAGTTTGCAGCTCCTCAAAACAGTAAATCCAGGTGGTTCGAGTTATCCCTCAACTAGCTCACCAGGCCCTACATTTAAAGGCAGTTCAATGTTGGCACTATAGGCTACCGGCCTAAATATACACCCACTCTTCTGAATGTCACTGTGCATTTATTCCCAATTGGACTGTGGTGTCATAAATCATTAGAACAGTCCACACAGGCGTAAAAGATAGGGTTGGGCTGCTAGATCAGACGCATAGTACAATACAGCTAAGGTTTCTCGATGTTCACAGCAGATATCAGCATATATAATGAATCAAGAGTATGTGCACACATGCATGAGTCAGGACTAGAGATGAGCAGCATACCAGTCTATTTTACCCCCTTTAATCAGACAAATACTCCAAAGAAAATGGGGAATGACAAGTAGACATGTCTCTGACACATGATGTCTGTCCCCTGCATCATGCAAGAGACTTGCTCAGACCAGTGGCTTGATCAACATCATCCATGATGAGGACCTCTGATTTGTTCTCTGTGATGTAATTACAGCCTATATCATAAGAATACTTATTTTAATTTAGAAGAATTGCTAGCAGCAAAGACTGTTTGGATTACAAGAAAAATGCAATTTGTTCACATTAAAATATCATTTTACTTAACTAAAAATACACCAGACAGGAATGGGAACTAGGTTTTTACTCTGCAAAAATAATTTTACTCCCAACATCCCAAAATAGGCAGAACAATAATCTTACCTCAGATTTGAATGTAGAGCACTTTGCTTAATCTAAGGAAAAAAAGAAAAGGGGAAACTTAGAATCACTCACGGAAAGATCTCTCTGAAAGGATAGGTCTACTTGGTGATTAGCTACTTTTCCGATTAGATATGTTTCTGAGGTAGAAAGCATTACAAATTAAAATGTAGTCTAAGCTCGTAGATTACTAAGAAGACCAAGTGCTTTGCCCTAGAAGCTGTTTGGCAATCCATCAGGCATTATTTATTGTTCTCAGTCTACTTCCCAACCAAGGTATGGTGAAAAGGTACCCTGAAGAGGTTTACAGTGGTGCAGGTGAATAATAAGAAAAGCAAATTGCAGTATTCTGCACTGTTTGTAAAACTACCATTCACACATTCGATTGCAGTAGGCCCCATTATAGAAAGTGTGGTATACTATCCTTTACAAGAAACTCGTCTGCCCTCTGATAACATATTTCTTTCAAACCCATATCCATGGCCTCATACATTGAAGTCAAGTCCTCCCCCTCAAGTCCCAACTCGCATGCTTGGTCACTCCATCTAGCTCTCAGTTGCAGAGTTCAATGGCGCACTTGTTTACTCGTTCAACAGACACTATCCTGCTCACCCCCCCCACTTGAATCCTTTTTAACTATGAATATCCCCAGCCACCCAGCAGCAGAAGAAAACCATGCTTCTCCACCCGTTTAGGCCAAAATGGCCGAAACAAATGTTTGAATGCGTCATTTGGCCGATTTTCGGCCATTCGAAAATTCCGATCGGCTCAAATGTTCGACCAGATCACACATTCAGTGCTGGGGGCTGCAGGGGTGTCCCCGAACCCTTGCTTACTATATTGTGAGTGGGGGTTGCAGGGGTTTTCCCCTGCAGCAACCCTAAAAAACAACTGCAGGGGTGTCCCCCGTGACCCCTGCTCACTATACTGTGAGTGGGGGCTGCGGGGGTGTCCCCTATAGCTGTCCTGCAGTCCCCCAACAAAAGAATGTAAATAAATAAATAAAAAGGCTTCACGGGCTGCAGGTGTGTCCCCCGAAACCTCCCACTCACTATACTATAGAGTATAATCAGCGTGGGTTGCAGGGGACACCCGACAACAACAACAAGGGGTGTGGGTAGGGGTGTGTTTGCGGTGTGGGTGGGGGTGTGGATGGGGGTTTGGGTAACTCGGAAATGATCAGGGGAGAAAAGACCAAAGATTATTTCGAAAAAATAATCTTTGGTCTTTTCTCCCTCGAACATTTCTGCTTCGGGCATTCAACCCCAAATCTTTACACCTACTCTTCTGGTGAAATAATTGCTCCCTTACTCTGTTCTTTACCTACAAAGGCTATCTCCTTTCCCACACTACTCCTCTTACTATGCCTTCCTCATATCTTCTCTCTACTGAAACCCACACACGCCTTCTATAACAGTCCAGGCTATACTTTCCTCCCATAAAGACAACTTCCATGCTTCCTCTATCTCTGCTGATTTTTCTACACCATATTGCTCCTGAAAGATCACAACAATATGTAACATGTAAGCAACTTCTCATCTGTAACTCCCTTCCTCTTTAGCTGCACCTCCCACCACCCCACCCTCCCCTTACTACAAATAATTAAAGAGCTCGCACCTTTCACCTCCTCTTATCTTCCCCCTCGTCAATTTCTCCTTCTTCAGATACATCCACACTGCCTTCTTGAAAACAGACACTATCATACTCACAATTAGGAAACCACCACTGGTTCATATAATTGATCTTTCTATAGACCTCTCTCTTTCCGGCAACTGCACAACACCCCAAAACCCTTGAGAGAGCTGTTTTAACTACATTGTCTACTATCATGGAGATCACTCCCTTTGTGCTAACCTCTGATCAGGTGTTCGGAGCAAGCACTTACACATGTCTCTGGCTTTCTACCCTCTGCTCACCACTCAGCTCTTTTCCATTTTATCACTACCAGGACGCCCCGCAAGTCTTTGACTCTATGGACAATTACCCATCCTTCTGCCCAACCCCTTTGTTCACTTCAAGGGCACTGCCCTCGATTGGTTGACATCAATTCTTCTTTGACTGCTCCTACTCCATCTATTGGAACTCTAATACCTCTTCCCCACAGCTCTTCCTCTTAGAGAAAATCATGGAAAATGTCTCCATCTGCTCCTATTCATTTTAACTAATGTTCCATAGACATACTACCTTCGTCCTTTAGCTTACATGCCCACCTCTTTGGTTATCGCATCAAAGTCTTTTCCTCCTTACCCTGCTTCACACCAATATCTCTGGACCCGTCATTAACTGATTCAAAGACATTTGTCATTAAATGGCTCTTTGCTGTCTATTGCTAAATTCCGCCAAGATAGAAGTCATCTTTCCCCCTTTGTCCAAAGGTTACTTCAACTTCCCATGCCCCATCTCCTTCCCTCTTGAACTCCCGACCCTTTGGACAAGTTCCTCTTCGACAGCTACATTAAACTACAGCAGTTCATCACAGGAACTGCCACTGCTGCAAGGAGTAACCTCTTAAATATTAGGAAAAACCACACCCACCTCACAAACACTCTGATCTTAATCCTTGTGCTTAAGAAGCCTGGTGACTGTTCAAGCCTACTGCTTGGGCTTTCCCTCTGCTCTGTCCCTTCTAAAGAAAGTTCTCAACTTTGCAACATGCATCCTCGATAACCAACTAAGATTCACGCTGCATTGCAACACCATACTCGATGGCCCCCCTGTAAAATCACTACCTCTTTAAATATCTATTCTGTGTCTGCAAATCCATTCATGTCATGCCCCACTGTACCCAGCTGACTGCATCGCTCTCTATTCTCTCTCATGAATTCTCGGATTCTTCTCGCTTCTCAACTTCCAACCCATTCCACTCCACTATCATACCAAATGACGTATGCAATTACTCGGAGGCCCAAAATACCGAATTACAGAGAGCCCCATTTCACCAGCTATATGTGTGGGGGGAGAGGGGTTTAAGTGAATAAAAAAGATGGAGGGGTATAAGGAGGCCTATGGGTGGGGGGGTCCCCTGTGCATATAAATGTGGTGAAGTGGGGTAGAAGACTGTGCCTCCTCTGGATACTCATGATTCTCTATATTTGCCTCCTTCATTCCTTTTCTTTACTTTTTGCAGACTGTAGTTTGGAAAGCCAAGGTGAGGGCACAATAAAGCAACTTTTAGGCAGGTATCTGCCCTTTGAAAGTGATACACTAGTGATTTGACATAGTATGAAAGATCACTAACATAAAGTAGCACAAGCTACATTACCTTATATTGCATTCCATTGCATTATTTTCAGGGTTCATTTGGCAAAAAAAGCAACTCAGAGGGTCATTAAGAGTGAGGCGGTAAGGGGTTAACGGCGCCGGTAAAGGTGCCGGAGCCGTCAACCCCTTACCGCCCCATTACGAGTTTTACCAGGTGCCCTTAGCGGGTCGCGCTAGCAGACCAGGGTGCTAACAACGTGCCCATTATTGACGGGACTGTTGTTAGCACCCTCCTCATTCCCATTGAGCCCTATGGGGGCTTGGATGGGAATGGGGATGTTCAGGGTCTGGGCTCCTTGAATAGGGAATTACCGGGCCCTCCAAGGATGGAATGGTCCGGTAATTCCTCATTCAAGGAACCCGGACCCAGTACCCGGTAAGGGGGTAGCCATGCCGCTAATAGCGGCATGTTTACTCCCTAGCCCATAATGGCCCCCTAAGTCCACCTCTAGATGTATTATGTTTTAGGGTCCCCTGGGTCTTCAGACAGATTATCTAATGTGTTAACTAGTCTACTTCTCTAATAAAGATCAGTACACATTACCTTGACCTGGAAGCATACTAATAGTTAATCATCCCTTTCACCAAGCGGCCAAGTACATATAGCTCTTCGCGAATCAGGCTTTTCCCCTCTTCCCCATTCCTCTTTCCCCTTTGCTTTCCTCATATAGCCAGCTCTTCTTTGTGGCACTTCTGTCAGTCTCCTGAGCTCTCCCAGTTTATCTGCTTGACAATCAATGGGGGATAGAGGTATATAAAACTGTATCTGGTGAAGACACCGCCATACTTCAAAGGCATGGTTGAGCACATCTGTAGACCATCAAAGACCCATGCATGGACCCATTCCATTGCAATGCAACATTCTGCTAGAAACTGCTTTCAAGGAAAATGATAATTATTACAGGATGTTTTTATTCCCTCTTTTCATAATCAGTATTCCATTTGATCCATTACAAAGAATTACTGCACCTCTGTTCAGACACCGAGACTGTTAACACATCTGTATGTTTCCAGTTGCTTGTCTGTTCATTTCGACTTCACCCTCTTTTCATCTATAGCCGGTCAAGTGGCACAGCGAGTAGAGCGCTCGCTTTGACATCTGTGCAGAGCCTGCTAACGCAGGTTCGAATCCCGGCAGGGCCAAACTCAGCCTTTCATCCTTCCTAGGTCGATAAATGAGCAACACACACCGTGGGTAATAATAAACAGCGCTATATAAATGCCATATTATTATTATACTTTTTTCTATATAGGGCACTCATTAAACAGGTAGCCTGGAAAAAGTGCTTTTCAAAGTGTGAAATACTTGTCTGCTAAAAGGCAATTTAACAACACATATAATCCAATAATGTAGACAAAGCATCATTAAGTGTGTAACCAGTTCTTTCTATATAACATGATTCACAAGCATTAACGGGATGCTGCTACTCCACACAGGAGCTTTAGCTTCTGCTAACACCAATGAAGAGAACATCCAATCGCTGCCAACGTTCAGCAATGGAGGTGGTATCTGCTGCACCATAGTTCATCAAGATTTAATGCAAAAATGTATGTCATAATTTGGGAGGACAGTAGATCCCATGTTCCTCTTCATATCATATCATAGAAACATTGGGCAAACATGTTTTGCATCACCATGAGTGCCATGATGAAGTGCCTTTCCAGTCATCATCACATGGACCAGGGAATGACATCCACAGTTCCTCGCAACCAGTTGTAATACCTAAAACCTTATTCCACATGCCAAGCCACCAAGCCCATTTTGGAAAAGCCAACATTTAAAAACTATGGCTCTAAGAATTGCTCGTTTTCTCGGAGGGAAAACCATAAGTGGAGCTGGGAGATCTAACTTGGATTTTGGGGGAGACAAGTATCTGTAAACCCTAACTGGATCCCCAAAGCCATGATGGACAATGTAGAGAATATATCTTGAAACCCGGTATCCTCATTGCCAAGGTATCTGCTGTAAGGTTGCAGAAGTAAGAGTATGACACAGAAGGTTGTATAATTCTTGCCAAAGACTTTTATTAAAAGGAAATAAGGGAAACACCTACTTAGCCCTATTACTAAAAGGGGTTTCACTGCCTCAACAAAACTAAGGACTGTCAGGATGTCTGTTCAAAGTAAATTGCCCACCATCTTGTTTCATAAATCTATTTCCGTCCGTTACACTTGAAGCTAAACTAAAGAATCTGGTGATCTTCTTGACCCAGGATTGTCTCCGCAGTTCAACAAAGGTGGGGGGATTGTCTCTCTTCCCTTGGCCTTTCTCAAGCTTCTATCAGCAGTTCACAATGTCAGCCTTCTTAACACAACTCAAAACATCAGGCTTCTTAACACAGTTCACAATGCCAGGAGAATGACTTCCTTCCTCTGGGCTTTCCTTCCCAATTGTAAAGTCACTCGTAGGTCCTAGGCCCCTTCTTCTCTTTCTTTGTGCTTGGGCCAACTTGGTTCACTTCTCTGCCAATTATTGTCCTTTAGTAAATTGCTCTGTGGCTTCCCTACTTCTTAGGGAATTGGGTCCCAAATCCCTCTACTTTACGTTCAAGGGCTTGGAGCCCTTTCCTTCCAAGTACCGCCACAAGGAATAGAGTTACTCTCACATAGTGGTGAGTCTGAGAACCCTCTTCTTTGTGTTTGGGTACTTGGGGCCCTTTCCTCCCAAGTACCTCCATGAAGAAGATGATGCATGATACGGTCATGTAGTGGTGGGTCCCAGACCCCTCTTCTTTGGGTTCAGATACTTCTTCTCAAGTACTGCCATGAGGAAGATGGCTTGTGTTACTTTCGTTTTGGTGGTTCTCAGACCCCTAAGTTTATTTTGCTGCAGGGCAGACCTGGTTCACTACCCTGTCAGGTACTGTGACTAGGAAGATGCTGGCTGCACCTTCTTAGTTTCCCACCAGCCAGTAGAAGTGCTCCCCTACCCCTAGGGAGCATTGTTGTGGGCTCTGGTCCACCCGGGAACACCACAGTCTAAATCTTCCTCTGCCCACCAGGTAGCGGGTGCCGTCCCCAGGCCACATGGGGAAAGGTCACAGCTGGGAAAGGAGTGATGACACCATCGTATTCATCACAGCATGCACTTACCTTCGTAACCTTTGCTGGTCCATCAGAAAGCAGTCACTGAGAAAACACATAGAAGACTTATGGCATAGGTGAAGAAAAGCAAACCTATTCATAATGTTCAAAAGGGCATAATCCTGAAAGTTGACCCAAGATCTAATCATATCAAAATATGGAATCAACATCTTTTAGTTTTCTTACATTCCTATGTCGATTTACAATTTTTTACATGTAAATTACCTGTTTCTTCTGAGACTTATACTTTACAGTAACTTCTTTTAACTTTTGCAAGGCATATTCTATCTTAAATTTATGTTATATCTGCCAAATCACCACTGCAGTAGTTTCAGGGGGCCTAGCTTATCTGGAAAAATGTGACATATTGTGCCATCGCCAAGGACAGTAAGACCATAGTCTGTGGAAGGAAATGGAAGAATGAGGCATGGTTAGAAGATGGTAAAGAGGGTAAAGAAGGACAGACCACTGGTGGAGAATGCAGCGAGGGGAGGACAGTGTTTGCAATTGTATGGATGCGTGGGGATCCTATAGGTGGACCATGTATCTTTTATGGTGTAGTTATAATACATATTCTTAGGTTTAGTTCAAACTCAGTTATATATGTTAGGCATTTTCAATGGAGAACATTTATGCAATGTTCATATGATATTTGACTGTGTGAAGGGCTTCAGAAGTGCCCAAGTGCCAGTCCAGCAGTTCAAGTTTACCCTTATTGATCTTATTTACAGTGATATGATTTAAATGATTTGATATTTTCTCCACCTGCTTTGGAGAGAGGATGTGATCTAATGTAAATATAACCAAATAATCTGCCAGCATAGCAAGCATTTTCTCAGTTATAAATTGGGCCAACCTTTAAGTATAAATCGGAAAAACGCGGGAGGCTGCATCCATGTTCTTTTTTCCATGTGTAACCTTCTTCCAAGATGCATCATGGGTATATTCTCTTTTTGGCGTACTTTGACATAATTGAATGAAATTTGCCATGCACACAGAGCAAAACCACGACTTTCGTTGTCTGGAGATACTTCAGAAAAAAATAGTTAAATTAAGCGCATTGCGGCCAGCAAGAAGGTGATTTATGCTTTCATCAGAACCTGAGAAATAGATCTAAGGCGTCACAACTCCATAATTTATTGCACACATTAAACACAATACATTTCATAATACAGTTTTAATCTATACTTATTTACAAACCCACTTCTCTGATGTATTCATTCTTTTAAAATGAACTCAGAAAGGTGAGGGGGCATCCCTGTTAATCTTTCCATCTGTATCCTAAATAAATCCTGTCCCCTAACACTCCTTGATAGAGGTTGCCAGATAAAGGAGTAACTAACGCACATGCCTTTTAGACATCCACATTTACAATTACTGAAGGACCCTAAATGCCTACACACTGCAACATCTCCTGTTGAAAGCATAATTTTTCAAAAAAGTCATGGTAAATAAGAAGTAAATAAACAATGGGGATAACTCTAAGAGACAGGCCTTTAGAATCTTGCCATGCATCCTTCTTAGGATATTGACATAACATTAATTGGTCATTATATTTTTTGAGAATTATGATTAACAATATAAGTGATTTCAAGGCAATTTCTCTCATCGCTAGATTTTACCCATACAATGACAGCAGCAAATTCTTTTGACCTCTACTGCACATTTGAAATTCAGCAGATGTGGCAAGTCATGACCAGCTTAACTCAATGCAGTCCTGTTGATCTACCCCATAAGGCCATGTCCCCCGTAATGCCATTTTGTATGTCATTTTGAATTAATTCTATTCTAATATGTATGTGCTCATGGGCTTTGCAATTGGAACGTGGGGGGTTAAGCTAGTCGTGACTTCCCACATCCACAAAATGTCAAGTGTTTTGTTGCGTTAAATCTGGTCAACTTAACTGCACATTAACTAAAGTTTTTTCAGTCAATTGAAAGACTGGGCCATGTCCCCTGCATATGTACCCCCAATATGTTGCTTTTACACCCACTATGCATGTCTTTTGGGCGCATAGCCAGGACCTTTGGCCCTGGCCAGTGACCATGGCCTCTGGGCCTGCCCACTTTATATTTTAAAACACTACCGGGCCATTGGCCGTGTCCACTGTCCATGTTCCCCCAATATATTACTTCTGGACCGTTCGGCAATGGCCACTACATATGCTGTTGCCTCTATTCACCATTCACCATTCACACACACCATAACTTTTACATTTTTTGATGATTTATTCCCAAAATTCGAGTTTGGGGGGAACCTTTGACAATCCCTTGTTTTATAACATGTCATCCAAAGTCATAAGTTATTAGTCTTTCTCAGCCTCTTTGCTGCACAGCACCAATACCGATATAAAGGTTTTTACGGCACAGGAGACACCCTGTTCTCTGTCAATTATTTTAAATACTATTGGATGGATTTTCCCCAAACCCGTCAAGGAAATTAAGTCGATGCTTTTTGCCCAAATTGTTTCTTATTTGGTCCAAATCTGGCAAGCAGTTTTCAAGCTACGGTTGTTCAGAAACTGCACGTTTTCTCTATGGAAAAATAAATGCAAGTAGGCTGAAAACAGTGTTTTTATGTTTTCTTAACTTTTTTTTCAAGCTAGATTTGTTCACAAACTTCACTTTTTCTCAAAGGGAAAATGAATGGTCTGAAAACTGTGAAGCTGTGGTGTTTTATTTTCTTAATAACTTTTTCATTTGATAACGTATTGTTCTCAAAATCTGCAGTTTAGGGTGGAGGGGGGTAATTTCTTTATTTTTTAACAGATCTTTCCCAATATTCCCAGTCTGGGGTGGGCCTGTAAGTACAATTTTGTTTGCAAAATTTCAGCCAAATCCGTCCTGCGAGTCAAATGTAATTGGCAAATCATTTTTCGGGTTTGTATTGGAACTTTATACTCAGCTTAACTATGGTGCAGTGATAGGTGAAGTGATTATCGATTTAGTATGAATTATTTTCAGAGGAACAGCCTACTGTGCATTTAAGAAATCTGAAATTGTAATGATATTTAGAAAGAAAATCGCACCATGACCCTCTTATTCTGGCACTTTGGGTTAGCTCAGGTGTTACCTTCCATATCCACCCATATCAAGAAGCCCGGAGGTATACGTCAAGGTCTAGTAGAACGGTTGATAAAATGGGATATTGCTACAGGAGAGGCACTGTATGACAGGCTGTTCACTCGTAACTCATTTTTAATTAAAGTCTTGTGAAGACGCCTTAACATTCTTTAACAATCTATTGGCGACGGCGAGAACTGTCTTAACTAGGCGGTCTCACTGTAGTTTCCAGCAGATAGAGAGGCTGAACTGGTATACGAAAGAATGTAGGATGCTGAAGGGCATCCTCATTAGCAAAGCAAAAAGGGCCCTAGAGATGCCTCTGCAATTAGAACCGCTAGTTTAAATTACAAGCAGGGACTGAATGATGCTTGCTGGAAGCGTAAAATATGGCGTGTATTCCAGAACGCTGCCCAGAGCAAGAAATCTACCATGTTTTGTAAGATAGTAGCTAGTGTACTGGATATTTAACAAAACAGGAATGACAGTCCGATTGAGGTGAGCACGTGAGTGAATAATGTGTATACACTATGTAACTTTCCCTTGTCGCTAGTACATATGTTGCCCACAAACGATTTAATAGATCTATCAGGTGGGCCTGTGCAGATGATGATCTCGTTGAGCTTTCTTTGCTATCCAATGGGAAAGCACCTGGGAATGATATGGTTTGGTTGGATAGTTTAATTTTAAATGTGTCTGTTATATTGCCCCAACATTCTAGTGGGGATGTTACACACCCCCTAGAATTCCAAATATGGATACCTTGTACATTTTGAATGTACCTAAACTGGCTGAGGACGTTACATAAGGGGTGGAATCACTGATAAACAAGTGTATTCATTGGATCAGAAGTAGAAAGGGCTGTCACTTTGTCATTATAAGTGACATTAACGATGTGATATGCCATGTGAAGCCAAGGAAAAGTGAGTATGACTACTTGAAAATATGCTTCTTTGAGCCAGATGTGGCTTACACAATTGTAGCCATAGACTTCCGAACAGTGCCCCCTCCTAGATTGCAAATAATAATACGGGGGACACCCCTTGCATGCCTGTACCCTCCTAACACAGACAAAAGTATGAGTGGAGTTGTCTGATATTCAGCCCCTTGTGGAACCTGATCGCATTGGCGTCATTTTTCCGACTCCTCCCTTTTCGCTGTGTCCAATTAGATCTTGTGGAGAACTTAACGTTCTCTGCCGGAGCAATTCTGGCCTCCATAGACATAAAGAGGATAGAGAATGGGCCAATTTCATCACCACCTACATCATTTGTTTCCAAGAGACCTCAGCAGTCCTTCCTGTGACTATGGGTGGCGGTGTTAGCATCTATATTAGGATTGCCCAGATGCAAGCCCTCCGTCCCACACATGCTGACTTATTGGGGGTCATTACGACCTGGGCACAAAGGGATAGCGGGCACCGGTAATGACACCGGTGCCGGTAATCCCTTTGTGCCCTATTCCGAGGTCCCTTTGCAGGTCCTCCCTTAACGCCTGGTTTTACCAGGCGTTATGGACGGGACCTGCAAAGGGATACCGGGGTCAATAACGGTACCGCAATTTGCGGTACCGTTATTGCCGCCTTCCCCCTTCCCATTGAGCCCTATGGGGGCTCATATAGGAATGGGGTATGGCTCTGGTGTATGGGGAATTACCGGTCCCACCGACCTCAGACTGGACAGGTAATTACTCCCTTCACCAGACCGGAGTCGGACCGATTTTGGAGGCCATGGCTACTTCCAAACTCGGAAATGAGGGCCATTGTGTCCTATCTTGAAATTACCCAACCATCAAAATTTTTTTTTTAGCTAACATCTATAAACAACCCTATCGCAAGTAAGCTTAAAGACCCTATGCATCCTTGAATCAATGTTGACAGGGTGGCCGTTAACATACACGAGTAAGGGTATTGTATTGATAGTCGGTGGCTTTAACTTGCAATTTGAATGACAATCAGAACTGTTCGACCTCCCAGAAAATGAGGACTAAAAATGCAATGCTCCGACCTTAAAGCTGCCTTTGTATTGTAAATATGCCTTGAAAACGGCAGAGACCCATTTCAAAATGGGTGTGCAGACATGTAATAGGCATGTGACTAGCAATGTAAAGCCTGCAGAACTATCTGCAAAGGGAACTCTGTGAGCCACATCGATTACATCCTCCGAGATGTCCTGCACTGGGAAATTGCACAAGAAATTAACATAATCGCTAGGTCTGAGAGTGACCATTCATAATGTCAAGACTAACCGAATACTTCTGCCAAACACTTACATCCTCGCCTGTGCTAACAACAGGAGGAAACTAAAATGGGACTCAATTGACCCTGATGCTGCCAGGGCTAGTGTCTTTTCTGATGATTTGTTATACTTAGAACTAATTTTTACCCATGACACCACCTATGATGAAATTCTCTGATATTTGACTGATAAAATCACTAAACTAATCAATCATCATCTGTCAAAATATTGTGTGATGAATTAGCGGTATTCGTCTCTTCTCCCCAAGGGGGAGCCACCCCCTTTGAGGTTAGGGAAGTGAGCCTGCTCTGGAAGACCCTCCAAAGGGGTCTAGGAAAGTGAGTGAGTTCCCTTAGGGGATAAGGACTCCCCTTCCCAAAGGGAACTCCCTATGCGGGACACTTTATCTGCATACATGAAACTGCCTTGCATCCGGAACACTGTGTCCTCCTTCTGGTCAGTTGCAGGTAATGTGGAAACCAACACATTATTTGAAAATATAGGAGATATCACTTTAAGAAGAAAGGGCTATGAAAACAGGACAAGGATGCCCACATGGAGGAGAGAGAGTGGTACACAAGGGAAGCCCCTGATGTCCGAACACCATGGAGAGGTGGTGCTGAGTGCATTCATGGAGCCTGCACTACTCAGAGAAGCAGGGAAGGCAATTTGAAGATGCTGGAGGACCAAAGTAGAACCGTTGTTAAGGCGGAATCAGAGGAACTGTCCAAAGAGGTGGCATGACCACAGAGGTGCCGTGGTTGACCTTGTGCACCCTTAACTATGTTGAAACCTGGATGATAGGAAGCAAGGAAAGCTTCCACCCGCTGCTGTTCGGGGAACATGGCAAGCTGCCAAGAAGCCGAGACCTGAGCAACTGAGCAATTAAGAAGCGAAACCAAAATGGGGAAATTGACCTTCCCGAGTGTGAGGCGACTCCTGAAAAGTCACCCGAGTCTGAGGCAGGTACAGGGCATGCTGGAGGTGTAGGCAACTGCTAGGAGGACAAATAATGAAGCAAAGAGACTAGAATTGTGCTATATGTATTAACAGAATTACCATTGAGCAGAGACAGATAGCTGAGGAGATATTCAAAAGCCTAAAGCAGAAAAAAAGTTATAAAGAAACAAGTATTGTGGGGAAGAGAGAGAAAACCCCAAGAAGTGATTTCAAGAGATACAATTGTTAAAGAGTGGGGAGACCCCTGTAAGAAAAGTTATCAAACGTATTGTGAGCTAGTAATACAAAGTACACCATAAAAGAAGGAACTGGGGTAAGCCATCTCAGAGGTGGGGAACTTTCAAAGCTAATATATCAGAGGAAAACCAAGAGCAAATGGAAACAGTTTAATAGACTATATTCAAGAGAAAATATTAAGAGTCGTCTGCTCTGGAAAATACGACCCACCAACTGTTTGTAAGAGCTGGAGGAGCTCACGAAAGAGACATTTCAGTACCAGAGGATATCATGCTAAGGATTATTTTTGTGATAAAAGAGACATTTAGATTTTTGCAGAACTGTATGAAACCAGAAGACCCTGAGAGAATCCTCAAGACAAAAAGGCGAAAGGAAGGCAAACAGAAGAGAGAGATTCTTTTGGGCCTAGTACAGTTAGTATTATTAGTGGCAGGGTCAGATAGGGTTAGGTTTGGACTGTTGACTTATTTTTTTTATTTTTGACATTATTGCGACAGACGAGCACCATAGTTTTATTTAGTTAGGTATGGAATTCCCCTGTAGCGAAAGTCAAACTAGGCCTCTTCAATTATTTAGAATAAAACACTTAAAATTGTCTGTGTTGTGTCTGACTCCTTCGTCTGACCTGCCACACTTGACAAGCCCTTAAGAGCAGGCACAAGCATAAGGAAGCATTAGGCTGATTTGATTCTGAATGCAGAAACCAAACATTTGAAGTTTCTTTTACCTTAAAATCTGCTGATCTCACAAACCAACTACAGCTGCCCTCCATTAGGAAAGAGTACACATATTTGATAAGTAATACAATAGGATATGGATAGGTTATGGGATACCATGAATACTGCCATAAAAAAGAAAGACCATAAACCCTCTTGGCAATTAGCCTATTTAGGCAAGTCCAATGAGAGTGTCCCCATTGAGTTAGCTGTCACAGAAAATGTCTGGTATAATCACTTTTCTATACTCTACAAAGAGGACAGATTGGTTTATCGCAAATCAACTGGCTCAGTCGATGAGCCTCTAATCCTTTTACCGTATGAATAGGGCCATCACATTTTTACCATCATAAAAGTAGCTGATGCTGTAGCGTCCCAATGTAGGGGTAAGGCCTGGGTTTGGATAAAGTCCCAGTGGATGTTTTTAAATATGAACAGAGTGTATGGGTTCCATGCCTGCTCATTGTGTGCAATTATTTCTGTAGAATCAACAGAGTGCCCCCTACTAGGTGCCAGGCTGAGAACATCCCGATCTACAAGGTGGGGGATAGGAATGATCCTGGGAATTATCCTCGTATATCCCTTCTCGGTGCTTCAGGGTAGACTTTTGATAAGGTGGTTCTGGGACGACTTGAGCAATGGGCTGATTAATCAAATCACATTAGTAAAAAGCAAGCAGGGTTCAGGAGAGCAGACATTCCGACTTGGGGTCTCATTACGAGTTTGGAGGTTGCCATGGTGCTATTTGCACCATGGCTGCCACCAAACTGGGCTCCATTACTGGGTTCCTGCAATGAGGACTTACCGGTTATTTACGACATAGGAGGACCCGGTAATTCCTCCTTGCAGGAACCATTCCCCATTCCCATTGAGCCCCCCTAGGGCTCAATGGGAATGGGGAGGGAGGTAATACCGGGCCCATAACAGTTGGCCCGTTATTACCTCCCTCTTCCCCTTACGGGACCCGTAAAGGACGCCTGGTTCGACCAGGCGTCCTTACAGGGTCCCGCAAAGGGAACCTCGTAATCGGCACTCCCGTAATGAAGGGGGCCGGTCCCGTACCGGCCCCCTTCATTACGGGAACGCAATGGTTGTAATGAGACCCTTAGTGTCTTGACCGAGTTGTATGTCATCTTGGGATCAGGAATGCTGTTCCTACTTTTTATTGATCTTAAAACAGCCTTTGACTGTATCCCTCATGCTGAGGTGTGGAAAAAGAATATCCCTGATTTTCTGCTGAGTGCTATGCTTCTATTGTATTCTGGGAACACTGCCTCTCTTAGATTTGGGGCTACTGGCGAATAAACAAGGCAATTCCCGGTAGAATAGGGAGTGAGGCAGGGCTGTGTGTTGGCTCCCACTCTCTTTTCTATCTACTTCAATGACATAGTAAATCACCGAGCGATAGACTATTGTGACTTACGTAGGCTGGCCGGGGGAGAAGATCAACATCCTGATGTTTGCAGACGACTCAGTTCTCATTTGCCGAACAACTAGCGGATTGAAAAAGCTAACCAGCCAATTTCTGAAGTTTTGTGAAAGGAAGGGATTAATGGTAAACACAAACATGGAACCACAACAATTATTTGATGGACATTAAATCTCTACTCGTGCATTACATTTTAATGAAGCTAAAATTCAATATTCTCCCACTTGCCCCACTCACAAATATTTAGTACACAACAGGAAATGTTTGCTGTCCTTTTTGTGCCAAGATTATTGAATCTGTCCAACATTGTCGGGGTAATTAATAGATTTCAGCGCAGAAGCAGCGCACGCGAGCAGCACAGGGAGGTAGCGTGCGCCAGCCTTGTGCGCTAAACAGCATGGCGTATTCATGGAATATCAAAGCCATTTTGAGCGCTGGCACAGAGAACATCCTGCTGTGCCAGTAAAGCCCCCAAGAACACTCCTTGCGCAAGGATAAGGCATTGAAATGCCCAATGCAGCGCAAAGGGCCTCGCTAACCCTGCACCAGTTCACAGGGCCGGTACAGTGTATTTGGGGGCTGCGCAGGGAGTTTCACACACAATAGGCCTTGTGCGAGCAGGGTATATGTATCTTGGGGGTGCGCAGGAAGTTTTACACGCGATAGGCCTTGGGCGAGCGGGGTAAATGTATTTCGGGGGTGCGCGTGAAGTTGAACACGCGATAGGCCTTGGGCGAGCAGGGTACGTGTATTTTGGGGGTGCGAGGGAAGTTGTACACGCGATAGGCCTTGGGCGAGTGCGGTACATGTATTCTGAGGGGTGTGTGGGGAGTTTCACACGCAATTTTGCTGGGCGAGCGGTGTACGTGTATTCCTGGGGTGCCCCAACGCAAATTGGCAGTGTGTGTCCTCCCAGGTGTGCCCTCTCCCCCCTCCCCAGGCCCTGCAGGCAGCCCACAACACAGGGGACTACCCTGCACCCCTGGCCATGCCCCACAGGCAGCCCATCCACCCTGGCCATGACCCCCAGCCAGCCCACATGTCACCATGCACAAGTGAGCACCAACACATGTCCCTCTGCACCCCCACCCACCCAGCAGTGACAGGCACCTGCCAGCAGGCCCCGACTCGTGTCCCCCCACCCACTCACCCATCCAGCAGTGACAGGCACCTGACAGCAGGCCCGACTCATGTCCCCCCCAACAAGTCATCACGATCCACAATCATGGGCCTTATGGCCACCCACATCACACACCACGCCATCCCAGTCCAAACACACAACCAAGTATTACATCCACCCCACATTGAAATCCCCATCACATGATACATCCCAAATGGCAAGTATACATATCAACACATGTCCCTCACACACACACACAATGGGTGCAAGTGATTGAGTAAACACACATTGTGACATGCATGAAACCAAAGGGAGAATACCACACATTGAAGTATGAAATAAAAATGTATCAAACAAAAAAGCAAGGGAATGAAATGAAACACACAGTAATGGAAATAATACTGAAAAAGCTGCATGTCCAAAATATAAAATAAAAATGTGTGAAAGCAGAATCCAAATCAATCCAAAAGCACATGGGTCGAAAGTGTCTGTCCGTCAAAACAAATCCAAAGTGAAAAAATAAGACAAAAACATTGATCCATGAAAAAAAAAAGAAGTGAAATCCAGTGTAGAACTATATACAAAATACAAATCCAGAGTCCATGAGCCCAACCATTGGAAGGAAACCTACAAAAAACCCTACCTAATGAACAACTATATACAAAAAGGTGGGACATTTTCCAAGCGACCCAAAATAAATAAAAACAGAAAGGAAACCTAACACTAATTAACTATATACAATTGTGGGGGGCAAGTCCTATTTCCCGGGCCAGGGCATCATCGAACTCCTGTTCCACGTCCTGGAGGTGGGCTTGCTCAATGGTCCCAAGGTTTCGCAGGGATGTCGCCATGTCCACCTCCAACTCCCTGCAAATTGCCTCGAGGCACTCAGCCCGCCTCAGCCCCCTGCGTATGGAGTTCTCTGCCCTGACCATAGTGAGCCGTGCCTCTTCTGCCCGCCACCGCTCCGCATCTATTTGCTGGCCCAAACGCTGCCACACGGAAGACACGCCCAATCCAGGGTCCTCCTGCCCTCTGGCCGATGCCTGCCCCTCTAATGTGGATGGCCCCAAGCCATCATGACTCCCACCTTGAGCCTGCTGCTGCTGTGCCTGTGCCCTGCCTCTTGATGCCTGCACGTCCTCCTCCTGCTGGGGTGCAGTTGTTGGTGTGGCCACCCCTGCTGGACCTCCGACTCCCGACTGTGGCACTTGTCCACTGAAATGACCCAGTAGCCAAGAAGTGCAGTACATTGAGTACCTTTTCCAAGGGGCTCAGTGCTTGGGAGCACAGGGTGGGTGATATGAGGTCATCCTCCCACTCCTTGACCAGTTCTAGGATTATGTGTGGTGGAAAACTGTAACCCCCATACACCTGGTCATCAGGCATCCCAAAAAGGGTGGTCCTGGGTAAAAAAAATGCAGGGCCTGGCTATCCTCCTCCTCCTGCGGTGTCCCACAACCACTGCTGCGAGGAACGGTATATTCATCATGGCGTCTGAGCTTGTTTGTTGTTTGCGCAAAATTGTATGCTGCGCAGGGACGCTTACGCCTGTTTCCTGCTGGCGTACGTGTTTCTGGATTAGCACGTCTTTTTTGGCGCACGGCTTTCCCCTGTTCGATTCCATGAATACATGTTGTTAGCGCACGTGTGGGCGTTGCGAGCATTTACCTCCTGTACTTCCCCCGTAACGCCCACATTTTCACATGTTACGCCCCGTGTTCCGCCCACATTTCTTGTGTGTGCTACACGATGTGCGCTTTCCCTGTGCACATAGCGCTTTCCCTGTGCGCGTAGCACATGCCGTTTAGTGATGTGTGCGCCCGCGTGCATCAACCACGGATTTGGCGCACATCCCAGGTTTTACTAGCGCAGCACATTCCATGAATCGATGAACGTGCACGGCTTTGGCACGCCTGAGCTGTGATTTTCACGCTTGCGCTCCCCTTTTCGGCGCACATTTATTCCATGAATTGCCCTGTGTATGTTTATCTGCCCGTGTTACTCCCAAATACATTGGGGGAAACTGAGGTTGTGTTTAAAGAATCAGGGAGCATTCCCAGCATATGGCGCAGAAACATAATGAACAAATTCTTCTCGCCCTGATGTTTTGTTTACAGTATTTAACTACTTAGTTAGAGCTTTGGGAAGGAGGAAAGTCAAACTAAAACACCTTGTGACTAATGTTCTCACTCACTATCTATCTGCTGATTAACTTGTACCCCAATGTATTTCTTCTAAATCTAGATGAATTTGCATGTCATTTGTTTTCCTTTTTATATGGCATTTTAAGGGTTTGTCTTTCGTTGTGATCTCATGTATTTTGAAATTATGGTGGTATGCCAAAATAAAGGATTGTTTTTTTGATTGCTTGATTTTATTAAGGCCATGGAGGCTAGTGTTACTACTTTTGTTTGATGGGTCAGATGTATATCCCACCACCATGCTTAAGTGGCAGAAGCACCAAATAACGTTATCAACTAAAGCTATTAGGTACAATTGACATGATTGTGCATGAGCAGAGGACAGATTTTATTGTTTTGAGTGATACATAGACACTCTGGGACTAGAAGTATGCCCAAGTGAACAGAATGCTCCACTTTGCTACCAATAAATTAGTCTATTAGGGATGCCCTTTGTACCTGATGCTCCTTCTATTGCAGTTGTCAGAGTTCTAACCAAAGAGGAAAGCTGGTGCACCCAGAACTAACTTGGGAGGAAGATGATTGTGCTATTATATGCAGATGATTCTGCAATACATGTTTTAACATCTCATGGAGGGCATGCAGAAGAATCGTATGGCCATTTGCAAGTAACTGACGAAAGGTAATTTAATTCAAAAATCAAAGGCATTTTGGAACATGACAGGGCAAAGAAGGAGTGTGTCCGACTGAGTATTTATTTAGCTCTGACTTGCTCCAATACAGCTAACTAGGGACACCATATGGCAATATTTCCTGGTGTGCATATGTTACTGCTGGGTGTGTTCAATTCGCACAGCATCCTGGGACACTTACCTCCTGCCACATGCACAGCAATAATCCTATGGGTCATCTTTGACACCAACTTATCTTTCAAGAAACAAGGGAACCTGCTCACGAAAAATGCATGCTTCCAGCTCCACACCATCAAAGGTTTCCTACCACTCCTACATAGAGAACATACACAAGGCCAATTGGATGTAGCCTCTGATAGCACACAAACTTGACTATTGCAGTGGCATCTACCTAGGCCTCCCCAAGAAGCAAATGAAACAAATGCAAGTGGTCCATATCCCAAACATAACCTTGATATCCATGTCATCCTTGAATCTCACACCAACCGCTTTCAGGCAAAACAGTTTGGCGAACAGTTGCCTCTTAGCATGGGTCATACCACGGGGAATACCATTAAGCACAAACAATTATTTAAGTGGGTTAAAAATTCGAGGTTGGCACTGGAAAGGGTTGTGGGCAAAGTGTGCTGGGTCTAAAGGGGGTCCAAGAGGTATAGGAAAGGGCCACCTATCGCAAGCAATACCTCATGAGGCCCTGCAAACATCTATTTTGGGTCACTCAGCATTGTCTCTGGTGGTCTTGCCAGCATACTGTAAATGAAGCTTCCTCTTCTTCAGTTTAAAAATAATGTTCTGTCTGTAAGTAAAACAGTTTCTCACTGAAAACATAAGCAATTCAATCAGTGAATAAATCACATCCATTCTGAAAATAGATTAGCCAGGGCCAGTGTGTGCAGCAGCATTTTTGAACTGTTCATTTTGGGTTTCAGCTCCTCTGCTAGCTGCCTGCCTGCCCTCTGATATTATGCTTCCATTTCTTTTAGGATTTTGTCATAGTATGAAACAGCAGGAAATGGCTGATAACATGCAGCTTTTCCCTATGAGGCACCAGTATTCTCAAACTATGGGCTGTGTCACTTTATATGTGCTTTTGCTGGCCAAAGACAGACATCTTTGAAAGGTGTTAACTTATCACTGACATTGTGTACCCTGCTTTTAGCTCTTTAGTGTGGCAGTATGGAATATGATTGGGGAATAATGAAGTTTAAGGAGAGACTCATGGTATGCACCATACGTGTTCAATCCCCGGACATCATCCATTGGTTTTGCATTTGGAAACATCTCCATTATAATCTTTGCACCATACAACTGTCTCAAAATGGGCATTTAGAGAGACTCCAAACTTTATTTTGAAATGGCCCACCACTGAGACCTCATGCATCTTCAGCCAGCCATGAAACCACCCTTGATAAGGCAAAGGAGGACACATAGAACCAATGGGCCTCATTACAATATCGGCGGTAGCCGTGCTGTTATACCAGGCACGGCTTCCGCCGGTATCATTTTTTTTCCGGCGGCCAGGAATGGGCAATTACCGGGTCATTACGGCCCTGCCGGACCTGGTAATTGCTCATTCCTGGGCGCGGGAAAACATTTTTCCCAATTCCCATCCGAGCCCCATAGGGGTCAATGGGAATGTGGAGGCTGGATGCACTAGCACCATTCAGAATGGTGCCGGTGCATCCGGAATGCTCTGCTTGCGGGTGCTGGTCCACCCGGAAGGCCAGTTCTGGCAGGTGGGAAGGCACCTCGTAGTTTGCTGGTACAGTAACAACGGTACCGGCAAGCTTACCGGTACAGTTGTTACTGTATCGGCAAACTTGGAATGAGGCCCAATGTTTCTTAAAAGCTATGTTGGCTATGTGAATCTATTTCTATTGATGAAAGAATTCTGATTTGCAAAAGGAGCACATCATGCCATGATTTGCATTATGTAGCCATTTTTTGAAATGGTACAGAATCACAATTTGGTATAGATACATTAACAAATAGTTCCTTGAAACAGGGTTTATTGGTTGTTTAAAAAATATGACTAATGTCCCTTGTGACCTTTCATCAGACATCATTCTCAGTACCAAACGCTGTAGCTTCCTTTATCTAGGCCCTAAACACTGGAACCCCCTACCGCTCACCATCAGAAATGAGGAAACCTTCACAGGCTTAAAAAAACTGCTAAAAACTTGGCTATTCAATCAATACCAATACTAACCACCAGCATACTACTTGTAAATAGCCTCTGAAGGTTTCCTCATTTTTTATGGTGAGCGGTAGGGGGTTCCAGTGTTTAGGGGCTAGATAAAGGAAGCTACTGCCCCCTGCGCTGGTGTTTTTGTAACAGGGTATTGCTAGTAGTGAATGGTTGTTAGATTTTAGGGATCTGGTGATTTCTTTTTTGGCAATCGCATGGTTAAGGTAGATGGGAGCATTTTTATGGAGGCATTTAAAGGTGATGCACATGTTTCGAAGATTACTCTAGCTTTGATGGGTAACCAATGGTGTTCTCTTCTAGTTTTGGAAATATGGCAGATTTACTTATTCCGAGGGCGGCTCGAAGGGCTTTGTTTTGTATAAGTTGTAATTTATTGAGGTTCGAGATGGATATACTGAGTAATGGTATATTACAATAGTCAAGCCTTGATAAAATCAAGGCCTTGGCTAGTGTAATGCAGTTAGTGGGGGTCAGGAACTGGCGACTAAGTGTGATAAGTTTAGAGGTGTAGAAAGTGGAGGATGAGCTATTACTTCAAATGGACTTATCTGTATGTAATGTACTCTTGTATTCTGTTCATAGTGATACTGCTCTCACTGCTCTCACTTACAGTACGTACTGCTTACTATATAGATGTAAGTGGAGCAAAGACTCCTGTGCATCTTTCTGTACAGAAGGAGGGTACAGATGTGGCAACTACTAGGCAGCCAAGTCCTTATGGGATTGTTCCTACTCTAGAGATACACACGAGGGCCCCTGGTCCTATGATGGATAAGCCTGAGTTAACTTTTGGAGGGAGATCACATGCTGAGATTATAGCAAACTCCATATGGCCAGCCTAGCTGCTGCTAAAGTGAGGTTTTGGGATAGAAAAAGGCTTTTAGACAGGTAGTACATGTAAAAACACCAAGTCCTTTGACAAATGTTTCTGTGGTTGGTCCAGTAAGGAGAAACTATGCTGACATATTGAATAAAAAGGTTAAAGAAGCTCGTAAGAAAAGAATGAGATCTAAGAGGAGTGATAGGGAGGATGATCATGAGCTGAATGATTACCTGGATTACCTGCATAGCACAGCACACTTTGGGGAATAACATATGGTATCAGCATATGAAAGAAGTGGTAAGGAGGACCTCAAAGGTGGAATGCTTTGTATGTGCCCTCCTGCCCTATAGCATGGGGAAGTCTAAGATCTTCATTGCTATTGAAATAGATGTACAGACAGCACATTGTCTATCACACATAGCACTCTGTCGCACAAGAGGCCAGTTCATGGGACGAGATGCCTATCTCCAATGGGCAACTGAATGGACAGATCCAGGTGAAGACGATTATCTCCAAGATACGAAGACAAGACTAAGTGCTCATACTAAGAATCAAGCCATCAGATATTAAAAACATGGAGTGAAAGGAGCTGGAATCAGATAGGCAGTAAACAAAAGACTTGAGAGTCCAGTAAAATCTGCAGAAAAAATTTGTAGATGGAAGAACAGAGGCCAGATGCAGATTTGGGGGTCAGTGCTATCACCAGATGGATGGGTAGAAGGAGTGGTGATGTGCAAGGCATGGGTGGTCATTGATTGCTATCAACCAGCCATTGACATAGTGCCGAATGCTTGCAAGCCACTGTGGCCAAGACTTGCTAAACTACTGACCTGGTTCAAAGATAGAGGAGGACCCTTGCAGATAGTCCCTTTGGAGAGTGCAAAGCTGTGCTTCGGAAATAATGGCACAAGAAAAGTCAGAGAGAATCAGAACTATGGTTGAATCTTTGATGTACCAGGAATTAAACTTGGAACAGGAGTGATCATGGATCACTATTGGGCTTGTGGATCCAGAGCATATATGAGGCTACCCAAAGATTGGGGAGGACGATGCTCACTAGTGAATGTTCATGTTCCAGTGTTGGTGATACCTAAAAGTGATTTGAACCTTGACAGTTTCCTGAAAGCAGATGCTCACCCGAGGATGAAGATGTCTGTGGAGCTAATTATTCGAATAAAAAGGGAGAACTATTTCTCAGCTAAGTCAATGGAAGCTTTTGACTCCATTCCATATGATCACAGACTGTTCAGCCAGACTTCGTCAGTATTCACATTGATCTTCATGCCGAGAATCCAGTTTGGAGCAAAGACCAAATGGCTGCAGATTACCAGATGGGAATTGCTACTGACAATCAACACTACCATAAAGGGATTCAATGTTATCAGAGAAGAGATGAGAGCCATACCACTGTTGACTCTTCAGAATAGATACGTCCAGGACATGATCACAGCTATGGATGGAGGCGTTTGTGCAAAAATCAGAGAACCATGTTGCATGTTCATAACTTCTCATGATGATGAGAATGGGATCTTGACAAAGGCCATAGAGATGTTAACGAAGCTACACATCCAGATGATAGACATATGGAAGACATTGCTGATGACAGGTGGTTTGGATCACTCTTTTCTTGGGTTCCACAATGGATGGCAGACATGTTCAAATTCCTTGAAGCCCTGATTGTGTTGGTGTTGCTCGGATTTTGTGTGATCAAGATAATAATCACACAATGGAAGAAGATTGCAAAGAAAGCCATAGGGATGAAAATCATGATTGATGTTGAATCAGGATGGAAGGCCAGCGACTTGACAGATGAAGAAATCAGAGATTTCGTGAAGGCCAGCGTCCCTGTACCTGAGGGAACAAAGTTTCTGTATCCAAAGAATCATAAGAAGTATGTGGGAAAGTGGATCTATTGCAGTCCAAGTGGACAGTGCACGCCGATGACTTGGAACAAGGATGAGCATGTGAAATCAGCTGGATTCCTGAATGGAGTCATAAAGATATGGATCACAAAGAAGCATTTCTTCATACAAGGATTTCTAGATGTGAAGAATGATGGAAGAGTGGTCGATGAATCGCCCAGAGGGGGGACTGTAGAGAAAGACCTAAGTACCCCCACCTCAACCACTTTGCCCATATTGCCTATATGTTGGGAACCAGAGTGTGAGACACGTGTAGTACTAGTGAAAATACTGATATCGAAGAGAATCCTGGAGGCAAGGTTCCCATTGAGGAAGCCATACTTGCATACAAGACAGGTATGATGGCCTTTTGAATGAAATTCTGGAAGAAGCAGGACCAATGAATGGCAAAGACGAATGGTGACGTCACACAGGGCCGAGCTTACGTACATGGAAGAGATGCAGAGACAAGAGAAGGCAGATATTCAAAAGGCATCAAGGAAGTATCGAAGATAAGTGGAATCTTGGGGTCAAGATGAAGAAACTTAAGCTAAAGAAATGATGAAGCTATCAAGTTATTTTACATGTGTACAGATGCAAAGAAACGCAAGCAGATGAAATATTCTTGAGGATAGCTTTATAGTGAATAGATTGCGGCATGCCACAACATATATATATATATATATGTATAGTAAAGAATGGATGTTTCCACCACGTGTCGTAGCAGAGATGGACCAGACAAGGAAGGCCTAGTTTCCAGTGCGTCGCAGTTAAAAAAGCAATTAAAGTACAGAAGCAGATCTCAGAAAGACGAGGCTGGATGCTGGATGAACCTAGAAGCCAAGGTTTTATCAGGCTGGGGTGAGCAGGCATTGGATATGAATCGTGTGAAAGAACGACACTCTTGTTCAGAAGACATGGACAAAAACAAGGAACACGTCAGAGGTCTATTAGAAAACAGTATTTTAAATACACTAGGGCTCGATTTTGTGGTCTTCAGTTATGTGGAAGGATGCAGTTAGACGAATATGATGATCACACCTACGCATGAGGGCAGAGCGTGCCTTCACTCCCCTGATGTCTCCAGAGCAAAGGAACACTCCCAAAGACAAGGTCAAAGCCTTAATTGATAGCAGACCACTGAGCTGATGATAGATGAATATGCCAATTGGTTGAAAGCTATGGTTGAAGACTAGCTCACCAGCACCTGGAAGTCAAGTCTGCGTGCTGCTAACATAGGTGAAAAACTACTGACGGATGTTAGAGTGCCAACCAATGGTAGGGGGACGCGCAATTAAAGGTCCTATAGTTTGTGTAGCCAATGGGACGTCATGTATTTAGTGATGTTCATAGTGACCTGTTTTAGGGGAGGGCTTAGTTGCCCCACCTGATGTTACCAAACCTGTCACTTTTCTTCACTCTTATAGACGTGCATGGATCATATATTTAGAGGTTCCTTAAGCGCCTATCACAATTGCCACTAGGTTTTTGTATTTTGCCACGTAGGATGACGTTAGTAATACGTAGGTTGAGGTCATCAATGACAATTTTTTGATATAAAAGAGATCTTACGCAGAGGTGTCAGTTGATGTCCGTTGTACTACCTGTTTTAGATAATTGATATTAAAACAGTTATCCTTCTGCCGACTACCTGAGTCATTTTGATTATTGATGTTTGAGTAACTTCTGCATCCCCATTCATCTCAAGGGTATTGCTACCTCATCTTAAAGGGCTGGAAGCTTCCAGTTCAAAGTCAAGATTGCGTATTAGTATTGCTCTACAGTTGAGACAGCGAGCTAATACTTTTTTCAATTCAGCTTTGTTTGATACAGATTTGTGTAGGTTATTTAGGCGTGCCATGGCTTGTTTACACTGGGAGTGTCATGCTGTGGACTTCTACTTTGCCTATGCAGCTGATGTGGACTCTGGGTTGCCTTTCCTTTTTGAGCATTGTGCCATTAAATTGGGCACAATTTGCAATGTTGACACTGAACACATGCATTGTTGATTTTGTTGTGTTAATTGTTCCATTACTTGAGGGCCTGGTGTGTTTTGCCCACACAGTTCATGTAAAAGTCTATTTTTTCAAGGATGCTTTTGCATGTTCAGTAAGTACACCAATTTTTATGCTCTTAGGAATGTATTTATTTATTTATTTATTGCTTGTTAGGCGCGTATACAATAATAATATACTGTTTCAAAGTGCCTACAGGGCAGGGAGAGAGGGATAGTGGGAAATACATTACAAAATTACAACACAATATTTACAAGCAGAGTGGGGAGGGGGAAGGTGATGAACCGACTATGCCTTGTGAGTATTCAGAACATGCAAGTGTAGAAAGGAAGAGGGAAGATGGGGTAAGTGCTGAGGAGTACAAGTTCATGGGTGTGCCATGTACAAAGTGCTAGAATGTTGAGTGCTACACGGCCTGTGCCACAGGAGGTGTAAGTGTACCTCTCCAGAGCGTAGGGTGGGCAGAAGCAAAGTGCTGTAGAAAGACAGGAGCTGGGAAGAATTGGTGTTGGAGGTTGTAAAGACCGGAGGAGGGTGTCTGTACTTCTGCTCTCTATATGGTAGAGGAGAGGCACAGAGGACCCCAGCCAAGATTCTCTATTACGTTAGCAACGGACGAGCAATCAAGGCCTATATTCACAGGAGGTGATGCAGGCTGGTTCTTAAGTACAGTGTATTCCCCAAGCCCCCACAAAGGAATGTCCACACACGGTATTAGTTGAAATACAGTATTTATAGAATTAATATTCAAGGTTAGGTACAATATCACAATAACTCACTTTGTACTCGGTTATTTATAATGACAAATATACAGTTCTACGTGGTACCACAATTACTATTAGATCTCATTTAAGTGCATCAACTGTATGGTTAAATGTCACACAAATCGGTTTGTAAAGGAAACCAACATTAGAGGTAAGAGGAAAGCAGTTAGTTGGAACAATTGGCAGAATACCCGCCCCGATACCTAGACACAGTTCTGTGTGGAGATCCCCCACCCTGGCCGACTGGTAGAAAAAAGATATATCACAAGCCCAGTCCATATATTGTTCACAAGAGACTTCCCAATAGTTCTGCAATCCCAAAGTACCTGGCGTTGTAGTGTTCCTCGTCGGGGAATCGACGGTCCTTCTTGAGTGTCCTCCCTTTAAGGCAGGAGTCACGGGTCGTCGAACGTCTGACAGAGAACAGGGTGAGCTACGACAGTGAAGTGGCAGCTTCGTTCCTAGCGGTGCTCATCGACAGGGAAGCGTAAACGTCCTGCAAGGAAGAAGCGTGCGGGGCACCTTAGTGTCGATAGTTCTGGACCACAAAGAGTTTCAAGAACTGTGGCCCAGGAAGGGCGTCGAGTCGTCGGTGTCTCTGTGGTCTTCAGGTGGCAGGAAACCCACTGGCGGGTGTTCCTCGGTGCATCAATGGTCAGGCCTTCTCCAGCAGGATAAGACGGGCGACGATGCAGACGAGAGCATCCTTGGATCAAATGAAGTGCTTAGGCAACGGGAGCACAGCGGCTCCGGTCGGCGACCGCGGTCGTTGACAGCGGCGGACAACAGTCCGGGCTCTTCTCCTTGGGATTCAGCGGCAGTCCCCGTCTTGGGTCGGCAGCCTGTTGAAGGTCTGTCTACCAGGGAGCTTTGGAAAAGATCAGCTGGTGCACGATGGTCCCTCATAGCTCGGGAAGAGGGCGCCTTACCAGGTCCTCTCTGGGTCAGTCCTTGGAGACACAGAAGCTTGCTGATTGATGAAGAAGGGCAACAGCAATTCTTCTCTTCCAGCAGGGCTTCAAGGTCAAGCTTCAGTTTCACTCCAGTTACTCTTCAAACTTCTGAACACAAATTCTAGCAGTGGGAGGCCCTCAGATATACTAGTTGGTCTCCCATTAATTCTGCTGGGTCACACTCAGGCAACCAATCGGTCAGAAGGGCATTCATGCAGGCAGGCAGCCAATCAGGTGCATAGTGCATTCAGGCCATTCACTTCTCTCCAGACACTCACAACAATTTACGTGTATTGGGACAAGTACCCAGCCATTCAACACTCCACACTGCATTCATACCAGTTTCGGGCAGGGCTGTCTCAGTCATTGTGTCAAACACCAGATACTAGACACCCACAACACAGAATGCGTATTTGTCACACACTCCATTCACCCAGGTCCCACCCACAGGCGTACCCACAACATACGGTCGTTGGGAAGGCTCCAGCCAGTCTGGTCAGCACTTCCTCACACTACCATATATGGAACTTCTTCCCAACAGCCAGTCAGAGGACAGGGACAGAGTCAGGGCTTCACGGGACATCAGGAAGATCAAGGTAACAGGCAGTGGAAGGCAAGAGGCCATGCGGGCCATCTTGTTTCCATCAGGAATCTACCGATTCCAGTGACAGGGCCTGGGCATCCCAAAATGGAGGACGCTCAGGGCACCAGTCAATTCAGCACGGAGCTGGCACCAGCCCATACCCTGCTCTGTGGGCCACACACAGGTGCCCAAAAACATACACTATGGGCACAGGTTTGTACCCCTACCCATTGGTGCCATAAGGGTATTCCATGGGTCCGTTCACCAAAACCAAAAGAGAGAGCTGCACCACCAGGAGTCCCACATAAACTCCTGCGCGGAAAACACGTTAGAACACACAATAAAAAGCAGTAAAGGACAATGATACAGAGGCCCTGTCCCTCCAATGCATTTCCAGCATCACAGAGATCAAGGCCCTGAAGATGCATAAGGACCAAGGACACTGATTCAGCAATTGTGAGATTAGCAGAGGAGAGAAGGAGGGAAGGAGGAGGAAAAGAGGAAAGTTTTAAGGAGCTTCTGGAATTTGAGAAGATCCTGCTCAAGGGGGAGAGGGAGGCTATTCCAGAGGAGGGGGCCTGCAGAGGGAAGTGAGGGACCCCGTGCTGACCGTTTAGCAAAACACTTTACACACAAAGCCAGAATAGCAAAGAGGTCTGGAGGGAGAGTATTTAGTGAGATAAAGTTGAAGATGGTGTGGATGATGCAGAGGTATTTGAATTTAATCCGTGCCGCAACCAGGAACCAGTGAAGACATTTTAGTGCAGGAGAGATCTGGACCCTGGGCTAAAGACCAAGGATAAGTCGTGCTGCCCTATTCTGGATAAGCTGGAGGGGGCAAAGAGTAGAAGAAGGAAGATTCTGGAGGAGGCTGTTACAGTAGTCAAGCCTAGACACAACAAAGGCTTGTGTCACATTGAGCCTCTGAAGGAAAGTGAGAAAGGGTAGAATGCCTTTGAGAAGGAAGATCTGATAGTGGGACTTCTTGGCAATATCCTGAGTGTGAGGGAGGAAGGAAAGAGAGGTGTTGAAGATTTCTCCAAGGTTTCTGGCTTCAGTTGAAGGCGCAGGGGGAATGTAAGCATACGTTGAGTCTGCTGACTGACGCATGTTTGTACAAGTTCTCCATAGTGAAGGGGACACCATAGATCAACTGTTCCTATGCTGCAGAGTGTGGCATGGCATTCTTTGTAACCTAATATTTTGAATATGGGTTGACTTTTGACCGGTGTTTACTACAGGAGATCACCATATACAATGATATGTTTTCTTCCAAACAGTTCTTTGTATCTACTCTTAAGAATCGGTTTGATTCTTAGATGAATTATGGCTAGATGTAGGCTAGAAACCAAGTTTACTTCGTCCATTAGAAGAACTTTTGTTGTATAGAGCATTTTGGGAACATAAGATTGAACACACAGTTTGTATGTGATATATCTGAGACAGGGATTCAACTGTGCAACCATTCTGATTACCTGATACAGAAGGGTCTGCCTGCTTATTTTATTCTTGATAATACCCTAACAGTAAAATGAGTACAAATCATGAGTCAAATATACGCATTGGCCTTTCAGAGGCAGGTGCTTGCTAGCCCTCTTTAGCTACAGGCGGCTTCCCTGAACATATTTCTTTCAGAGCATGTAAACCATTGTATCTGTAACTAGTCTACTGTACATGTGCTCACATAAAATCACTAGGGGTTCTTACTCATAGGGAAATGAGGTTGGTCTGACAACACCCCCGCTCATGTGTAGTTTTTGGAGACTGCCAGGGCTCCAACCCGGCACCTCAGCCTTCTTAAAGCACTGAGCACGAGCCAAAACAACAAGACTATATAAGAGTTAAAAGAACCCTGAAAAAATATTCTGATGGAATACTAGCAACACAAAGGCCCTTGCCTCCTTTCCCACTCTCTATGTATAAGTAGGCCAACCACTTTTAGACTCCCTCGGAATAACAATGATAGCAGTAATGGCCTGCACAGAAGTTATCCTGTAAACTGCTCTGTGTGTTTGTTTTTGTCTTAATGTTACTCTGAAATTGTTTACTTGCACTGCTTCTTCCTACATGTAAGCACACTGATTTGAATAACACTATGGGCCTCATCACGAGTTTGCCGGTAACCTTTAAGTGCGGCAGTAATGCTATTACCGCTGCATTTAATAGTCCGCCAAATCATGGGCTTGGCAGATTTACCCCCAGCTCTGAGCTTGGGACAAATCCACTGGGCTTTTGACAATTTTTGGCGCTATTACTGCCGGCAGTAATACCACCGGTGGTAATAGCGCTGAACATTCCCCATTGGACCCAATGGGGAATGGGAAATTCCCAAAGCCCAATGGGGAATGGGGATTTACCGTTCTGCCAAACCTGTGATCCGTTGCTAATAGCGCCAGGGGTTTGGCAGTAGGGCTAATAGCCCTGGTGGTAATACCGCCGGAGTTAGCACCCAACTTGTGATGAGGCCCAATATGTGGTACTCGTACCAATCACAACAAATGAACTAAATAAATATATAAATGTTTTTAAAGCCAATGCTAATGTAAATCGACTATATTGCAGCACGGTATAGTAACATGAGCCAGAAGAGATCCTGGAATGTCTACAAAGCAAGCAATATTCTGTAATGAAATGCTAATTATATGTTAATAGGCTTCTGTACTGCACCAATAACCACGGTATTGACCTTAAAGCACCTTAGTTATTTTTAAAAGCCTCACATTCTATCAGTTGGAGCAGATTCTTTATCGATTTTGCTTTGCTTTGCTGTGGAGTGAGGCGGGATATCTATATGTGAGGGGTTATCTACAAATATCTACGTCTTCACTTTATCAGTATGCACTTTATAGTACCTTGTATAGACCTGTAATTAGTGATAGTGATGAACATGAAAGATGTTAAAATGTGATGAAATACTCTTATTTTGATAAAGAATAGAATAATTACATATACATATGAAACTCGGCTGAATGCATTATTGAGTCCTAAATAGAGCTCTTTCAAAGAAATACGGCTTTCTTTTATATTCCATCTAATTTATCTTTAGTGAAAATTCCATAGGCTTATTATTAAAACAAAAACTATTATATGAAGATGAAAAGAATTATTAAGTGTTAAGAATAAAGTCCCCCTACCAAACGTCATAAGGATATTGCAAGTCACTGAGGAGGTTTGTGACCAAACATAGACACAAGTGCCTTTATAAGGTCATGGCATTTCGAGGTGACTTTCAATACCCTTTTTACGTATGGTATGGGGTATTTTATTAATTATAATACTGTTTGGATTTTCAAAACGTGATATGCAGCTTCTAATGTGTCACAGGAACATTGTTTATACAGTTTAATAAAATGCATTGAATATTGTGCTTTACAATCAGCAATACAATGCAGATTCTTGCTCACATTCAACTCCAGCAGTGTTCTCATTAAACATTCTACCATAAAGGGTTCTTTGTCAAATAATGGCTGTAAACTGTCATAGAAAACAAACTATGTTAAAAGCAAAGAATTTGAAACACTTGTTACAGATTTGATGGGGGGCTGCAGTGACCGCTGGAAATCTGTTCTCTGCTGACTCAAGCAGCAGGCATTGTGACATCACAAGTGAATGAATACAGAACAGTGGTGATGTCATTTTCTTATTAGAGTTAAGTTGTGATGTCACAACTAGTCTGTACTATATGTGATAATAAATATTACCCCTGCTATAGCACACAAAGTCTTAATTCTATTAAAGACACGGAAGCAAGCATTATGCGGTCTCTTCTTTAATTCTACCCATCAGCAGATTTAAATCTTCATACTTTCTTTTACTGAAAACATTACCATTTTTTTTAAAGAAGAAAAAACATATCCAGACTCTCAGTGTCTCTGGTAGTCCTTATGCTCCTCCTGAGCCCCATGAGTCACTTCCTGCCTAGGTCCCTTCCTCTTCTTGTGATGCCTTCAAACTGATATCTTGCAGTAACACTAACAAACTTGCAAAAACAAAACAGAAACTTGGCATGCCGTTCAGATGTCTCTTCCATCCGTGTACAAAGTCCTCTCATGGCCAACTTTGGCAACTTGGATTGCAGCCTGCTCTCACTCTGCCATGTTATTTTTAGGTTGGCCTCTGGTCATCCCCTGTTACAGAATACATATGTTAGGGAGGGATACATGACGCAATGTTTTGCATTTTGTCGATGAGTGGGATAAGGCTTGCCTGTGTGTCTTTAATAGAATTAACACTCCCTGTGCCAAGGCAGGGGTAATCTTTATTCTATTTCAAGACCTGAGGCGAGCATTATGCTTGTTCAAAGCTGTGAACTATTTCTCCTGCAGCACTCACTATAGGCTTAAAGTAGAAGGTCCTGAACGTGATGTCGCTCGACCGGTCTGCTGCTTTTAATTTGTCTTGAAGGCTTGCGCCCACTCCAAAAGCTTTGGAAGCCATGGCTCCTCTCACTGCATGCTCCCTGAACCTAGATACATCTACGCCTGCTAGCGTCATGATCTCTCGCACCCAACGCACTATTGTTGCTGCTGCCACTGCTCTAAAATGCTTCCTGCGCATGATGAGCAGTTTTTCTGCGCCTGCTGGATGTCACTCTGCTGTCCTTAGCTTGTATTGTTTGATACACTCTGCTACACAGAGCTTGGGTTGCTCTCGAAAGAAGGGATATGAGATAGTAGACTGTGACATTCAGTCATTTTCGCTATGGAGAATGTCACTCCACCTGGACCTAAAGATTTCCGGTCTGTCTCTAGTGCTTTGACGTCTGACACTCTTTTACAGGAGATTAAACACAGCTGCGTAGTCAGTTTTCCTTATAACTGCTGCTCGGATAAATCTCTATTGCAAGGTCAGACTAGGAGTAGACGTAGGACTGTTGAAACGTCCCATAATTGTGCATATTTTGGGCGGGGCAGAGGCATACTAGCTTTAACCCCCCTCATCAGCCTCACTACTGCTGGGTGCTCTCCCATAGGTGCTCCTTCTAAAGGGTCGTGCCATGCTGATATGGCTGATATATGAACTCCTATGGTATGGAAAGCTTTCCCTTCTTTGGCTAAGGAAGCTAGAAAATTGAGTACTTGCAGTAAAGGGGCAGACACTGGATGAAGGTTGTGCTGGTTGCACCATATGCTACATTTCTTCCAAGTCACCTCGTACCTTCTGAGCATAGAGGGGGCCCAGGATTGTTTGATGAATTCTGCAGCCTACCCCGAAATGCCTGGCAAGCTCCATCCCTTCCCGATACTCTGCATGCGATGAGATGTCTTTGGTGGGTCTTAATCAGAGGATGGTGGTTCCCTAACGGATCCTGTAGGAGATCCTCTCTGGGAGGGAGGACTCAGGGAAAATCCATAGAAAGTTCCATCAGAACTGGAAACCATGCTTTGCGACTTCCAGATCAGGGCTATCACCAGCACTGCAGTTTTTTCCTTCCTGATCTTGCTAGTACTCTGGCTAGCATTATGAAGGGGGGAAAGGTGCAGTGCATCACACCTGATCACATTTGCAGAAACACATCTGCTCAAGGCAATAGTGCAAGAAGTCTTTTGTTAGTTCCACCAGCATGCATGGCCTTGTCCCCCCCCTAAGTGATTTATATATCAGACTGCAGAGATGTAGTCCATTCTGAGTAGGAATGGGAGTACGCGATGGTGACGCGCTCAGCACCAATAATACGATTACAATCACTAAAACGTGAGAAGTAAATGATGATTACTTTAATTCAGTTGCGAACAGGCTGTTCGCAACTGAATTAAAGTTATGCTCTGTGGCTAAGCTGTGTTCAAAATGCTTCTTTATTTGAGGCCTTGAATGCTGTGGGGCTTGAGCACCGATTATTGTCTGCAACCTTAATGGAAGAGCAGCAATCTTTCTTTGAATTTTTGCTGATCCCTTATAACGCTTGTACTCTTCTCAGGCCAGAGAGCATTGTGAATAAACTTGCAGTCATTTGTGCAGTGAAGTTAGAGGAAAGGCCCATAGCTTTCCGGCTTCGTGCGTCTCGCGCTTGTGCATTGGCATTCGCTGTTCGCGAGCCATTTGAGCCACCGGCTCACTTCAGTATCTTAATAAGCTCATAAATCAATAAACATTCATTCCTCCTTCCTCCAAAGCCCTTGGCGCGAGTGAGATACTAGCGGGTTTGGCTATGCCTCAGTCCTTGTCTCTGTTCGCTGGGCACGGGCGCATCACTGTACTACATCCTCCGGTGATACAACAGCATGTGAAACGCTGTGAGGGACAGAAAATAGGCATGCAGGTGATTGAAAGGTTGCGTTTGCGCAGCGTGTAATTATAAATACATGATAAATACATTATCAATACTTTAACTATAATGTGTAAGCACTTAATATAAGGTCCAGCATCCTTTAACAAGGAGACACACAAACAAGGTACTTAACTCCTGTGAAGAGCAGAAAAAGAAGAGGCAGGGTCCTAGGCAGGAAGTGACTCATGGGGCTCAGGAGGACCATGAGGACTACCAGACACACTGGGATTCATTGGAAATGGATCTGGATTCGTTTTTTCTTCATTTAAAAGTTTTATGTTTTAGGAAAAGACAGTATGACATTTTTTATCTGCTGAAGGCTAGAAATAAAGAAGAGAAAGCATAATGCTTGCCTCCGGTCTTGACATAAAATGTACCCTCTACAATACGTTATATGGATATTGCAAGTCACCAAGGAGTTCCGTGAACAAATCGAGGAACGAGGCTGAAGAGTGATATGCAATATCCCATTTATGTAAGGTAGAGGGTATTTTATTCCTTATTATACCTGGTCACACAATATTATCCCCTGTAATACCTAGCCCCCTTTAATACCTAGCCACTCGCTTAATCTGATGTAAGAGATCTTCCTTTTGATGATCCATATAATCAATGCGAAATATGTATTGGATTTTAAAAAGCTAGCTTCTAATGTGTTGCAAAAAAACAGCTTAAGCTTAAGCAATTCAATAAAATGCAATGAAACGTTTTCACTGTGTGCTTTAAAATAAGCAATAAGTTGTAGATTTTTGCTCACACGTGTTAAAGATACTACCATAAACAGTTGTTTGTCAACTCATGGCTGTAACGCGTCACAGTAAACTATTTTTCGAGCAAGTTATTTGAAACCCCTGTCATGGCTTTAATTAGGTGCTGCACAGAGAGTTGGAATTCTGCTATGTGCAGCAGGCATTGTGATGTGACAACTGAAGCATAATTACCTACTAAAGAGCAGTTGTGATGTCATCTTCTTATCACAGGTCAGTGTTTGATGTCACAAACAGCGTGTAATAAGAACATTATTTCCAGGCTGTCATACTGATATTGCAGGCTGCCATGAACGTCACATGTTCCTCAACAATAGAAACGAGATATTCTAAACAATCTCACTATATTTATACTTGCAATATACCGTACAAGGCGCATGTGTGTCGTTTATCTGGAGAGAAAGGTAGTCAGTTTCAAGACAATAGCATAGCCTTATTCCTGAAACAGCAGTGCAGGATTGAGTGACTATGCTCTCACCGGTGGAAACATCTATCCTAACCCATTTCCGCAGCAGCTGGTGTAATTTCAAACTTCTTTATTCACCTCACGTTATATTGCCCAAGTGAAACTACTATTGGCAATAAAGGGAAACTGCATGCACTCTACATACAAGCTCTGGCCAACAAATTAACATATTTTTGCTGCCAACGAGCATACAGCGTTCCTGAAGGTGATGAGAGTGAAATGACGCCAAACTCGCCCTCGAGACACAACATAAGGCGACTGAACAAAGCACACTGTGAGTGAGGCATAGGGTTACACCCCTACATGCAAACGCAGCTCACTGAGCAGGTTATACATCTCTTCATCTGAAACGACGTGTTATACAGCGTTCTTCCAGTGGTGCAGCAATCATGTTTATTGCAACATAGCCGATCTATAACAGATACCAGGCAACCTGATTGACAGTTTGATTGTATTCGATTTTTTATTTCTATGGTGTGAAATAAGACCCAACCGAGTATCACTGCGCTGGAAAACCAGAAAAGCATCAATCAGAAAGATGAGTTTACTGAACGAGGATGCGTTTCAATCGTTTATGGAAGGTCAGGGGGTGGTCGATCCCACAGGCATCTTCAGGGAGAGTATTCTTCAGTTCGATGCATTGCTTTCTTAGAAGCAAGTGACGTTCTTTAGGATGGTTCCATTTTACATTGACTCGAAGATACGTAGGTTCTGGATCATAAAAGGCTTTATAAACCAAAGCAAGTGCGTTAATGTTATGCATGCCTCTATCAGTAGCCAGTGCAGCATTTTCAATGACTGCAGAGATAGGAGCCAGGTCAGTGGATGTTGGTAGCTATTTTGTCAGTCGTGTTCTGCTGAATAAATGCCTCTGTTGGGTGCTGTGGATGAAGACACCCCAGAGCTAAGCTTTGCACAGGTAATCAGCTGTCAGACTCACCACCGTGCAGACTAGCCGGGGCGTTGGCTCAGGATCAGATACAGCGTCTCTTTGGGTCCAAATACTTCAGTCACTGCTGGTGTAATTCCCGAAGGGGAATACCAGACCGGACCCCCTCTCACTGAGGGAGCTCTTTCTGGCAATGGACCCTCCTGCTGTTTGATGATAACAGCCAAGACGGTAAATTACCCAGAAGAGTGGGGTTACCCACACCGCTTTCACCAAGCTGTAAAGGAAGAACAAAAAGGTTAGAACGGAGTGGATAATAAGTAGGTAAATTCCAGGTCTATATCTAAGATCAAATACCTGTAAAACAGGTGACTTTTGGGCTGGTAGTACCTAGGAGGAGAGGGAGAGTTATGAACTAAGGCCAGAGAAGAGACAAATGAGCAGGACAGTAAAAGTATATTTGAGGCTTACCCTCTGCAAAGTAATCAGACTCCTAACGATGGAAACAACGGTGGGATAAAATAATAAAAAGGTAATGTTAGTACAGGGAACTCCCCGAACGGAGCGAGGGCCGCCACTAGTGCCGGGTTGGTGCAATTCACAGCAGAGCATTCAGTATTTGCACTAAGAGGTCCCTTTCGTTGCAGTGATGTTTTCAATAAGAAGGAGGTAGATAGTCTTTTGATGTTTGAGGATTTAGAAGACAGAGGCACTACTAAGAAGCAAACAACCCCAGGAGGGAGAAAATGCATTCCCGTTTTACCGGTGGAGGAACTGCAATCTTTCTTCACTGGTTAATGTCCTGTGGGAGATTGCAGATGAAGCACGTTTTGGACAGTGCTTGATTCTTGATAAGCCGGTCAGGTGGCACAGCGAGTAGAGCGCTCGCTTTAACATCCGTGCAGAGCCTGCTAACGCAGGTTTGAATCCCGGCGGGGCCAAACTCAGCCTTTCATCCTTCCGAGGTCGATAAATGAGCACCACACACCGTGGGTAATAATAAGTAGCGCTATATAAATGACAAATTATTATTATTATTCTTGAGTCGCGTGAAGAATGGTACATGCCGCTTTGAGATAAGGTCTCTTCCTTTTCAGCAGCACTCGAGATTCAAGTTCCGGCACAATCAGTATCCTGTCCGCGCAGCCTGAAGTCGGGGTTTGTGCTGGGCGAGGGAGACAAGGAACCGAAGTTGCAAGGAGCTTCGAATTGGAGTAGGCGAGATCTAGGACGGTCCGGGTCAGTCCCCAGCAGATCAAACCAATGTACAGGGATAAACAGAAGAATGGATAGCAGGGTCGGTACAGGTAAGAGTTCGGCAGTAAGTGGTTTGAAATAACAACGCTAATCAGAAGTGCCGACACTGCAAATGGTTTTATGGACACTGGGACGCGAGTCAATGGGGCGTGTCAAGCGTCCTGCTGGCAACGTGGATGTCAGCTGACCACGCATACGAACCTGTGGCAACAATCTTCGCTTCCCTAGCAACCGCCAACGTCGCCAAAAAGGCGCCGCTCGCCGCAAACTACAGTCCCTAACACGGATGAAAAGCAGCCGGTGCAAGGTGGACCGCACCATGGGTGTGACAGCATCCACCCCCAAAGATAGCAGCAACCCCCTAGAGGCATGGAAGGAACGAAGGAGAACAGGTGAGTGGATGTGATCCAAAGGTTCCCAGGTGCGGTCCTCAGGGCCGTAGCCCTTCCAATCCACAAGATTGTACAAAGTACCCCTGGATATTTTCACATCAAGGATGCGCGCCACCTCGAACTCATCTTCACCCTCCACAGGAAGAGGGTTAGGATGAACAGGCAAACGAGAGCCCACAGGACATGGCTTCAAAAGAGAAACATGAAAAACCGGGTGAACCCTCCAGCTGGGGGGCAAGGATAAACGCAAGGCCGCAGGATTAACCACCTCGACCACCTTCTAAGGACCCACAAAGCGAGGCAACAGTTTCTTGCACCCAGGAATATGCAGATGATGCGTAGAGAGCCATACCTTCGAACCCACACAGTACGAAGGCGCCGGCGGGCATCAGCATACTTCTTAGCTCACACCTTGGCTCGAAGGAGGTGGGAGCGCACATCCCGCCGAAGCTGATCCATATCAGGAACACAAGCATAAGCGGTCGGGTTGTCAACCGGCAAGGTAGGGTCCAAAGGCAACGAACGCGGGTGAAACCCGTAAAAAGCGTGAAAAGGTGAAGATTTAGTGGCCGAGTGCAAAGAGTTCTTTTATGGACGCTGGGACGCGAGTCAATGGGGCGTGTGAAGTGTCCTGCTGGCAACGTGGATGTCAGCTGACCACGCATATGAACCTGTGGCAACAATCTTCGCTTCCCTAGCAACCGCCAACGTTGCCAGAAAGGCATCGCTCGCCGCAAACTACAGTCCGTAACACGGGGGGAAAGCAGCCGGTGCAAGGTGGACCGCACCGTGGGTGTGACATCAGCTTCAATAGTGCAGCAGGACTCTGCTGTAAAGGAGTGAATGTGGTGCAGAAACATTGGGGATCCATTTGATGTGCTGACATGGGACATAGTCAGATTATAGTCTATAATGACTCATAAGGATTTTGCTTTGTCCTGGAGAATATATACAATTGTAAAATAGGGATATGAGGATAGAGGGCATCTCATCTTTTCTTTCAGATGCGTGGTGGGTAGGAGGAAATCAGTATTGGACTGCTCTAGATTGAGCTAGCTGTCTCTGACCGAATTCGTAATGATTATGCACCAAGGGGAGAGAGGGGTTCACGTGTATTGTACCAGAGAACAAATCAACGGAGTAAACTGCAATTAGTACAAGAGTCAAATAAGGGGATAGATCAGGTCAAGGAGAGTAAAAATTCATCAATCTTTAATAAACACATATTCAATTACATCATACATAGTGCTGAAGTTACAATAAAAACAGCATAAAAACATACCATCAATACTCCACATTTCCTATTAAAGTGCATATTAGTTTGATAGCGTTCCTAACATATTAGAGTGAATACACTGTGCAAAAATAGATAAAACTGCATGTTGCATCAGAGCACAACTTGGATCGCAATTGGATGCTAAATCTATATCCAAATTCAACCTTGTATAACCAAAATCAAGGAAACCATCAAAAAAAGGGGACATTTTATAAATTGACAAATTATAATGATAATGCGAAATTAAATTAATGGAAAAGGAAAATAAGCAAAAGAATGAAAAAAGATAAAAAGAAAAGAAAAAAAAAAGGAAAACCGAAAAGAAGAGGGCACCCACCCGAGCAAGACAGAACACTCAGTGTTTCCTGCGGGGTGAATAAGGTTGTCCCCTGATCAAACCAATAAATTGTTATAGAAAACGGACAAGTGAAATTGCATCGTGACATGCTAGAACAGAAGCAATACTTGTCTCCAATCTGACCAGGATAGTCAAAAATTCGTAATGATGTCAAATTCAACGTGGGTGGTGTTCAGATTGCCAGCTTTTTCTCCTGTGAGTTTTAACAGAATGTCCATGTCACCTGCATAATAGTGGCAGAACCCTCCCTCCCTTTTCAACATTTCATTGAGGGGCTAGGAATAGTTATGCTGAAGAGGGTTGGAGATATACAGGAGCCCCGATGACCCTCACATTCATGAAGAAGGAATGAGACTCAAAGTGATCCACTTTTACACATGGTGACCTTTCATCGAGGAAGGACCTGAAACCTTTCCCACATCATCAAAAGCAGCTCATAGGATTCCAGCAACATTAATGTGCTGGATCCATCCATGTCTAGGAAGTAGCCAGTGGGGCACTTCACACAGCCACAGCTTTGGGACCAGGTCATCCACGTCGACAACTGTTGGAGAAATACAGGCCACCAGCATATTCCTTCTCTTCGGACCACTACACTCACTTGGCCAGGGCATCACGACAGCAGCCCCCACCTCCATGCCCAGGCCCTGACTTAGCCAAAGTAAGAAAAGGGCATAGATGGTTCTTCTGGCCTTGCCCTAACTGGCTCCAGGGTTTACTAACTCATTCTCAAGCCGGGTTGGCACCCGGACTTTACCAGGCATGCAAACCAGAGCTTGCCCTTCATGTTGGGCTGATTCTGCCATACTCAGCCTGGTATTCTTGCTCACCAAAGTCCCCGGAGGCTGCCTGAGGCCGTGGATCCCAGGGGAGCAGTTTTCCAGTGCTTCTGTTCGCTCTTTCTCTCATCAGCGAATGTTATTTTCAATGGCTTATTTTCAGCAGGGTTCTCTCCCCTGCTATGCTAGTCAAGTACTCCAGGCCAATGGGAGGCCTGTCCAATGCTATTGTCCACCCAACATTGTATGTGGCTCCTGAGAGTGGATTGATGAAGCAGTCCAGGTAAGTCAAAGTCTGTGTCCTTTTTTCTCTTTTTCACTCAGGTATTGAACCATGTAACCTACCTAGCCAAGCCATACTTGGGCCAGGGGTTATAATTCCAATGGCTCCATCCTCTCCCACTAGCACCGCTTTCTGATCTTATCTCCCCCTTCCCTTTTCTCCTTGAACTCTTATGCTTATGACACCCAAATTGTTTTTTGACTTTATCGTAACCCTTTTTCACCCCCTCTGAGATTGTGACCGATCTCTCATTTTTCCAGGGCTAGATGTTCCAAAACATTATGTGTCTCAATGTGTCTAAGACTGAAACCTTCTACTTGTCTCTTTCATTCTTCCTTTCTTACGTTTCCAATGACCCACCTTTAGGGCTACCTCTGCTAAGAGCCTTGGTGTTATCTTTGACATCTTACTAAAAGCGTTGCAAGGTAATCAGTGAATTCACTGGGGCTAAGGTGAGAAATTGTATTGAGACTAGTCCTTGCACCAGATGATCTGCAGTAAATACCAACTGGATATAGTCAAAATTAGTGTTGGTTGGGTCTGGATATCGACTAGCTCTGATAATATCTGAATGTATTACTGATAGGCAACAACTGGTGTGGCACAATCATTGGATTACTTTCAAGGTTAGAGACTCAGTGTGCTCTATCAAGCCTTGGCGTAGTCTTTGGACATTCGTCATATATAAAGAAAGAGCTTTTTCATGGCGCTTAGGATGAATGGTATTCAAGCTCGGCACTGTCAAAAATTTAGATGAAGGCACATAATGACTGGGCAATAATAATGAAGTAGACATAGAGAGGCTGTGTGTGTATCTTTAGGGGAAATAGTGTGCTTTTATTTAGGACAGACAGGCCTTGGAAGTTATGACTTAGCAAAACAGGAGTGCAATCTAGAGGTAAATGTATTGGTGTGCAGTAAACTAGGGAGGGGGTTTTGCATTAGGGTATGTTGTTTGACCAAGTAGGGGCCATTCATATTTGGGTGTGTAAGCAATATGTTGTCTCCGGGCTAGCATCAATGTTCCTTGTTTACCCAGCTGGGTTAGTAAGTCTGATAAGTGATACTTTATTTTGTCCAAGTTAGATTGGAACCCAAACATAGGATCTTTCCAAATGGGACAACATTTGCAAGAAACAGGTTTTTTTGATGTGGGAGAATGATCAGGGGCCACAATGATGGGAGAAGGTGATACATTAGATAGCATAGGCAGTTGGGTACAAGGTACATGCCCCTCTGGAATCGGTATAGTAACCGAGACAGGTCCCAGAGTTGAGTCTCCTGTCAAAGAAGTAAGACCTATGTTAGGCTACTTTTGAGGAAGAAGGGCCATATGTGGTATGATCAATTCATGTTTGCACCCCACTTGTTGGGCAGTCCCTCTATTAATTTCATTCATTTTGGTGGCCAGTAATTCCTTCGTTATATGCACAGTATCTTTAGAGGGAATTTCCAAAGATCCTTATACCGAATCTGTCCCCCAACAATTGGTCGAAATATTTGTATGTCTGTTTGGGAAGCTGGGGCTATAAGGTCAGTGTCAAGACCCTCCGGGCAAATAGAAGGATTTATGGGTCAGGTACCATTTTTAAGAAATATGGGGGCTTAATTGGCAGCAGGCATATCTTTAAATAAGGTTTCAATTTCTGAGGACAACGGAAAAACTATTATTTTTGTAGGATGATGAATATTTCATCAACGTCATGTGGCAAGCCACTTTATCTGGCGTGGCTGGCATTACAAAAAAAGGGCGGTCCTGGCTATTGTACACAAACACGGACAGATTTGCACGGAGCTGGAAACCTAAATAATATAGGTTGGGATTGATCCCATGACTTATCCTTTATTGCTGAAAGGCAGTGTTCTAAATAACAAGTCATTACCATTCACCCTGATTTCAAAAGGACTGTTTGGTCCATCGAAACACGTGTCATCACTATAGGGCAATTGTTCACTTAATACACCTTTATGTAAATACAACCATATTAAGTGGAGTTTTACTTTGATGCTTTGGCGCATGAATTTAAAAAGTGTAACAACAACTTTATACCTTTTCCATAAAACAGAGTTGAGGAACCATTAATACTCTGCTGTTACTAAGTTCATGCGACAGCTGCCATTTTTTCAATAACTATAAGGGCGCTGATGTCTATTTTTATAAGTGTCCACTCTTCGTGTATTGTATAAACAGGCCTGGGAAATGTTGGTAAAGTTCCAATGAATGAGACATTGAGTAAATGAATAGGACTATCTATCCCTTCTCTTGATCCTCTGCCGCCGCATTCCCGGACATCTCTTTGGCACCCTCTGATGCTTCTCTGGCCACCCTGTTGCCTCCCTTCTCTGCCACCCCTCTGGCACTCTCTTCTTCCTCTCTGACTACCCTGCCTTCTCTTCTTTCCTTCTCTGCCCATCCTTGGGCACCGTTAAAACTTGTGCAGGGTTTACCTCTGGCCTATACTCCTCCCCGGAAGTCCTTCAAATGTGGCAACCTGCTCCACATCGCTACTCTCAACTCTCAACTCTCAACTCTCGTTCAGCTGTCAAACACGCCTCTGACATCTGCCATCTCCTGGAAGAGCTTGATTTGGATGTATGTCTCACAGAGACTTGGTCCATGGCCAGCTCTGTCACAAATTTCAACATCCTCCTTCCCGATGGCTACAAGATCCTCTCCGAACCCAGAACCCACCATCCCGGTGGTGGTGTAGCCTTGACTTTCTCATGGTGGACCCTGCTTCTATCACTCCAATGCAACACTACTCCTCCTTTGAATGCCTGGTCTGCAGACTCTCCATCTCTCATGGCCTCTCTCTCACTCTGGGCACCATCTACAGGCCACCTGGTCAGGTTGCCTTCTTCCTCTCAGAGTGGGCTGACCTCTCCTCCAACTTCTGCTCCTCAGAGACTTGAACATCCACCTGGATACTATCAGCCCTTCTTCAGGACTCTTTTGCAACCCCTGCAATTCTCTCTCTCTCTCTCTTTCTCTCTCTATCTCTCTCTATATATATATATATATATATATATATATATATATATATATATATATATATATATATATATATCCCTCTGGCCAGACTCACTCTGCAGGGCACACCTTGGCTGTTCTAATCTCCACAGACCTCCGCTTCTCTAACCCTCTCACCACTTCTCTCTCTTGGAGTGATCACTTTCTCCTTTGTTCCCACCTCTCTTCCCCGCACGTCAAGCCAACTCCGGCACTGCCACCTACCTTCTTGGTCATCCAACCCATGAAGCGTGTGTCAGTTGAGGCTTTGTCGCTACTTTCTCTCCTCCTCCTGCATCTTTGTCTGGCTCACACCCTGACACAGCCCTCTCTAACCTTCTTCTCACTATCTATAACACTCTGGATGTCCTTGCCTCTGTCATGCTTGAAGCCCAAATCCAAGTGCAACTCTTTTTATGATTCTGACATCGCCGCTCTTAAACGCAAGTGTAGGGCGGTGGAGAGGAAGTGGAGTGCCTTGGGTGCACCACCTGACAAACTGGCCTGCTGCCTGCTCCAAAGGCAGTACAGACTCTCTGTCCTCTCTAAGAAGAGTGCCTACATCCAAGCATGCATCTCTGTGGCATCTAACAACTCAGTCGAACTTTTCAAAATCTGCAAGGAGCTGGCCAATCCTGCTGCAGTCTCTACCTCTCCTTTTCCCTCCCAGGCTCGCTGCATGACCTTTGCCTCTCATTTCACTACTAAAACTCAGGACATCCTGTCCACCCTCTCTTTCTCTACCTCCTCTTCTTCCTCTTCTACCAATCCTGGCCTGTCTGAGGCTGTCCCTCCTCCTCCTTTCTCCTCCTTTCCTCTGTTCACCCCTCACAATGTTTCTCGAAAAGTCTGATCTATGAAAGTCTCTTCAAAGCATTTTCTCCACTGATCATCCAGAATAATCAAGACCACATCGGCACCCTTGCTCCAGGTTTGGCTGATTTCTGCAATCACTCCTTTGCCACTGGAACGTTCCCCTCCCCCTTAAGCACTCTCTTGTGCTCCCTCTTCTAAAGAAGCCCTTGGCCAATCCTTCCTCTCCGGATAACTATCGCCCGATCTCCATCACTCCTTTCCTGGGCAAACTCTTGGAAAAGCTGGCCATCTCCCAGCTTAATCTACATACTGAGTCTGTTGGTTGCCTCCATGACCACTAGTCTGGCTTTAGAGCTGCCAGAAGCACGGAAACTGCTCTCCTGAACACATGTGAAGACTTGCTCTCCAATCTTGACTCTAATCACCCTTCTGTCCTCATTCTCCTTGATCTTTCCTCTGCTTTTGACACGGTCAACCATGCCATCCTGCTCAATCGTATCTGGGACAACCTTGGTATTACTGATCAGGCCCTGGCATGGTTGACCTCCTTTCCCACTGACCGATCCTTTCAGGTCCAACTGGGGTCTTTCCTCTCTTCTATCTCTCTCTACATGTGGTGTTCCCGAGGGGTCTAACCTCCATCCCTGGCTCTTCAATCACTACCTGGCACCTCTTGACCACCGCATCACTACTTTCTGCTCCAATTTTCAATGTTATGCGGATGACACTCAGCTCTCTTTCAGGCTCCCCTCAGCCACCTGTGCTTCTTCTCTCATACCAGACTGTCTGGCCACAATTCAGGAATGGTGTGCCGCCAATGATCTCTGCCTTAATGCCATTAAGACTGAGATCTTCCTCTTTGGGATACCCGCTCCCTCCTTTCCTCTCTCTCTCTCTCTGGCCACCCATTCTGTGCCCTGTTTATGTTCCTTCCTGTGAGGCTAAGACCCCTGGTGTCATCTTCGACTCCACCCTCTCCTTCTCTCCTCACATCTCTGACATCTCTAAGATGTCAAACTATCAGCTGCACCTCCTCAGAGGTATTCTTCCTTTTCTCACTTCCCCCAGAAGCTCACTGTCTCCAGAGCTCTGGTCCTCTTTAGGCTGGACTACTGCAACAGCCTCTTTCTAAATCTTCCAGCCTCACCTGTTCAACCTTTACAACTTATCCAGAATAGGACTGCAAGAATTGTCCTTGGCCTCAAACCCAGGGATCGAATCTCTCCAGCTCTGAAATCTCTTCACTGGGTCCCAGTGACTGCAAGGATCAACTTCAAGAACCCCTGCATTATCCACAAGGCTTTTTGGGGCTTGGGACCGATCTACCTCAAACTTTTTCTTCTAACACATCTTCCTTCTCGAGCTCTCTACTCATCCACCTCCAACACTCTGAGGGTCAGACGCTTCTCCAAGCAGAGAATTGGGGGCAAATCTATCCCCTCGGCTGGGGCCTCCCTCTGGAACAGCCTCCCTGCCTCTCTCAAACTTGAGTAGAAGCACCTACGGTTCTGGAAGCAACGCAAGACCTTCCTTTTCACTACCACTTTCTGTCTTCCTCTCCCTTGCTGATGCACCTGACTGCTCTGTGCACTGGTCACCTGGTACCCTCTGAACCCAGGCCCATGCTCCTGCATGTCCAGTTGCCCTGGCACTGTCACCAGGCTCCCCAGCACATAAGGATCTGTATCTGCAACCCTACAGTCCCTTCTCTCTGCACTTATGAGCCACCCGCTGGCTGCACTTGTGAGTTAACTGCACTTCCCCCTTCCCCTCCCCCTGGCACTTACCCAGTTGCCTCTTCCCCGCACTTGCACAATCTGAATGACACAAAGTTTAGTAAGATTGTTATTTTTTCCTCCTTTGTCTCTCCCTCCTTGTCTCGTCGCACCTAGAAACATGTTATAAATGCCATATAATATCATATCATATATACAAGAGAATAATAATGCCACATGGAATGGCTTTGGGCAGTCAAAGGACTGAGAGTGAAGCTTTGCCTCTAGGAAAGGTCACTGTGCCTGGTTGCCAAACGTATTTATGTTTCCAACCAGTGATGCTAATGAATTATACATGGAACCATACTTTCATATGCACTGTCTTTTACTTTTCATTTTACTGAAGTAGTTTGAGTCTTTCGTGAAATATCTGGTATGTTTATCCTAATCATAGTTGTATATGAATGTATGTAGCTAATTTGAAATATGTGATTTAAAACCAGCAGAATGATTAACCAAATTACTTACTGGGAACGACGGCCAGGATCCCTCCAGCACATGTTCAAGTACTGTCTTTCCTGGTCACTGAGATTGCCTTCATCCAGGTCTCTTGTTGTCTGGTGTTCCAGGAAACAAATGTAGGGAGGCAGGACCATCAGATCTGCCAGAGTCCATCTCTGGAAAATTCATACAGCCACTCTTCGAGAAGAAAAAAAACACCTCTGCTTAGGAAAGGACTAATGGCTCTCCTATTCAAGGAACACTTTGACCCTTAGTGGAGGTCTACTTCCCACCTCCAGGTCCCCTCCTGGTACCTGCCCAGGCATTCTTCTCGGGGGTGTCCGTCATTCTCAAGGTTATTAGGGGGATCTTACCCTCTGTAGGGATCCTCCCACCCCACATTATATTTCTCAGGAAGGGCCATATCTGCTTGGAAACCATGCCCATGCAACCGTTTGCCTTTGTCCCAGGTTCCACGTTTTTCTCAGTGATGGGGTTCCTTTAGTATCTTGTTGTCGCACGGCACTCATCCTTCTTGCCCTGACCTTATGTGCTTGTGCAGGAAGCCACTTCTTCCACTCCTGGCTCCCTATGTTATGATGCTTTGTGCTATTTTCTTGCTGCATTGCGGATAACCTTTTGTGTCCTCCCACTATTCCCTTTTTGCTTCCCCTGCACTTATCAGATATGAATATGACAAGCCTGTGAATGTAATTTTGCTCCCTATTCTCCACTTCCATTTGTGGTGCCATGAAGTAACCCTATTCACAGAGGGCGCAGCTCTCCCTCCGTAAATACCTTCCCTCTCGAGCTCTTCGCTCCTCCACCTCCAACTCCCTCAGGATCAGTCATTTCTCAAAGAAACGAGCTGGGGTAGATCTCTGTCTTCAGTTGGGGCCTCCCTCTGGAACAGCCTCCCTGCCACTCTGAAAATTGAGGAGAACCATCTCTGGTTCTGGAAACACCACAAGATCTTCCTCTTTGCTTCTGCCTTTGCTCTTCCTCTCCCCTGTTGATCTGTTTCTGCGTTGGCATCGTGCACCTGGTTACCCTCTGATTTTGGGCCCAGGTATTTGCCCACCCTATCACTCACCCACACTGCCTCCTGGCAACCCTTGCATTTGGGTATGTATCTGTAACCCTATAGTCCCCCCTTTTTTCTGCACTTATCAGACACCACCTGTCTGTGCCTTAAACCTAGCACTTAGCACTCACTGGCTGCACTACCATTGTTGTTTTTTATTCCTTTGCTCAGCACTTTCCACTTCTCCCCTCACCCCCTGCACTGTCCCCTTCCCTCTCACCTGCACTTGCATATTCTCAATCTCACTGGGCCTAGTAAGATCATGGTTTTGTTCTCCCTTGTTCCCCTCCCTTGCCTCGTTGCGCTCTGAAACACTTGTGTATGAGTGTGATAGAAATAAATTATCAATAACAATATAATCAACTATAAAGTATATTAAAATAAAAAAATACGTGCCAGTTTCAGACGTTTAGCTACCACAAACTTTCTAAAACATAAATATCTTGGTTGTTCTGTAAGTCTCAGTTTTACGATGTTATAAAGCCAGTGGTTTGCACTCCAAGGGATCTGCCTTTGTATATTTACCATCAGTTTTGGAATTACACAGGTGTGCATGGACCAGAGGAATCTGACTTGTGAATACACATTTTCAGATACCCTGTGCTCATGTTTAGGCATCGCTTGCAGAATTTATATTTACTTTTCTGCAAGACTGGTGTAGATTAATTTGAGGTTGCCTGAGCACCTTAAGACTGGGGGTCTTGTTGAGTCTACTAAATAATGCACTAGACAAAATTAAACACCTTTTGGAGATAGGTAGTTGTACCTTTAACCACTTAATTAATACTAGGATACAGCTAAAGAACAGAATCAAAAAGAATACATTGGTTTAAGTGAATTGGGGAACGCACAGGTTTTTGGGAGACGCAAATGGGTTTTCTCAGATTATTATAGCGTTATAGACTGAGGAAAGGGTCGTTCTCGCAGGATAATGACCCACCACCCGAGGCAAAGCCGATGGTCCTAAGTTTGGCAAGGCTAATTAATCCAAGTGACAGTGACCCCTCCCGAGGTATATATGGCTATTTGCACATGGTGCTAGTAGCAATGCATGTCTTGGAGTTTTTGTGCTGAAGTAAAAATGGTGCTGTAAGAATGAGTGAAATATATAGACAAACTGAGTAAATTAAATGTGGTTTAATTTTTTAGTATTTATATAACATGGTTGCTTTCAAGTTCAGCATTTTAACTGCAACATGGTTGAACTGGAACATGTTTAACATGAACATGCATGAGGTATCATGGAAAAGTAAATGGTTCCTCTATAAGAAAGTGAAAGCATTTTCCAATGTTTGTATCTATCTCTTTCATGTGCTAATTAGCCTGCTGCAGGATAAAAAGGGACCTCTCAGAGGAGAAGTGTCTTGATGAAACACAATCTTTGAGAAATTGCATTGTTGTTTCCCCTATGTTTCTGAAACAGAATGTTCAGAATCAGTCAGTGCCAGTAGTTATTGACTGCACTCTAAACATTCTGATTGGCTGAGAAGAGGTCAATTACGTTTCCATGTGCTGATAGAATTTACAACTGGAATGAATTCTTCTTGCTTTACGCCCAGAAATAAATTATAAGCCTTAACCTCATTAAGGCAGAGGATGTCCTCATTCATCCAAAAATAGATATGATGCAAGCATTCAGACATATATGTTAGGGAGTTTTCACCGTCATTCAGATTAATGCAATCTGGGTGTCGTTGGTAGACATCAGAAAGAGAAGATGGTGTTTGCCTGTTACCTTTGCTACACGCTTCATACAAATATGAAACCACAGAGGCGAGAAGGTGACCCTCTGAGGCAACCTGCAGGACACTATTTGAGCAGGCGTCTTCACCGATCCCATTCTGATTTGTTGGTTGCAGTTCAGGAAGAGAATGAATCCACTCCAAAGACATGCCTAATATTTCCCCCCACTCTTCTAGACTACTAACAGGTGTATGTGATTGACTGTACAGACAACTTCAGAAAGATCTGGGAGAATAAGTACAGTGCCATTCATCTAAGGTACCAATGCGCCCTTCTCTGTATTCCGTGTTCCTCTTCTAAGCCTAAATCATGATAAATAATTATTGAGGAGGTTGCTGTATTCCATATAGTGGCGGGAACGCCCCGGGGGACCGAAATCCAGATTGGAGGTCAGGGAGTAGGATTAAAATGTGTGTGTGCATTTGGCCAAATAATTCCTAGCAGGACTGGCCTGGCTCTGGTAGAAAGGAACCCATGAGGTCAGGCATGTGGATGGGTGCTGAGAGGAGTCAGGATATGGCATGGGTTCTAGAGACGTTTGTGGTCGCTTGTGGTCCACATCCCTTAATATTTGCCTTTAGCCATTATCTCACCTTAGACCATTAGTTTCAAGGTGGTATAGTATGTCTGAAGGCAAGGGGATGAGACGAGGTAAGGACTAGGTTTTCATCTGTTTTCTATAAATAGATGTTCATTATTTTGGAATAGAAGAAGTTAACCATATCCTGTGTGAGGAAGTGACTTCACAGTCATTCGCACATGGACTTGGAGATGCCATCCCCAGGTACTTGAGTTCAGAAGTATGCACAGGCCAATTCACCCAGATCAGTGCAGAATGGCTGCACAGCAGTTACCCCGAATCCCAGAATCAACCTCTTGGTTAGATGGAAAACCTGGACTGGATCTGGTTGAGACAACCATGGATTTAGGATTGGTGGACTATGGAAGAATCTAGTTCAGGTCTCTAAAGTCAGAGGGGATGTTAGATAGGATGTTCAATGTCTGAGGGGTCAGACCTGTCTAGAGAGTCACCTCAACTAGAACTCCCACAATTTCCCTTTCCTGTTGATGCAAAACCTGGACTGAACTACTTGTCTGGGTCCAGTAAAACCTGAATACCTCACAAAAGTACTTTTCACCATACTCCCAAGTTATTTCTCAGCCCGGCAACAATAGGAGCACACAGTGAAACATTTAAAGCATGGAACAAAGAATTAATTTTTCAGCCTCACCAGCCCTTAGGGCGAGGCACACAACACACTCACCTGGGGTCTACATGAGTAAGCCCCATCAAACTCTAAACAGAAGGAAGCTTTCAGAAGCAGTTCTGGAGAGAGATCAATGGAAATAACTTTCCAAACTGGGATATAAAATGGTGGGTGGCTTTTATAAGGACTGCCTCCAGAGTTGAAGGTCTACACAGCAAGCCTGCTATTGGGGATGCTCAGACCCCACAACTGACCAATCCAGCCAATCGAGCTCCATAGATTTAGTCTAATCCCTATATAAGTGCCAACTTCAGCATACGCAAAGAAGTAGTTTGAAGCTGCAGCGTGAGAGTTTGAAGATGTAGCGTTGGGGGATGCTGACAGTGAGAAAAGAAAAGTAGGAGGAAGTGACATGTTCTGAAGTAGTTTGATGAAGACAAAAGAAGAGAAAAGGAGAAAGGTGTTAAGACATGTAGTATGCAGGAGGCCGGAAGGAGAGTTGTGGAGGGAGAGTTTATTCAGGAGGTACTTGGAGGAGACATGGAAGAAGAGACAGAGGAGTGGGTCAAAAAGGACATTGGAAAACGAGGTAAGGAACAGAGGAGGCGATTAAGAGAGAGAAGGCAGAAGGTAAAGATCATACAAGAAGAAAGGAGAGGGAATCCGAATGAGGCAATGAGGTAGTCTGGATGCACACACATGTGGTAGAGTGTCAAGGAGATAGAACAGAGAAAAATAGGAGAAGGGAGTTGAGGAGCTGAAGAGGAGGTCCCCATAAGCACGAGATTGTTATAACTTGTTAAAAAGGTAGATGATGATGGAGTGTTGGGGACAAGAGCCAGGACCACAAGCCATGCAGGTGGCAAGGTGAAGCAGGCCCAGCCTATATAGCATCTCTGGTGGCAAGCCTCCTGGTGTAGGATGCAATTACACTGTGTGCTTCTGCTACTTCTGAAGCCTACTATGCACGTTCACTGAGGGCTTCAGACCCAGTAGAGGGGGTCTCACAAGAGATGAGAATGAATAGCCATTTAGCTAGCAGAGGAGCCAAGGTTGAGAAGTGGGGAGTAAACACTGTAGATGGGTTAATATTCAGGTAGGGAAGGGATCTTTTGTATGCAGAATATAAACCACAGATAGAGTTGTTTGAGACCCAGAGACACTTGGTTGGAAACCAGATACTTTGGTTAGACCAGAAGACCTATGCTTGAGTCCCAGAAACTTTCATGTGAACCACAAGACTAGTGTTTGCATCTAAAGACTTTGAATCAAAGAGAAGCGATTCCTTAAAATGCTGTGTAGGATTCCTTCTCATCATCCTTACATCATAAATAAATCACTTAAAATGTACATTCTGCGTTGCAAAATATATAGCCGCGTGATATGTGCATGTAGAGGTGTTTACGGCTTTAGGGTTGGTAAGTTCATTACACATGATAACATTTTATGTTGTCTCATTCTTTTGACATATGTTTCTAGATCCCTTGATCGCCCTGTAAAAGCCTCTTCTAAATCCTATATAGAGCTTGTTGTCGTTTTCAGATTACAACATTTACCATTTCTGTTGCATTTTAGACAAGTTTCTTTCAGCTGAATGAGTGTGGGGTTGGTGTATTTTTACCTTTTTCAGTTTGTTCCATTTTCGGGATGAAAACATTGACCAGTTATACGTGAGGTTATGGTTGAAGGCTTCTGAGGGTGTATAGTGATATTTTCGAATGCCATAGTTTCGAATGGCAAAGTTTCGAATTAAAATGCGTCAAAAAAAAAAAATGTTTAATGGGGGTTCCCCCAACCCCGTTTTTTACCCCTAAAAACCCATTTTAGTAGAAAAAATAAACTTTACCTACAAAAAAATGCATTTTTTCGATGTATTTTTAAAAAAAACTTTTGTCATTCTAAACTATGTTTTCGAAAAAATTACTGGACACACTTCTTGAGATATTGGGCCTCATTACAACCCTGCCGGTCCTGAAAGAATGGTGGTGGTAAATCCGCCACCACCGTTCTTTCTGTACCGGCTGATTAAGAGTCCTGCAGGCGGGAGATGTTACTCCCGCCAGGTCTGGCGGGTTTAACACCACCCGCCTGCAGGCGGACATGGAAACACCGGCTCTGTCATAGACGGAACCAGCGTTTCCATGGTCCCCATGCCCATGGAGTCCTATGGGGCTCCATGGGAATGGGGACTTACACAATTCTGCCTCCGGAATTCCTGGGTCACCGGGGTCATAATACCCCGGTAATTCTGGGAATCACAGAGGCAAAATGGTAATACGAGTCTGGCTGTAACCTGCCGGTTTTTCCGGCTCGGTTACTGCCAGACTCGTAATGATGCCCATTGTCGGGCTTGGACATCTTGTGCACATTTGTTAGTACTTTTCTGCATAACAGTCAAACACAAATGTCCTTATATTTGTATTCTTTTTTCACAAAAAATATTTATTTTGATTTGTTCACTAACAATATACATTAGTAACTAGGGCGAGGGAGCCAGCCAATCAGGATACTTAGATTGCAAGCCCACTACCGATACAAGCCCCCATTCCAAACAACCTTTTGGTTGCTAGTCAGCCCGGCCATATTCCCCCCACCCTCTCCTTCCCTCGGTCACCATTCCTGCCGCTCCCCCAACCTCTGCACCACTCACCTCATTGTTTTTGGCAGCGGCTCAACCACTGTTGCAGCACTAGCCGCCCGGGCCACCGTGGAAATTGAAGAGGAGATCCGCCTGGAGCCCCGTCTTCCAGCTCTGTGGTGGCCATCTTGCTTAAGTATTTTGTACAAAAAACATTGCTGTCAGCACCCTGGGTTTCCATCCGGCACAGGGGCCCATCGTTAAGGCCCTTGTGAACTTAGACTATGGGCCTTTACTACACGATTTGGCCCACCAGATTGGGTATCATTGCTAAATTACATTAAATACATAGCCCAGCTAATTAAAACTGTTTCTGTGTGTAAAATCACAAATTGACATTGCTCATTAGTGTTACACATTGAAAGGGTGTGAAAAGGGCCACTATAGCAGTCTCAAACATGCTATATATAAAATCCTATTGCTATTAATCAAATAGCACATGGCTGCCATGCACGTCCTAATTCCCTTTGTCATAAAATAAGGTCCTAGCCAAAGCTTGCTTAAAGCAACAACATATCATATTAGGAGTATGTGTATCAAGTCTTCATCGGCCCCCATTATACATGCACATTTCACACTTCCACTTCTCCACCTTGTGTGTTTATTAAGGGGAAGTAAATTGTGTCTAACATATAACAAATGCCTTCCATAATCGGGGATCTAATTCAGCACTTTTCCCCTTGCTGACGTGGCTATATAGGAACATTTGCCTATGTCACCGGGGAGGGCGATGGATGCATATTCAGAATATTCAGATCCCTCCCCAGTTGTGCAGCATTGTCTTTAATTACTTTTTTACAGAATGGATAATGCACCAGAACGTGCTAGGTCACAATCGCTTCCAAAACCGTGCCGTCCACATTTTAATGCCACGTTCCACCACTCATACTTGTGGTGGCCCTTGGGAAGCAGTTTTAGTTGTCCTATTAGGAAGAGGTCTGCCTGAGGTTTGTTTCTGGGATCGTATAGTACATGACTTTGGAAAGTTATTGATTGATCAGAGAATGATCCAACCAGATTTGTGATGGTATTGTCCGAATGCTCAAATATTGTGTGAATAGAAGAGCTTTTAGATGGCCTGGTGCTCATTTGGGTCGCCTTTAACTTGACTGTAGCCCAGAGTTTTAATGCTCACTAACATACGATGGAGGCATGCTATCTCGAGTATCCACCAACACATTGGAATCACTTATTGCAAAATCTTTCTGAGACAAGGTTTGAAGATGTGTTTCTATCCTTGTGATCCTTACATGATTGCTTTGATAATGGACAGTTTAAATGTATAATGAAGTATTCCATGATGCACTCTAATGTGCATGTTGAGTCTATGACATTTGTAGTCAGAGCTTCTAAGGGAACTAGTACTACACCGCTGCTTGATGTCTGTACTGTGTTTATGATGATTTTGTTACCCTGGGCATAAAATCTTTAAAAATGGTTATTTAATTGACTGTGAAGCTAATTTGCACGAGCAAACATTATGATTGCCTATTTGCCAAACGTGTGAGAGCCCTTCAACGGGGAGTTTCGCAAGCCTAATGTCATGTTCTATGGGATACTGCCCGCTCACAAGAGTCTTCAAACACATTTTATCTTTCTCTGACATTCCAGAGAAGAAATATTAATTTACATATTGGGCTGGGTCCGCCCACAAGAATAGTAAAGAACTGAAACACCCATCAGTTCTCCTCTGAACGAGAGCAGCACCAGCAGGGAGGTGCAGGTGAGTTGCAAGGCCCCTTTGGACTGATAGAGCTATGAACCCGTGTCTGTATTACTCTAAATCTTGTAGGATGAGACCTCAGGCATTTAAACTTAATAAAAGTGTGAGCGTCCCGAGCGCTGAGCAGACTTCAGAGATACAGTGGTGTGTAGGCACACACGCATTCAGTTCCACTAGAAGAAGCCTTGAGGAAAAGGATATCAAGGCTAGTAAGTGTCAGAAGAATTAACCTGAAGGGAAGACGTTATTGTATCACCCACGGTGGGATGGGGTAGCTGAGGATGAAGGATGGGCTTCCCCAGTGAAGGTAAGGAGACTGCTTTGGAAACTGTTAATCAAACTATGGACTTGGAAACTGGGGCTGCTGATCAGTGGGACCCAATATTTAGGTGGCAGGAGGAGTTGGAATAAGGGAAAGAGGTGACATGCATTGACAAGTTGGTAGAAATAGAAAAGGAGCCAAGCAAAGAGACATGCTTCTCATATCCCCCATTAGATAACTGCTCACTGAAGCTGCCAAGAAACATCCATGATATATCCATAGTTAACAGATATCCTCCACCATCCTCATGTCAGATCTCTTCTTCTGAATTGGATTTTCGAACTGGTCGAACTGGTCGAATACATGTAGCAAGTAAAACAGCAAGTAATATAAGAACTATCAGGAAATCAGGCAAAAATTAAAACCTGTCTTGACCTGTGAAGTAATGACCGTTGCAACAGAGGTTGGTATTCTAGCAGACAATGTGTGACAAAGCAGAATGCATCAAATCCATGGCAACACATATTCCCCAAATGTTCAGCTCTTGCAGAAGGTCACCAAGTATGAGGGTCGCGGGAGCCTCAATCCGAATTCAAACACAATCTATTCTTCGAAGGAATACAACTCATTTGAGGTAAGGCTTGGTAGAAGCTTGCTACCAGAATAGCCTAAAAGGCTCTGCCACTCAAGGGATGCACAAGTGAAATATTTAACAGGATATCAGGGGAGTGTCAAAAGAGTTTATAGTATAGCACAAGTGAAGCCCTATAGAACAGCCTTAACATATTAGGCAGGCAGGAACAATGCGCCCAATTACCAAGCCCAACAAGCAGAAATACACAGTCGTACTTTCCACAACTAACAGGACAATCTTGGACTCAATGCTTGAGTTACCACAATGAGTGGAAGGAATATATATTGTAGCTGGAGCCACTGATAGCCAATTCCATTAAAACCTGATCTGAAAATAAATACTTTAGACCAGGGGTCTCCAACCTTTATGTTGGCGTGAGCTACTTTCAGTTGGGGGCCAACAGCGAGAGCTACTTGCGGGTGATATCAGCGGTCGGGGTTGTTCATAAACATTGGAACTTTTTTTTTTTAGCTGTAATTTTCCCTTCATAAATATAGGGAATAACATATCCCTTCATGTTTATGTTAAGTTCAAAAATCTCTTTATTGCATTCTTTTTTATTAGAAGTTCTCATAAAAAGACTTTCACAATGTAGGAAAATGAGACATTCAGTGTGAAGGTTGACACTGCATGTCATCCACCAGCGCTCTGTAGTCGGGGGTATAACTTGATACAGAAACTCGGATGGAGTCACTAAGATGCTCATCGGTGAGGCGGGTTCGAAATTTCGATTTGATGAAGTTCATATCTGAAAATGCAGATTCTCAGAGATAGGTGGAACCAAACAGAGAAGTCACTTTTAATGCTGCTGTGCAAATGTTACTGTACTCCTTGTGATCAACAAGGCTCCAGAAATTGGTGTGAGATTGTCTGCTTTTGAACAGAATGTCCCCTTTCAGGCTGACAATCTCCATTTCCATAGCACAACTGTTCAGGTTAAACAGCTCACCCATTTGTTCTGTAAGTTCACAAACATTGACTTATATGAAGGGGTTTGCGATGAACATCACACACGGTTCAATCCTTTCGAAATCCCTGAACCGGTCACTGAACTCTTCCTTAAGCCTGCTCAGGAGACTGCTGTATTTGTCTATGTTCAGGAGTTCAGGACTAGCTGTATGCTCTGTCAGCATTTGCATTACAGAAGGGAAATGATGCATTTTCCTTTTCACCACTTGTTCAGTGAAAAGGTTACATTTTGACTTAAATGTCTTTACTGCGCTTATCATGTCAGCAATGGGTTTACCCTTTCCTTGTAGTTCACAGTTCAGAGTATTTAATATCTCAGTAACATCTGCCAGAAATGCCAAATCAAGTAGCCAAGAAATGCTGCATAATTGGCTGATGTCTTCATTTCTTGACCTCATGAAGTCTTTGATTTCTGGCAAAAGTGAAAGCGACGTAGTATTTTCCCCTGCTAAGCCATCGGATTTCCTGTGTAGCAACAGATCACTATGTGCGGCAGATAGTTTTTCCAGGAATATTTTGAACATTCGGTGCTGTTTGGCCTCTGTACAAATTGAATTAATAATTCACACAACAGGTGCCATTACGTGATCAAACCCCATCACTTTGGCACAAATTGCCTGCTGGTGGATGATGCAGTGGTAGTGCAGTAATGGAGGAAAATCAGGGTCTGCTTTACAGCACGCAACAAAACCAGAATGACGCCGGTCATTGCTGGTGCACCATCAGTAGTTACTGCTACCAACTTGTTCAATGGAATTTTTGTTTTGACAAAATAATTCTTCACCTCATTGTAGAGATGAACACCTCTGGTTGTGGATTTCAGAGGCAGCAAGGTCAAGAATTCCTCTTTGTTGGTGAAGTCTTCAAACACCATTCGAACAAACAGTGCCAGCTGGGCAGTACCACTCGCATCAACTGATTCATCACACTGAATGGAGAAATAAAAGTGCATATGCCCAAATCTTTTTCTAATTGCCCCATCACATTGGCAGATAGTGCAGATACCCTCCTTGCCATTGTGTTTGCACCTAACTGCACATCTGAAATGGCAGACATAATGTCAGGGCATTTTTTAAAATCTTTTAAAACTGACTCAGCCACGAGAGCCATCGCACCTTTCACAACTGCACCATCTGTAAAAGTGCATTTGTGTTTTGCCAAATAATGTGCAACTTTGAAGGATGCCTCTGTTGCAGCATTTGCTTTCTTTGCAGGCTGGGTGAAAAATGCTTGTTGCCACACTATTGTTTTCCAAATCTGCATCTAACACTTTCATAGGAAAGAAAATAATTTCTAAACTCACAAATGCTGCTTAAACTTGCATTCATGGTTTCTTTTTTTGTCAGACTACCACACAAATACCACGTCATTTTTGTGCCCCTTCCTTTGGGTTTTATCACAGGTTACATTTATAAAGATGGTATACGCGTGACAAACTGCTTAATCACATATAAATACTTCTGTTGTGCTGACAGCAGTTATTAGGAAATTAAAAACTGTGGGTTCATGGTGCCAACTTTTGATTTTCACTACAGGGGCAGAATACCCCACTCTCCCTCTCCCCTGAATATAAGCAAGCGACCAGCCCAACCCATGCCTTGGCCAAACATTTTATAGGAATTGCAAAAGTCATACGATAACAAGCAGTTTTTTTTTATATTTAACATCTCGGCAACAGTCTCTCAACCTGCTGAGCTACCCTGGTAACCTTCTGCTGTAGAGTGTGTCTATTGATCCCTTAATGTACACAAAATGACTATATTACCAACTGTATTTTGGGTGCACCCCAGCCAGGGAAGTGATTTAAAGTGGAACTGATGCAGTGTGGAGTTTGGAAAGAAGCAGCATGAAAAGTTGCCCCATTTTAAAACTTCTATTTTGCCAGGGATCAACAAGGCTGCAGCTATTAATCAAAACGGCAGGGCTCTAAGCACACATTAATGGACTTATTCCATCACTGTCTCACAACTTGAAGATCTAGTAAAGTTTCTGGAACTCCAGAAGCAGATGATACAGGCAATTATCTACTCAAAATGTAACCCACTGCCCTTGACTGACTTCCAGTTATGCGAGTTACTATTAGAAACGCAGGGCTCTGGCGAGGAAGTCCCGAGGGGGCTTGCCCGCCAGAGCCCTGCCTTCTAAAAATAGCTCAAAAGACTGAAAATGAGCACAGGGGTGAAACAAAAATGGGCCCAGCATGTACAAGCATGCGCCAGCTGCACTAGTGGTAACCATTAAACAGGAATGCATACCGAAAATCCATGCTGCATAGGGAAAGAGTTAGGGCCAGCCACCATCCCTACAGTGTTGGCTGTGCTCTCAGCAATAGTCTTGTGAAGTTCAAACCACCTAGCATCACATTTATGAACAATAGCCTTTAGTTGACAGTAATATCTGGCACTTCTATCTTCGCTAATCCTGTAACTTGAAACAGGGCACTAATGTTACCCCAATATTACACCAACCCATGCGCACCTGGAGAAAAAAAAAGTTGTCACTACCACATTACTGCCACATTGGAACGATAGACGTCTTTTCCTGCGTATTAGCCCTCACTTCTCGCTAAGAAGCTTATAAGTTTTGATATCAATGATTGGATGTACTAAATGTGCGTCATTTGCAGTGAGTCCAATGTGGTAAACCCATAAGCACATTGGTCCCGAGGAGGCTTGCTCGCCAGAGCCCTGCCTTCGAAAAATAGCTGAAAAGAGTGCCAGGGGTGGACTTGGAACTAATAGAGGCCCTGGAAATACTTACTTGGGACCAAAAGAGGCCCTGGAAGTAATTTCAAAGTGGCGCCACATGACACATTTTCAGAAAGCACAATGCTTTTCCTATGCGAAAATTAGGAAATGCCACACAAGAGGCCCAGGGTGCAGAGGCCCAGGTAAATCTCTAGAGTTCCCTATAGGCCAGTCCACTCATGGCCCTGCCTTTGAAGAATAGCTGAAAAGAGTGCCAGGGGTGGACTGGGAACTAAAAGAGGCCCTGGAAACATAGCTCTCAACTCTCACGCTTTTGGCGGGTGTCACCCGCCTTGTAAACAGCTGACTCACCCGCCAAGCCTCCAGCACGCCCATTCATTTCAATGGGCGTCTCACCCGCCAAAACTAAAATCGGGTGTTTTCACCCGCCTTCGCGACCCAAATGGTTGAGAGCTATGCTGGAAATACTTACTTGGGACCAAAAGAGGCCCTGGAAATTATTTTCAAAGTGGCGCCACATGACACATTTTCAGCAAGCACAATGCTTTATCTATGCGAAAATTAGGAAATGCCACACAAAAGAGGCCCAGGTTGGAAAGGCCCACCGGTAAATCTCCAGAGTTCCCTATAGGGCAGTCCACTCATGGCCCTGCCTTCGAAAAATAACTGGCAGTCAGCCCAGGGTCGAAACGGAGGCATGCAGCTATCATGCTGCATGTCTCCGCTCGCCCTGGGCTGACTGCCAGTTATGCGAGGTACTATTAAAAACGGCAGGGCTCTGGCGAGGAAATCCCGAGGGGGCTTGCTCGCCAGAGCCCTGCCATCTAAAAATCACTTACATGACTAGAAAGGAGCACAGGGCGAGCGGAGACATGCAGCTAGCATGCTGAAAGTCTCCATTTCGCCCTGGGCTCTTTGTCAGTCATATGAGTTGCGTTTAGAAACGCAGGGCTCTGGTGAGTTAGTCCCGAGGGGGGCTTGCTCGCCAGAGCCCTGCCTTCTAAAAATAACTTACATGACTGGAAAGGAGCCCAGGGCGAGCGGAGACAGTAATCAAAATAGCTGAATACTCTGTTTCACCCAGGGCTCCTTTCTGCCAAGCTGCCCACCCCTCCTCCAACAGCACAAACATGTGCACACATGAGAGGAGGGGCCGCAGTTCGGCGTGCATAGACACAAAGTAAATAAAATAAAAACATCTCAATTCATCTCCCCCGACCCACCTGACCTCACCTCACCTCAAAATACACTTCAGGCAGCCATGTTACCTCAGTCCACACTTCCAAACGCCAGGAGAGCTCCAAAATAGAAAAAAATACCTGCGCCACGGTGCTTTTAAAAGAGAAACCCCGGGATTTCTCACACAGCACAAAGGAACTTGCTCTGGCCAATCACAGGACGCATTGCATATGCTTTACAGATTTGCAGGCCTGTGATTGGTCAGAGCACTTCCTTGAATCTTTTTTTTTTCTTTCTGAAAGTCGAACGCGAGCTACTTCAGAGGGTAGCTCGCGATCGACTGTTTGGAGACCCCTGCTTTAGACAAATGAAACAAGCAAAAAGCCAAGAGGCCGATTCATGGAATTAATGTGCGCTGAAATTTTCAGCGCAAGCGTGCGAAAGTGTGCGAATCGCAGTGCCAGTGCGAAAATCGCAGCGAAACCCACATACAGCGATTCATGGAAGTCCGTGCGCGTGTAAATCCCAGGATGTGCGCCAAATTCTGCGTGGCGCACACGTCTCCAAACAGCGTGCGCTACGCGCACAGAGAAATCGCACATAGCGCGGTGCACACAACAAAAGTAGGAGGAACAGGGGGCGTGACACGTGGAATGGGGAACAACTCATGAAAATGTGGGCGTCACGGGGGAAGCACAGGAGGCAAGTGCGCGGAACGCCCACACGCACGTTCAAAACACGTATTCATGGAATCGAACGGGGGTAAGGCGTGCGCCAAAAAAGACGCGCTAATCAGGAAACACGTACGCCAGCAGGAAGCAGGCGTACGTGGACCCATGCAGCATAAAAGTGCACGCAAACAACAAACAAGCACAGACACCAGGATGAATATACCGTTCCTAGCAGCAGTGGTCGTGGGATACCGCAGGAGGCGGAGGAGGATAGTCAGGCCCAGAATTTTTACACCCAGAACCATCCTTTTTGGGACGCCTGATGACCAGGTGTATGGGAGGTACAGGTTTCCACCTCACATAATACTTGACCTGGTCAGTGAGTGGGAGGATGACCTCACATCACCCACCCTGTGCTCCCAAGCACTCAGTCCCCTGCATAAGTTCCTCAATGTACTGCACTTATTGGCCACTGGATCATTTCAGCGGACAACTGCTATAGTGGGGGGGTGTCACAGGCCACGCAGTCACGCTGCCTACACCAGGTCTTGGCCATCATGACGGCACGCCCATCAGTCCGCAGACACATATACCTGCCCAGAACACCTGCAGAAAGGCAGGCTGTCGCCCAGGATTTTTACGGGGTGGCACACTTCCCCAAAGTGCTAGGTGCCATTGACTGCACCCATGTGGCTCTACGTCCCCCCAAGGCATTAGAGCACATCTATAGAAACCGCAGCACTGGCATTCCATCAACGTCCAGGTAGTATGTGATGCCAAGGGAATCATCACCTCAGTATATGCCAACTATCCAGGGTCCACCCACGACAGTTTCATTTACAGAATGTCAACCCTAAACCGGGACCTAGAAGCTGGGTGGCATGGCGATACATGGCTGCTCGGTGAGTGTAAATGCCACAGCACATGCATGCATGTCAGATACTGAGCAATGGAACAACCCCACTAATGATACCCATCACCACCTCCCCAGGGGACAGTGCCTACCCTCTGAGCACCCACATTATGATGCCAATTCGGAACCCCACCACGCCACCCGAGGTAAGAAACAACACAGCCCACACTGCAACCCGGGGCATAGTGGAGCGCACATTCGGAGTGCTCAAGTCACGCTTTCGCTCCCTTGACCGTTCTGGCGGGCAGCTGTTATACGCTCCCCCAGTAGTGTGCAGGATCATAGTGGCAGCATGTGTCCTGCACAACGTTGCAACACGCCGGGGCCTGCTCATGGACATGGTGGTGCCCCCACATCCCCAACCACATGCACGACTGCTGGGCATGGGAGGGAAAAGGGCACGGGGTGAGGCAGCCCGTACGCAGCTGGTGGCTAATTACTTCACCTAAAATCACACCCCTGTGGAGTGCACACAGCCCTGGCACATACCATCTGACAATCAATGATGATGACATAAGGGACAGTCAACTGTCACAACCATACCAGCCTGAGATTGGTCACCTGGAAGTGTTACATTGTGTGCATCCCTACCTACACAAACACCACCAATGCTGTGTCATCAAAAGTCACACTTCTATGTTGCTTAAATCATTACCCCCTTGCAAAATACAACATGACAACAGTGCCATGTCACCCAACCCCTACCAAGCATCGCCACCCAACACACCATGGCATGTCATGCTATGTGAGAGCAAACAAAGCAATCCCCAAAACATGACCCAAGTGTCAAAGTACAGTGTCCCTAATGGAAACTGCCCACACACAATATGCTCCCAGTAATGTAGAACTAACAACACACATGACTAAATACTTACCAACAATACAATGCAGCTACACAACCTCAAACATAGCATAAACATGACAGTACTAAGTTAAAGTAGTGGTAGTCTTACAACCTGATCATGCCAGCACATCAGCCACTTCCAACTGTACAGTGCTGCTGCCACGCAAATGTCTAAGTGCACTGCTTACAACATGAACTCCATCTTCAAAGTAGACGGCCTTGTGAAGACATGAGGAATTAACTTGCAAATTAGGTGAAAGACATGGATGCACAAGCACATAGCAATACACCATGCAGTGTACAATTTAACAACAATATCCACTAGGAATGTATACACAGTATTGACTACAGACTGCCCACACAGCTCATGGGAGTCCAACGTCACTGTGTAAGTCACTGTCACTTGGGTACACCCTTTGCAAGCCCATGGAAACGGGAAGCAGGAGGGGTGTGTGTCTCACAAACCCAAGCATCTAACCCAAACTCAGGACAAGCCTGCATGTGCCCAGCCGGAATACAGTGGATGCCCACGGGAGCCACACAAGGCAACACACTGTAAAAAAAAATCAAAAATCAAAAATGGCCATGTGGGGGCCGGGTGGGGGGAGGCCACCCAGGAGGTTCGAGGACAGGGTGCGCACCAACACCCACCTGTGTGGATGTTGTGGAAAAAAACACCTCCATGGGCTCATGGCCTGCACCACTATGCCAATGTGGGAGAACTGCTGCTGTCGCTCTCATCACCCACTGCTGCTGCCACAGGAGGTGGTGCTGCCACAGGAGGTGGTGGTGCTATGGGAGGCAGCCCACACAAAGCCCTGGTATGGTCCTCCATGGCAGCAAGCATGCGGGTGTGGAAGGTCTCGTTCTGGAGCATTATAGTGCGGAGATCCCCATGCAGCACCTGACGTGATGCCCGGATCTCCTCCCGAGTTGCCTGCATCTCAGCTGAGAGCGAACGTGTGAGCCGCTCCAGCTGCTGTTCTGTCCTCAAGTTAGTGGAAGCCTCAAGGTCAACAAGAGTCTCCCTGAGGTGATGGAGTTCTACCCTCAGGGCTTCCCTGTGGCCCTGGGACTCTATTGATATCGATTGGCGTAGAGTCTCCAGTACCGCCCATCTGTCCCTGTTGGACGCCAACATGTCCTCCCTGTGTGATTGGCAAATGGAGTCTGTTGCCTGCTATAGTTGCTCCATCTGCCTTTTACGGGGGACAATGGAAGTGGCCAACCTCTCCATTGCTTGAGCCATCATCTCAACTGATGCTGCCTGTTGGGTTGCCATACCGTACATGGATTGTTCCCATGCGGTATTGCCTGGTGGCGTACAGCCACCGCGTCGGCGGGCACCACACCTGTTTGGGGCAAGGCGATCTGTGCCTTGCTGTAACGGCACTGCCTGAGGCTGCAGGACTGCATTCCCCCTCTGATCTGCTGGCCCAGGAACAGGATTAGATGATGTGGAGTGTGACCCTGCATCCGTAACCACCAAAAGCGCACTTACCAACACTGACATCCCCATAGAGGGTTCTACCCCTGGTACAGGTGGGTTGGACAGGACAGAATCCCTGCCAGAAACACTTACCTGCGACGCCACATAGGTCTCATCATCCGAATCAGAACTTGAATAGAGGTCTGGGGAGGTGCACCCAGAGGCACCCCTCGACAGAATGTTCTGCCGCAAGATTGGGTTCTTACCCACCACCACACCACGTCCCCCACTGGTGCCCGGTCATGCCTGAGATCCCTCCTGGGTCTGCACCATCCCCTCAACCTCAACAGCATCAAGTGCGTCATCCTCTGCAAAAACATGAAAGACAAAAAATGGAAACAGGCATTAGCACCATAGCACACAAATAGGCCTGACAAGCTACAGAACTAGTACATGATTTACACATGTCCTACATGACTATAACCCTCCCATGCATGCACTGTCACTGAGTTGGAAGGGGAGGCAAAAGGCAGACACTGATACACCAAGATGGAAGAGCAACACATTTGCTGCATGCTGGGTAGCACTGCCATCACACATTGGCCTGTGAGTGGCATGTCCAATACACATACATGACACATGCCATCACACAGATGGCATGTACCATAGCCATGGTACATTCCACAAGTACATCCATATGTCAGTGAATGACATATGGAGATGGACATGTGAGATGGACATGATGAGATGAAAAATGCTACATAGTGTGACAAAATAGGCATGTGCCACACACTGCAACACATCCAGTGTACAAAAATACAGTGATTGCAGGCCGATGTACACATCAATGGTTGTGCACTTCAACATGACGGGAAACAACTATTATGTTCCACTTTCAAACAGGCCCCAAAAATTCCTGTGATCAGGCCAATACTCAATTAGCCTGAATGGTCAAATCATTCATCTAACAAGGTAACACATGTGGGCCAATGTGGGGTTCATCAATGATAGAAGCATGTCACAAATGTGACAATGGGGCTGAGGAATGCGTAGCAAAAGTGGGAGAATTGAAACAATCAGCCTGAAAGAACACTGAAAAATACAAACAATGTTGTTGCAAGATGTCACTTCAAGGGCAACGGCCGTAATGTTGAGCCAAATTACTGATGTGGGCAGAAGGGATACTGTCACACCCAAATCCAAGGCAGCTGAATGTTTTGGATGAAGCACATGGGTGACCCATACCACTCAGGCACACACACCCTCACCTGGCACTCAATCAGAACCCGTCACCCAAACAACATACACATGCATTACACACACATGCATGGGCACTCACCGGACAATGCATCATAATCAGGTAGTCCTCCCACACCTTGGATCTGTTCCTCTGTGACGAAGGCCCCAGCAACAGACTCATGTTCAGTGAGTTTGTTGTCCTCTTGTGGAGACCCACCGCCAGTCACCAGAGTAGCGGCATGATTTGAGGCCAGCTTGTTCTTTGCTCTGCGTTTCAGGTCATTCCACCGCTTGTAGCAATTATCAGCTGTGCGCCTCACAAATCCAAGGGCACTTATGCGGTCTGCGATGGTCTGCCAGTGTGCCTTACGTTGACCAGGTGTGGTCTTGCACCCTGCAGTCACCAGCATTTCGTGGCTATGTGCTGACACATAGCCCACAAGTGCATCAAGTTCCGGATCATTAAAGCAAGGCTTCCTTGAGGGACCGGAGTGTGTAGCCGTGTCTGGGGTCTCAGCCTGTCGTGCCAGAGCACCCTTCTTCCTCTTCTTTAAAGGTGGAGCAGAGCCAGAGTGGCTTACGCCGCTCTGGTCAGTAGGGGCAGAATCACCGGTGGACTGGGTAGTAGGAGTGTGGGAATGCACAATGACCATAGGTCTTGATGCAGGCATTGGTTGCAGGGTAATGTTGGCAGGGGGAACATCAGTTTGATGGACCGGGACTGACACTGTCCTGGCTGGGAGAGTCAGAGCTGGGGCGGATGGAGACGCAGCTGCCCGTGCAGCCTCCCCACCCTGCATACTTGGGGCAGCAGATGACATAGCTGCCCCAGATCCTCGTGGATTGGTGACAACAACTTGCACCACCACACGTGGCCTAGACTTGCTGACCTGAAAGTCAGCCAGGGAGTCATCCTGGGTGCTACAATGGGCTGGTCCAACAGGGGCTGAGCTTGGATGGTGTCAGCCATGTTTCCCTCAACCATTGGGGGGGCATGGGTGTCCCTGATTGGTCCTCCACACATGGGGGTATAGGGGCACCCTGAAAATCCCGGCCACGTCCCCTACTGCGCCCACCACGCCCACCTTTTGAGGGTCGGCCACCTTTGCCTCCCTTACCGCTTGGTCGCCTCCCAGCCATGGCACTGATGTTGTTGTGCATATGGGAGTTGCAGTAAACTATTGTCCTGGGCAATTGGGGGTCAAAGGGGTAGGATACTAGATGGAATTCGTACCCTAGTGCTCTAACAAGGCTGTCTGTGACCCCTGGGGGAAGAGAACGGGTCACGCAACGCACAGGCAGCCCAAAATCAAAAATGAACGTGCACGCAACCCCTCGTAGACCACATGCGTGAAAAAATGAACCCGCACTACGCTGTGGCACCCAGAAACACAAAAATAAGCGTACGCGTAATACACGCAGCCTACAATGACCTCTGAAGGGGAACGCGACACACGGGGCAAGCACAGTTGCTAAGTACGTGCGGAACTCACCGTCTGCCTGGAAAAAGAACGTGAAAAATATGCGCGTGTGCACGTTGGCAACACCCCGGCCAAAAGAAGAATTGTACGCTGTCTGAGGAGACAGGACAAAAGGAGAAGTGAACTCTGTTAGAGGAAACAGGCCCAACAAAAATACAGAAAACAGCTGTCAGAGGTAACAGGGAGTACGAACTAGAAACGCTGTGAAGTAATCGCGTGTGAACCGACAAGAAGTACAGATTTCACCCACTCGCTCTCCACGAAAAGCACGTACAAGGAAATGGCGCCCTACACGTAGCTTTTGAACCGGCCCACACGTACACATCAGATACACGTGTACGCGGGCGCTTTCCTCCAATTACACGCGATGACACTCGGAGGTGCAGTTTTTCCACGTGTGCTCTGTCATCACATGCTATGAGGGAAACGCCCGCGCGCGTAATGTAACTTACGCGCTAAGGGCCTTTGGTCCAATGGAATCACGTGCGTGTGCTGATGCACTTACGCGCTAATGCCCTTTCCTCAAATTACACCACACTGACATGCAATTTTTTCACGTGCAAATCACTCCGTATCAAGCTGGCGACGTGAAAACACACGGAAGACCACGCTCCTGCCCAGAAGGCCGAATTACTGCCCCCCAGAGCCCTGAGCACACTCCCACCTGCCATCTGCTGCTGCCTGACTGCCTGCTGCCCACGTGCCCTGCCATTTGCTGCCTGCACGTCAGCCAGGGGTATAGTTGCTGTGACCACCCCTGCTGGAACCGAACACTCCCGACTGGGATTCCATCGCTCCACAGCCCAGCCCCAGGACCCAGTTGCCCACCCACTCCTGCCTCTGGGGTTGCCATGTCAGGCACAACACCATCTGGTAGCACTGGCAACCCCCAGCCAGAGAGGCAGAGGGCCACCAGCTTCACTGCCACCGAAGTTGGTGTCCTGGTGGAGCAAGTCCTGGGGCACTATGATGCCCTCTTTGGAAGTTTGCGCGCCGAGAATGAAGGATGGACCAGGATCTGGATGGACATCGTGACTGCCATCAACGTGGAGGGGGTGGCAGTCCGCGACTTACATCATGTCGAGAAGCGCTGGGAGGACTTCAGGTTGAGGACCCTCAACAAGGCCCGGTACCTCGCTAAGGCAGCGGATGCCAAAGGACGCCGGGGCCAGCTGTCGAACCATCAAATGAGGGTCCTGGAACGCATATGCCCAGCGCTCTACGTCCAGATCCTTGAGAGGCAGACCCATCTGGAGTCGAGCGGTAAGTGTACATGCATGGTGATAGTATGCTGTGCGTGTCGTGGTGTGCCAGTAGTGTGCCGGTTGCACATGTGTTTATGTAGGGGCATGTAGGGATGTGTATGAACATGGGCGTGAGGTAGCCACATGTGAGTCCTCTCAGTTGTGAGACACATTGATGGTGTATGTGTTGGTAAGCATGCTGGGCAAATGCATGTGTGGGAGCACACATGTTTGAATTTCTGTGTATGTACATTGGCATGATTGTGGCATGGATGGTGGTTCATAATGCATGTATCTGCACGGTATACATGTGCATTTATGTGTATCTGACAAGTGTGCAAATGTGATGCAACAAGGATGCACGTGACACTGATATGTAGAAGGATGAATGGCAGATGTGACATGTATGGCGATCTCATCACTGCAACAGTTGGAGGAGATGTAGACATGCATGTAAGTGTGGTGGCGTGTGTGCATGTCTAGTGCACTCCTTGTGTTTCATGTGATGTTAGGCTCACCTTTGCCTGTTCATGCTGTTGTATGTGTATGGATGGTGCTGCCTGGTGCAATGTTGCTGTTGAAATGTTCATGTGTGTGAGTTAAAATGACATGTGTGTCGTGGAGTGTGATGCCGCGTCTGTAGTTAAACAATGCCAGTCATGTGCAACTGTCATGTGTGTATCAGTCCATTGTACAGTGCCCTGATGCCTGTGTTTTATCTCTCCCTGTCTGCAGCTTCAACTGAAGAAGAGGGCGGAGAGGGTGCTGTGGAGCACAGTGGCAGGGATCATCCCGCCAGCCGGAGACGCAAGGCCCGGCTCCCCTCCCAGGTTGTCATCTTGTCGGGGAGTGAGATGTCCGGTGCCACGTCCCAGGCCGCAGCTGCCGAGGGAAGGTCCATGAGGCGGAGGTCGGAGTTGGACTCCTCGGCAGCAGAAGGGGCAGCTGAGACCCCACAGGGTCCAACGGAGGAAGATGGCATGGAGTCATCCAGGTTGGTGGGGGGTTTGGTGGAGGAGGAGGCCGTGCAAGGGACAGAGACGGGGTCTGGAGGTGGGGATTCCACTGGTGCCAGTGGTGCAGTGGAGGGGCAGGGACAGGAGGCAACACAGGCCACTGCGGAGGTGCCTGTGTGTAATCCTGTTCCCGATCCTGTGACTGCATCATCCCGCACCAGCAGGGATGCCTACGTCCAGACCCGTTTTCAGGGAGGGGATCCGCTTACAAGAACTGGCCTTCCTCTCCCTGCGGAAGTGGCTATCCTAGACCGGGTTGAGCCTATCCTGGGTGGGGTGGCGTTGCGTCAACGGGCCATGCGAGCTGACCTGCAAGTCTTTCCATGAGGAGACTGCACGTCTTCTCGGATGGCTCATTGACCGCGTAGACCCACTGGGACAGCTCACCAGGGCCAGATTCCTCCGTTTTCTGGACCTTGTTCCGACCCCCTCCTCAACTGAACCCCCTATTCCCCAGTCGTTCTCCATGCCATCTTCCCACCCAAGTATCACCTGGGTACCCTGTGGAGCTGCCTCTGACCCTGCGGCCAGGCTGGTGGAGGACACATCCCTGCCACAGTCGGGAGTCGGACATCCAGCAGGGGTGGCCACCTCAACAACTGCACCCCAGCAGGAGGAGGATGTGCAGGCAGCAAGAGCCAGGGCACAGGCAGAGGCACAGCAGCAGCAGCAACAAGGTGGGAGCCATCATGGCTCGGGGCCTTCGACATCGGAGGGGCAGGCATCGGCCAGAGGGCAAGAGGACCCAGGAAGTGTATTCTGTGTGGCAGCGGTTAGGCCATGCCATAGATGCAGAGTGGCAGCGGGCAGTTGAGGCACGGCTCACGATGATCAGGGCAGAGAACTCCATGCGGAGGGCCCTGAGGCGGGCCGAGTGCCCCGAGGCAATTCGCAGGGAGTTGGAGGAGAACATGTCGTCGTCCCTGCAAACCCTCGGGGCGGCGACGCAAAGCCATCAGACTAGCCTGCTGCCCTTGTAAATAGTTTTTAGAGTTAGGTTTCCTTTTGTTTTCCTTTTATTTGTGGTCAATGGACAATGCCACACAAATTTGTATATAGTTATATTTTTAGGTAGGTAGGTAGGTAGGTAGGTTTCAGTTTTTTGGGTTGGGATCATGGACCCTTTACATCATTGGACAGTGGATTGTATATAGTTGGACTATGGATTGATTTCTCTTATTTTCTGTATCATGAACATGAAGCAATGGAGATTTCTTTTTACATTTCCTTTGGATTTGCGTTGTTGGAGGGTGACTTTGGACTGTTTTTCTTTCACATTTTTTAGGATTGGTTATCATTTTCCGTCAATCATCTTTTTCACATGCTCTTCATTTCATGTTTCATATTTTGGTATGCTTTCATTTCATTTTTGATTCCATGTACATTCATTTTTTAGTTCCATGTGTGGGATTCGCTCATTGGGTTGATGCATGTGAAAATGTGCATTTACACAAACAATGCCAACCAGTGTATGTGTGTGACGGACATGTGTTGATGTACATAGTTGAATTTTGGGTTGTGTCATGAGATCAGCATTTCACTGCTGGGGTTGGGGGGGCTGGGGGACATGAGTGGGGGCCTGCTGGCAGGTGCCCTGCACTGCTGGGAGTGGGGGTGCAAGGGGACATGAGTGGGGGCCTGCTGGCAGGTTCCCTGCACTGCTGGGGGTGGGGGTGCAAGGGGACATGAGTGGGGGCCTGCTGGCAGGTGCCCTGCACTGCTGGGGGTGGGGTGCAAGGGGACATGAGTGGGACATGAGTGGGGGCCTGCTGGCAGGTGCCCTCCACTGCTGGGGGTGGGGGTGCTGGGGGACATGAGTGGGGGCCTGCTGGCAGGTGCCCTGCACTGCTGGGGTTGGGGGTGCAAGGGGACATGAGTGGGACATGAGTGGGGGCCTGCTGGCAGGTGCCCTGCACTGCTGTGGGTGGGGGTGCAAGGGGATATGAGTGGGACATGAGTGGGGGCCTGCTGGCAGGTGCCCTCCACTGCTGGGGGGTGGGGGTGCTGGGGGACATGAGTGGGGGCCTGCCAGCAGGTGCCCTGCACTGCTGGGGGTGGGGGTGCAAGGGGACATGAGTGGGACATGAGTGGGGGCCTGCTAGCAGGTGCCCTGCACTGCTGGGGGTGCAAGGGGACATGAGTGGGGGCCTGTTGGCAGGTGCACTGCACTGCTGGGGGGTAGAGGTTCAGGGGGTCATGCGTTGTTGATCAGTAGTGCAAGGTGACATGTGGCTTGGCTGGGAGGTATGCCCATGGTGGATGGGCTGCCTGCGGGACATGACCAGGGGTGCAGGGTAGTCCCCTGTGGTGTGGGCTGCCTGCAGGGTCCGTGGGAGGATGTAGAGGGAACACCTGGGAGGACCCACACTGCCAAATCATGTGTAGGACTCCCCTGCACCCCCGAAATACACGTACCCTGCTGAAATGGCGTGTGAGACTTCCTGCGAACCCCGTAATACACGTACCCCGCTCACACAGGGCCAATATTCCTGGGGTTCGCGTGAAGTTTCACATGCAAAAGGGCCCTGTGTGAGCGGGGTACGTGTATTACAGGGTACGCGGGAAGTCTCACACGCCATTTCAGCAGGGTACGTGTATAACTGGGGTTTGTGTGAAGTTTCACAAACGAAAGGGCCCTGTGCGAGCGGGGTACGTGTATTACGGGGTTCGTGGGAAGTCTCACACGCCATTTCAGCAGGGTATGTGTATAACTGGGGTTCGCGTGAAGTTTCACACGCGAAAGGGCCCTGTGTGAGCGGGGTACGTGTATTACGGGGTTCGCGGGAAGTCTCACATGCCATTTCAGCAGGGTACGTGTATTTCGGGGGTGCAGGGGAGTCCTACACGTGATTTGGCAGTGTGGGTCCTCCCAGGTGTTCCCTCTACACCCTCCACTGACCCTGCAGGCAGCCCAAACCACAGGGGACTACCCTGCACCCCTGGTAATGTCCCGCAGGCAGCCCATCCACCATGGGCATGCCCCCAGCCAAGCCACATGTCACCTTGCACTACTGATCAACAACGCATGACCCCCTGCACCCCTACCCCCCAGCAGTGCAGGGCACCTGCCAGCAGGCCTCCACTCATGTCCCACTCATGTCCCCTTGCACCCCCACCCCCAGCGCTGCAGGGCACCTGCCAGCAGGTCCCCACTCATGCCCCCTTGAACCCTCACCCCCCAGCAGTGCAGGCCACCTGCCAGCAGGCCCCCACTCATGTCCCACTCATTTCCCCTTGCATCCCCACCCCCAGCAGTGCAGGGCACCTGCCAGCAGGCCCCCACTCATATCCCACTCATGTCCCCTTGCACTCCTACCCCCAGCAGTGCAGGGCACCTGCCAGCAGGCCCCCACACATGTCCCCCAGCACCTCCACCCCCCAGCAGTGCTGGGTACCTGCCAGCAGGCCCCCACTAATGTCCCATTCATGTCCTCTTGCACCCCCACCCCCAGCAGTGCAGGGCACCTGCCAGCAGGCCCCCACTCATGTCCCCCAGCACCCCAACCCCCCAGCAGTGCAGGGCACCTGCCAGCAGGCCCCCACTCATGTCCCACTCATGTCCCCTTGCACCCCCACCCCCAGCAGTGCAGGGTACCTGCCAGCAGGCCCCCCCTCATGTCCCACTCATGTCCCCCAGCACCCCCACCCCCCAGCAGTGCAGGGCACCTGCCAGCAGGCCCCCACTCATGTCCCCTTGCACCCCCCAGCAGTGCAGGGCACCTGCCAGCAGGCCCCCACTCATGTCCCCTTGCACCCCCACCCCAGCAGTGCAGGGTACCTGCCAGCAGGCCCCCACTCATGTCCCCCAGCACCCCCACCCCCCAGCAGTGCAGGGCACCTGCCAGCAGGCCCCCACTCATGTCCCCTTGAACCCCCACCCCCAGCAGTGCAGGGCACCTGCCAGCAGGCCCCCACTCATGTCCCACTCATGTCCCCCAGCACCCCCACCCCCAGCAGTGAAATGCTGATCTCATGACACAAACCAAAATTCAACTATGTACATCAACACATGTCCGTCACACACATACACTGGTTGGCATTGCTTGTGTAAACGCACATTTTCACATGCATCAACCCAATGAGCGAATACCACACATGGAACTAAAAAATGAAAATGTATTATGTACATGGAATCAAAAATGAAATGAAAGCATACCAAAATATGAAACATGAAATGAAAAGCATGTGAAAAAGATGATTGACTGAAAATAACCAATCCAAAAATATTTGAAAGAAAAACAGTCCAAAGTCACCCTCCAACAACGCAAATCCAAAGGAAATGTAAAAATAAATCTCCATTGCTTCATGTTCATGATACAGAAAATAAGAGAATTCAATCCGTAGTCCAACTATATACAATCCATTGTCCAAGGATGTAAAGGGTCCATGATCCCAACCAAAAAAATTGAAACCTAACCCCCTACCTACCTAAAAATATAACTATATACACATTTGTGTGGCATTGTCCATTGACCACAAATAAAAGGAAAACGAAAGGAAACCTAACTCTAAAAACTATTTACAAGGTCAGCGGGCTTGTCGGACGGCTCACTTTTGGATGTCCCGGGCCAGGGCATCATCGAACTCCTGCTCAATGTCCCGGAGGCGGTCCTCTTCCATGGCCCCGAGGGTTCGCAGGGACGACGACATGTTCTCCTCCAACTCCATGCGAATCGCTCGAGGCACGCGGGTCGCCTCAGGGCCCTCCGCATGGAGTTCTCCGCCCTCACCATCGTGAGCCGTGCCTCTTCTGCCCGCTGCCGCTCCGCATCTATGGCATGGCCTAACCGCTGCCACACGGAAGACACTTCCAGTCCTGGGTCCGCCTGCCCTCTGGCCGATGCCTGCCCCTCCGATGTCGAAGGCCCCGAGCCATGATGGCTCCCACCAAGAGCCTGCTCCTGCTGCTGCTGTCCATGTGCCGTGTCTGATGGTGCCTGGACATCCTCCATCAGCTGGTCTCCAGTTGTGGTGTCCAGCCCTGCTGGGCCGCCGACTCCCGACTGTGGCAGGGATATGAGCTCCACCAAGCTGGCTGTGTTGGTCGGGCCAGGTCCACAGGGGGCCCTGGTGGAATCTGAGCCAGAAGACGGTGTGGAGAACGACTGGTGCATAGTCTCCACAGAGGAGGAGAGGTCCGCCAGAGTGCATGACACATGTAGGGACCCACAAACCAGGACGGAGCCCATACGTTCGTGGGACCCCTCGTCCGCAGGTAGTGGAGAGGCAGATGACATGGCATTCTCCCCTACCTGCAGGCGCGCCTGGGACGGGGCCTCCCTGCTGGTGCATGGTGGTGCAGTCACAGGGTCAGGGACAGCGACATGCACAGGCCCCTCCGCAGTGACCTGTGCTGCCTCCTGACCCTGGCCCTGGACTGCACCACTTGCACCAGTGGTACTACCCCCACCAGGCCCCATGTGCGGCTCAGTAGCGGGCTCCTCCTCCTCTGTGGAAACCACCAACCTGGATGTCTCCACATCGTCTTCCGCCAGTGGAAGCCCCCACAGGGGCTCACCCGGCCCTTCCACCACAGCCGTTGTGGAAGACGCAGCACCAGCCCCCTCGGTCCCGGATAATGGTAATTCCAGGGAGGGTGGCTGGGCTTTGCGTCGCCGCCCAGTGGAGGCATCCCCGCCGCTTGGCTCCACAGCGCCGTCTCCGCCCTCTTCTTCTTCTTCACTTGATGCTGCCTAGAGGGAGACATAAAACACAAGCATCAGGGTACAGTACAAAATACCCTAGACAGGAAGCAATAACACATGAGTGGCACTGTCAAATGTCACTTCCATCCTGTCATTCCACAACACATGGGTGAATGCACACAACACACATGCAGAAACAGTCCTGGCACCTGCAATCAACATCAACATCCATGTAGAAGGGCCCCTGTAAACCAAGATGTTGCCTTCAAAGTCACATGCAGCCATGGCGTTTCAAAGTCACACACACACTTCTCTGGCACACACACACACACACACACATGTGCACCATACATGTACATGACATCAGCACCCATTCCTCACCCCCCCTCATGTCCAGGAACAGAGACAGCCATGCGTTCATGTGTGCATTCCACATAGAGCTCCCCATCTTGCATTAAAACACATGCACCAACCATGTGGTTCACACATAACTGGTCTCACATGCATGACCATGATGTCCCTGCACACACACATCCATACATGGCCTATGTCACACATACAGGCAAGCATCAGACTACCAGCACACTGCAACATGCCCTGTCTCACACAGCAATGCTTGGCCACTTACCGCTCAACTCCGGACGGGTCTGCCTCCGAAGGATCTGGGCATGGAGCACTGGGCCTACGCGTTCCAGGACCCACATCTGGATGTTACTCATGCGTGCCCGGTCCCCCTCCGCGAGGCGCCGGGCCTTATGGAGGGTCCTGGACCTGAAGTCCTCCTAGTGCTTCTTGACGTGCTTGATGTCGCGGGTTGCCACCCCCTCCGCGTTGATGGCAACCACTACGTCGTCCCAGATCCTCTCCCGTCCTTCCTTGTTGGCGCGTGATGTTCCGAAGAGGGCATCATAATGCCCCAGGACATGCTCCACCAGGACACCAACTTCGGTGGCAGTGAAGCTGGTGGCCCTCTGCCTCTCGGGCTGGGGGTTGCCAGTGGTGCCAGATGGAGATGTGCCCAACATGGCAACCCCAGAGGCAGGAGTGGGTGGGCCACTGGGTCCTGGGGCTGGGCTGTGGAGCGATGGTATCCGAGTCGGGAGTCTTCTGTTCCAGCAGGGGTGGACACAGCAACTGGACCCCTGCAGATGGCTGATGTGCAGGCACCAAATAGCAGGGCACGTGGGCAGCAGACAGTCAGGCAGCAGCAGATGGCAGGTGGGAGCGTGCTCGGGGCTCTGGGGGGCAGGAAAATGGCCTTCAGGACAGGAGCGTGGTCTTCCAATTGTGTATGGGTGGCCAGCTTGATAAAGAGTGATTTGGCACGTGAAAAAATTGCACTTCAGCGTGTAATTCGAGGAAAGCCCCTTAGCGCGTAAGCGGGTCAGCACACGTATGCAATTTCATTGGACCAAAGGCCCTTAGCGCGTAAGCGCGTCTGTGACGTATCGTGCACGGGCGTTGCCCTTTCGTGTGTCAAACTTCACGCGAACCCCAGGAATACACATACCCCACTCGCACAGGGCTCTTTCGCGTGTAAAACTTCACGCGAACCCCAGTAATACACGTACCACACTCGCACAGGCCCTTTCGCGTGTGAAACTTCCTGTGCAACCCAGTAATACACGTACCCCACTCGAACAGGCCCTTTCGCGTGTGAAACTTCGCGCCAACCCCAGTTATACACGTACCCCACTCGTACAGGCCCTTTCGCGTGTGAAACTTCACGCAAACCCCAGTTATACATGTACCCTGCTCGCACAGGGCCCTTTTGTGTGTGAAACTTCACGTGAACCCCAGTTATACACGTACCCCACTCACACAGGGCCCTTTCACGTGTGAAACTTCCCTTGAAAACCGTAATACATGTACCCTGCTGTAATCGCGTGTGAGACTTCCTGCGAACCCCAGTTATACACGTTCCCCGCTTGGCGTTTGCTGTTTGGCAGCACTGTAAACTGGTCCAGGGTTAGCACAGACCTTTGCGCTGGATTGGGGATTTTGATGGCTTTTCCTTGCGCTAGGGATGTTCTTGGGGGCGTAACTGGCGATGCTGCAGGGTCGCTGCGCCACGGCTGGTTTTGGAGGCTAAAATCCATGAATACGCTGTGCGCGGAAATCGATTTTAGCGCACGCGGCTGGCACAGACATTTGCACGTGCACACTGTGCGCCAGCCGCGTGCGCCACTTTTGTGCAAAATTCTATGAATTACCCTGTAAGTATCTGGCATGTTAAGCGAGGATTACATTTACAATGACTATTTCCATGGCACGAACCTCTTCGGTATTAAGCACGTTATAAAAAACAATTACAATAATAAGAATTATAATGAAAGAAAATCAAATATTGAAAATGAGGCTATACGAATCAGAAATTGATCCAGTTGACAAAGGGGTAAACCTATGCAGACTCCTTAACCTTTCTCAAGAAGGAGCTAGCTGCTGAAAGATAACAATATTCGTTGGATATTGGGAAATACATTTTTAAATTACATTACACACCAGTGCAAAGGCATCTCACAAACAATTCACAAGATCCATATGCCATTTGTATCGAAACAAACCACACATAGCCTTGGACAACAGCACATGACAACTACTGACTGAAAATTCACATCTTTGCTCACAGAGCATTGTAAACTGAACTGAAGCAGATAACAGCACATCACAGCTCTCTTGCACTTTTTTTCTGCTCTGCCCTACTAACTTATCTAACCCTCTTGCTTTACAGATCAGCCAGTGTGCTAGGGGACCACTCAGGTGGTGATAGTGCACGGTATAAATATCCTTTAACATAACATAACATAACATTTTAAATGAGATCATAATCAAGCATGCAGCTCAACACATGTGAGGGCTTGACAAAAAAAAACACATCCTTCTGCATCAGTTTATAGAAACATTGTAATTGTGTAAGCAGCATGCATTGATGGCCACAAGTGACTGCACTAAGATCAGCCAAGTCACAAAAGGAAGCCTTACAATTTCAGATCACTTTGGACCACCTGAATTTCCGCGGCCTTCGAGGGAGTTACACAGAGCTAGAATCAGCTGATGAAAGATCCTGCCATCCTTACGAAAGGTAATAAATCCCAGGTTCCGAGCAAAGGTCTTGGACATTTAAAGCTATTAGTACCCGGCGAGGGTCAATGAGCTTGTAAAAAGCAAGCTCATTGGCACTCGCCCAGGCCTTACCTCGCCGAGAAGGCTCTAAGCACGCTGGTCTGGGGTTCTTTCTGTGAGTGGCTGCCATGGAAAGGGAGAAGGGACTATGTGTGGTGCCTTCGCCCCTTCCATGGCAGCCATTTTCTAGGTTTCCTTATTTTTTTTACATTGATTTTAATTGCTGCCCTTGAAAGGGGTCCCTTCTCCCCTTCCATGGCGGTCGCTTTATTTTCTTTTTTTTCCCCAACTCTGGAAAAATTGCAATTGGTACCCTGGTACAACATGCCAGAGTACTAATGGCAATATAACCCGAGGAGGGGGGCATTACTGGTCAGCTAATGCCCCTGGGGCTCCATTAAAGCCCTTGATTCACTCAGGCTTCTATCTATGGCTCCGGGGCATTACCCGACCAGTAATGCCCCCTCATTGGGTGATAGCGCCTAAGTAATCAATGATAGTGAAAATAAAGCCCCATTGAAATAAAAGAAGACCTAAAGAATATCAATCAAAAATCAATGTATTACGGACACAAGCCCATATAATCAAATAAAAGAATACATCACATATCAAAACAAAAACAACAGCATGCAATAAACATCTACATTTCCCAATATTATATAATTCAATATATCCTAAACAGGCCATAATAAACCAACCATAAGCAAATAATAAAAAGACAAATAATAAATCAAATATAGACAGAATCCACATAGAATAAATACCTAATACAATTGCAATGCAATTAACAATCTAGTCAGGTGACTCCCTTCTGGCTTATACAATACACCGAATACCAATCTTAAATCTCCCACTCAATATCCAAATATTTTCGAATTTCAATCCGAATCTCCATAATATCAAGGATCCAATAATTTCATCTCATATTTATATTTATAAACTGAGGGCAACGCAAATTGGGAAATAATTGTTGGATGAGCTCTTTTCCTTGCACAAGCGGTCCTTAAGTAATTTTCTAGAGCAGCAACTAGTTGTGGCACAGCCATCAAAGGGAAAATGTGTAGTGCCTCTTGGGTATGTTGAATTTATGAAATAATAAGCATACAATTCATTTGTCATTCCCTAGATCTACCGTACAATGGAAATATGACCAAAAAATGCAAAAGGGGTTTGTCTGCCTAAGTGCGATATCAGAATGTATCCAATTTAGCATTAGACCAGCAACATTTAAATTCCGCTATCGGTAAAATGTACATCCTAAACTTAATATACAAAGTCTTGAGCGGAAAAGGTTAACCAGGCCATCCAGATCAATCGACTCCATAAAAACCCGGGCATCATGAATCAGGTCCTGGAATGGCTGACATCCTTCCTCTTAGGCCGCCTTGGTCCCTTTCTCTCTGCCGCCTCTCTCGCTACCTGTGGTGTTCCGGAGGGCTCTATCCTCTCACCCTGGTTTCTCAACCTCTTCTTGGCCGCTTTGGCCCCCCTGATCTCTACCTTCTTGCCTAACTTTCAGTGTTATGCGGATGGCACTCAGCTTTCCTTTAGCCTCCCCTCAGCCTTCTCTCCTCTCTCGCTAATTCCTGACCATCGATCTGAGATTCGGGATTGGTGCGTGTCCAACGATCTCTCTCTTAACGCCAGTAAAACAGAGATCCTTCTCATTGGGACACCTGCCCCTGCTTTCCCTCTCTCACTCTGGCTGCCCGCCTTGGGCCCTCTTCCTTTGCCTTCATGCAAGACAAAAAACCTTGGTGTCATCTTCAACTCTACTCTCGCTTTCTCTCCTCACATCTCGGAAGTTGCCAAGAAGTCCCACTACCAGCTGCACCTCCTCAAAGGGACTCTCCCTTTCTCACTTTCCCCCAGAAGCTCACTGTCTCCAGAGCCCTGGTTCTCTCAATGCTGGACTATTGCAACAGCCTCTTTCTCAATCTGCCATCCTCTACTCTCCGCCCTCTGCAACTAATCCAGAATAGGACAGCAAGACTTGTTTTTGGCCTCAAGCCCAGGGACCGTATCTCTCCAGCCATGAAATTTCTCCACTGGCTCCTGGTGGCTGCAAGGATCAAGGTCAAGATCCTTTGCATTGGCCACAAGTCTTTCTGGGGCTGGGGCCTTCACTACATCCAACACTCTCTTCCAAAATGCCTTCCCTTTGAGCCCTTTGCTCAGCTACCTCCAACTCTCTAAGGGCTAGAAGCGTCCCCAGGAAGATTGTGGGGGTAGATCGCACTCCTCTGCAGGTGCCTACCTCTGGAATGGCCTCCATGTCCTTCTCAAAACTTGCCTTTTTTCCTTTGCTTTCTCTCTCTCCCTCCCCTGCTGACCTACCTGATCTACCTGCCTGCTGTACCAAATGGATGCTTGGCTACCCTCAGAGTCTCACTGCGTACCAGGATCTTTCTTGATCAGCCACCCTTGCACTGCCTTCGGGCCTACCACACACTTAGGGGCTTTAACTGTAACCCTACAGTCCCTTGTTCTCCTTGCACTACCCAGAGCTGCGCTGCACTGGCTGCACTTACTCAGAGCAGTGCTGCCCTGTTTTCCCCTCCACTCTCCCTTGCAGTTCCCCCCTCCCTTTCCCCTTGCACTTCTCGTTTCTCATTCTTGCATGTGCACGATCTGAATGATGCAAGGCCTAGTAAAATCGTTTTTCTTTTCCTCCCTCTATCTTTCCTCACTTGTCTTGTCGTGCCTAAAAACTCTAGTGTACAGGCGCGTTATAAATGACTTATATCATATAATATCATATGAAATCTAGATAGGTTTCAAATCATTTAAAAGGTTTAGAATCAACATACACTCATATCAGCCTGCTATCAGTGCACCACGTTAGTAAGTTGTGCCTTGGTAGCATGCCATGGACACCCCAGTTCATATAGGCCATTTTCATCTTCTCAAGCATGTGTTTTCCCATTGTATCTGGGATGGTCCATAATCTTTGTGAACCAATCAGTGATAAACACTTTGTCAAGCCCTCACACAATAGAAGTCCAGAGGCCCCTGGTAGTGTTAAATACATCAATTTATGATTATTTCTGTTTAAGGAAACACAGAGATCTCTATATATTGGTACAATTTCTGATTGGCATTAAATTAGCACTATGCTATTTAGTCTCCATCTTGGAGTTCCAGTAAATGGGGAATAATTCTGACCTTTGGGTTATAGGTTTTTAAGCAAAGGGCCGTGATCCAAAGGGCCTGTCTGCGGCTGTGCCCTCATTTCCCCACCAGACTCAGGTCGGACAGGAGCCCCCTCCCATGCTGAACCCGTGTCCTACACTCCACAGCGAGATCTGCTCTGAGTGGAACGGAAGATTCCCCCTGCATCTGTACCTCCCGATCATCCATCGGGTAAGCACTGCTGAATGCTGCAGCTTACATGTGCCGACCTGACTTCTGTCTGCCTTTTGCTGCGTTCGATCGCCGCACTACTGAGGAATCTCTACCGTTCCAAAATGGCAGACACTTTCTTGTAGTCCCACTGGAGCCCACGCTTCTACACCCCTCTACAGCTGATTGGGTTAGCTCCTCTATCATTTAGCTGCGGACCCCCAACCGGAGGCGGAAGCCGGCCGTTCACCGCAAAGGGCCTTGATCCAAAGGGCCTGTCTGCGGCTGTGCCCTCATTTGCCCACCAGACTCAGGTCGGGCAGGAGCCCTCACCAATGCTGGTCCCGTGTCCTGCACTCCACAGCGAGATCCGCTCTGCGCGGAAGGGAAGATTCCCCCTGCATCTGTACCTGCCTTAAGCACTGCTGAATGCTGCAGCTTACGTGTGCCAACCCGACTTCTGTCTGCCTTTTGCTGCGTTCGATCGGTGCACTACTGAGGAATCTCTACCATTCCAAAATGGCCAACACTTTCTTGTAGTCCCACTGGAGGCCCACGCATCTACACCCCTCCACAGCTGATTGGGCTAGCTCCTCTACCACTTAGCTGCGGACCCCCCAACCGGAGGCGGAAGCCGGCCGTTCGCCACAAAGGGCCGTGATCCAAAGGGCCTATCTGCGGTTGTCCGCGGCGGGACGAAACGGACGAAGCATTTCTGTATCCAGTAAGTGGCTCGCATCAGGCTCCCACACAGAAATTCATGACACTGCTCAAAGGACCACTGTCCACTATACCATCTTGACTCAGCTTGGCTGCCTACCGCATGAGGCATACCCACCACCTCCTACTGCAACATTACTACAATACAGACTCATTATTTGTTCCTCACTTTAGCCATTACATGTTATGTATGATTAGCACATGCAGGCTCAGACGCCACGCTACGGTACCCTCTATCTTATTCTAACATCAGGTCACTGTGTACAACAGCTCTATACTAAGCCATAGGCCAATATAGATTCATATCTTCTGCTCAGCTAACAATGCATAGATCATGAACCGTCTTCCATGTCATCAAGGAAAGCATTACTTAGTCTCTCCGTGTTGTTAGTTATTTGTACTGTTGAAACTACATTGTGAGTCATTTGTACTGTTAAAGCCACATTGTTATACAAATAATATCATGCCTAGCCCATACTATTCTGACCCAGACGATACACCACTCTGTTGAAGCACCAGATCACATGCCCACTGTTTGTTATCATGGATACGCCTCCCACAATTCTACCTACCCTGCGCTAGTGACAAACACTGCCCCACCTCACCTATGAACACCAGTGCCTCAATATAGCACACTATTACACCTCTCCTAGCGATTGTGCACTATGCAAGTCTCACTATTCGTAATCATGTTCCCATTCTGTGTTATACAGAATGCAGTACTATGCACAGGTGGCGCTTTCATAGCCCATGCCAAAGGACTATCTAGACTTGGATGCCCGCGCCATCACCCCATCCCTTGCCCCACTCCATTCCTGCCTACTAACTCACCCTTCGCTCCCTGGCAGGGACAGGCCGAATACAAGCACACTACACCCAATTCCAATGCCACATTACCCTTCTTGCACTCATCCGCCACTATGTCATCCACAAAGAACACACCACCCCCCTTTCAGGCCACCGAACGTCCTACAAAACGCACTATCTCCACCACAGCACCCATCACACTCAGTCAAAATAACACACTTTACACAAACACCGGAACCTTAGACTAAGAATGCGCACCCACCCTCTGTTTACCAGCAGCCCTCCCAAATCAACCACCCGCAGAGAACTAACACTTAGCCACTCCACCATAGCCTCCTTCCAAGATCATTCTAAACACACCCAGCGTCACTCAGCAACCTCTTCACAGACCTTGCCCACATGCTCAGTCACTCATACTCCCATGATTCCTCAAATCCGCACCCGCCACTCCAAGAAATGCAAAAACACAACCACACCCACACCCACCTCAGCCCACACCGCCTCTACCTCCCCTGATACTCCCAAAGCCCCGGAGGCACTCAAATGTGCTCTCATCAATGCCAGATCCCTCCAGGCACATGCCCTCGAAATCAAAAACCTCACTGTCACATCTGATCTAGACCTACTGCCCATCACAGAAACATGGCTCCATGAGGCTTCTGGCCCTACTATCAAGCTCATCCTCCCCCCAGGCTACTCCATTCTTCGGCAGGATAGAAAATCAGCAATAGAAGGGGGATTCCCCCTCATACACAGAGACAATCTCCCAGTCAGACAGTGCAAGGACACATGGGAAGGTACCAGCGACCTCCTCTCAGTCAAACTCCCCACATCAGCCAATTACACCCTAAACATTTACATCATATACAGACCACCAGGGACACCCCGGGAGTTCCAATGGCAACTCCTTCACGTCTTAAGCAACAAAATAAAAAACTCCACAAGATCCCTCCTACTCAGTGACCTAAACCTAGGCCTCTCTGACCCAAAAGACAAGGCCGCTGCAACCCTTGCCAGAGACCTCAAAAATCTAGGTTACTTACAAAAAATCATGGACCCTACCCATGCGAAGGGCTGCACCCTGGACTGGGTGGCAGACCACAACTGCTCCGCATCCATAACTTCAAATCTTGCCTACCCATGGACAGATTACAACTGCATCCAACTATCCAACCCTAATAAAACTGCCACTAAAACACTCTCCTATGCACCCCCAGCCATGGTTAGAAGCTCCAAAAAACTCACAGCAGACAATCTTAGGCCCCTTCTAGACACCAATGAACTCAAACCACCATTGTCCAATGACCCTAAGGTTCTGGCTGACATCTACTTGCACACCCTTACCACAGCCATCAACACCATTGCCGCCATTCAAGCCAAAAAAGAAAAGAAATCCATGAAAACCAACTCTTGGTTCTCTGAGGATCTCATGGCTCTCCGCACTAAAAAGTGGACCGCCCTCTCCAAATGGCAAGCCAACCCATGTGAGATCACCAAAGGGGACTTTAAAAGAACCTCATCAGTATACAAAAAAGCAATATTAACCGCCAAATCCCACAACATTAATTCCCGCATATCCAAGGCAACTCTAAATCTAGGGAATTATTCACCATCTTCAAAAACCTCACCCTTCCTCCTGCAGGCCCGGACGAAATAACCAAAGACCAAGCATGGTGTAACAGCATCCAAGAAGCTCTTCTTAAACATATCTCTCTTCTCCAAGATAAAATTTGTACTCAGCACTCCCTTCTGCCCGGCTCTGACATAGCTGACCACCCACTTGCCACCACACATAAGCCTACCCATCCCCTCTTCACCTTCAGAAAAGTTTCTGAGGCAGATGTCACTGTACTCCTACAGCACATCAAACTCTCCACATGCAAAGGTGACATCTGCCCACCTAGCATCATTAAAGACAGTGCTGCCTCCTTAGTCCCAATTATCACAGCATTCATTAATGCATCATTCGCCTCAGGCATCATCCCTGCTACCCTCAAGGAAGCTTGGGTACGTCTGCTACTCAATAAACCCACCCTAGACCCATCCTCCCCCAGCAACTACCGTCCCATAACTATTGTCCCCTTCCTACTCAAAATCCTAGACAAGGCTGCCCACAAACAAATCCAGCTCTTCTTAAAAACCCACTCAATCCTAGGAATGAGGCAATCAGGGTTCTGCAAAGACCATGGCACAGAATCGGCCCTCCTGGACTTAAAGACTCAATTCACCAAAATAATGGACTCCCGTAAACCAGCCCTCCTACTCTTACTCGACCTATCTGTCGCATTTGACCTTGTAGATCATAAAACCCTTAACCTCCCACCTCTCTAACGCAGCTCACTTCTCCGACCATGCCTCCTCATGGATCACTTCTTTCTTAGAAGGAAGAGCTATGGAAGTATTCTCTGACACAGCTAACGCCACCCCCACCACCATTCACTGTGGTGTTCCACAGGGTTCCTGCACTGCCACCACACTCTACAACCTGTTCACCAAACCCCTCTTTGACAAACTTGACTCCCTCGGCATAGCGTATACAAACTATGCCGATGACACCCAGGTCCTCCTCCCTCTCACTGGCTCCTACGACCAAGACACAGCAGTCCTCTTCGAAATCTACTCCACCATTCAGGCGTGGATGGCCATAAACAGTCTATGGGCCTCATTACACGGATGGCGGTAGGGATTTACCGGTACCGGTAAAATACTGGTACCGGTAAATCCTTACCGCCTTACTAAGAGGTCCCTTTGCGGGTTGGGGGATCTAACGCCTGCTTTTTGCAGGTGTTAAAATCCAACCCGCTAAGGGACCTCGGAGCTAATTACGGCACCGCAAAATTGCGGTGCCGTAATTAGCGCCTTCCCCATTCCCATAGAGCCCTATGGGGCAGAAATGGGAATGGGGAAGGGCAATGGTGGAAGCGGGATTTACCGCCCCTCCAACCTTGGAATGGGGCGGTAAATCCCCTTTCCGCCAAGGCGGTGCCTGTATTTTACCGGCATGAGCCATGGCGCTAATAGCGCCATGGCTCACCGCCTACCGTGTGATGAGGCCCTATGTCTCCATGGGGACAAAACTGAGATCATCATCATGGGCCCACAAGAAACCTTGAATAAACTTCCCCCGCAATATGTTAACTTCTCGATTGAAAACACGACCATCCCAGTCTCCACATCCATAAAGTACTTAGGAGTCCACTTAGACGCCACTCTATCGATGAACAACCAGGTCAACGCTATTGCCTCCGCCTCCACTCACACCACCAAGCTAATAAGCGCAGTTAAACCTTACCTATCCAAACAGAACTGCCTCTCAATAGCTAGAGCTACCATAGGCGCCAAGCTCGACTATTGTAATGCCCTCCTAGTAGGCACCTCTGAAAAAAACCTTATCCGGTTACAGACAGTGCAGAACAACGCGCTCAGCGCGGCCCTCAATATCCCAAAAAGGGACCATATCACCCAAGCCAAAAGAGATGCTCATTGGCTTCCGGTTAAGGAACACATAACGTTCAAAACTCTGGCCTTGACCCATAAATGCCTTAGCCTCACGGCTCCCCGTTTCTCTCTGATATCATGAGAATCCTTCACACGTCCAAGAAGGACACCCCACACCAACCTACTACACATATCCTCAGTGAAAAGAGCGAAAACTGGAGGTATAGGCTTTCCCTATCAAGCACCCAAACACTGGAATGCCCTCCCCACCACACTCCGTGCTGAAACCTCCCTCTTCACATTCTGCAAAGTCCTTAAAACCACATTATTTAATTGACACAACCATGACCGCCGACAAATGTAACTAAGTATGCACTGTCATCAAAAATGTAACCAAGTATGCACCCCTTCCATACTGTACCTACAACTTCTTACTACTATGTGTAAACTGCTCCCTTTCCATGTAACCAGCAACTATGCCTCACTATGCTATTGCAACACACTCTTTGTAACAGTGCCACGATGCCTGTGGGCTGCTGCACGCTGTAAAAATACTAATAAATAAATAAAATAAAAGTGTTCTCATTAGTAGGTAAATTTCCCAGCCTATCAAGCCTCCACAGTACTGCCCTGTAAAGGGTGGTCGAGCAAGCTTGCATTGTATTCACTGGTGAAACTGCTCGCCCACCTAAATGATAATGATGTGTTATTTATGTAGCACTTTCGTCAAAGCGCTTTAGAGAGATCATATTTACCTATACTATCACCCAGCTGAAGTTGGTACTCATTTATCAACTCCGGAAGGATGAAAGGCTGAGTTGGCCTTTCCGTGATTTAAACTTGCAAATCACACACAGATCGCATCAGCGAGCACTCAACCCACTGAGCTATTTTAACAGCTTAGAAAACATCGGATTACGGCCATCTTTCTGCTCTGGATGAATTTTCTTTTTGCAGATAGTGTATTCTCGTTATCATGATAGTATCTAGTCCAGTGATTCACTCCACACATCTGCATAGCCTCCTGTGTTAAAATCAACATTTGTAATATAAATAGTTGTTCTCATGTATATTACTGCAGTAACTCTCCCCCTTACCCCCCACAGCTCACTGTGTACTGTCCGACATAATTACCACAGATCTAGGTTTTCAGCAAACACCAGTGGCATACAAGTCCCCAAATGCACATGAGGCAGGGCTGGCTGAAGATGTCACACATGACATTGGCCCACTTGACAGTTACGGCTCAAAAAAACATTTTCTTAAAAAGACGGAGAGTTCAAACGGGCGTTTGATTTCTTCTCCCCGTGATGAGAACCTAATGCCTTTGCGCATGGGTAGGTGTTATTTCATTAAAGATGGCGGCATTATTCCCGGAACTGTCCTCGCGGAGGGTGGGAACACAAGCCGCCCTGCTCAGAATCCCCTCGGATACACGCCTTCTCCTTCGCTGGATGTTAGGCAGGTCGTTTATATCGTTTCCACGTCTATATCAAGTTTCAACTGCAGAGTTCTGCCTGGCGCGTGTAATAAATTAGTATTTATACTATGCTGGGAAAGTGCTGACTGGCGGTGTGATAAATGCCTCGCGCAGCCGTGCAGAAAATGCACATATTTCCAAGACAATAGGGCGATTTATCAATATGTTTTTGCATAGACACACGATGGGAGAAAAATATAAATCGTGTTTTTAACTCTGTTGTCTTATAATACTCTGTGTAATCATGCAAAAGGTGTCATCTACCTTAAAAACTTGCTGTCAAGGTCAGTACAACACAATATTTCCCATTGAACGTTGCAAATGTAGCCTAAGGTTTCAAAACAAATCAAAACAAAGCCAGGGTCTCTAAACTCCAAAAAGTCTCCATCTTCAAAGTGCAAAATGGCCCCTAAACATTGTGGGAGATTAGGGACTCATTCCGTGTTTGGTGGAGTGGGACAAAATCGAGGCAATTCCTTTACTGACACTTTTTTGGGCGGTAGCGGAATTACTTCCATTTTTCGTGCACCACCAAAGTACACGTTTTGACAGAAGGTCCACCAGTGGAATTACCAAGTGGTAATTACACCGATTTTTAGGAAAAGTGGAGAGCACCAGCATCATGCTGCAGGTAAATCCTCCCATTTTCCTCCATAAATCGGAGAAATTACCACTCGGTATTTCCACCTGTGATCATTTCGTTAAAAATCCCTGGGGGATTTCACCGACCTACCGCCACTAGCAATCCCGTGGTAAACCCACGGGACCAAGTGGCGTCGAGGGTATTCGATATTGGCAGTAATTCAGTGGAGTTACCACTGAATTACCGCCAACTTCAGAATGCGCCGTGTGGAGTATTATGGCTCGGCAGCCTGTGGCATCCATGATATCATGCTTGGGTATGCTGGATTATTGGTCAATTCTGAATGTGGGGCAAAATATCCGGGCAAGCGCAAGGCATGATGGACCCTTAGAACCAGGTCTGTGTTTTCAACTCACAGTACTTCGCAGATACCGTCTCCTGCCCGCGCACAGCAGGTATTGCCACTGAAAGCCCAGGCACGAACACGGTAGACACACACTGTCATGAAAACCCCTTGCTAACCGACGCCCGGGTACTCGCACCATTCCAAAGGTTAGTCCCAGCTGGCACAGCAACAGCAGGCTCCATTATTCGCAGCACTGTCGGTGTCTGTAGCGGCAGCACACGAATGATTACTGGGGACATGGGGGGTCTGCGGGGAATATGTTTCCGGAAGGAGCTCGCGATCGATCAAGGTGGGCACAGCGCCGAACAAGAGAACATGTTGATCACCAGCTGCCAAACTTTCATATCTTATGTGTTTCTGGGCTATTATGCATGTCTATGCAAATATGACAAGCATACTCATCCTCAGCATTTAAGAGGTTAATAAAAAATGTAAAAAAATAAAAAAACAAAAACATACAATTTCTTATAAAGAACTTATGGAGGCTGTGTCAACATACATCTGGCAGATGATGCCAAGCTACAATTGGCTGCCATTTCAAAACTGTGTTCCCAGGTCACAGCATAGTAGTATCATATTGGAGCCATTTTGTTTAATGATCTATGCACATGCACATAGACTTCTTTGGGGAAGTAAAAAGGCATAACTACATGCCACTGTTAATCTATGGCACAGCCAGCAGGTAGTGTGGCATATACGGCTGGGGGCAGATAGAATCATGTTGCATGATTAATAGATTCATTGTTGTTAGCAGCGAGGGATCTGCAGCAGGCCAGTGCATTTTCGAAGGGCTGCTGTCATGGTGTGGCTATTGCGCATGGCGTGTGCAGCATGGCAGCTGACACAAAACAGCTTACCCTAGATAACTATGGATACCGTCAAATTGAAGTACTAGCCTACTGTGGCAAAGTACCTGGCCTTGACTTACTGATATATGTTGGGGTCTCCAATGGGGCCAAGTAGCGCCCCAAGAAAGGTGATGCTAGGCCGAGGGATATCTTTAGGAGGTCCCCTTCCTCTCCACATACCATTATGTAGGAGGCAGGGGCTTGACACGTTGCCACCTTACAAACTCCTGTTCCATTCAGATAATTGACAAGGTGCAGTTCTGTGGAGCCAGTGTCCTTCAGAAAGTGGGGAAACAGTGAACCAGTTACAGGCATCTCACAAGAATGTCACACATATACTTATAAAACCTGCTAGGCTAAGGGATACCTCACCGAGGGCATATACGGTTCTGATAAGTGGAGAAACACCACCCATAGGGAGGGACAAACCACCCGAAGTACCACATCAAAATGGAAGCCACCCACAGGGGCTGAGCCCATTGAAAGATCCCCATTTTAAATACATACAGAGAGGCTTGCAGGTGGGATCAAGGCCATAGCATAGGAAGAGCCTGTGTCATAAGGCTGTGGGAGTCCAGAGAATAAGCAGGTGGCTGGCAAGGAGTGCAAAAGGGGCAGATCAGGGAATGCAAAACCCAGTGTTACACTATATGAATGACTCAAGGATATTCTGGGTAGGTCAAACCTAATGCAGACTTATTCTGGACAGGCTATCAGCAAGTTAGGGGAAGCAAGACCCAGTTGGGGAACATATTCACCTATTCCCTGAAAGAAATAGTGAAGCCAACAGCATTATTAGTTTTGGGAAAGGGTTACAGCCAATTTACAGGGGAGTAAACTAACCTTACATCTACTTTCTATTGGAATGGAGAAACAGTTTCTAAGGAAAGGAAGATGTTATATATACTGTTCAGAATGGCAGAACATTACTAAGGCAAATAAAATAACCTTACATATACTTTTAAGAATGGCCGAACATTTCTAAGGTCAGTAATAACCTTACATAAACATTTCTGAATGGCAAAACCTTTCTAAAATAAGTAATAACTTTTGTAACTGTTCACTCTCACAGTAATGTTTCCAAGCAACACTTTTGCAAGTGATTTTTAAATACTTATTCTCTTTTGTAGGCAAAAGACCAATCATTAAAAGTCTTTCCCTTTTTCTTGGAGCACAAGTGTTCTCAGTGGTAGAAAGGGGGTCACTAGGGTCTAGTGTCCAACAGGCAGATCAGGATAGGTTCTTAAATAGCAAAAGTCAGAGTTCCTAAGGAAGACAAGTACTTTACTTTAGAGTTAGTTGGGGCTTCAGAGAAGACACCCTTGGAAGATTCCAGCAGGGCCTGGGTGCACTAGACGAGAGGATTCCCAATCACAGAAAATATCCCAAAACCTCACAGGAATCGCAAGAGACTTACGGTAAGTAAATGCCCAAGCCAGCACAGTACCTCAGGATAGAAGAGGATTTTGCAACAGGGGGAGTTCAGGATCTGCAGCCAAAAACCGGGTCCCTGAAATTCTTCATCAAGAAGACAGGACATTGTAAGTACCTTTGCAGCAAGGATCACAGAAAAGGCTTTAGGCAAAGTTTTCCTCACAGCTGGATGCAGCTCTGTGTATTTGACACCTTTTTCAGGAGCACAGAAGAAGACGGAATATCGGATTCTCGTCGCTTGCAAGGACCAGCACTCTGCTGAGGGGACTTTTTGGACTGAAGTCGTGCCTATGGAGATCCAGCAGGATGCCCGTGAAGTTTCAGCAAGATTTGGAATTTGGAAGACCATAACACAATGGCTTGAGGTCCAAAGGTATTAGGGTATTGCAGCCCTGCAAGGTCGGAGCATGGCGTGGGATGGCTCAAAATGCAGGTCCTCTTAAGTCTAGTAAGTCTCACCACGCTCTGGGTCTGGCTGTTGTTTTCAGAGTCCTCAGGTTGATTGGAATGAAGGGCTACAGCAGGCTCTGTTTACACAGCAGGTTCTCTGGCCGCTGGAAATGGTCTCAGCCGGAAATTCTTCATCTTCCTCTTTAGTTTTGGTTCCAGTCGTCGACTACCGCTTCAGCTTCTAGGATCAGACTTTTATGCAGGAACCCAGCCAATCAAACTGCCATCCAACAATCAAACAGGACAGCCAGCCTTCCAGTTTGAAATTGATTCTCGTAGTAAGGCTGGAAGACAAAGGGCTGCCAAGTTTTAGACTCCTCCCTTGTTTCCTGCCTTCACAAACACTCTGGAGCCTTGGCAGGGAGTCCACATTATTCCCGCCGAAGATAAAAATCACACAATACAATTTCCCACGCTGGAGGTCAGGGGAAGGATCAAGAAAGGAAAAGGAACACTGAAATGGCAACAAAAAAAACCCAGGACCATTTTGGTAAAATGACCACCCATGGGTGCCTTTTACCGAGGCTGTGCAAAGAGCTGGCTGTAAAGGTGACACAGAATTATTAAAAAGGTTAACTGCCACCAGCCATTAAAGGTAAGTTTGTAAAATGAGAAAGGGGATACTCACAGGGTAATTCATGGAATAAATGTGCGCTGAAAAGGGGAGCGCAAGCATGAAAATCGCAGCGCACGCGTGCCAAAGCCACACATGCAGCCGTTCATCGATGCATGGAATGCGCTGTGCTAGTAAAACCTGGTATGTGCGCCAAATCCGTACGCGCACAGGGAAAGCGCACATCGTGTAGCGCACACAAGAAAAGTGGGCAGAACACGGGGCATAACACGCGGAATGGGGAACAACACGTGAAAATGTGGGCGTTACGGGGGAAGTACAGGAGGTAAATGCTTGCAACGCCCACACACGTGCTAACAACACGTATTCATGGAATCGAACAGGGGAAAGACGAGCGCCAAAAAAGACACGCTAATCCGGAAACACATACGCCAGCAGGAAGCAGGCGTAAGCGCCCCGCGCAGTATAAAAGTGTGCACTAACAGCAAACAAGCTCAGACGCTACAGTGAATATACCGTTCCTCGCAGCAGTGGTGTGGGACACCGCAGGAGGAGGATAGCCAGGCCCTGCATTTTTTTACCCAGGATCAGCCTTTTTGGGATGCCTGATGACCAGGTGTATGGGAGGTACAGGTTTCCACCACACATAATCCTAGACCTGGTGAGGGAGTGGGAGGATGACCTCACATCACCCACCCTGTGCTCGCAAGCACTGAGCCCCTTGGAAAAGGTTCTCAATGTACTGCACTTCTTGGCTACTGGTTATTTTCAGCGGACAAGTGCCATAATGGGGCAGCAGATGGCATTGTTGCCCCAGATCCACGTGGCCTGGTGACAGCAACTTTCACCACCACACGTGCCTTAGACTTGGTGACAAGGAAGTCATTATGGGAGTCATCTTGTGCCGGTTCGGTTGACAATATGGGCCAGTTTAACAAGGCCTGAGCTGGGATGGTGTCAGCTACATCTCCCTGAACCATTGGGGGGGGCGGCATAGGTGTCCCTGATTGGTCCTCCACACTCTGGCCTCTTGGGCCACCCTGCACATCCTGGCCACGTCCCCTACCATGCCCACCTCTTTGAGGTCGGCCACCTTTGCCTCCTTTACTGCTTGGTCGCCTTCCAACCATGGCACTGATGTTGTTGTGTGTATGGGAGTTGCAGTAAACAATTGTCCTGGGCAATTGGGGTGAAAGTGGTAGGGTACTAGATGGAATACGTACCCTAGTGCTCTAGCAAGGCTGTATGTGACCCCTGGGGGAAGATGACGGGTCACGCAACGCACAGGCACCCCGAAAACAATATTTAACGTGCGCGCAACCCCTGGTAGATCACGTGCGTGGAATGAAGAACCTGCACTACGCTGTGGCACCCAGAAACACAAAAATAAGCATACGTGTGGTACATGCAGCCTACAATGACCTCTGAATGGGTACGCGACACACGGGGGCAACCACAGTTGAAAAATATGTGTGCGACTCACCGTCTGACTGGAAAAAGAATGTGAAAAAAGCGCACGTGTGCGTGTTGGCAACACCCCCGCCAAAAGAAGAATTGAAAGCTGTATGAGTATACAGGGAGTACGAACTGGAACCGTTGTGAAGTAATCGCGTGTGAACCGACAAGAAGTACAAGAATCACCCGCTCGCTCTCCACAAAGAGCACGTACAAGACAATGGCGTCTTACGCGTACCTTTTAACCCAGCCCACACATGCAATGTCACTTACGCACGTACGCGCTAAGGCCCTTTCCTCCGATTGCACGCAGTGACACCCGGACGTGCAGTTTTTGCACATGTACAATCAACATGCACCCGTGTTGAGGGAAACGACCTTGCGCGTCACGTCACAGACGTGGTTATGCTCTAAGGGCCTTTCCTCGAATTACACGCAGATGTGCAGTTTTTTCACGTGCCAAATCACTCCGTATCAAGCTGGCCACGCAACAACACACGGAAGACCACTCTCCTACTCAGAAGGCCATTTTCCTGCCCCACAGAGCCCCGAGCATGCTCCCACCTGCCATCTGCTGCTGCCTGCCTGCTGCCCATGTGTCCTGCTGTTTGGTGCCTGCACGTCAGCCATCTACAGGGGTGCAGTTGCTCTGACCACCCCTACTGGAACAGAAGACTCCCGACTGTTATACCATCGCTCCACAGCCCAGCCCCAGGACCCAGTTGCCCACCCACACCTGCCTCTGGGGTTGCCATGTCAGACACAACACCATCTGGCACCACTGGCAACCCCCAGCCAGAGAGGCAGGGGGCTACCAGCTTCAGCGCCAGTGAAGTTGGTATCCTGGTGGAGCAAGTCCTGGGGCAGTGTGATACCCTCTTTGGAAGTTCGCCCGCCGACAATGAAGGACGGAAGAGGATCTGGATGGACATCGTGACTGCCATCAACGTTGAGGGGGTGGCAGTCCGTGACATTCAACACGTCCGGAAGCACTGGGAGGACTTCAGGTCCAGGACCCTCAACAAGGCTTGGCGCCTCTTGAAGGCAGCAGATGCCAAGGGGTGCCAGGTCCGCCTAACCAACACTCAGATGAGGGTCCTGGAACATATACACCCAGCGCTCCACCTCCAGGTCCTTGAGAGGCAGACCCGTCTGGAGTCGAGCGATAAGTGTATATGCGTACTGATTGGACGCTGTGCATGTTGAGGTGTGGCAGGAGTGTGCAGGTTGTACATATGTCTGTGTAGGGCCATGTATGCATGTGTATGTACAGTGAAATGAGCCTGCCGCATGTGAGTCCTCTCATGTATGAGACACATCGATGGTGTATGTGTTGGTAAGCATGCTGCCCAAATGCAGGTGTGGGTGCACACATTTTTACATTTCTGCATATGTACAGTGGCATGGTTGTGGTGTCACACATGGATGGTGGTTCCACCTGCATGTATCTGCACTATGTACATGTGCATGTGTGTGTATTTTACAAGTGTACAACTGTGGTACACCATGGATGCTTGTGACACTGACATGTAGGAGGCTGATTGCCAGATGTGACATGGATGGCGATGTTATCACTGTGACAGCTGGTGGAGATGTACAGATGCATGTATGTCTGGTGGCGTGTCTGCATGTGTTCTGCACTCCCTGTGTTGCATGTGACGTGAGGCTCACCTTCGGCTGCTCATGCTGCTGTTTGTGTATGGATGGTGCTGCCTGGTGCAACCTTCCTGTTGATTTGCTCATGTGTGTGAGTTGAAATGACATGTGTGTTGAGGAATGTGATGCCATGTCTGAAGTTTGACACTGCCACTCATGTACAACTGTCATGTGTTTATCAGACCATTGGGGTAATAGTTTCCTAAGTAAGGAAACCAGCGTCCCCTGCACACTATCAACAAAAGGCACAGGGCCTCTAAAGAGATTTTTATAGGGTACTGTTGGTAACCTAATGATTTTTTACAATAAATATTTCTCTATTTCAACATTTTTGATTGCTTTGTTCAGATCACAAAGGTATTTTAAAATCACCCAATTATTTTTTGACAACTCATCTGTTTATCAAACAAACAGTAATTTATTAATTGTAAAACAACAAATCATAGATCACAATAAAGTGTGGGCCAACGCGTTTCGAGTATCAAAATTCACTCTTCATCAGGGGCAATGCGTTCTGTATTCTTAACAATTAAATTTCTGAAGAAAAAAATGAATTAAATTAAATTAATAGATATATTCATTTTTGTACATTAGAATCACAACAAGGTACTTCGTTAGTCAAATAGAGGCACAAAAGAGAGAATGTATGCAATTCACAACGTTATTGCATTTCTTAAGATTTTAAATCATCAATCAGTTTCATTGTTCAAACAAATGAAAAAATGTTTATAAATGCTAGGAGCCTTTTAAGTTTACATACAAGACCCATCCAAAGGTAGGCGTGCTAATTAACACCCACTGTGAATACAATATGGAAATGGTGTGTAAAGATAAAGATCCTTTTTATCATGTGCAGGCTTAGTATGGTAAAGTAGTTTAGACACCAAAAGTGAAGGTAAAGTAAAGATCACAGAATATGGTTGAACTTACTCAAAAAATACGAAGTATGGACCCACAAGAAGTCATGTGTGGCTTTAGTGTGGAACAGTTGACATATTCTGATGAAAAGAAAAAGTAGAGAAAGTAAGCTCTCTACAGAGGGTAGGTGTTAGCAGAAAAGAATTGTCCAAGGAAGTACTTACAGAGTAGGCAGGAGACTGGAAGGTGGTAGGAACTGATGTGTCTCTATCCGCATACACATGTGGAATGGAGAATGGTCGTGTTTATATGGCCGCTGGTGACGTCACCCACACATGCGCGCGGTGACGACACGCCGCGAGTCCTAACCACGGATTGGTTAAAAAAATGTAAATAAAGCTGTGAGTGACGTCACAAGCGTGATGACATCACCGCGGCCATACTTACAGCCGTAACGGTAAAAAATATAAGTATGTTATCATATAGCAGCTCAATTTATATCGAGTGGATGGATAGCAGAGACATCACACGTGAAGACAGGAGATGTCTCTAACATAATCATCATTTTTTGCAAAAACCGGCAAGAAACTACTCAAGAAAGCTTATCTGTATAAAAAAGGATTTGTATATGACGGTGTATTATATATAGTGTTAATAACACATCATAAGGACGTGACCTACGCCATCATATAATCTGTTTAAAAAGGATGAAATAAAGGAATGAACCGTGCTGACTGTATATAAGTGTAAGCACGTGATAATATGTCACAGTAGCCATCTTCCTAGCTGTCCTGTACATGCAATAAAATTTGACTACATTTTGGTAGAGTGTTGAAGTCTGTATGGAAAAAAGGGACTAGTAGTAGTGTGCACAGTACACTGTGTGTGAACAAGGTGCCATGATACAACATGTGAAGATGAAGAAAGAAGGAAAAGATGAAAAAAAGAGAGGGGGTTTGGTGTAGTAACAGAGGAAATGAAAAAATTAAAAATTGAAAATTATTACGATGAAGGATTGAGTCTTAAAAACAAAAGAGGCTCCTCTGCATTCAAAGCAAAGACATTAGTTCAGCAACATGAACTGTACATATGATTATAAACTGACCCCAATAAGGGTGTACATTCTAAATGTCGATCCCTATAATTTGGAATGATTTCCTGTGTCTCTCTTCTATTCTAATTTCGCACATAAGGTATTAAAGTAGTGTTAACCTCTTATTTTAGTGAAGGGGGTATCATTTTAACATGAAAGAGAAAACGGTGCTTGCTACAAATTCACTTAATACAACAAATTCTGTTTTGGCATAAAAATAACGGGTGGTCATGAATAAAAATAAAATATAAAAAAATATTAAAAAAGGGGGATAGCATGGCTATGCTTACAGATAAGTCTACATGTTCACAGGAAAGGACCCAAATAGTACTCCTCATTCAAACCCAAAGGGTACACTCATTCAAACCCAAAGGGTACATGGCGTCTAGTTTTTGTATCCAATACAATTCTCTTTGATCCAGAATTTTTTGAAGATCACCTCCTCTTGATAGTGGATGGACTACTTCCAGGACTACCAATCTCATTTGAGAAATGGTGTGTTTTTGGTCTCGGTAATGTCGGTAGACAGGTGACTTTACATTTTTTGTTCTTATATAAGATTTATGTTCTGTCCACCTTTCTTTTACTTTCCGATTGTTTTTTCCAACAAAATATTTTCCACAGGGGCAACAAATTGCATAAACCACATTTTTAGTGTCGCATGTTGCATAGTTTCTCAAATAATTTTTTTTGCCTGTGTTGGGATGTCTTACATGATCTCCTTTTATGATAATATTGCAATGTTGGCAATGTAAACAGGCGAATGTGCCTTTTTTTTGTTTGGTGAGAGTAGTCTGGGTTGTTCTTTTTGGTTTCTCTGCTTTAATCAGTTGGTCTCTGATGTTGCGATCACGTTTGTATGCCATTATGGGAGGGTCTGGAAAAAGTTCTTTCAAAGTATCATCTGTTTGTATGATGTTCCAATTCTTGTTGATAATTCTTTTAACCTGGAAGCTTTGGCTTGAATATTTCAACGTATGTATTAAACTTTTGCTTTCTTTCTTAGTATTCCCTCTGAGGAGGTCTTCTCTTTCTTGTAAATTGGTTCTGACTGGGGCCTTATCCACTATTTCTGCTGGGTATCCTCTTTCAAGAAATCTCTGTTTCATAGTGTCATATTCATTCTGAAGAGTAGCCTGGTCTGATGTTAGCCTCTTGAGTCTCAGTAATTGACTTAAGGTAAATTCTCTTTAAGATGTTTAGGATGAAAGCTGCTATGGTGTAGGCAACTATTTACATCTGTCGGTTTTCTATATATCTTTGTCTTAAGTGTTGTCCCTGAACGTTCAATTGTGACATCCAGGAAATTGACTCCAGGTCTTCCTATCTCCATGGTAAAACCGATTCTGTCATTGTAGTTGTTAAGAGATTCTCCAAATTCAAGAAGTTGGCTTTCGGTGCCATACCAGATCCCAAAGATGTTGTCTATATAGCGTCTCCAACATTTAATTTTGTCTCTCCATAATGGATTTTCCAGTACAAATTTGGTCTCAAATTGGTGCATAAAAATATTGGCATATGATGGGGCCACTGATGAGCCCATTGATGTTCCAGAAATGTGTAAGTAGTATTGCCCATTATATCTAAAGTAATTATTGTGGCAATCCGGGACTGTGTTGAGCCTGTCCTGGCTGGGGTGGCGTTGCATCAACGGGGCATGCGAGTTGACCTGCAGTGTTTTCAGGAAGACACTGCACGTCATCTCAGATGCCTCTTGGACCGCGTCGACCTACTGGGACGGGTCGCCAGTGCTGGATTCCTCCGTCTGCTGGACCTTCTTCCGACCCCCTCCTCACCTGAACCCCCTATGCGCCAGTCGTCCTCCGTGCCATCTTCCGGGCAATGTATCACCAGCCTGGTGGAGGACACATCCCTGCCACAGTTGGGAGTCAGAGCTCCAGCAGAGGTGGACACACCAAAAACTGCACCCCAGCAGGAGGAGGAGGACGTGCAGGCATCAAGAGCCAGGGCACAGGCACAGCAGCAGCAGGCTCAAGGTGGGAGCGATGATGGCCATCAACATCAGAGGGGCAGGCATCGGCCGGAGGGCAGGAGGACCCTGGATTGGGAGTGTCTTCCGTGTGGCAGCAGTTGGGCCAGCACATAGATGCGGAGCGGCGGCGGCGGAAGAGGCACGGCTCACTATGGTCAGGGCGGAGAACTCCATGCGCAGGGTGCTGAGGCGGGCCGAGTGCCTGGAGGCAATACGCAGGGAGTTGGAGGTGGACATGGCGTTATCCATGCGAATCCTCAGGGCCATGGAACAGGCCAGCCTCCAGGACATAGAACAGAAGTTTGATGATGCCCTGGCCCGGGAAATCGACAAGTGAGCCGTAGGACTTGCCCGCCGCCTTTGTATATAGTTAGTTAGTGTTAGGTTTCATTTATGTTTTTCTTTCATTTGGGGCGCTTGGACTATGCCCCACCTTTTTGTAGATAGTTCTTTATTAGGTAGTTTTTTTGTAGGTTTCATTTCAATAGTCTCATGGACCCTGGATTTGTTATTTGTATATAGTTGAACAGTGGATTTTTCATCATTACTTTTTTTATTTGACCATGGAGCAATGAATTTTACCTATTTCTTTCCCTTTGGATTTGCTTTGTTGAACGGAGACTTTGGATACATCTTCATTTGGATTTATTTGGATTCTGATTTCATATATTTTATTAATTTTGCGACATGCTGCATTTTATTTCTTATTTCCATTATTGTGTGTTTTCATTTAATTCTCTTCATTTTGTGTTCAATACATTTTTGTTTCGTACTTCAATTTGTGGTATTCTCTCATTGGTTTCGTGCATGTCACAATGTGGGTTTTTGCGTTCACTGCCACCCATTGTGTGTGTGTGACAGACATGTGTTGATGTACATACTTGTCATTTGGGTTGTGTCATGTAATGGGCATTTCAATGTTGGGTGGATGGAATACTGGGTTGACTCTTTGGACAGGGGTGGCGTGCAGTGGGCTTTGGGTGGTCATAAGGCCCATGATTGTGGATCATGATGACGTGTTGGGGGGGACATGAGCCGGGGGCCTGCTGGCAGGTGCCTGTCACTGCTGGGTGTGTGGTGGTGCAGGGGGACATGAGTCAGGGCCTGCTGGCAGGTGCATGTCACTGCTGGGTGGGTGGTGGTGCAGGGGGACATGTGTGGGTGCTCACTTGTGCATGGTGATATGTGGGTTGGCTGGGGGGCATGGCCAGGGGTGCAGGGTAGTCCCCTGTGTTGTGGGCTGCCTGCAGGTCCTGGGGAGGGGCAGAGTGCACACCTGGGAGGACACACACTGCCAATTCACGTTGGTGCACCCCAGGAATACACGTACTCCACTCGCCCAGCGTAATCGCATGTGATACTCCCCGTGCATCCCTCAGAATACACATACCCTGCTCTGCCAAAGCCTATCGTGTGTATGACTTCCCACGCACCCCTCAGAATACATGTACCCCGCTCGCCCAAGCCCTATCGCATGTATAACTTCCCGCGCAGCCCTCAGAATACACGTACCCCGCTCGGCGAAGGCTTATCGCATGTATAACTTCCCGCGCATCCCCAACATGCACGTACCCCGCTCGGCCAAGGCCTATTGTGTGTATAACTTCCTGCGCACCCCTCAGAATACACTTACCTCGCTCGGCCAAGGCCTATCGCGTGTATAACTTCCCGCGCAGCCCTCAGAATACACGTACCCCCCTCGGCCAAGGCCTATTGCGTGTATAACTTCCCGCGCACCCCCCAAATACACTGTACCGGCCCTGTGAACTGGTGCAGGATTAGCACAACCCTTTGCTCTGCATTGGGGATTTCAATGCCTTATCCTTGCGCAAGGGGTGTTCTTGGGGGCGTAACTGGCGCTGCGGGATGTTCTCTGCGCCAGCCCTCAAAATGGCTTTGATATTCCATGAATACGCTGTGCTCCAGAATGCTGTTTAGCGCACACGAATGGCGCACGCTGGGGCACGCTGCCTCTCTGCGCTGCTCGCGTGCACTGCCTCTGCGCTGAAATCTATGAATTACCCTGTCAGTATCTCCCCAGCATTCCACATAAAGTGGGGGGTGGAGAGACTGCTGGTCTCGCCTAATACAATTTAAAAGGGATGCAAAGATCCTTTCTACCCTTGGGAACTGTAGTTCTCACAAGGTTAGCCAGAGAAAGCTAAAAGGGGAGCCCCTATGGCAACCCAGCATTAATAGGCACTTATTGCTAAAAAGTTGTCAAAGAGGATAACTTATAAAAGATACTATGGAGAGTCTTAAACATGACACTCACAAAGAGAGTAAAATATTGTGAGTGTGGAAAAAGGTTCCCTCTCACAGAGGTATAAAGAAAAATAATCCACCAGTAAAGCAACAGTTCTGGGGTTGACACAGGTCAGGAAGATGTATCATTCCAATGAAAATCTTACCTAACAATCACACCAACTAAATAATTAATGTCTAGTGACTGAAAGGACGGGCTGACATTTTAAGTGAAAATGCTAGTTCTCAGCTCCCCTTAACATGGGAGAATATACCTCTGATATACCTAACAACATATTCAGAGCTGAAGTGATCATAGGATATATAATTTGTCGAATTTTGCTTTTTATTTATAGACATTGAATAGAAGATTCTGGATCTGTGATTTATAAAATATTCGCTCCTGATGAAGGGCATTTACCCAAAACGTGTAGAACACTGAACCCAAAGCTGGATGAAAATGTTGTTTTTATTAAAGTCTTGGTGTATTTTATACTCCTAGCTTATGTACATTTTCCCTAAACTTACACTGACGTCTACAATTGACTGTCTGCAATTTAGTGCTTTGCAGGGGGCGTGAAAGTCCTTAAGTTTAGAACTCATACTTTTCTTATTTTAGAACTATGCTCACAAACCGTGAGATCTGCAGCGATCTGTGGGGAACCTGTAGTCACATGTTCAAATTCTGGCAGGGGATTTTCCGTCTTTCAATAGTGGGTTGAAAAAGTGCAATTTCTGAACATTATTTTTGCAAATCATTTGGCTAAACACCATAACACCATCAAATGTACAAGTTATTCTCTAACACATGAACAATTCCAATGGATGCCAGGTTACTAATATGCTGGCACCTCCACTGTAAAACACATGTTGATGATTTTGCATTTGTCATATATATGATATATGATATGATATGATATTTTATTTATATCGCGCTCATACACAAGTGTTTGAGAACGCGACAAGGCAAGGGAAGGGGAACAGGGGAGAACAAAACAACAATCTTACTAGACCCAGTGACATTGAGAATGCGCAAGTGCATGGGAGAGGGGGGGAGTGCATGGAAGGGGGAGAAAAGGAAAATGCGTGCAAGGAGACACAGATAAATAATAATACATTGATAAATAATAAGGCAACAAACAATGGTAGTGCAGCCAGCAAGTGGCAAGTGCTGGGTTTAAGGAGGCAGCCTGAGAAGTTCTGATAAGTGCAGGAAGAAAAAAGGGGGGAACTGTATTGGTACAGGTACAAAGCCCAGTGCAAGGGGTGGCCCGGAGGCAGAGCTGGAGTGTGGCTGGGTGAACAGGTACCTGGGCCCAGAGGACAGAGGGTGGCCAGGTGCATGGTGCGGAAGGAGAACAAAAATCAGCAGGAGAGTGGGTGGCGAAGGCAGAAGCAAAGAGGAAGGTCTTGAGGTGCTTCCGGAACCGGGGATGGTTCTCCTTGAGTTTTAGTGTGGCAGGGAGGCTGTTCCAGAGGGAGGCCCCAGCCAAAGACAGAGATCGACCCCAGCTCGTTTCTTTGAAAAACGACTGACCCTGAGGGAGTTAGAGGTAGAGGAGCGGAGAGCTCAAGGGGGGAGGTATTTGCGGAAGGATAGCTGAAGGTATGTTGGAACCAGGCCCCTGAAAGCCTTGTGGACAATGCACAGGCTTTTGATTTTAATCCGTGCATCCACAGGGAGCCAATGGAGCTATTTCAGAGATGGAGAGATGCAATCCCAGGGCTTGAGACCAAGGACAAGTCTTGCAGTCCTGTTCTGGATAAGTTACAAAGGGTGGAGTGTAGAGGCAGGTAGATTTAGAAAGAGGCTGTTGCAATAGTCCAACCCAGAGAGAACCAGAGCTTGGGAGACAGTGAGCTTCTGGGGGAAGGAGAGGAAAGGAAGAGTACCTCTGAGGAGGTGCAGTAGGAAGTTTGACTTTTTTTAGACATCAGCTATGTTGGCGGAGAAGGAAATTGTGGAATCAAAGGTGACCCAGAGGTTCTTAGCCTCACAGGCGGGGATAAGGGGAGGCCAAGGGAGGCCAGCCATAGAGTGAGGGTAAGGATGGTGATGGTGTGCTTATGAGGAGGATCTCCGTCTTGCTGGCATTCAGACAAAGATAGTTGATGGCACACCAATCTTGAATGGCATTTAGGCAATCGGAGATGAGAGAGGTAGAGGAGGTGGCCGAGGGCAGCCTGAAAATGAGTTGAGTGTCGTCTGCATAGCACTGGAAGTTTGAGCAGAAAAAGGCAATGCAGCGGGTGAGAGTTGCCAGGTATTGGTTGAAAAGCCAGGGTAAAGTTAGACTCTTGGGGAACACCAGCGATGGAGAAGAAGATAGATGATAAGAAGGACCACAATTTGACCTGCGAGGGTCGATCAGAGAGGAAAGAGGTCAGCCAGGCCAGAGCCTGATCGGTGATACCCAGGTTATCACAGAGACGGTTGAGCAGGATGGTATGGTTGACTGGGTCGAAGGAAGAGGAGAGATCGAGTAGGATGAGGACAGAGGGAATGCTTTAGTCAAGGTTGCAGAGCATATCCTCACAGATGTTCAGGAAAGAAGTTTCTGTACTTCTGCCAACTCTGAAGTCAGACTTATGGTCATGGAGACAGCCACCAGCATCGGAATGAAGGTTTAGCTGAGAGATGGCCAGCTTTTCCAGGAGTTTGCTCAAAAAGGGAGTAATAGAAATTGGGTGATAGTTGGCGGGACACAAAGGATCAGCTGTGGGTTTCTTGAGGAGAGGATGCACAAAGGAGTGCTAAAGAGGAGAGGGGAAGGATCCTGAGGTAAAGGAGTGGTTGCAGAAATTGGCAAGGGCTGGAGCGAGGGTATCAGTGTGGTCCTTGATAGTTTTAGAGGAACAGGGATGGACCTATTTTGATGAGGCTTTCATAGATTGGATTTGCCTAGCGACCTCATCAGGAGAGAAAAGAGGAAGGGATGAGAAGGATGGTGGGGGAAGGCAGACGGAGGGTCAGCAAGTACAGACGGAGAGGGGAGAGGAGAGGGAGAGGAGGAGAGAGTGGACAGGATGTCCTGGGTTTTTGAGATAAAGTGAGAGGCAAGGGCTTTGCAAAGAGCCTAGGAGACAAGAGGAGGGGTATAGACTGCAGCAGGGTTGGCCAGCTCCTTGCATTTTTTAAAGAGTTCGCCTGAGTTGTTAGATGCTGCAGAGACACAGGCTTGAATGTGGTCTCTCTTTTTGGTACGCACAGAGAGTCAGTATTGTCTTTGGAGTAGGTGACAGGCCAGTTTTTCATAGGATGAACAGGCATCCCTCTATTTTTTCTCAGCTGCCCTACACTTACGTTTAAGTGTAGCTAGGTCAGAGTCATACCAGGAATTGCACTTGGCTTTGGACTTCAAGCGGATCCTCATGACAGGGGCAAGAGTATCAAGGGTATCAGAAATAGAAGAGTAGAGGATAGACGGGGCTGTGTCAGGGTGTGAGTCAGACAGAGGATGAGGGGGAGAAGGTGGCAGTGAAAGCCTCAACTGACACACACTTCATGGGCCAGATGTCCAAGAAGGTAGGTGGCAGTTTTGGGGTAGTATTAGCTTTGGGGGAAGAGAGAGAGAGATGAGAAGAGAGGAGGCAGTGATCACTCCAGGAGAGAGGAGTGGACAGGGGGGTAGAGAGGGAGAGGCAAGAGGAGAACAAGACATCAAGTGTGTTCCCTGCAAAGTGTGTTGGGCCAGAGGGAGGAAAGAGAGGGAGAGGGAATCGCAGAGATCGCGGAAGAGCAAAGTTGAAGGACAGGGAGAGTCAAATGAATGTTGAGGTCACCAAGGAGGAACCGGTAGAGAGTAGCAACAGTAAGAGAGTGGCTAGGAGAGATGGAGAGCCTGCATACAAGGCATTCGAAAGAGGAGTACATCTGAGTGGGAATGATAGTGGCAGGAATCCACTCAGGAAAGATTAGGGCTACAACCCCACTGGGCCGGGTGGATCTGGGAGCAGAGAGAATCTAGTAGCTGTCAGGGAGGAGAGTGTCAAAGCTTGTGACAGAGCTGGCCGTGAACCATGTCTCAGTAAGACCAAGGATATCAAGGTTCAGTACTTTAAGGAGGTGGTGGATGTCAGAGAAGTGTTTGACAGCAGAGCAAGAGTTGAGAGTGGCAAGATGAAGTAGGTTGCCAGCCTTTAAGACCTTCCAGGGAAGGGTACAAATCAGAGGTAGGCCGTGCAGAGGTGTCGAGGAAGCCTGAAGTAGGGCAGAGGAGGAGGGAAGTGTGGACAAGGTAGCCAAGGAATGGGAGGAGGGGACAGCTGGTGATGATAGGAAGTTGATGAGGCGAAGGAACTGCCTATCGAAGAGGAGGTGATTGGCCTGAAGACCTTGGACCATGACAGTGCCATTAAAGTAGACATTTAGGATGACTCAGGAGGATTCGAAGGAATCCATGAGGACTTCCCATTGAGTGCCACCATCAATGGGAGAGGAGGAGACGGGACAGAGTACAGAGATCATATGCAGGGGCCATAGATCTGGCGAAGGGATGACAAAGAGGATGTCAGTGAGGGTCTGTATGGAAGAAGCGCTGGAATAGGTAGGGAGACCTGGGTTGGAGGCTAAGATATCCTTTTTAAACTTCTTCTTTCCAGACTTTGTGAGAGGGGAAGGGTAGTTGATAGAGAAGCAGTTGGAATAGATGGGAGAAACAGAAAGCGCCATGGGTGAGAAAAGAGAGAAAGCAGATGGAAGAGTATGCAAGTACAACGGAATGGAGCAGTCACTGGCCTAGCTGGTTACAATCAATACACCCAAGTTAGACTTTCAAGTTAAATGCAAAATACACCCAAGTGTGACTATCAAGTTAAATTGAAAATACACCCAAGTTAAATTTAAATTTAAAGTGGGAGTCAGATGGTAAAGGTGACTTCAGAAGCAACTTCAATTGAGTAGATAACAGGAAGAGATGAGAGTACTCGCCAAGAAATGAAGTACAGGGAAATCAAGAAGAAGGGAACTAATCCACGCAGAATGTGGTAAGAGAGTCATGGTAGTCCAATAGTCCAGGAGTAGCAGCCTCAGGGAGGGTTGGGCTGTGGCAGAAGTTTCATCTAGCAGCCTTTAAGCAGACAGGGAAGCTGACAGGGGCCTTAGAAGTGGGCCTTGGTAGAAAGGGGGGCGGTCGGTCCACAGCTGGTCAATGTGTCTGTCCAGGTAGCCCATCGGTATCCAGATGCGGGTGAGGAGGTTCGGAGAGACAGCCTCAGAACTTCCCAGACAAGGTGGCGGCCATTTTGAAAGTAGCCGCGAAAAACTGCAAACAAAGACAGAGACTGCTCGTGTGAGTCCAAAATGCAGTCAGAACACCTTTGCCAGGCAAGGCAGCCCAATAACCATGATGAAAGAAACAAAGCACCACCACATCAGAAATTATATTTCATTTTCAGATCAGAAATACAATTTTCAAAACACGTGATGCATTTCAGGACAGCATTTTTGATTCAGGTAGCATACCTCTGTGAAGATACAGAAGCTCCAGCAGTGCTGAGAAAGCAGCCCGGCTCCGGTGATAAGGAGCAGCTGCACTGCACAGCGAAAGCAGAAATGGAAGGCAACGGGGGATGCAATCACATGGTCCTTGAAGAGGTGGGGCCAACTAAAGCCTGCCGGTCCCCAGTTGGTCAATTTGTCTGGCCAGGTGGCCAATCGGTGCTCATACAAACAACAGCGATCAGTAAATATACAATTAAATGGGGAACTACCCATTTCTACAAGAAAATATCAACATGCAAATAAACATTGGTAACAATTAAGCAAAAAAGATGGAAATGCTAAGGCACCACAACCTTGAAAAATATTCATCTGTGCTTTTATTTCTAAATGTCTCTAAAAGCTTTGCAAATCCTGTGTTCAGATCTAGAATCTCCGTACCAGAGTGTGCAACCAGAAATACAGTCCAGTTTGCAGAAGGAGAGGACTTTTCTAAGAGCAATTCCCATCCCTCCTCATCTGCCAAGGAATGCCTTAGTCTGAACCAGCAACTTGAAGACACCAGGGAAGGCAGAAGAAACAGGAACCGCACCAGCCGTCTCGAGAATGGCTCACTAACGCTCACTCCTGCCTAGTGTCTCTGTCTAGTCTCTTTATGGAAAAGCATAGAGTATTTAGGAATTCCAGGAGTCCCAGCAACTCTGACATCGCCTCAATTTGTTCAAATGTAGGTAGTTCTGCTTAGTCTACATGCTAGATGCTGTGCCGAGCCCCTAGTTCCCCCTAGAGCCCTAGTCACTTTGCCAAAAAGTTCAAGCTAAAAATCATAAAGCAATAATCAACGGGAAAATGAAGAGCTAAAGCACATGTTCAAGCCTTCCGGACTAAAAAACTGCTCACTTTCACAGACGACTTATTGTCAGGTGAGTTATGATCTTGGAAGCAATATTGGAGATACGTGTTTTCTCTAATGAAAAGCATATGCTTTTATCATGATAGTTTACAAACCAGATTCTTCTCGAGGGCCAATAAATGCCAAATTAACCACCGCAGGACACAGCTTTGCGAGGATAATGCACTTAACAGATTACCATGTTTAGCAACACCTTGAAAAATCCCCCCAAAAATCTATTTGTGCTCATTGGACTGGCAATAACTATCAATGATTGAAACTATCAATCCGAGCAGCAAGCACAACAGAGTGCAATATTATCGTGGCTGTGTAACATGTTGAGGATGTCGTGTTTGAGAGCAACACCCTGCGACCCCAGAACATCTCAGCTGCTCTCTTTTCCTTGATTCTCTACCACAAGCTTGTACCCCGGGGACCTTCTTTCATGAATGTCTTCCTTCTTTCTGCCTTTGTACTTTTCCTGGACCCATAACCAAGATGACCTGTGCCATGCTCTCCACTGAACAGCCAGGGAACTTGTGAGTACTGATGTTGAACTATTTTGCACAACCCCTCCAAATGAACCAAGTGGATACAGAAAATTCCCACAAACCTAGTGAGCGCAGAACTTCTCAGAATAGTAGTCATTCAAGTCTTGCTCTCCACTCAGTGTACTGAATTTCTACCTCATAGTGTACTGAATTTCACCTTACCCTCACCATGGCATCGATCTACTAGATCATCTGCTGATGGGAGCCAAGGAGGACGGGGGAAAACTAGAGAGTGACAGAAGGATGAAACAGCTCCAACTGGAGGGTATACTGAGATCGTTAGCCTGCAGAAAATCAAAGAGGACCCAGCTGCCTATCTCCCAAATGCTTCATTGGCCATGCTCCTACATGACTAATGTGTAGGCTTGGCCAGGTGTCTCTACGGAGGAAGACCAGGGACTCGGAGAGTACACAACATTCAGCCACCACCATTAAACATATATATGTTGAGAAACAGAAAACAAAGCCGATACCTTGGTGAAGGGCTTTTATTTGGAAACTAAGGTTCCATGAAAAAATACCCCCAGGAAAATGTAGTCATGTGAAAATGTAGTCAGCAAAAACTCGTTTTAAATATGTAGTCATACAATACAAGCAATTCAAAGTGTGAAAATGTTGCCAGTTATAAGATCTATTTTTAAATACACAAAAGTACAAGGCTGAAACCTTAAATATGACCAACCCCCTAACAAAACCTCCACCATCACCCTGACTTTATCCCTAAACCTTCCTCTAACTCTTATTACAACCATTATTCTACCCTAGCTCTCTGCTAATTTTAACATTTAAACATTATTTACATCAATCAATTTGCTGCACTTACTATCACCGATGAAGGTGCCTGTACTGCACGGTAGCTGACTCCCGGGTAAATCCAAGTCCATTCAAGTTGGTGTTTTTGTTTTAATTTTAGACAGCGACGTATTGAAAACGGCAGTCTTTTCTCCATTCCCTTTACAGACTACACAGGATTGGACTAGCGTGATATACGATACGTTAGATAATGTGTCAGACAAGCAACACACGAGAGCACTAGGAATGTGCCAAAGTTGCACCGAAGTTATGCCTGTCTGTGCCCAACCACCAGGCTCTGGGCATCTACGTGTGTCAGGTTGCTGCAGATAAAGGATGTCAATACTTTTGGCAGAAACTTGCTTTGTAGATTGGCACCGGAGGTTACGTGTTGGCCATCATTGTGGCGTCCCCCAGGGCTCCTGCGTGTCACCAACTCTCTAAAATGTTTTTACAAAACCGCTCTTTGATGTACTTGACTATATGGGTGTCTCCTATACGAATTATGCGGACGACACCCAGATACTCATTCCCATCACTGGAGACTACTTGGCTGACACCAAGGCCCTGAATGATGTCTATTTAGTCATCCAAGCTTGGATGGTACAACACCAACTATGCCTCAACAATGACAAGACTGAGCTCCTCATCCTGGACACTACGCAACGTCTTAGTAAACTTGAACCGTCTTACCAATCGTTCATCATCGATGGCAACACCATCCAAGTCTCGAAAGACACAAAAACCTTAGGCGTTTACCTTGACGCCACCTTATCCCTATCCCGACAAACGAATGCAGTTAGATCAGCCTCTGCATACACCTGTAAACTCATTGCAGCCTGCAGGCCATTTCTGACCACGTCAAACACGGACACACTGGCCAGAACCCTCATCATGGCCAAAATTGACTATGGTAGTGCCCTCTACCTAGGAACTAGCCAAGAGAATCTGCACAAATTGCAAATCTGTCAGAACAACGCCATTAGAGCGGCTCTAAATATCCCAAGAAACCACCACATTTCGGAATCCAGATCCAATCTACACTGGCTACCTGTCAAACAGAGAATCTTGCTGAAAGCTTTAGGCCTTACCCACAAATGCCTAGCCAACCAAGCCTCCTGTATCTCTACAACCGGCTATCTCGCCACGCGCCTACCCACCCTCAAAGAACCGCCCAGACCCACTGTTTAACTATCCCTAGGTTCAAACTACAAAAAGCGGGTGGATCAAGTTTCCCCGTCCTGGCTTCCAAGCTTTGAAATGCTCTCCCCCTCACCATTAGATCGGAAGAATGCTTCAGTGCCTTCAAGGCCAAAACAAAAGCCTGGCTCTTCAATCAGTCCTGAAACTTTGACTGCTTATGTGTCTGCAATGTGCCCGCGCTAATCTTTATTCTGTAATTTATGTATATAGCTGTATGTTCTGAATACTTTGCATTGTACCTATAGTTTGAATACATGTATGTTTGCTATGTAACCTGCCTAAGTTTCGCCCTGATGCCTCCGGGCCTGAGGGAGCGCGCTACAAATAAAAACAAATACAAATATTGTGAACAAGCTACAGAGCGTGTGGCATTGGCATCATGCCCAGCCTTCCTTGGACTGCCTCCTTTGTAATGCTCGCTCGTTAGTTAATCATCAGATTAACATCTTTGACCTACTACTCACAAATGACCCTGAACTTTTCACATGGGTGGTAGAGTTGCTGTTATCTTTAAGCGCCACATGCAGTGTTCGGCCATTCCGCTCACACATCAGCTATCCATGCAGCATCTTTTTATACAGATTTCTCTTTCCCCAAATGTTACCTTTCATCTCTTGCTAGCCTACCAGCCACCTTTCCCGGCTCCTTGTTTGCTGACGCCTTTGCTTACTTGGTTTCGACTCTGGGTCTTCAATATTCTTGTCTGACTGTGCTGTTTGATTTTAATATGTGGCCTGATTTCCTGACTGATACACAAATGCATTTAAATTGCTTGAACTACGGGGATCTCCAATTAGTTCGGCTTGTGCAAGGCCCTATGCATTTTAGGAACCATACTCTTGCCCTGATTTTTGCAGACCCTGAGACTGTGGAACTGCATCCTGCGCTCCCCGTCGTTTCATCAGACCATTACGTCATTCCTTTTAGTTTTGTTATTCCATCTGCTATGACTCCTGTTGGCCTATTCCACTATTCGTCAGACTCCTGGAAATAAGTGGACTTGCTATCCTGTCCTCTTACCTTATGAAGCAATATGCACAGCTTACTGCGACTTCTAAATTTGATCCTCTCACCTTGTTGCAACCCACCTTTGGGGCGGCTGTTGATGAGTTAGCTCCCATTAAGCAAGAGTACATTCGCTTAGTCATTGAGCCCCCTGGTTTAATGAACCTCTCTGCTTTCTTAAACTTCAGCTTAAACAGGTAGAACGTAGGTGGCATTTAGCCTATCAGGTTATGGACAGAGCTTTTTTGAAAGCCTGACGGCTTGGGTATCATTTAGCCATTACGGAGGGTAAAATGACTTTTTTTCTCTGCTTGCATTTTAGCAGCAGTAATTCATTCCAGGAGCCTAGGTACAGTACTCACACCGAGTCCGGGGGTCTGTCTTTCAGCTTTTTGTTTGACTTTTGAGGATCATATCTGTGTGGTGGTATCTCACCTTATGTCAGCTTCCCCGATTGATACTATCCCTATGAAGGTTTTGAAAAGATCAGTCTGGAATTAGCCTGTATCTTTACTATGGTTCTGAACTGTTCATTGAGTACAGGACTCATCCCTCCAGTCCTTAAACATTCAATGGTTTCTCCTTTATTGAAAAAAACCCTCCTAGATCCTTCTCTCCCAGTCAATCATCTCTCTTCTGATGTTCATTTTGGTGGCTGTGAAAGCCATTGTCACTCCGCAGATTAGACGTTTCAATAAGACGCAGACAATCTTGACCCATTTCAGTCTGGTATCCACCCTGCTTTGGGTACAGAGTCAGTGCTGGCATCAGTGATTGATGACCTTATCATGATCGTAGACCAGTGTGGTATTAATAGATGGTATTACCCAAATTTACCTCTTACAATTGACCTTTTGCACAATTGACCTAATTATAGTGGTCCTAATTGACCTTCTGCACAATTGACCTTTATATTATTTTAGTTATTTTATATATGTATTGGGTTGGTTTTGGATTATAAATAATATAAGGGGATTGGGAGGGGGGTTGCAGGGGGTTTTGGATTGGGTGGGGTTTGCAGGGGGTTTCCCTCCACAGATATTTCCTAATTGATCTTCTAAATTAGGTCAATTCTGCCGAGGTCAATTCTCCCGAGGTCAATTGTGAAAAGGTCAATTAGTATAGAACCTGATAGATTAATCCTTTTGGATCTGTCCACAGCCTTTGATACCATCAACCACTCTACCCTGTGTCTGTGGCTTGGGGAGGTGGGGGTCACTGACACTGCACTTCTTTGGTTCATATCTTTTCTTTTAGAGCATACACTAATTCTCAATTGACCTCCTTTCCGCTCTTCTCCTACTTCCCTGTCCTGCAGGGTTCCAGAGTGCTCAGCTATTTTGCCCCTGTTGTTTAATGTTTATGTCCGTCCTCTGCCAAAACATATACCATCTCATTTTTGAATCTTCACCTTTTATGTGAACGATATCCAGCTGATCCTTTGGGTCAACCAGGAGAAGGGGCTTGTCCCTGCCCACCTGAAGAACTGCCTTGAAGACATTGGAAAGTGCATGGATTGTAACTGGATTAAACGGAATACTGAAAAAACTGAAGTTTTAATCTTGGGCACATCAGCTGAACAGTTGCCGTGGTCTAAAGAGGTTTGGCTTTTGACCCCTTACCCATTCCAGTAGACTCTGTAAAAACTTTGGTAGTCAAAATCTCTGCCTCCCTTTCGCCAGAACCTCAAATAAAAGCAAGATGTAGCTCGGGTCACTTCAAGCTCAAGATTTTGAAAAAGGTTCTGCCATTTATTCCTTCAGATCTTCATGGGCCAGTTGTCTCAGCAGCATATTCAGGGATCTTAGACTATTGTAATGCCACATTTCTTGTACATCCTATGTATTATATCAATAGACACCAGATTCTGCAAAATTCGGCGACCTGTTCAGCTTTATCTAAGTTTGCTCAGATCTCCCCAGTGATGCGAAAGCTCCATTGGTTGCCTTTTGATAGCAGAATAAAATGAAAGCCACTTTGCATTGTCCACCGAGGTCTACATGTCCTGGGGTCTTCCTATCTGTCAGGAGTAGGTCCTTTCTAGAAACCTAGGTCCACAAACCTTTGTCTGCTTCGGGTCCCTAGGTTCCGCAGAGCTACTACAGGGGATGGGGCCTTCTCAGTGTGGGCTGCCACTCTATGCAATTCTCTCCCCATCTACTTTTGCAGGATTGATGATCACTTTGTTTTCAGGAAATCCCTTAAAAACTTCTTTTGTCTTTTGGTTGTTTGTATTTTAGGTACTACCTTTCCTTGTTTGGTTTCTTTAACAGCACCAGGATACCTGTGTGTGACAGTTACGCTATACAAGAGCTCTTAACATACCATGAAATAACATAAACATAACACAACTCTTACAGGACACTAACCCTTCAACAAGCTGAAGCATTTTATTTGCACGTTAGTTAATACAAAATAAATAAAAAATGAACAACCCCATCACTAGCATGCACCACATTACATAGCCCTGGCTCTAATCCTAACATTACCCGTACCCTAACTGCAACTCCACCACTTACCATAGTGCTTACTTTACCCTAATAGCTAGGTTTATCCGGTATTACCCAAATTGTTCATTTACAATTGTTGGAATGAACAATTGACCGAATTTAAAGGGTCACAATTGACCTTTTCACAATTGACCATATATATATTTATCTCTCTCTCTCTCTCTCTCTCTCTCTCTCCCTCTCTCTCTCTCTCTCTCTCTCTCTCTCTCTCTCTCTCTCTCTCTCTCTCTCTATATATATATATATATATATATATATATATATATATATATATATATATTACATGGCCACGGTAATGGCCATGTAGTTATGGTTAAGTTGCTATTTCCATAGGAAGAGCACTTTTTGGGTGGCTTATAACTTTGCTCGCCCTGCAAAAAAAGTAGTTGGGTCACTCTGAATTTTTTTGCAAAGTTTGGTGAGGATTCGTCCAGGGGGGGAAAAGTTATAGGGGGTCCCAAAACTTTTTTTTTTCCCATAGACTGAATGGGAAAAAACTTTGCGCAGGGCTACAGCCCGAACCGCTGGATGGATTTACACCAAATTTGCGGCAGGAGCGGCGGCCTGGTCCCAAAAGCATGCTTTTAAAAATTTGGTGTAAATCTGTCCAGTAGTATTTTTAAAAATTACCAAAATGTAAGGCAAAAAAATTAGTGATATTTGTGTTCGCTTCGCGGACGGACTTCCCTGTTCGCTCCGCGGACAGCACCCCGATTGGCCTATGGCCTTGCGTCATGTCCGCGGACATGCGACGTGTTCGCTGATTGGACGGCGAGGGGCGTGGAGCGCGTCAGATTTTCTGTGGCGCCCGCCATCTTGTATTCGCAGTCGACCGCGTACAGCACAGTGAAACATGGATAAAAAATTGTATTTAGTGCCGTGTGTTGGTGTGTAAGAGTGTTTGGGGAGGGTGGGGGAGTATGAGATAGGTTCAATATATTTTTTTTTATGTGCTAGACGTTTTTGTTGCGTTCGATTTGTCCACGGAGAACACGGCTGTTCTGACATTTTGTAAATAAACTAAATGGTGGGGTGTTTAGAGGACGGAGTATGTTTAATTTTTGTTCGCAAGGAAGGTAAAAATGAGCTATGAACACTCGCGGTGTACTTAATTGTTCGTAAATACACAAACTGGGGGTGTCCTCAAGACGCTGTCCGTATTGTAATCTGTCTAGTTGAATGTGTTCTAAGAACACTCGCAGTGTCCCGAAATGGTTGCAATTACACAAAATGGGGGTGTTCTGAGAACGTCGTTTGTATTGTTCGTTGTCAGGGTGAAAGTGTTTTAAGAGCACTCCTTTTGTCCACTAATAGTACAATTTCCTAGGGGCGTCAACCGACTTTTTGTCCACTAAAGAAACGATAAATCCGGCTGGTGTGCGCCGACATTATGTGATAATCCTATGACTGGCGCTATTGACCTGGCTGACTTGCTTTTGCGACACTAAATCATATCTCCCGCCCCTAAGCCTGATATTATCAAAGCATTCATATTCCCAGCCTCTCTCCGTGACGTTACAGGGTGCGTAATCAAACGCGCCCAGTCGTCTCCAGTACTATGCGACTTTACACAGAACCCGGAAGACAACACACATTGGGCCTCATTACGACCCAGGCGGTAACTTACCGCCTGGGCCGTGACTTTACCACCATGGCGTAAACTACGTTTACGCCATGGTGGTTGGCGGACTTACCGCCCCATTCCGACCTTGGCGGGGCGGTAAGTCCCCAATCCCCATTTACCCTTCCCCATTCCCATTTTTGCCCCATAGGGCATAATGGCAGTGGGGAAGGCGTTAATTACGCCACCGTAAATTACGGTGGCGTAATTAACAACATGGTCCCTTAGCGCCATGGATTTTAACACCTGCTAAAAGCAGGTGTTAAATCCGCCATGGCGCTAAGGGACCTCGTACTCAGGCGGTAAGGGTCGGCGCTGTTTACGGCGCCGTAAACCCCTTACCGCCTGAGTTGTAATGAGGCCCATTATGTCACAACACAGCGCGCCACAATTCGGAATATGAAACTGTGATTTAAAAGCAAACAGCAAGATTGTACATTTTGTAAAGTACATTTATTTGACATCAAATGTTTAGCGAATATTCAGCAATTTGCATTTGTCTTTGTTGTCGATCCGCAAAAGTTCATGTTGAGACACGCGATGTTCCTTTGCGGTACAGAGAGTGTTAGATCAGCTTACAACTCAGTGCACCACAATTCGGAATATGAAACTGTGGTTTAAAAGTAAACAGCAGGATTGTTCATTTGGTAAAGTACATTTATTTCACATGAAATATTTAGTGAATATTCAGCGATTTGCTATTGTCTCTGCTGTCGATCAGCAAAAGTTTATTTGGAGCCACGCGTTGTTCCTTTGCGGTAGATAGGCTGTTGGTTTATGATAAAAGCAGTAAATGGTCGCTCTGATAATCGGAAGGTTGCTCCAACAACGAGCCATTAGACCACCCTATTGGTTGGTATGTTGTTTGTAGCCGCTAGTACTGCGTAAGGGCATATTGGTCCTTGGCGATTGTCCCATAAAATGGTGAGGGTCATGAAGTTGCATATTTGGACCTGCACCTGGCAGTTGAAGACCCCATCCGCTGGAGTCTGTAAATCGTGACATAGGCAAAATGGAGCCACATACCTGTTTTAAAAAACATAAATTAGTATCACCAGCCGATCTTCATTAAAAATCATCATTTTATTTATTAGGGCGTGTAAATATTTGCTATCAAAGATAGTGCAACAGAGTATGTTAATAATAAAATAATAATATTTTCCCATTCATATAGCGCTAAGAACCGTGAGGTATCTAAGCGGTGCTTATTATTAACCATGGTGTGTGGTGCTCATTTATCGACCACGGAAGGATGAAAGGCTGAGTTTGGCCTTGCCGCGATTCAAACTTGCGTTAGCAAGCTGTGCACGGATGTCAAAGCGAGCGCTGTACTCGCTGTGCCACTTGACAGGCTACAGTGAAGTGGCACAGCGAGTAGAGCGCTTGACCGACTATAGACCGGTTAAATTATTTCTATTAACCCACCCTGTGTCGTCTGTCTTTTTCAGAGCCCTCTAAACGACAGAGGATCAATTTGGCGGTGATAGTGCGCGGTAGAAAACATTATGCCACTTTCAACGAACAAGTTCAACTTGAGCGGTCTTTAATGCTATGCTATTGTAATTATATTTGGTATAAAGTAATCTAAAGGGTAACTTACAGTACAATTGCAATTTCCATTGTCTATGAGTGGTGCAGTCCCAAAATACGACTCCGCGTGTGCCAACGATCTTTCGCATAGTGATATAATATATAAAAGTGGTTTCGTTTCAGAAATTTCATCTTTATCTTCTCTTACGTTTTAGCAACACTCCTTCAAGAGAAGTCTTTCATCACAATCTCTGTCTGTCAAGGTCAAAACACAATACAACCTTATAGTTCGCTTCGTGAGCCTCTCCGGGGCCCGAGAAAAAAATGGAAGCAGCTGACCTTCACTGTGAACGAGCATAAATTCTTACTTTGCAACATTCTGTGTAAAGCCATCTGTAGAAGTTGTGGAAGCAGCTGACCTTCACTGTGGACGAGCATAAATTCTTACTTTGCAACATTCTGTGTAAAGCCATCTGTAGAAGTTGCTTTTTGCACGCCATGTTTGTATATTGTTTGCGTGATATTAAAAAAAGTTTGTTTAAAGGACGTTATGGTTCTAAGTACAGCCGAAAGACCCCTGAAAATCGCAAGTTATGGTAAGCTTTGAAAAATAAGTGGCGCCACCACCGTGCACTGCTAAGACTAACACCCAGGACATTAAAGATGACATCGCAAATGTCATTAATGAAATCACTGATGACATCATGTGTGTATGTACTTTTCATGGAATTTGTGTACTATGGATTTTTATTATAATGTTGCGAAAAAAGTGTCAAGGATATTGCAATAAATATCATACCGTTATTAGTGCTTTGAACGATGCATTGATATAAATATTGTATTATGGGATTCTATCTAGTATACTGAGCTACTAATGGAGAAACATAGCATTGTGTGCAGAGTACAAGATGAAAGTATAATATGTATAATGTTAATATGTTGAATAATGAAATAATAATTGTCCTGAAATGTTCGAAAATTCACAAAATGGGGTTGTTCTGAGGACGTTATTCGTATTGTGTGATTGCTTAGCTGTATGCAATGAGGGAATGGCACAGAGAGTAAAGTGGACGCCGTTCGCAGACACCGTGGCTGTTCGTGGACAGGGCGTGCTACATCCGGGTTTTTCCAGGAAATCCAACATGGAAAGAAGACTGTACAGATCAGCCAATCAGATGTTGAGGTTGTGGATTTGTGTTGAAAGAGACTGTGTGTGGTGAAGATGGCAGAAGTGGAGAAAGTCAGGGTGTTGGTGCTCGGAGATATGTTTGTGCATGGTTTACAGCAATACGCTGAATGCAGGCATGTTGCAAAGAACTTTGATGTGAAAGGAGTGGAGGTGGTGTGGAGCAGTGTGCCTGATTGCAATGTACAGGGAATTGTACAAGTTTGTGAGGATATGGCCACGATGAAGAGTCCGCATGTGGTAGTTTTGCACTATGGTGCTTTTCATTTGGGCAACGTCAGTGCCCCTACTTTGTTGGCTGATTTGGAACGCTTGGTTCAAGCAGTAATGAAGATCCTTCCAAATGCAAAAGTAATTTTTTCTGGATTGCTACCTAGGGCAATATGGGACAATAGTTCAGTTTTTTGTCCTCAGCAAAATATTGCTAGGTGTGTCATCAACCGAGGCATGTGTGCCTTCATGCTTAGAGCTGGTATGTTCTTCTGTAACAATGAGAATATTGATGCCAGTAATGCTGTTAATTTTAAAGACGATGGCATTTCTTTATCTTTTACGGGAAATGCCTTTCTATTTTGGAATGTAAGGGTTGCTTTGGAGAAGGTTATGTGAAGATTTTAGGAGTAAAGTAAGAAAAAAAACCAAGAAAATAAATACAAAATAACAGGTGTCTGTCAAGCATCTGTAAAAAAAAAAAAAAACCGCCCATTTCAAAGCCAACTTCAAAGGGGAAATGGGGCACACTATTTAAATTTACATTCACCACGCTCAGATTTTCGATGTGTCCGCGGACATGGCGGTAGTCCGCGGACATGAAAATCACTACGAGGGGGTTAGTATGTTCTATGTTACATGTATATGAAGTCAGGGATATTATGGTTAAGTTGTGCACTAAAAACCTATGAAATTCAGTGAAAAAACTTTGTTAAATGGACGTTATGGTTAAGTTGCGCTACTAAAAACCTATGAAATTCAGTGAAAAAACTTTGTTAAAGGGACGTTATGGCTCAAAGTAAAACCGAAAAACCCCTGAAATTCGGCAGTTATGGTAACATAAGCAACCATAACTCGCGCCACCGTGCACTGCTAACACTAACACCCAGGACATCAAAGATGACATCACAAATGTCATTGATGAGATCACTGATGACATCACATGGCTGGCTCTCCCTTTTTATCCTTTACTGACATATCGAAGCCACATAGTTTTCTTCAGTAACAGTCAGGAAGTAAAAATTGAAAAGGTACTATATTTGTAGATTTAGGGTCCAGTCACATCATATGAAACATATACATAGCGGAAGATACAGGTTTGAAAGAGAGCAATCCTTTCTGTGCATGAAGATAATCATTATGGTTATCAGCACTTTCTCATAGTTTTATTTTTATTACTCTACCTTCCCTCTATATGCTCATATTTGTATACATTATACTCACTCTCCATTGAGTGAATGGGAAAACAAATTTTGCGCGCGCCTACAGCCCAAACCGCTGGACGGATTTCCACCAAATTTGGACCAGGAGCAGCGGCTTGGTCCCGAAAGCATGCTTTTGCAAATTTGGTGAAAATCCGTCCAGTAGTTTTTTTTTTAAATGACCAAAAACTAGGTAAAAAAAAATTAGTGATATCTGTGTTGGGTTTGCGGACACACTTCCCTGTTCGCTCCGCGGAAAGTGTCCTGATTGGCCAATCGTCTTGCGTGATGTTCGCGGACATGCAAAGTGTTCGCTGATTGGACGGCGTGGAGCGTGAAGCGCGTCAGATTTTTCGGTAGCGCCCGCCATCTTGGATTCGCGGACGTCCCCGGACAGCGCGGTGAAACTTTGTTCAAAATGTGTATTTTGTAGAGTGTGTTGGTGTGTAGGAGTGTTTGGGGAGGGTGGGAGTGTATGAGATAGGATGAAAGTTGTGTTTTTTATGTGTTAGACGTTCTTTTTGTGTTCGATTTGTTTGCGGCCATCACGGGTGTTCTGAAATGTTCTAAATAAACTGACTAGGGGGTGTTCTAAGGAGTCAATATGTGTCTGTTTTGTTCGCAAGCAAAGTGAAACTGTTCTAAGAACACTCACGGTGTCCGGGGAGTGTTCGTAGGGGGTGTCCTGAGGACGCTGTCCGTGTTGTTCTCTGTCAAGTTGAATGTGTTTTAAGAACACGCGCGGTGTCCTGAAATGTTCGCAAATAAACAAAATGGGGGTGTTCTGAAGACGCTTCTAAGAACACTCGCGGTGTCCGGGGAGTGTTCGTAGGGGGTGTCCTGAGGACGCTGTCCGTATTGTTCTCTGTCAAGTTGAATGTGTCCTAAGAACACTCGCGGTGTCCTGAAATGTTCGCAAATAAACAAAATGGGGGTGTTCTGAAGACACTTCTAAGAACACTCGCGGTGTCCGGGGAATGTTCGTAGGGGGTGTCCTGAGGACGCTGTCCGTATTGTTCTCTGTCAAGTTGAAAGTGTCCTAAGAACACTCGCGGTGTCCTGAAATGTTCGCAAATAAACAAGATGGTGGTGTTCTGAAGACGCTTCTAAGAACACTCGCGGTGTCCGGGGAGTGTTCGTAGGGGGTGTCCTGAGGACGTTGTCCGTATTGTTCTCTGTCAAGTTGAATGTGTCCTAAGAACACGCGCGGTATCCTGAAATGTTCGCAAATAAACAAAATGGGGGTGTTCTGAAGAAGCTTCTAAGAACACTCCCGGTGTCCTGGAATGTTCATAGGGGGTGTCCTGAGGACGCTGTCCGTATTGTTCTCTGTCAAGTTGAATGTGTCCTAAGAACACTCGCGGTGTCCTGAAATGTTCGCAAATAAACAAGATGGTGGTGTTCTGAAGACGCTTCTAAGAACACTCGCGGTGTCCGGGGAGTGTTCGTAGGGGGTGTCCTGAGGACGCTGTCCGTATTGTTCTCTGTCAAGTTGAATGTGTTCTAAGAACACCTGCGGTGTCCTGAAATGTTCGCAAATAAACAAAATGGGGTGTTCTGAAGACGTTTTTGAGAACACTCCCGGTGTCCTGGAATGTTCATAGGGGGTGTCCTTAGGACGCTGTCCATATTGTTCGTTGTTAAGTTGAAAGTGTTCTAAGAACTATCACGTTGTTCTGAAATATTCGTAGGGGGTGTCCTGAAAACGGTGTCCATATTGTTCGCTGGCATGTTCAAAGTGTTCTAAGAACAAGCACATTGTTCGCGGACATTAAAAGTTTCCCATAGATCATAGTTGAAATGTTTGACTCTATGGATGTGATATGCTGCGGTGGTTGTTGCCAGGGCATAGAGTCTTGGGTGCATGGCCATTTGGCCATGCACCCAAGACTCTATGCCCTGGCAACAACCACCGCAGCATATCACATTCATATTTGCTTATAACTTTGGGTGAAAAACAAATTTATAAGGAACAAAGGTATTACATACTATGGATGTGATATGCTGCTATGGTTGTCCTTATTATTGTATACTTACTGTTTGGTCTAGTAATGGGAGTCCATGTTTTTCTTCTTCATTTCTGTGATAAAAGAAAATAGCATGTTAGTATTAGTATTTTGTAATGACTTATTACATTGTATAAGCAATATACTTTTATTTATTTTCGACCCTCATATTTAGTAGAGTACAAATCAGAGTACTGTGCAATTTGCTCAGTTTCTGTATTTGTTGCTAAAATCATTGGGTCTGTGGAAGAAAAAAAAATCCATGTTGGATTAAAAAAAAAACCTTTTTCTGTTATGCTACAGTTTATTTGTTTGTTTGTTTTCAGTGTTCACTTGTTGTTTCTGGCTAATGCTTTATACTTTGCTTTGTTGTTTTTTTTTTGGAGCAGTAACAGATTCTTCATTTATTTTGATATTATAAAATTTTGGAGCAGTTAGATACCAATTGGCGAATTCTAACTGTCTATTTTTTTAATATATTTTAGTGGTTTTGATTTATCTATTTGGATATTGTTAAATTTTGGGACAGTTAGATACCAATTGGCGTATTCTAACTGTGTATTTTTTGGCCTAATTTAGTGGTATTCATTTATCTGAATAGTTGTTGTAGAATCTTTGAGCTGTTAGATAGCTTTTGGAGTATTCTAACAGTTTATATTATTTTAACACAAATTTATAATTTTGGGACAGTTAGATACCAATTGGCGTATTCTAACTGTGTATTATTTGGTCTAATTTAGTGGTATTCATTTATCTGATTAGTTGTTGTAGAATCTTTGAGCAGTTAGATAGCTTTTGGAGTATTCTAACAGTTTATATTTTTTTAACACAAATTTGCTTAAAGGTTTAAATACAGTTTATTTAAGAAAATGTTGGTTTTAAGAACATCAAATAAGCGTTTGTAAGATTTGCTGGTAATCTCTGCTTTAGAGTAATGGTACTATCATTACATTCAAACCATCCACATGTCTTTTTTATATATGCAGTGTAGTGCCCTGAATTGGTTGTGGCTCCTGTGTGGTAGATTATACCTATTGTTGTGAAGGTTTTCTTAACAAGTGATATTTGACCATGTGTGAATCCAGTCAGCTTGCAGTTGTTTCTGGTACCATCTGCATTGTAACGTAGAAGCATTAGTATTATGTATTTACTATGTGTTTGTATTACAAACGTGGAGCGATTATCTGAATTGCAGGTAGAGCATAATCTACCATGGTTTGCATTTTGTACAAGTTGCTGAAATGGAATAGATTCACAATTTGGTATTGATATATATATGAAGCGTTCATTGGGGATTTCTTCTTGTGTCACATTGTTGCAGAGAGTGCATGTATGTTTCCACATGTATGAAATCTTAAAGATTTCATTTATAGGTATGCTTTTGTTTTCCAGTACTTGTAGTAAGTACATTAGAAATTCTTGTGGATCTTCCTGTGAGTTTATAGTGAATTTCACCATTCCAGCACAGTAGTCCAATTGTCGTCTTATTCCAAAAACACTATATGTGTTGTCAGGATTGTTTGCTGCATTTCTGTGAAGTACTAACATTTGCAAACACAATGGGCCTCATTACGACCCTGGCGCTAAGTGAAAAACGATGGCGGTAAAAGATTACCGCCATCGTTTTCTGCTAGGTCCGATTATGACCCCTGACCGTTAACTACGATGCCATTAGCGGCATCGTAGTTAACGCTGCCGCTAACTGCACCAAGGACGCGCGCACGCGGCATCCCACACCGTAATCACCGCCATGGCGGAAAGGTACGCGAATGCCGACCCAAGCGGACATGCACCTAACGCCATCACCCAGCCCGTAAAGTACCTTACCGCCATGGCGCTAATAACGCCATCGCGAACCAACCGTAAAGGGCCTTGTGCAGTGAATCCAGCTGCCACAGGTGCACAGAATCAGCACAGGTGGAGGCAATACAGACTCAGGAAGTAGAAAAAGAGCACACCCAACCCTTTCCCAGACCCAGTCACACTCCACAATGATACCAATAGGACTAGCAATGTTGGGGCTGGAGGACCTGATAGCAATGCAAGTGCTACAACTTCAACTACAACAACAACAACAACAACAACAACAGGCTGCACAGAGGAGACGCAGGAGGAGAAGGAGGGCAAGGCAGGGCCAGCAAGCCCCACCAGCACAGCCAGTACCACCACGGAGGCAGCCCACAATCCCACGCATCAGAGCCAGTCCATTCAACCTCACCGCTGAGCAGATCCACACCCTGTACCGACTGGACCGGGACACCATCACCACCATTGTGGACATGATACACAACGACATTGTCAGCATGATTGAAACACCCACCGCCATCCCCCCCTACTGAAGGTAGTGTCCGTGCTCCTCTTCCTGGCCACAGGCACCTACCAGCACACAGTGGGGCACTTGCATGGCATATCACAACCATTATCCTCACGTACACTGATCCAAGTGCTCAATGCCCTCCTCAAGCACACAGACGACCACATCTCATTGCCACGGTGTGCCCAGGAGATTGCTAACACCAAAGTGGGTTACCATGCACTAGCTGGCATACCTGGTTGCATTGGTGCCATCGACTGCACCCATGTGGAATTGGTGGTCCCAAATGCCATGGAGGTACCGTACCGCAACCGTAAACTATTTCACTCAATCAACGTGCAAATGCTCTGTGACTCTAACAGGATCTTCACACATTGTTGTGCCCGATTCCCCGGATCAACCCATGATTCAATGGTCCTGAGGAACTCCACAATACCACGCTACATGGAGCGACATGCAGGCCCAAGATCCTTGCTACTCGGTGAGTCTAATGTCATGACCATGGAAATGCGAAGTGGGTAGGTGATCGACGTACCAATGCATACTTCACCTGACAGAAAGGGGGGGGTGATGCATACTTCACCTGGCTGCGACTAGCAGTAGCCAGGCCATACCCTGAGGCAGCACTTACGTCATCTGACAACTGTATACATGATGCCTGACCTAAGCAGCCCTAACATGGGAATGAAGGTGTGTCCCAACCATGACACAACCATCTGCAAGTGTATTGTACAAAATGTGACAACATTGACTCCAGCTAGCAGCTACATGCACGTCACCAAACACCATCTACTGATAGGCCTGTCCCACATAACTGCGCACAAAGGAGGCACATGACGGACAGGAACATCAATACACCACAACACAGACAGCAAGGCCCACAAACTGTCCACATTGACATCAGTATTGTTCACTGGGGTCATAATGTGCCAGACATCAATGTTGCAATCATGTGAGCGTTGACCTCACAGGACACGTGCCAGGTCACCTAAAATACAGCCTGAACGGACACAGTGGATGTGCACTCACAAGGCACTTGTCACCCCTTCATTGTGACTTGGCATGCAAAACAGTACATGAGAGCCATGAACATATACCGGTTGCATAGTGTGAATCCATTAGTGTGACTAAAAGTGGTGCAAAGTAACAGTCTAATGCAAGGCATGGCGTCACGTCATGTTCAGTAATCATTCTCATCCCTGACACATACATTGTTGTCCACTTACAGGTGATGCAGGCTATCCCCTGAAGAGGTGGCTCCTTACACCAGTCCGGAACCCACAGAACCAGCATGAGGAGGACTCCAACCGTGCCCATGCACGTACCCGTGTGGTGATTGAGCAGGCATTCGGCCTACTGAAGGCACGTTTCCGCTGCCTCTGCAGGTCTGGCGGGGCACTCCTGTACCGCCATGAGAAGGTTGCGAAGATTGTCATGGCATGTGTCATGCTACACAATATGTGCGTCAGACGAAATGTGCCCCTGACGCAGACCTGCAACCACCTGGCGATGAGGATGATGAGGGTGGGGATGGTGCAGCGCCTCAAGGAGGCAGCGATGCACAGGGGGGGCGTGAAATGCGTCAGAATCTCATTGACCAATGCTTCTAGCACACACGTCGTGTGCGTGTGACATGGAGAGGGCACTCGGACCAATGTGTGTGTCTTGAAAATGCACACTGCGGACTATTCAACAATAAAGCACACATACGGAATGAGCAATGTCCACACATATGATTTGTGCAAAAAGAAAAAGTGTATTGTGATTTCAAAAAGGAATGACACACCCCCTCCACCCTCCCACCTCCCCCTGAACACCCCAACACACCCCCTCCACCCTCCCACCTCCCCCCTGAACACCCCAACACACCCCCTCCACCCTCCCACCTCCCCCGTGAACACCCCAACACACCCCCTCCACCCTCCCACCTCCCCCCTGAACACCCCACCACACACCCTCCACCCTCCCACCTCCCCCCTGGAATCCCTATGAAGGTGTGGTACTGTCTGTGCAGCAGTGTGTGAAGGAGTCCTGCTCAACTGTCCAGCCACTACTGACAGTCCCCTCCCCTGGCCCCCGGGGCACCCCTGCTGCGCAGATTCCTCCCAGATCTGCGGATGGGGCTGCTCTGTGCCGAGCTGGTTGATGAGGAGGGTCCTGGCTGCACGATTGGACGCGTGTCCCTAATGGCCTGTACTAGTTCTGTGAGGACGTGCCGCACAGCAGCGAGCTCTGTACAGATGTCCTTTGTGGAGGACTCAATGGCAGCCGTGGCTCGGTCCGCACTTCTCTCCATGTCAACCCTTGCACCCCCACACTCTGCTACGTGTTCATTAAGGAGGGTGGATAGCTGCTGCTGGCGGGTGACTATCTCTTGCAGGGTCTGCTGGTTGTGCTGGCTCATGGCCAGTGGCATTGCCATGTTCATTGGGCTGCTCGCCTCAGGCTGCAGGGATGGGGTGGCTGGCCAATCCTCAGCCTCCGAATGCCCCTGTGTGGCATCCGCCTGCAGGGGGCTTAGGGATGTGTGGGGGGAATGTGGGTGGGCAGTGGGGCTTCCATGATCGATGTCCTCGATGCTCCCTGCCTCACTGTCTGAGGATGCTGCTATGGCAGCAATTTCCCCCAGGGTGCTGCTCGCAGCGGAGCCTGTCCCTTCGGTGGGCACAATTGTTGACGTGTGCGGTGCTGCTGCTGCGTGTCCGATGACTGTTGTGGTGGCTGTCACTGGCCTGGCCTCTTCCCCTGGCAGGGTTTGTGGCTGCTGGTGCGTTTTTCCAGGGACGGCTGAGGTGGAGGCTTGCGGCCTTGCCACTGTTTTCCTGGCCCTCTTGGTGGCTCTGGAGGCAGTGGTGTCCTCATCTTGGAGGTCTGAATCAGAGCCTGTGGTGGAGCAAAGGTGGGATACTGTTATTGATGGGTCTGCGGACATTGGCCGTGCATTGTGACGAGTGACATCTTAACAGTAGGTACATGCAGAACATTTCCGGCAGGGGCATACAGGTTTTGTGCTTTTATGTGGAAGTTGCATGGTGGTATGTGGGTGCCAGCAGTTAGGGTGTGCATGCTGCATGTGTGCAGGGTGTATTCCGGATGTGTCTGTGGGCATTCTCCTGCCGATGTGTTGCATATGCACTATGGGTCAACATGGTACTTCACATGATTGAACTTTGTTGCTTTTAGCATGGCTTGATTTGGCCATCTACCTGCATCTCCAGATGTCGGGGCTCCTCTCTCCATCCCTCCGACTCCTTCGATGCTCTCCATCCCAATGGTGGAGGCACATGTTTCTTCCCATGCCTGAAGCTTGATGGGGGATTCTGATCCACCCCCGGTTGCCGTCCCCAGGTTCCGGTTTGCTGAGAGTATGCTCCGGACCCGTAGCCTCAGATCGTCCCAGCGCTTTCTGCACTGCTGTGCAGTGCGGGGTACGGCCCCCACCGCACTGACACGCTGTGCCACCAAGGCCCATATGGCCTTCTTTTGGACTATTGCCGGCCTGGTCATCTGCGTTGAAAATACTACTGCAGCATTGTCCTGCAGTGTCTCGGCAAGCATGGTGAGCTCCTCACGTGTAAAGCGGTCCTGGTGCTGCCGGTCGCATGCCTTCTTCACAACTTTCGGCATTATCGGGTGGGTAATAGGGTGGGTGGGTGATGGGTTTGGAAAGGTTTCAGGGTCGGATCTGGTATGGTTGGGGAGGCTGGCAATGGATTGTGTTTTTAAAGATGGCCGCCGTGCTCCTTCCCGTTCCGCCGCGATGACGCTACTTCCGCTTCCGCTTAATTGCGGTCACCGCTAATTACGGTCACCGCTAATTGCGGTCACCGCTATGATGGGTGGCGGTAGTGCACCATGCGCAGCGTACGATGCCGGTAGGGGCCATTTTGGGGTCTTTTACGGCATCGCGTTCTTTGCATTACCGCCATGGCGTAATGCTCGTGCGCGATGGGTCGGAATGTGCCGCACTTTACGGCATCCGGCCATGGCGTAAACGTTAATTACGCCATGGCGGTAATGTTCGGTACTTACCGCCAGGGTCGTAATGAGGGCCAATGGGTCTGTACTGTGTAAGTAAATGATGTCAACAATTGGTGGTAATTGAAATAGAATATTCATTGCTACATTTGCATAGCAACTTACACCAACTATATTTGAGAATTTAAATGGTCCAGGTAGTTCTGTATCTAACTGCTTTTTTTGGCGTTTGTCTTCCTTCTTTAAAGAAGTACCTGGTTTACTTTCTCTAATTGATTCTTTTTTGTTTGTGGTACTTGATGAAGTATTAGTTTCTTTTACTCTCTTTGGAGGATTTGCAGTGACGTCCTGTTGCATTTCTGTTTGATTTAGTTTTCTTTTACAACGTTTTAGTTTTTGTGGAACAGAATATGTGTTTAGATGGGGAGTGTATAGTGAGCGAAGTCTATTATATTCTAAAATGCAAGGAATATCAGCGTTTACTTTACTTGCATCAAAGTTGATTAGAAATAGACCGTCAAGTGTACGTAAGCGTGATAGTGCTACGTAGCTCATGCCTTCTTTAAAGACTGTGTTACCAATATCTATCATTGCTTTGTCTAGGGTAAGACCTTGTGATTTATGAATCGTGACTGCGCATGCAAGAGTTAGAGAAAATTGTTCTCTGCGTACATACATATCTTTGAAGAGAAGGAATCTAGCTGTTGAGCGTCCTATCCGTTTTACTTCTGAAAGTTTGTCAAAGATTATATTGACAAACTGAATTTTGTTGTCACGTGGGTATGTTTGTACCCAGTGCTCCATTAACTAGTCCTTGGTCCATGTCAAGGTTACGTTTAAGCATTACTCTGCAATTTAAGGATAATTTTAACATCTTTTCTAAGCCTGCTGTGTTTGAGATTGATTTTTCTAAATTATTTAGTCTTGTTGTGGCTTGGTCACAATGGGTAGTGCCATACCATGTACATCTAGTTTGTCTGTGGCGCTAATTTCCATTATTGGTTGCATTTCTTTACTTAGCATGATTTCATTGAATTTGAAACCGCTTGCAAGAGTTGGCATTAAGGCCATACAATTGACATTTTTGTGGGCTAATTGTTCCATAACATCTGTAGCACATGTATTATCGCCATGAAGTGCATTAATGTGCTGGGTTTTCAATGTTGCTTCTGCTTCTTTTGAAAGTATACCAACTCTCAAACTTTTTAAAATGTTGGCATAAGTTAGATCTGCAGATTGGCGCATGTTTTCTGTTAATTCTCTGTATTGGAAATGTTGCCAAAGGTTGACATTTCCAATGCTGCCAACAGTTTTACGGCAGAGTTTGTGCCCTAATGTTTTAAAAATAGGTTCACTTTACTGGTGTTAATTGAAGCAGATCTCCAAAAACAATAATGTGTTTTCCTGCAAAGAGCTCTTCATAGTCTGTTTTGAGTACTTCTTGTAATCTGAGGTGAATCAAAGCTAACATCAGGTTGGAGACCATGCTCACTTCTTCTATTAGTAGCATTTTCATTTGTTTCAATACTCTGCGTAATTCCATTGCAGCTTCTGCAGAAACTTTGTAATAGTCTAATTTGTTCTGGTGTTCTACTGGTAATAGTAGTAATCGGTGTAATGTAACACCACCTATGTTGTAGGCAGCTAAACCTGTGGGGGCAGTGACAACAGCTGACAGTTTATTGTTTGTCAATTGTTGAAGGAACTTACTAATGGTTTTGATTAGGAATGTTTTGCCAGAACCAGCTTCACCACTGACGTACAGTAGTATAGGTTTATAATTATGGCAGGAACATTCTTTATTTTCATGTTTTACACCATGTGTAATTTGTTTTGTTACTTCTTGAAAAATGCTACTTTGCTCATTGTTTAGTTTTGATTGTAGTATAGTTAAGTCTTCCTTATCTTCATACTGACACATGGTGTTTTCTACTTCTATCATAGCTAATTCTGCCTCATTTGTTATTAGTGGTTCTCCCAGTGGTTCTTGGCTTCCTGTTACAGAAGGTTGACTACTGTCAGGAGTATCCTTATCTAGATGGGCTTGGAGTTCTTCTTCATGTTGCTGTTCATTGTGCAACATTGTTTTGTACTGTGTAAAGTTTACATCAGTTATAGTGCTTTCATTTGCTTTGAAAGCATCCTCATATGAGTCATAGTTATCTAGTTATTGCTCTTCTTTTCTCCATGGTTTGAAGAGTTGTAGCAGGGACATGTAATATACTTCTTTATGTTGAGGAGTCTTCAATGACAATTTTATATGATTAATCAAATTTGGTTTAGCGAGTTTAACTAAGCTGCCTTCACAGTCTGTCACTCTATATTTACGTTTTTTTTTCATCAGGTTTCATATTATTTTTGTATGTGTAGTTTTGGGCTATTTGGTATAGACACATGTTTTCCAAAGTATTACTTCTGTTTGGGTAGTATGTGTCCAATAAATTGTTTTTTTAAATGTCTTGGCTGTTGGGATCATGTTTGGCTATTGTTTCTATATCTTCATATGATTTTAGAACTCTTTTTCTAGATTTAGCTGGACCAAGACTTAGCCATACTATATTTTCAGATTTACCATACAATGAAGTACCAGTTAAACGATCAGCTGCTTCATAAGATCCACATTCTCTATGGGTGAGCATTTTTATGCCCAAGCTGTATAATTTCTGAGATACTGTTTTATCTGATGACAGGTCATTCCAGAGGTCTTGGAGCTCTGTCTTTTCTGCTTTAGTTAAGTATGCTGTGACATATCGTGCAACTGCAGTAGAATTGTCTGCAATGTACTGCACATCTATGTTTGCATTCCATAAGTGGGCAATGATTGCATTATAATCATTGATATATTTTTCTTCTTCTTTTCTTTTTATGTAATATGTATTTTTAGGTGACTTACCTTTAACACTATGTCTAACTGAAGACATGAGGTTGTTTACTTGACCTGTATTTGTAACTGGTCTAGGGAAACCAAATCGGCATTTGGTGTAGTATTTGCCTTTGTTTTTGTATTTGCGACAACAATATTTTCCACATTTGTGTCTTTGAAAATTGTAAAATTTGTGCACGAAGATCACTATTTGTGGCTTCTGATGGAATTTCACAAGTGACATATTTTTCAATAAACTGTAAAATAGTGGCATCACTGTCTTGACCAAATTTAGGAGCATCTTTAATCCATAAAAGCATGTGGATATGTGGTGCTCCTCTGGCTTGGTATTCTTTTCTCCAAAAGAAGTGTTGCACTTCTCCAAGGGGAGGAACAGTTTTATTACAAATAAAATGTAGCATAGCAATGAAGCGATGGTGAACATATCTTTAAACATTAACAGGATCCAAAGAACAAAGTTCTCCAGGTGTTAGAATATCTATGTTTGTTTTGTTTTTATTTGATATGCGTAGGAAATCATGTAAATCTTCCCATGCATATTCTGCACAACTTAATGTAACAAACCAAGTGGGTGGGCCAAGGTTTCTGATCATACAACGTACATCTCCATGACGTCGAAACCAGTACTCTTTAGTACCACGCATATTTGCTAATAGATTTGTAATATTTGATTGTAAAACCTCATCCTTTTGTTGCACTTCCTCTAATAATTGTGTAGCTGTCATATTTTGAAAGTGTGATCCTGATTTTAATATGTGTGCAACTCCGTAACATAAAGTTGCTAGTTCACTTTCAAAGAGTAGGTGGAATATGTATTCCACATTTTGTCTAAATCTGGGATCTTCAGAATACATCCGTAATGAGCGGTATTCTGAAGCTGATATTTGAATAGGTCTATCATCATACCTTCCTCCTTTGCCAGTAGGAAAGAGTAGAGGAAAAGCACATGCTTCTATACTTTTTTCCCATATACTGATTGGCGATCCTTTTGTTTGACGCATTTGGTAAGTTTCCAGTACATCTTGTACGGTGTCATTACAGTGCAAAGGATGAATTGTATAATGGTCTAAAGTATTTGATATTGTAGCAGGATCTAGTAGCTTAAATTGACCAGCTTCTTGTGTTTCTTGAATTATTTCAGTTGTATCTTTCAAGTTGTCTTCAATATTAATTTCTTTGTAATATTCATTATTCTCTTTAAGATATTGGAAGGCTTGTCTAACTTTATATAAATCTACCAGCTGTTGCCATATTTTTTTGTCTTTTGTAGGTACTCCATTTACTAATATAATTAAAGATTGCTGTATTGGACGTTGCACTCCTAGAGTATGCACATTTTCTTTTAGATTTAATGGTAAATAAACTACTTTTCCACGAATGCCTTTTACCAATTCAGAGGGAGGTAATTTTGCTGTTTTTGGTTGAAGGCGTATTATTGCTTGAAATGGGTGTACTGTTTGAATTATGATGCTCTCATATAAATTAAGTTGTTGTAGAGGTTTTGGTACTGGGTATAATTCCAAATTATTTGTGATAGAACATGAAGGAGTTTGGTTGTTGTCAAGTTTTGTAGTGCAATAACTGCAAAGTATTAAGGGCTCAGTTATTTCATATTTGTTTTCTGTTACAAGGTAGAGAGCTAATTCAAACCATTTAGAATCTTCATTGTCTTCTATTTTGTATGATAGGTCCACAGTTTTTGTGTTACTTTTATAAAAAATTCTACGGCAACATACACATACATGGTTTGGTACTTCAGCTGATGTACTTTTAAATTTTAGTATTTCTTTTTTGTATGTGTTTAGCAAAAGGTTGCCATGTGTAGAATTGTTGCTTAATTGGTTTAAAGCTATTTCATTCTGTAAATGGCTTTCACTTCCAAAATATTTTTTCTGGATATAGTGAATTTCTTCAAGTAGGTCTTTTGCTGTACCATGTAGAAGGATGTTATTTAACTTTGCTAGTGCTAAAGCAGGACTTTTAGCATAGTACAGTTTATAGACTAGATTTCTTATAGTTGAATGATGTGTTGATATCCTTTTGATATCATGGAAAGTGGTTTTACAAGTAGGTCCTGTAATGCAGGCCAATGAATGTCCTAGTAGTCCTCTGTACTTGCGCACTGGACAGGTATCTATATTTTGCAGTAATTTAATTTTGATTTTGTCTTTGCTTTTTACATATTTATTGAGGAATTGGTGTAAAGATTTGAAACATTGTTTGCGAATGTTACACATTGACGTGCATGGCCATTTGTACACTAGACGTTCTGATTCAGTTGAATGGAGGGGTAATTCTAAGTTTTCAGGGCATATTTTTGTAAGGAGTACTTCTTGTTCCATTATGGTATTATTCACTTTTTCATAACCTCGACCACTGGTATTTATGGCAATTGTATTCGTTTGCTTTTGTTTGTACGCTTCTTCATTAAAATATGGTTCTGTGCTCGTAGTGTGATTCCATTCACCTCCGCAGATACTTAAGAAGTTCTTTCTGTTGACATTTCGCTTATTGAGAAGTCTTTTTTGTAATTTAGGGGCCGATTCATGGAACAAACGTGCGCCGAAAATCTTTGCGCAAGCAGGCGCAAGCAGGCGCAAGCGCAAAAAAACGATTCATGGAAGTCCCTGCGCGTGTTTACCTCGGGATGTGCGCCAAACCCGTGCATGGCGCACGAGTCACTGCAACATCCCGAAAGGCGTGCGTGACGCGCACAGTGAAAGCGCACAACCTCGGCGCATACACCAGAAAGTGGGCGGGACACGGGGCGTAACGCGCCGAATGGGGAACAACACGCAAAAATAAGAGCGTAACTGGGGATGTACTGCAGGGAAGCAGACGGAACGCCCACACGCACTCGAACCACACGTTTTCATGGAATCGAATAGGGCAAAGCCACGCACAGCCAAAGACACGCACAAGCTGAAACACATCCGCCACACGAAGGCAGGCGGTAGAGTCCCAGCGCATCACAAAAGTGGCAACATACAGCAATTGGGCGGTGGTGCGCGGGAAGTAACACACGCGATTGAGCGGGGTACGTGTATTTCGGGGGTGCGTGGGAATTTACACACGCGATAGAGCGGGGTGTGTGTACATCGGGGGTGCGCGGGAAGTTACACACACGATTGAGAGGGGTACGTGTATTTCGGGGGCGCGCGGGAAGTTACGCATGCGATTGAGCGGGGTACGTGTATTTCGGGGGTGCGCGGGAAGTTACACACGCGATTGAGCGGGGTATGTGTATTTCGGGGGTGCGCGGGAAGTTACACACGCGATTGAGTGGGGTACGTGTGGGAAGTTACACACGGGATTGAGGGGGGTACGTGTATTTCGGGGGTGCGTGGGAAGTTACACATGCGATTGAGCGGGGTACGTGTATTTCGGGGGTGTGCGGGAAGTTACACACACGATCACATCAGGGTACGTGTATTTCGGGGGTGCGCGGGAAGTTACACACGCGATCTCATCAGGGTACGTGTATTTCGGGGTGCGGGGGAAGTATCACACGCAACATCAGCAGGGTACGTGTATTCCAGGGGTGCGCGGGAAGCTCCACACGCAATTCCATCAGGGTACGTGTATTACAGGGGTGCGCGGGAAGTTCCACACGCAATCTCATCAGGGTACGTGTATTACAGGGGTGCGCGGGGAGCACCACACGTGAATTGCACGTGTGGGTCCTCCCAGGTGTTCCCTCTACACCCTCCACGGCCCCTGCAGGTGGCTCACACCACAGGGGCCTACCCTGCACATGTCCTGCAGGCACCCCATCCACCATGGCCATGCCCCCCAGCCGACCCACATGTCAACTTGCACTACTGCCCACCAACGCATGTCCACCTGCACCCCCAGCCACCAGGGGGACCCTCCACCAGGCCCCCACCCATGTCTCCCACCACCCCAACCCCCCAGCCACCAGGGGCAGCCTCCACCAGGCCCCCACCAATGTCTCCCACCACCCCCACCCCCCCAGCAGTGCAGGGGCAGCCTCCACCAGCCCCCCACCCATGTCTACGACCACCCCCAACCCCCAGCAGTGCAGGGGAACCCACCACCAGGCCCCCACCCATGTCTCCCAGAACCCTCACCCCCCAGCCACCAGGGGCACCTGCCAGCAGGCCCCCACCCATGTCTCCCACCACCCCCAGCCCCCAGCAGTGCAGGGGCACCTTCCACCAGGCCCCCACCCATGTCTCCCACCACCCCCACCCCCCAGCAGTGCAGGGGCACCCTCCACCAGGCCCCCACCCATGTCTCCCAGCACCCCCACCACCCAGCCACCAGGGGCAGCCTCCACCAGGCCCCACCCATGTCTCCCAGCACCCCCACCCCCCAGCAGTGCAGGGGCAGCCTCCACCAGGCCCCCACCCATGTCTCCCACCACCCCCACCGCCCAGCCACCAGGGGCAGCCTCCACCAGGCCCCCACCAATGTCTCCCAGCACCCCCACCCCCCAGCCACCAGGGGCAGCCTCCACCAGGCCCCCACCCATGTCTCCCAGCACCCCCACCCCCCAGCCACCAGGGGCAGCCTCCACCAGGCCCCCACCCATGTCTCCCAGCAAACCCACCCCCCAGCCACCAGGGGCAGCCTCCACCAGGCCCCCACCCATGTCTCCCACCACCCCCACCCCCCAGCCACCAGGGGCATCCTCCACCAGGCCCCCACCCATGTCTCCCACCACCCCCACCCCCCAGCACTGTGGGGCACCTGCCAGCAGGCCCACACCCATGTCCAACTCATGTTCCCCACCACCCCCACCCCCCCACCCCCCAGCACTGTGGGGCACCTGCCAGCAGGCCCCCACCCATGTCTCCCACCACCCCCACCCCCCAGCAGTGCCGGAGCATCCTTCACCAGGCCCCCACCCATGTCTCCCACCACCCCCACCCCCCAGCAGTGCAGGGGCACCCTCCACCAGGCCCCCACCCATGTCTCCCACCACCCCCACCCCCCAGCCACCAGGGGCAGGCTCCACCAGGCCCCTACCCATGTCTCCCACCCCCCCCACCCCCCAGCACTGTGGGGCACCAGCCAGCAGGCCCCCACCCATGTCTCCCACCACCCCCACCCCCCAGCAGTGCAGGGGCACCCACCACCAGGCCCCCACCCATGTCTCCCAGCACCCCCACCCCCCAGCCACCAGGGGCAGCTTCCACCAGGCCCCCACCCATGTCTCCCAGCACCCCCACCCCCCAGCCACCAGTGGCAGCCTCCACCAGGCCCCCACCCATGTCTCCCACCACCCCCACCCCCCAGCAGTGCAGGGGCAGCCTCCACCAGGCCCCCACCCATGTCTCCCACCACCCCCACCCCCCAGCCACCAGGGGCAGTCTCCACCAGGCCCCCACCCATGACTCCCAGCACCCCCACCCCCCAGCCACCAGGGGCAGCCTCCACCAGGCCCCCACCCATGTCTCCCACCACCCCCACCCCCCAGCAGTGCAGGGGCAGCCTCCACCAGGCCCCCACCCATGTCTCCCACCACCCCCACCCCCCAGCACTGTGGGACACCTGCCAGCAGGCCCCCACCCATGTCTCCCACCACCCCCACCCCCCAGCAGTGCAGGGGCACCCACGACCAGGCCCCCACCCATGTCTCCCAGCACCCCCACCCCCCAGCCACCAGGGGCAGCCTCCACCAGGCCCCCACCCATGTCTCCCACCACCCCCACCCCCCAGCCACCAGGGGCAGCCTCCACCAGGCCCCCACCCATGTCTCCCACCACCCCCACCCCCCAGCACTGTGGGGCACCTGCCAGCAGGCCCCCACCCATGTCTCCCACCACCCCCACCCCCCAGCAGTGCAGGGGCACCCTCCACCAGGCCCCCACCCATGTCTCCCACCACCCCCACCCCCCAGCAGTGCGGGGGCACCCTCCACCAGGCCCCCACCCATGTCTCCCACCACCCCCACCCCCCAGCGACCAGGGGCAGCCTCCACCAGGCCCCCACCCATGTCTCCCACCACCCCCACCCCCCAGCCACCAGGGGCAGCCTCCACCAGGCCCCCACCCATGTCTCCCACCACCCCCACCCCCCAGCACTGTGGGGCACCTGCCAGCAGGCCCACACCCATGTCCAACTCATGTCCCCCACCACCCCCAGCACTGTGGGGCACCTGCCAGCAGGCCCCCACCCATGTCTCCCACCACCCCCACCCCCCAGCAGTGCAGGGGCACCCTCCACCAGGCCCCCACCCATGTCTCCCACCACCCCCCAGCAGTGCAGGGGCACCCTCCACCAGGCCCCCACCCATGTCTCCCACCACCCCCACCCCCCAGCCACCAGGAGCAGCCTCCATCAGGCCCCCACCCATGTCACCCACCACCCCCAACCCCCAGCACTGTGGGGCACCTGCCAGCAGGCCCACACCCATGTCCAACTCATGTTCCCACCACCACCACACCCCAGCACTGTGGGGCACCTGCCAGCAGGCCCCCGCCCATGTCTCCCACCACCCCCACCCCCCAGCAGTGCAGGGGCACCCTCCACCAGGTCCCCACCCATGTCTCCCACCACCCCCACCCCCCAGCCACCAGGGGCACCCTCCACCAGGCCCCCATCCATGTCTCCCACCACCCCCACCCCCCAGCCACCAGGGGCAGCCTCCACCAGGCCCCCACCCATGTCTCCCACCACCCCCACCCCCCAGCACTGTGGGGCACCTGCCAGCAGGCCCACACCCATGTCCAACTCATGTTCCCCACCACCCCCACCCCCCAGCACTGTGGGGCACCTGCTAGCAGGCCCCCACCCATGTTTCCCACCACCCCCACCCCCCAGCAGTGCAGGGGCACCCACCACCAGGCCCCCACCCATGTCTCCCACCACCCCCACCCCCCAGCAGTGCAAGAGCACCCTCCACCAGGCCCCCACCCATGTCTCCCACCACCCCCACCCCCCAGCACTGTTGGGCACCTGCCAGCAGGCCCCCACCCATGTCTCCCACCACCCCCACCCCCCAGCAGTGCAGGGGCACCCTCCACAAGGCCCCCACCCATGTCTCCCACCACCCCCACCCTCCAGCAGTGCAGGGGCACCCTTCACCAGGCCCCCACCCATGTCTCCCACCACCCCCACCCCCCAGCCACCAGGGGCAGCCTCCACCAGGCCCCCACCCATGTCTCCCACCACGCCCACCCACCAGCACTGTGGGGCACCTGCCAGCAGGCCCACACCCATGTCCAACTCATGTTCCCCACCACCCCCACCCCCCAGCACTGTGGGACACCTGCCAGCAGGCCCCCACCCATGTCTCCCACCACCCCCCACCCCCCAGCAGTGCAGGGGCACCCACCACCAGGCCCCCACCCATGTCTCCCAGCACCCCCACCCCCCAGCCACCAGGGGCAGCCTCCACCAGGCCCCCACCCATGTCTCCCAGCACCCCCAGCCCCCAGCCACCAGGGGCAGCCTCCACCAGGCCCCCACCCATGTCTCCCACCACCCCCACCCCCCAGCAGTGCAGGGGCAGCCTCCACCAGGCCCCCACCCATGTCTCCCACCACCCCCACCCCCCAGCAGTGCAGGGGGACCCTCCACCAGGCCCCCACCCATGTCTCCCACTACCCCCACCCCCCAGCACTGTGGGGCACCTGCCAGCAGGCCCCCACCCATGTCTCCCACCACCTCCACCCCCCAGCAGTGCAGGGGCAGCCTTCACCAGGCCCCCACCCATGTCTCCCACCACCCCCACCCCCCAGCAGTGCAGGGGCAGCCTCCACCAGGCACCCACCCATGTCTCCCAGCACCCCCACCCCCAGCCACCAGGGGCAGCCTCCACCAGGCCCCCACCCATGTCTCCCACCACCCCCACCCCCCAGCAGTGCAGGGGCAGCCTCCACCCGGCCCTCACCGATGTCTCCCAGCACCCCCACCCCCCAGCCACCAGGGACAGCCTCCACCAGGCCCCCATCCATGTCTCCCACCACCCCCACGCCCCAGCACTGTGGGGCACCTGCCAGCAGGCCCACACCCATGTCCAACTCATGTTCCCCACCACCCCCACCCCCCAGCACTGTGGGGCACCTGCCAGCAGGCCCCCACCCATGTCTCCCACCACCCCCACCCCCCAGCAGTGCAGGGGCATCCACCACCAGGCCCCCACCCATGTCTCCCAGCACCCCACCCCCCAGCCACCAGGGGCAGCCTCCACCAGGCCCCCACCCATGTCTCCCAGCACCCCCACCCCCAGCCACCAGGGGCAGCCTCCACCAGGCCCCCACCCATGTCTCCCACCACCCCAACCCCCCAGCAGTGCAGGGGCAGCCTCCACCAGGCCCCCACCCATGTCTCCCACCACCCCCACCCCCCAGCCACCAGGGGCAGCCTCTACCAGGCCCCCACCCATGTCTCCCACCACCCCCACCCCCATTAGTGCAGGGGCAGCCTCCACCAGGCCCCCACCCATGTCTACCACCACCACCACCCCCCAGCAGTGCAGGGGCACCCTCCACCAGGCCCCCACCCATGTCTCCCACCACCCCCACCCCCCAGCCTCCAGGGGCAGCCTCCACCAGGCCCCCACCCATGTCTCCCCCCACCCCCACCCCCCAGCAGTGCAGGGGCACCCTCCACCAGGCCCCCACCCATGTCTCCCACCACCCCAGCCACCAGGGGCAGCCTCCACCAGGCCCCCACCCATGTTCCCACAACCCCCACCCCCCAGCACTGTGGGGCACCTGCCAGCAGGCCCACACCCATGTCCAACTCATGTTCCCAACCACCCCCACCCCTCAGCACTGTGGGGCACCTGCCAGCAGGCCCCCACCCATGTCTCCCACCACCCCCACTCCCCAGCAGTGCAGGGGCACCCACCACCAGGCCCCCACCCATGTCTCCCACCACCCCCACCCCCCAGCAGTGCAGGGGCACCCTCCACCAGGCCCCCACCCATGTCTCCCACCACCCCCACCCCCCAGCACTGTCTGGCACCTGCCAGCAGGCCCCCACCCATGTCTCCCACCACCCCCACCCCCCAGCAGTGCAGGGGCACCCTCCACCAGGCCCCCACGCATGTCTCCCACCACCCCCACCCCCCAGCAGTACAGGGGCAGCCTCCACCAGGCCCCCACCCATGTCTCCCACCCCCCAGCCACCAGCCACCAGGAGCAGCCTCCACCAGGCCCCCACCCATGTCTCCCACCACCCCCACCCCCCAGCACTGTGGGGCACCTGCCAGCAGGCCCACACCCATGTCCAACTCATGTTCCCCACCACCCCCAGCCCCCAGCACTGTGGGGCACCGGCCAGCAGGCCCCCAACCATGTCTCCCATCACCCCCACCCCCCAGCAGTGCAGGGGCACCCACCACCAGGCCCCCACCCATGTCTCCCACCACTCCCACCCCCAACAGTGCAGGGGCACCCTCCACCAGGCCCCCACCCATGTCTCCCACCACCCCCATCCCCCAGCACTGTGGGACACCTGCCAGCAGGCCCCCACCCATGTCCAACTCATGTCTCCCACCACCCCCACCCCCCTGCCACCAGGGGCACCCTCCACCAGGCCCCACCCATGTCTCCCACCACCCCCACCCCCCAGCACTGTGGGGCACCTGCCAGCAGGCCCCCACCCATGTCCAACTCATGTTCCCCACCACCCCCCAGCACTGTGGGGCACCTGCCAGCAGGCCCCCACCCGCGTCCAACTCATGTTCCCCACCACCCCCACCCCCCAGCACTGTGGGGCCCCTGCCAGCAGGCCCCCACCCATGTGCAACTCATGTTCCCCAGCCAACATGTCATCACAATCTAGATCCCTGGTCCCTATGGTCAGCCTCCAAATGCAAAACACCTACCCGAGTATTGCATCCACCCACTCATAATTTGCAATTACATCACAGAACATCAATTGCAAGTTCCGAAACAAACACATTTCCCACACATACACCCAATGGGTGTCAGTGAATCTCAAAACCCATATCATGAAATGCATGAAACCAATGAGATACCACACATTGAAGTTCAACAAAAAAAATATGTATTAAAGGAAACATAAATAGAATCAAAAATAAAGAAACGGAAATGTGAATGTACAAAAATTAAAAGAAGCATGTCCGTGAAAAAAAGCAAAAGCAAAAATAAAATTCCAAAGTAATGGTGTCCAAAGTCACTGTCCACAAAACAAAATCAAATGGGAAATAAAAAAGAAAGCCATTGCTCCATGGTTAAAATGTGAAAAAAAAATACAATCCAACAGTGAACTATGTACATCGGAACAAGCCAGGGTCCATTATCCCAACAAAAGAAAGGAAACCTATCTAACTACACTAACTAATAAAATAAACTATATACAAAAATGTGGCCAATGTCCGAAAGGTCCAAATAAAATCAAAACAAAAATGAAACCTAACACTACCTACATAACTATGTACAAGGGCAGCGGGCTAGTTTGACGGCTCACTTGTGGATGTCCCTGGCCAGGGCATCATCGAACTCCTGCTCAATGTCCCGGGGGCGGTCCTCCTCCATGGCCCCGAGGGTCCGCAGGGCCATTGACGTGTCCACCTCCAAACCCCTGCGGATTGCCTCGAGGCACTCGGCCCGCGTCAGGGCCCTCCGCATGGAGTTCTCCGCCCTGACCATTGTGAACCGTGCCTCTTCCGCCCGCTGCCGCTCCGCATCTATGGCGTGGCCCAACCGCTGCCACACGGAAGACACCCTCTGCCTGCCCCTCCGATGTTGAAGGCCCCGAGCCTTCATGGCTCCCACCACGTTGCTGCTGCTGCTGTGCCTCTGCCCGTGCACTGCCTCCTGCTGCCTGCACATCCTCCGCCGGCTCGGGTGCAGTCGTTGATGTGGCCACCCCTGCTGGACGTCCGACTCCCGACTGTGGCAGGGATGCCTCCTCCACCAGCCTGGCCGCACCGTCAGAGGCAGCTCCACAGGGCACCCAGGTGACTGATGGGTGGGAAGATGGCACGGAGGACGACAGGTGCGTAGGGGGTCCAGTTGAGGAGGGGGTCGTAGCAAGCCCCATCATACGGAGGAATCCGGCCTGGGTGACCTGTCACAGCAGGCTGACGTGGTCAACGAGCCATTCGAGATGACGTGCAGTCTCCTCATGAAAAGACTGCAGGTCACCTCGCATGGCCCGTTGACGCAACGCCACACCAGTCAGGACAGGCTCAACCCGGACCCGGATAGCCACGTCCGCAGGCAGAGGAAGGCCAGTTGACATGAGCTCATCCCCTGCCTGAAAACGGGTCTGGACGTAGGCATCCCTGCTGGTGCAAGATGATGCAGGGACAGGATCAGGGACAGGATTGCACACAGTTACCTCTGCGGCGGCCTGTGCTGCCTCCTGTCCCTGGTCCTGCACTGCACCACTAGCACCAGTGGGATCCCCACCTCCAGACCCCATCTCTGGTGCTTGCATGGCCTCCTCCTCCACCAAACCCCCCACCAACCTGGATGAATCCGTGCCATCTTCTCCTGTTGGGCCCTGTGGGGTCCCAGCTGCCCCTTCTGCTGCCGAGGAGTCCAACTCCAACCTCCGCCTCTGGACCTCCCCCTGGCAGCTGCGGCCTGGGACGCGGCACCGGACTCCTCACTCCCCGACGAGATGACAACATGGGAGTGGAGCCGGGCCTTGCATCTACGGCTGGCGGTGGGATCCCCGCCGCTGTGCTCCACAGCACCTTCTCCGCCCTCTTCATCAGTTGACGCTGCAGACAGGGAGAAACAAAACACAGGCATCAGGGCACTGTACAATGGACACATACACACATGACAGTTGTACATGAGTGGCATTGACAAACCTCAGCTACTTACAAGGAGAGGAAGCCCGGTATACTACTGTTCTAATAAACATTAGCAGTGTATACTCTGTCTATGTCCGGGAGGATAATGATAGGAGTATCAGGAGACAGACTTATATAGCAGGTACTAGAGGTGTGTGGTGTAAACACTCTTAATAAAAACATTAAGAAGGACCAAAAATGGTTAAAAAAGACAATATCAAATTTTAATAATAAACAGTTCATTAAGATTAAAAACCTAAATTAAATAGATAGGTAAGTAATACAAGCATAGTCAAATCCCATATACAATGGCAACAAAAGAGGAAAACATAACAGGCTCAAGGGGCCAGTAGAAAAAAGTGTTATAGCAATAATACGACCACTGGGGGTACTATTCAAAATACCAAAGTACCCATCCAGGTATGGATAAATGTGTCATTAATTATATTCTCTGTCTGAAGTTCAGAGATATGTCTCGACATGTTTCTGTTCCTAAAAAGCAAGGTGTGGAACATTCATCAGGAGAAAGTACATAACAATATCGCCTATTTAACAATTGGGATGAAGAGTAATAATGCCACTACAGTATCATAGCACCTGCAAGAAAATAAAAACAACAACAATCATCAAAGGTTAACTATTAGATAGTTGTATACTTTGGGAAGTTCAGAGTATGAACTGGGCAACTATTAGAGGAACATAATTACCTTATAGTGTGCCTGTGGGGGCTCTCTACTTAGCATTAGTAGAAATAGGGTTGTCAACATCACGGCCCTAAAAAACACCAAGGGATAATAGCCAATATATCAGCTACAACACAGCCTAGTAGTACTCAAAACACAACAACAAACAGTGTGGAAATGGACACCCCATATCTAGATGGGCGCGATCGCATCTCTGCGTAAACTGGAGGAACTATCCCTGGTAATACCCGCATGCAAGCTAGGGGCCGTATGTGAAACAGCTGCAAGTGAGCGGGACATAAAACCCATCAGAAAAACGGTGTAATAGTCCAGGAGTAGCCTATTAGAAAAAGTATACCACTATGTCATGATGCATCGGAAAGAAAAACATGAAACCGGGGAATAAATAGAGGAAGCACCGGAATGGGATAAGGTGAATCTGGCTATGAGAGCCGTGATTGCAGTAGTCAATGTGCCCGTATAGCCCTGAAGCCCTAAATGTCAAAAGGCGTCCTACCTTGAAAACGACCATCAGGGTGTCATAGGGGGCGATTCCCTACAGTCCGCACTGCAGATATCTTAAATACAACAGAGAAGAGCGATAAGGTATAAGGAGAAGCGAACTCTTCGCAACATCGTTCGCTGGTGACGAAACACGGGAATGAAAGAAAACGAAAAAGAATGTAACCATCTACCCCTGTAATGGGTTTTTAAAAATAAAACCTTATCATAAACCAACTGATAAGAACTCCCTTTTGGACTACTCTAGTCACCATATTAAACATCTACGCGACAATCTCCCCTTTAACAAAAGAAGTTGATATTGGCCTTTCAAAACCCTGGACCCAAAAGTATCTGACTAATTGTAACACTGACTATGTGGTGTACATGATTACCTGTAGATGTGGATTGCATTATGTCGGGAAGACTATTAGAAAAGTAAAAACTCGCATAATGGAACATCGGAGTTGTTTGAAGAACAGAACTGAGAACACCCCACTTGTGAAACACTTCAACCTTTTGAAACACAAGTATGAAGATTTTACTTGGACGGTCCTGCTGGTTATGAAAGGACCCAATAATACAACACGAGAAAAGAAATTGTTGAAAATGGAACAAAAGATGATTTTCACACTACACAGTGATGTTACTGGACTCAATGAGTCGATTGATTGGCATAATATATAACGGCTTTGCTATTATATATGTATTGATTGTTACAATTTTGTTACCAATTTCCTGCTGTTAATGTTGGCAACTCTACCCTGTAACCTAAAGGTCTAGATTTTTTGTCCCTTCAGTGAGCCTACTACACACTGGCCCCTTTAGATTCATAGACTCCTTCGAATCTGGGTTGCCTCACCATCTATTTTTGACACCCTTAACAACTTGGGTATTGGCTGTCGTCCATTCCTTACATTCTTTTTCGTTTTCTTTCATTCCCGTGTAAGATGGCCGCCGGGTTCTACTTACTTACTTTACTCGCCTTTAGAGACACGAACATAGTAGTAGGACTTACCCCAGGTTCCCTATACAACTAATATGCATCGGCAGCTTCGCGCTGTTATCGGACACTCTGTAAAGTTCCTCGCGCACGAGACATCGGCTTGCCGCTTTCCCGCACTGGGTAAGTCATCTTATTGATTATGGTATAGCATTTTATGGCTCTTTCACTGTTTCGTCACCAGCGAACGATGTTGCGAAGAGTTCGCTTCTCCTTATACCTTATCGCTCTTCTCTGTTGTATTTAAGATATCTGCAGTGCGGACTGTAGGGAATCGCCCCCTATGACACCCTGATGGTCGTTTTCAAGGTAGGACGCCTTTTGACATTTAGGGCTTCAGGGCTATACGGGCACATTGACTACTGCAATCACGGCTCTCATAGCCAGATTCACCTTATCCCATTCCGGTGCTTCCTCTATTTATTCCCCGGTTTCATGTTTTTCTTTCCGATGCATCATGACATAGTGGTATACTTTTTCTAATAGGCTACTCCTGGACTATTGCACCGTTTTTCTGATGGGTTTTATGTCCCGCTCACTTGCAGCTGTTTCACATACGGCCCCTAGCTTGCATGCGGGTATTACCAGGGATAGTTCCTCCAGTTTACGCAGAGATGCGATCGCGCCCATCTAGATATGGGGTGTCCATTTCCACACTGTTTGTTGTTGTGTTTTGAGTACTACTAGGCTGTGTTGTAGCTGATATATTGGCTATTATCCCTTGGCGTTTTTTAGGGCCGTGATGTTGACAACCCTATTTCTACTAATGCTAAGTAGAGAGCCCCCACAGGCACACTATAAGGTAATTATGTTCCTCTAATAGTTGCCCAGTTCATACTCTGAACTTCCCAAAGTATACAACTATCTAATAGTTAACCTTTGATGATTGTTGTTGTTTTTATTTTCTTGCAGGTGCTATGATACTGTAGTGGCATTATTACTCTTCATCCCAATTGTTAAATAGGCGATATTGTTATGTACTTCCTCCTGATGAATGTTCCACACCTTGCTTTTTAGGAACAGAAACATGTCGAGACATATCTCTGAACTTCAGACAGAGAATATAATTGATGACACATTTATCCATACCTGGATGGGTACTTTGTTATTTTGAATAGTACCCCCAGTGGTCGTATTATTGCTATAACACTTTTTTCTACTGGCCCCTTGAGCCTGTTATGTTTTCCTCTTTTGTTGCCATTGTATATGGGATTTGACTATGCTTGTATTACTTACCTATCTATTTAATTTAGGTTTTTAATCTTAATGAACTGTTTATTATTAAAATTTGATATTGTCTTTTTTAACCATTTTTGGTCCTTCTTAATGTTTTTATTAAGAGTGTTTACACCACACACCTCTAGTACCTGCTATATAACTCTGTCTCCTGATACTCCTATCATTGACAAACCTCAGACATGTCATCACAATCCCCAACACACATGTCATTTCAACTCGCACACATGAGCCATACCACAGCCATATCGCAACTGCCAGCACCATCCATACACATACAACAGCATGAGCAGGCAAAGGTGAGCCAGACATCACATGCAACACAGGAAGTGCACCACACATGTACACACACCACCACACTTGCATGCATGTGTACACCCCTGCCAAGTGTCGCAGTGTTCAGACGGGCATCCATGTCACATCTGCCAATCAGGCTTCCACATACCGCTGTCACATGCATCCATGTTGCATCACTGTTGCACCCTTGTCAAATACACACACATGCACATGTACACAGTGCTGATACATGCAGCCGAAAACAACATACATGCGTGACATCACGGACATGTCTACTTACATACACATTCATCCAAACATGTGTGCCCACACAACTGCATTTGGCATGTAAGCCTACACACACAAGCACCATCCATGTCTCACACATTCCAGCCCTCGCATGTGTTAGCCCCACGGCCCTGTACACCCCCACCCATACTCAACCCCATACAAACAGATGTGCAACCTGCAGACTACTGAAAAATCACCACACGCACTGCTCACAATCAGGATGCATGTACACTTACCGCTCGACTCCAGACTGGTCTGCCTCTCAAGGACCTGGACGTGGAGCGCTGGGGATATGCGTTCCAGGACCCTCATCTGTTCTTCCGACAAGTGGCCCCGGCGCCCCTTGGCATCCGCTGCCTTCAAGAGGCGCCGGTCCTTGTTCAGGGTCCTGGACCTGAAGTCCTCCCAGCGCTTCTTGACATGTTATAAGTCGCGGACTGCCACCCCCTCCGCGTTGATGGCAGTCACGATGTCAGTCCAGATCCGAGTCCGTCCTTCCTTGTCGGCACGGGAACTTCCGAAGAGGGCATCATACTGCCCCAGGACTTGCTCCACCAGGACACCATCTTCGGTGGCACTGAAGCTGGTGCCCCTCTGCCTCTCTGGCCGGGGGTTGTCAGTGGTCTCAGATGGTGTTTGCCCCGACATGACAACCCCAGAGGCAGGAGTGGGTGGGCAACTGGGTCCTGGGGCTGGGCTGTGGAGCGATGGAATCCCAGTCGGGAGTCTTCGGTTCCAGCAGGGGTGGTCACAGCAACAGCACCCCTGGCTGATGTGCAGGCAGCAAATGGCAGGGCACGTGGGCAGCAGGCAGTCAGGCAGCAGCAGATGGCAGGTGGGAGCGTGCTCGGGGTTCTGGGGGTCAGTAGTTCGGCCTTCTGGGCAGGAGCGTGGTCTTCCGTGTGCTTACGCGTGGCCAGCTTGATACGGAGTGATTTGGCACGTGAAAAATCTGCACGTCAGCATGTAATTCGAGGAAAGGCCCTTAGCGCGTATGCACAGCAGCACGCATATGCGATTTCATTGGACCAAAGACCCTTAGCGCGTGAGCGCGTCTGTGACGTGACGCGCGCGGGTGTTTCCCTCATTGCACGTGATGACAGAACACACGTGGTTTTCCACCAATCGCGTGTGAAAGTTCCCGCGCACCCCGGAACACACATACCCAGGCTAATCGCATGTGGAACTTCCCGCGCACCCCGAAACACACGTACCCAGGCCAATCGCGTGTACGCTCACTCCCCTCTGATCACACGCGATGACACTCGGACGTACAGTCTTACCACGTATCCGAATACGGGAAACCCGCGCACGGCAAAAGACGTGCACAGGCGTCAACGGGTCCGCCCCCACATGAAGGCAGGCGGAGGCGTCCCAGCGCACAGCATAAAAGTGCGCGCAAACAACAAATGCGTATATACAGCTACGATGAATTCCCCATTTGTCTCTGCACTGATCGTGGGACACCGCAGGAGGAGGAGAATAGCCAGGGCACGCATTTTCGCACCACGGACAAGCCTTTTTGGGATGCCTGATGACCAGGTCTACGGCAGGTATAGGTTTCCACCCCATATCATCCTAGACCTGGTCAGGGAGTGGGAAGATGAGCTCACATCCCCCACCCTTTGCTCCCAAGCATTGAGCCCCTTGGAGAAGCTGCTCAATGTCCTGCATTTTTTGGCCACTGGGTCATTTCAGCGGACCACTGCCATAGTGGGGGGGGGTCTCACAGGCCACGCAGCCACGCTGCCTACACCTGGTACTGGCAATCATGACAGCGCGCCCCTCAGTCCGCAGGCACATATACATGCCCAGAACACCCGCAGAAAGGCAGGCCGTTGTCCTGGATTTTTTCAGGGTGGCACACTTCCCCAAAGTGCTCGGTGCCATAGATTGCACCCATGTGGCCCTACGTCCACCTAGGGCCACTGAGCACATCTAACGAAACCGCAAGCACTGGCATTTCATCAATGTACAGGTGGTATGTGATGCAAAGGGAATCATCACCTCTGTCTATGCAAACTACCCTGGCTCCAACCATGACAGTTTCATATACAGAATGTCCGCCCTGAGCCGGGCCCTGGAAGCTGGGCAGCATGGTGACACATGGCTCCTAGGTCAGTACAAATGCCCTTGCACATGCAGGCAAGTCACACACAGACAAATATCCAAACCCTAATAATCTCAACTATTATCACCTCCCCAGGGGACAGTGCCTACCCTCTGAGCAACCACATGATGACGCCAATCCGGAACCCCACCACACCACCCCAGGTAAGATACAACGCCGCCCATATTTCAACCAGGGGCATAGTGGAGCGCACATTCGGAGTGCTCAAGTCACATTTCCGCTCCCTTGACCGCTCTGGTGGGCAACTACTCTATGCACCACCAGTAGTGTGAGGGATCATTGTGGCAGCATGTGTCCTGCACAATGTTGCAACACGGCAGGGCGTCCCGGTGGACATGGTGGTGCCCCCACATCCCAAACCACATGCACAGGCGCTGCCCATGGGAGGGGACAGGGCACGTGGCGAGGAAGCCCGGAACCAGCTTGTGGCCACATTTTTCACCTAAACTCCCACCCCTGCGGAGTGCACACAGGCCTGGCACATACCAGGTGACAATTCCATGATGACAAAGAGACAGTCAACTGTCACAACCCTACCACCCTGAGATAGTTGCCATGGAAGTGCCACATCGTCTGCATCCCTAGCTACTTAAACACAAGCTATCCTGTGTGACCAAAAGGCACACATATGACATATGACATGATATGGCCCATACACAAGTATTTCAAGGCGCAATGAGGCAGGGAGGGGGGAACAAGGGAAGACAGACAATGGTACTACTAGGCCAGGTGTCATTGAGATCGTGCAAGTGCAGGGGTAGGGAGAAGGGAAAAGTGCAAGGGGAAGGGTGGGGGGGGAGTCCAGTACAGGGGAAGTAGCCCAAAAAAATAATACATAGGTCGGCTGGTGGCAACTGCAAAGGTAAGTGCAGACAAGTGCTGGGAAGGGAGGGCTGTAGGGATAGAGAGACAGGACTGCAGTGCAGGGGTTGCCAGGGAGGCAGTGCAAGTGGAGAGTGGCTCTGCCAGGGACCGAGGTCAGTGAGAGTGGCCCAGTTGCAGCTCCTGTGCAGTCACAGTGAAGAATTCTGCAATGGAGAGGCAGAGAGTAAGCAGAAGCAAAGAGGAAGGTCTTGAGGTGCTTCCAGAACTGGAGATGGTTCCCCTCAAGTTCAAGTCAGGCAGGAAGTCTGTTCCAGGGGGAGGGCCCTGCCGCGGAGAGAAATCTACCCCCAGCTAGTTGCTCTGAGAAGTGGATGACCCTGACATGCAAGGTGTGCATCACACACACCTGCAAAACAGGCCATGGCCATCACTGTCATGTCACTCAAACCCTCCCAAACATCAACATGACATGGCAAGCAATACCCATACACCAACACAGTAACGATAAGGTACACATTGCCATGTCCTAAATGTACAGTGGCATCAGACAATGATGCCTGACCCCTAATCAGATGAAATGACAGACCAACAAAATCTCCCACCCAAAATAAGTCATTTCCAAATGCATAACAACAGTCGTAGACATAACATAACAATGAATGCCTGTCTACATGCACATTATGCATTGCAAAATCAACACTGCAGCTCATGTGTGCAGTGTCCTACTCCTGCAACACACTGCTCAGCGCACAGCACAGTGAACAGCCATTGTGTGTGATGCACACCCTGAGCATCACATCTAAGTGACAGACCACATCAAACATCAAATTAGGCATGTACTGGATCCATAATCGGTCACAGAACATGTGCTGCAGGGACATAGTGGGCACCAGAAGGCAAACAGTGTACACGTGGATATGCAAGGGTGGGAGTACATGTAGTGCATCAGAGTGCAAGTGTGTGGTTCTGCAAGGACATGCACTCCACATATGCATGTGCACTCAAGTGACCATCAGTGTTCCCTACACATCACATGTGAACATTCACCATGTGTACACCCCAGCATGTCAAACCACAACTATCCCCTCGCACCTAAAAGGAAAACACAACACATGAACAGGCATTGATCAGCAGAACACAACATGTACATAGGATACCACCATTACAATGTCAGAGTTCCCATCACACTGCAGGGCAAGGCAACTATCAACAACAACCCCCCCCCTCACAAATGACCATGACCCACTGAACAACTGCACCTGGGTCATGGAGCCTCCAACCCTCAATTCCACCTGGCCACAGGATCACCTTTACCCTTCGTCACCATCTCCCACCTTGTGTGTAAAAAGATGCCTGAACCCTCAGAATCCACACTCATTTCCAAAATCACAAAATCCAAGGCATAAAAACGAACCCGAACACCCTCCAGTAGATGACTTGACGTAGCAGTACCTCACAAAGGCCAAGTACTACCACAATGATGCAACAACCAAGGTAGCACAGTAAAACAATGTCACAACAGGATGTGAACCATGTGTGGTACATAACATAGGATGATGCATCATGAACGGATGTGTATTGTCACAGGTCCCGTGTACAGGCGCGGCAGTGTCACGAAACAACCACCCCCACGTGTCCCGGGTGCCTGCAAGGTCAAACTCACACAGGCCCCTGAGACTCTGGTGGGGAAGGAGGTTCAGGGATATGCAGTTGGGACAGGTGTTGGCACACTGGATAACTGGAATGAGTGGCAGGAGAGGGGAGGAGCAATGACACATGAAAGTAGGGAATGAAAGAAAATGTACTACCTGCATGAACACATACACAATCCATACAAACTTGGACATCATTGTTATGGCCTTCTGTAGTCCAGGCTTAGGAGTGGTACGAACCAACCACCCCCTCTAGGGTTTTGGTGCCTGCAAGTTCGGGGCTTACACAGGCATCCGCAACCCCAGCGGGGAAAGAGGGTTAGGGAACGTTGCTTGGATAGGTACGGGAAGCAGGAACACCGGGTAGAGGGTACAGGGTTCAAAATTGCATAGGATTCCGGGTGATTAGGGGGAAAAAAACATACCAAATTGAATCACACATACATCCATGCATTAGTGCACCCCCCCCCAGCAAGCCTATGCAGAGCAGTTTGAAAGAAAAACAACAAGACACTTAGCTCTGGTTTTGAGTGCTGGCCTCCTGCCTGCGCACTCTCAGGTCGGGTTACAGGAGCACTGCAATGCTGCAAAGAGAGCCACAGTCAACAACCAGTACGTGCCAATTACACAAAAACACACCACCAAACATGCCCCATAGCAACAAAATACTATACAAACAGACAATCTGGTGTAGATGCTTCGTACCCATATATATCAGTACCCCTGTGACGGGTCATACACAGTCAATGCAGTAAGTCAGCCGCCGGTGGGTGCGTGGCAAATGGAACAACAATGTGTCACAATTCACACAACATGCAACGTTCCCTGGGTAAGCAGACAGACCCATATAGCAAGCCATGACTTCAGTGCAAGTTGCGTACCACCATGACTGAAACAAAGTTGGCAGTGCATTTATCATGAAGTACATGGAAATGAAATGCACTGCACCCGAGTATGTCCCTTGCTGCATGTCCCTGTGAGCTGCCCCTTTCCATGTCTCGGAAGGCTACATGGTTGATACAAGTGCCTCAATGGACCTTGGTGTACCGGAGGGTATGTGCCACTGCCCCTGCATGTGTCCCAGACAACCCTACTATCAACAGCCATCAGTCCACAAACACATCTGAGCTGCATTGTGTGCTTCAACACCAATATTCGTCTAAGCTCACCCTCAGTGCTGTGACTAAGCCTGCATGTGCAACTCGCCTGGTGCAAGCTTTGCTGTGTCGTGGCCCCCCTGTGATGCTCACCTTGCCTGGAGTTCCTTGGAACATGTCAGCAGTTCTAGGATGTGGGTCTGCAATCACTGTGCCTCTGCTTGTGCACACATGTGCATGTGGGCACCAACAATCGGTTCCAGATTTCCGTCGTCCAATGGGCCATGTCTGCTGGCAAAGGTGCTCTGGAGGCTCATCCCCCTGCAGAAAGGGCATGAAACACATGATTAATGCTTCAAAGTCATCTGTGTGTGTCTCATCAGGCATCTCATTACTTGACCATGTCAGAGAGTCACATCACAAATCACACCATCAGTCCGTCTTTCACATCCAAAGTGTGGTACACTATCTACAGCATGAATTGCAACAAGCACGTGTACAGGAAAGATATGAAACATACTACACAATACATAGCAATCAATGTACACATTATTCATGACACACCCCATCTAGCAAAAGCCGAACAGTGGACAATGACACCAAAATCATCCCCACTAGGGGTGTCAACACAAGTCACACAGCACCAGACATGCCACAGATATGACAGTCCAAAGCCCTTGTGTAATATTCTGTAACACCGAACCATCCTTGCGAGCCCATGGATAAGGGAGGCAGGAGTGGCATATGTGAGTCAAGGACCCCAAGCAGCAAACACATACACAAGACAACCATGAAGGGCCCAGCTGGAACAGACAGTGGATGCCTTCAAAAGCCACAAAGCACCACACCGTCACATGAAAGCACAATAGACTAGCAATTTTAAACTAAATCAACTATTAACTAATTGCACTAACAATGGAAAACCTACATTACCTATTTAAACTAACTATCAAACAGAAACTTAACTAACTAAACTAAAAGAGAAATCAAAAATGGCCACATACGACCCGGGGGGAGGGGAGGCACCCAGGAGGGGGGAGGTACAGGGTGCTGCTCAACATCCACATGCGATGATGCTGAGCCAAAAAAAAAAACTCCATGGGCTCAACGCCTGCACAGCCCGACCTATGTGGGAGATAGATGGTCGTCCGAGTCTGGCTCATCCTGTAAAGGAGGACGTGGCACAGTAGCCTGGCCACGCCTAGCCGCAGCTTGCCCCTCGTCGGCAGCAAGTCTGCCGGACGGGTGAGCCTGGTTCTGTGTGGCGATGTGACATAGGTCTGCATGCAGAACCTCACGTGATACACGTGCTTCCTCTTGCAAGGTAGCACGTGTAACACGGAGTTCCTCCTGCAAGGCCTGGCTGGACAACCGCTGCACCTCCCGGCAAGCCTGTAGCTCAGCCGAGATGGTACGCTCAAGCTGTGCAAACTTCTCCTCTGCCTGCTGCCTCTGGGACATCATAAGGACACCCAGAGTGGATCTGAGGGAAGCATACTCCTCCCTCAGGGCATCCATGTGCGCCTCTGCGTGAGCAGCAATTGCTTGACGCAGAGACGACATTTCAGCCTGGCGTGCCCTGTCTGAGGCCGCCATGCCCAGCCTGAGCGAGCGGGCCGTGGACCGTGCCGCCTGCTGCTGGAGAAGCACCTGCCTAGCAGGGGGGAGCACAGATCGGGCCACAAGCTCCATGCTCTCAGCGATGTTCTCCATTGTTGCCCCCTGCCGTTCGGAATTGGCAGTCATGTCTTGCTCCCACTCAGTATACAGCGGTTGCGCGTGGCGACCGCGTTGCCGGGCTTGACCCCTGCGGGACCCAAGGACCGGGGGTCCCCGCTGTGTTGGCACTGCCTGCGGCTGCACGACTACATGCCCCCGTTGACGTGATGTCCCAGGAACATCAGTGACTGGTGTGGAGGGTGACCCTGCGTCCCGATCCACCACGGGCGGAGGAACCAAGACTGTCTGATCCCTCAGTGCAGGTGTCGCAGACAGAGGAGTGTCCACATCAGAATCACTCACCCCTGACACATGGACTTGATGCTCATCCAACTCAACATGGAGGTCAGAGTCGTCATCAAGGCTGGACTCATAGGCAGCCAGAGACAAGATGGACTGCAGCACTTGGGGTTTTTCGTGGCCTACCACCCCACGACCCCCACTAGTGCCGGGTTGATGTGGTGTTACCAACCCTGTGTCTGGCATGACAACACCATCCTCCGCCTCCATTGCGTCATCACCTGAAAAATAGAGAGAAAAAAGGTCAGTACACATGTCAGAAGCACACGACACACACACACACCGACAGCAAACGCATCAGGCAGACATGTGACACACAACATATGACCTGGTATGCATGCTGGGTCTACTTTGAATAGCTTCTGTGATCAGACCTGTTGAAAGGTGGCAGTTTCCATGGAAGTGGGTCTATGCAGTGCAGAAAATGTGTACGCCACTCACTACCTACATGTACAAGCACTCCATGGTGTGTGCCAGGAAATGTGAAGGCAGTGCAATGTCAAATTCACACATCACATGCATTGTGCATTCAATGTGTACCATGTCTAGAAGCCAAGCACCCCTCCACCCCAGTACCAAAGCAGGGATGCCTAGCATGGTATCAAAAGGCTGACAATACACCTGTGTATTGACAGGCAGTGTTGACTGGCATCAACAGCTTAATGTGATTCAAATTACAACACTGCAAATGATGCTGGGACAGTGGGCAGGACACATGATGAAAACTCCGGAGGCCGCCCACGTGTGAAGAAGACACAACAAGAGTTGGACAGAGTCATTGGCCATTGAACAGGCTGAGGCCTGTGAGCCACACAGATTGTCAGAGCCTAAACATGTGTGCAACGCAGGACTGAGCCACAGTTGAGATGGGGAGGCCGATGAGATGGCAGGCAATTTATGTAACCAAGGACTCATATTACAGTGATCATCCAGTCAAGGACACATAGGGGCATGCGTGCAATGCACATGGAGCATGAATGGGCACTCATGTCCCTGCGGGACATCTGACCCATGCACAGTACAAGTGAGATACCCTGCATCGAGTACTAAGGCTGTACCACATGGCATATATCTGCCAGTTTCTACGCTGGAAGTTAGCATCTACACAGGACACATGAACAAGAAACTTCACATTGGCAAGATTGAAGCAAACCAGTGCAAAGGTGGAACTGGGGTGCAGAGTGGCGGAGGAGGGGCAAGGGAGCATGCCCACATGGAGTCCCGCATGCAGGCAGAGGAGACATGCATGACGGAAGCATTGCATTACTTACGCATCAGAACCATATACAAGTCACATGTAGCAGCAATCATGCACAACACATCCCACAAGTGAAACACACACGTCCTCAACAAACACGCATCAACACTCACTGGACTGGGCATCAAAGTCCAGCATCTCTCCCACTCCTTCGACCAATTCAGGTGGTATGAACTCCGCAACCAGAGCCTCATGCGGAGTGAGTTCTTCGTCCTCTGGTGCAGGCCCACCGCCAGTCACCAGAGTCAAGTTGTAATTTGAGGCACGCTTAGCCTTAGTGCTGCGCTTGATGTCATTCCAATGCTTTTTGCACTCCTGCGCCGTGCGCACCTCATGGCCGAATTAACTGACTTGTTCCGCAACATGCTTCCAGTGGGTGTCACGTTGGGCAGCCGTAGTCTGACTATTGGCACCCACTAGCATGTCACGGCTGTGGCCCCGCACGTAGTCCACGAGGAAGTCCAGTTCCTGCTTACAGAAAGGCTTCTTCCTCGACGTGCAGGAGGTCGTGGCTGTGTGTGGGGTCCCAGCCTGTGCTGCAGGTGCAACCTTCCTCCTCTTGGACTGTGGCGCAGACCCTGGCTGGCTAATGCCGCCCTGACCAGTATGGCCAGTGCGTTCGGTGGATTGAGCCAAGGGAGTGGCAGGTGGAGGGATGACCAAAGGCCTGACTTGTGTCAGTGGCAGCTGGGTGCCCACTAATGGACCCTGCGCAGCAACATCAGCTGTGGCTGGGTCATTGACCGCAATGGTCCTGGTTGGCAGACTCACAACCGGGGTGCTGTTGGGTGCATCTGCCCCTGCACTTGCCAACACCCGGCTGTTCGGGGCAGCAGATGACATGACTGCCCCAGGGACACGTGTCTTGGTCTGAGCAGCCCGGCGTGCCCCTATGGTTTCCCCCCTGGCCTGTTGGAGATCTACCAAGGGCTCTTCAAGTGCCAACGCAGCCTGCGCTGGCAGACCCTGAGCCTGGGTGGCGGTGTCCACAGCTGCACCTGCAGCTACCACTACCCTTGGGCCCGTGGCAGTCGATGGAACGGACTGCTGGGTCGTACGGGTGCCAGTGCCAGATGCAGGAGCTGCATCCCCCGGAACCACAGGGGGTGGTGGCATGGCTGCACCGACACATGGCACAACATTGTGCGCAAGTGGCGCACCCCTGCCTCTTCCCCCTCTGTGGCAGCCCTGGACACCCTGGAGTCCCCCTACTCCCTGGTCACCACGGCCACGTCCCCGACCACGCCCGCCATGAGGAGGACGCCCAGCTGAGGCGCCCCTCACCTTTGGTGCCCTCCCAACCATAGCACAGATGTAGTAGTGCTGGCACAGATGGAGTGGTGCCAATGGGAGGTGTACACCACAATTGACCTGGGCAATTGGGGTGAAGGGGGTGGGAAGCAAGATGTTAACAGCCCCCCTGCACCTGCAAGGCTGTATGTGACCCCGGTGATGTGGTGACAGGTCACGCAACGCTCAGGCACCCCAAAACTGCAGTAAAACCGTGCACGCAACCCTGCAGCCTACGTGCGTGGGTTCAACCTCCCGCAGCACGCGGTGGCACCCAGTAACACGAATAACGCGTATGCGTGGGACACGCAGGCTACTATGACATCGAAAATGGGTGCGATACACAGGGGCACCCGCAGTGGGAAAAAGAGCGTGTGCGACTCACCGTCTGACTAGCGCGATGCAGAAAAACACGCGTAGCCAATACCCCCGCCAAAAGAAGAGATACGTCCTTGATAGCTGTGAAGTTGTGATGGCACGCGAAACAACAGGAAGCAGCAATACATGTCGGTCTCCAAGAAAGGCACGTACAGCAAACTGCTGGGCCCGCTCACCTTTAACCCGTGCTGAGGGAAACGCACGCTCGCGTCACGTCATTTACGCGCATGGGCCCTTTCCTCGTATTACACGCGGACGTGCAGTTTTCCACGCGCGCTTACGCGCATGGGCCCTTTCCTCGTATTACACGCGGACGTGCAGTTTTTCACGCGCGCTGAAATGCCCATGCACGTCTGTACGCGTCACGTCACAGGGGCGCTTGAGGGGCCTTCTGTCCAATGAAAATGCGTTTGCGTGCAGATGCGCTTACGCGCTAAGGGCCTTTCCTCGAATTACACGCTGACGCGCAGATTTTTCACGTGTCGAATCACTCCGTATCAAGCTGGCCACGCGTAAGCACACGGAAGACCACGCTCCTGCCCAGAAGGCCGAACTACTGCCCCCCAGAGCCCCGAGCACGCTCCCACCTGCCATCTGCTGCTGCCTGACTGCCTGCTGCCCACGTGCTCTGCCATTTGCTGCCTGCACATCAGCCAGGGGTGCTGTTGCTGTGACCACCCCTGCTGGAACCGAAGACTCCCGACTGGGATTCCATCGCTCCACAGCCCAGCCCCAGGACCCAGTTGCCCACCCACTCCTGCCTCTGGGGTTGTCATGTCGGGGCAAACACCATCTGAGACCACTGACAACCCCCGGCCAGAGGGGCACCAGCTTCAGTGCCACCGAAGTTGGTGTCCTGGTGGAGCAAGTCCTGGGGCAGTATGATGCCCTCTTCAGAAGTTCCCGTGCCGACAAGGAAGGACGGACTCGGATCTGGACTGACATCGTGACTGCCATCAACGCGGAGGGGGTGGCAGTCCGCGACTTACAACATGTCAAGAAGCGCTGGGAGGACTTCATGTCAAGGACCCTGAACAAGGCCCGGCACCTCTTGAAGGCAGCGGATGCCAAGGGGCGCCGGGGCCACTTGCCAGAAGAACAGATGAGGGTCCTGGAACGCATATCCCCAGCGCTCCACGTCCAGGTCCTTGAGAGGCAGACCAGTCTGGAGTCGAGCAGTAAGTGTACATGCATCCTGATTGTGAGCAGTGCGTGTGGTGATTTTTCAGTAGTCTGCAGGTTGCACATCTGTTTGTATGGGGTCGAGTATGGGTGGGGGTGTACAGGGCCGTGGGGCTAACACATGCGAGGGCTGGAATGTGTGAGACATGGATGGTGCTTGTGTGTGTAGGCTTGCATGCCAATGCAGTTGTGTGGGCACACATGTTTGGATGAATGTGTATGTAAGTAGACATGTCCGTGATGTCACGCATGTATGTTGTTTTCGGCTGCATGTATCAGCACTGTGTACATGTGCATGTGTGTGTATTTGACAAGGGTGCAACAGTGATGCAACATGGATGCATGTGACAGCGGTTTGTGGAAGCCTGATTGGCAGATGTGACATGGATGCCCGTCTGAACACTGCGACACTTGGCAGAGGTGTACACATGCATGCAAGTGTGGTGGTGTGTGTACATGTGTGGTGCACTTCCTGTGTTGCATGTGATGTCTGGCTCACCTTTGCCTGCTCATGCTGTTGTATGTGTATGGATGGTGCTGGCAGTTGCGATATGGCTGTGGTATGGCTCATGTGTGCGAGTTGAAATGACATGTGTGTTGGGGATTGTGATGACATGTCTGAGGTTTGCCAATGCCACTCATGTACAACTGTCATGTGTGTATGTGTCCATTGTACAGTGCCCTGATGCTTGTGTTTTGTTTCTCCCTGTCTGCAGCGTCAACTGATGAAGAGGGCGGAGAAGGTGCTGTGGAGCACAGCGGCAGGGATCCCACCGCCAGCCGGAGACGCAAGGCCCGGCTCCCCTCCCATGTTGTCATCTCATCGGGGAGTGAGGAGTCCGGTGCCACGTCCCAGGCCGCAGCTGCCGGGGGGAGGTCCAAGAGGCGGAGGTTGGAGTTGGACTCCTCGGCAGCAGAAGGGGCAGCTGGGACCCCACAGGGCCCAACAGTGGAAGATGGCACGGAGTCATCCAGGTTGGTGGGGGGTTTGGTGGAGGAGGAGGCCGTGCAAGCACCAGAGACGGGGTCTGGAGGTGGGGATCCCACTGGTTCTAGTGGTGCAGTGCAGAACCAGGGACAGGAGGCAGCACAGGCCGCCGCGGAGGTGCCTGTGTGCAATCCTGTCCCTGATCCTGTTCCTGCATCATCTTGCACCAGCAGGGATGCCTACGTCCAGACCCGTTTTCAGGCAGGGGATGAGCTCACGTCAACTGGCCTTCCTCTGCCTGCGGACATGGCTATCCGGGTCCGGGTTGAGCCTGTCCTGACTGGTGTGGCGTTGCGTCAACGGGCCATGCAAGGTGACCTGCAGTCTTTTCATGAGGAGACTGCACGTCATCTCGAATGGCTCGTTGACCACGTCAGCCTGCTGGGACAGGTCACCCAGGCCGGATTCCTCCGTCTGATGGGGCTTGCTACGACCCCCTCCTCAACTGGACCCCCTACGCGCCAGTCGTCCTCCGTGCCATCTTCCTGTCAGAAAACGCTTCAGGTCTTGTGATACCCCTTCGGTTCTCTTGTCTTCTCGTAGCCAAAAGCGCCTGTCGCGTTCGAATATCAGACAGGAGGCGGGCTTGCATTATCCACGCTCTACTCGCGGTAGACATGTTCGTCGGGAACTACGTTCCCGACGCCTCACGTGGAAGTTACCATGGAGGTTACGTCAGTGGGCGCGGCGTCTTCCACGTGATAGAAAACGTACTGGGTCACGTGACCATTTTGTTGCCGGTAGTTCAGGTACTTAATGATCCGGCGCCCACTTCTCGCTGCTTCTGATCCCATATTGACAGTGGCTCTTCTCGCTTGGAATTTTTGGTGTTTTTTTTGATCTCGGATTACGTTTATTGGAGATGCTCACGGATTGCCCTTACCTGTTCTAGTATTTTGACCTTGGATTGTTTTTTGGTTATTCTTGCCTAGTGGTTTGGTTAAGTTGATTTCGGACCTTGAAGGTTGGGAGACCTCATACCTTCTTTCTTTCCTTCCTTCCTCTTCCCCTCCTATTCCTTCCCTGTCCTTTCCTCCAGGGTGCTGTAGGCGTCCTCGTGCCGGCGGGAATAGGCTAGGTGCTGGACTAGAGACTTCCTGAGCACCTTTTAGGCGTCCTCGTGCCGGCGGGAGTAGGTTGTTGCTGGACTAGTGACTTCCTTGCACCATTGGATTATTTGGTTCGTCGGACAGGGGGCAGATACCATCACACAGTTCGTACAGAAGAGGAGAAGGAGATTTGCCAGAGACGACCACTTCCAGGGAAACCAGGGTAAGAAACTTAACTTTCCTTACCATTCTCTACAACTCACTATCTGGTACTGATTGTATTTTCTCTTCTTATGGTCTCCAGATTTCCCCAGTATTGAGGACATTCTTGCATGAAACACTTCTGGTTAAAACCCGTTTTCTGCAGGTTAGTCTGTTAATTATTTGTTAAACCTTTATCCAGAAAGGGGTGTATTTGATTGTTAATCAGTGTAATATTCTGCAGTCGTTGAAAGGAACCTGGATTCTCCATCTATCGTGAAGTTTGCGGTCCGCTCAACTCTACCGATCCCAACGACTCTACACCATCTTCCGATCAATTAGTTTCTCAGCCTGTCCTTTCGTACTCCTGAGAATCACATTGGTAGGAAGAAATATATTCTTCACGACGGGTCAACACGGAACCGTGCTTCAGGATATCTGACACTTCCCACCTATCAGTCACCTGGGTGCCCTGTGGAGCTGCTTCTGATGGTGAGGCCAGGCTGGTGGAGGAGGCATCCCTGCCACAGTCGGGAGTCGGACGTCCAGCGGGGGTGGCCACATCTACGACTGCACCCCAGCCGGCGGAGGATGTGCAGGCAGCAGGAGGCAGTGCACGGGCAGAGGCACAGCAGCAGCAGCAACGTGGTGGGAGCCATGAAGGCTCGGGGCCTTCAACATCAGAGGGGCAGGCATCGGCCAGAGGGCAGGAGGACCCAGGACAGAGTGTGTCTTCCGTGTGGCAGCGGTTGGGCCACGCCATAGATGCGGAGCGGCAGCGGGCGGAAGAGGCACAGCTCACAATGGTCAGGGCAGAGAACTCCATGCGGAGAGCCCTGAGGCGGGCCGAGTGCCTCGAGGCAATCCGCAGGGGTTTGGAGGTGGACACGTCGACGGCCCTGCGGACCCTCGGGGCCATGGAGGAGGACCGCCTCCGGGACATTGAGCAGGAGTTCAATGATGCCCTGGCCCGGGACATCCACAAGTGAGCCGTCAAACTAGCCCGCTGCCCTTGTACATAGTTATGTAGGTAGTGTTAGGTTTCATTTTTGTTTTGATTTTATTTGGACCTTTCGGACATTGGCCACATTTTTGTATATAGTTTATTTTATTAGTTAGTGTAGTTAGATAGGTTTCCTTTCTTTTGTTGGGATAATGGACCCTGGCTTGTTCCCATGTACATAGTTCACTGTTGGATTGTATTTTTTTTCACATTTTAACCATGGAGCAATGGCTTTCTTTTTTATTTCCCATTGGATTTTGTTTTTTGGACATTGACTTTGGACACCATTACTTTGGAATTTTATTTTTGGTTTTGCTTTTTTTCACGGACATGCTTCTTTTAATTTTTGTACATTCACATTTCTGTTTCTTTATTTTTGATTCTATTTATGTTTCCTTTAATACATATTTTTTTGGTGAACTTCAATGTGTGGTATCTCATTGGTTTCATGCATTTCATGATATGGGTTTTGAGATTCACTGACACCCATTGGGTGTATGTGAGGGAGATGTGTTTGTTTCGGAACTTGCAATTGGTGTTCTGTGATGTAATTGCAATTTAGGAGTGGGTGGATGCAATACTCGGGTGGGTGTTTTGCATTTGGAGGCTGACCATAGGGACCAGGGATCTAGATTGTGATGACATGATGGCTGGGGAACATGAGTTGCACATGGGTGGGGGCCTGCTGGCAGGTGCCCCACAGTGCTGGGGGTGGGGGTGGTGGGAGACATGGGTCGGGGCCTGGTGGAGGGCGCCCCTGCACTGCTGGGGGGTGGGGGTTGTGGGAGACATGGGTGGGGGCCTGGTGGAGGGTGCCCCTGCACTGCTGGCGGGTGGAAGTGGTGGGAGACATGGGTGGGGGCCTGCTGGCAGGTGCCCCACAGTGCTGGGGGGTGGGGGGGTGGGAGACATGGGTGGGGGCCTGGTGGAGGGTGCCCCTGCACTGCTGGGGGGTGGGGGTGGTGGGAGACATGGGTGGGGGCCTGCTGGCAGGTGCCCCACAGTGCTGGGGGCTGGGGGGGTGGGAGACATGAGTTGGACATGGGTGGGGGCCTGCTGGCAGGTGCCCCACAGTGCTGGGGGGTGGGGGTGGTGGGAGACATGGGTGGGGGCCTGGTGGAGGGTGCCCCACAGTGCTGGCGGTTGGGGGTGGTGGGAGACATGAGTTGGACATGGGTGGAGGCCTGCTGGCAGGTGCCCCACAGTGCTGGGGGGTGGGGGTGGTGGGAGACATGGGTGGGGGCCTGGTGGAGGGTGCCCCTGGTGGCTGGGGGGTGGGGGTGCTGGGAGACATGGGTGGGGGCCTGGTGGAGGGTGCCCCTGCACTGCTGGGGGGTGGGGGTGGTGGGAGACATGGGTGGGGGCCTGCTGGCAGGTGCCCCACAGTGCTGGGGGGTGGGGGGGTGGGAGACATGGGTGGGGGCCTGGTGGAGGGTGCCCCTGCACTGCTGGGGGGTGGGGGTGGTGGGAGACATGGGTGGGGGCCTGCTGGCAGGTGCCCCACAGTGCTGGGGGGTGGGGGGGTGGGAGACATGGGTGGGGGCCTGGTGGAGGGTGCCCCTGCACTGCTGGGGGGTGGGGGTGGTGGGAGACATGGGTGGGGGCCTGCTGGCAGGTGCCCCACAGTGCTGGGGGGTGGGGGGGTGGGGGACATGGGTGGGGCCTGGTGGAGGGTGCCCCACAGTGCTGGTGTGGGGGTGGTGGGAGACATGAGTTGGACATGGGTGGGGGCCTGCTGGCAGGTGCCCCACAGTGCTGGGGGGTGGGGGTGGTGGGAGACATGAGTTGCACATGGGTGGGGGCCTGCTGGCAGGTGCCCCACAGTGCTGGGGGTGGGGGTGGTGGGAGACATGGGTGGGGGCCTGGTGGAGGGTGCCCCACAGTGCTGGGGGGTGGGGTTGGTTGGAGACATGGGCGGGGGCCTGGTGGAGGGTGCCTCTGCACTGCTGGGGGGTGGGGGTGGTGGGAGACATGGGTGGGGGCCTGCTGGCAGGTGCCCCACAGTGCTGGGGGGTGGGGGAGTGGGAGACATGGGTGGGGGCCTGGTGGAGGGTGCCCCTGCACTGCTGGGGGGTGGGGGTGGTGGGAGACATGGGTGGGGGCCTGCTGGCAGGTGCCCCACAGTGCTGGGGGGTGGGGGGGTGGGGGACATGGGTGGGGGCCTGGTGGAGGGTGCCCCACAGTGCTGGGGTGGGAGTGGTGGGAGACATGAGTTGGACATGGGTGGGGGCCTGCTGGCAGGTGCCCCACAGTGCTGGGGGGTGGGGTGGTGGGAGACATGAGTTGGACATGGGTGGGGGCCTGCTGGCAGGTGCCCCACAGTGCTGGGGGGTGGGAGTGGTGGGAGACATGAGTTGCACATGGGTGGGGGCCTGCTGGCAGGTGCCCCACAGTGCTGGGGGTGGGGGTGGTGGGAGACATGGGTGGGGGCCTGGTGGAGGGTGCCCCACAGTGCTGGGGGGTGGGGGTGGTGGGAGACATGGGCGGGGGCCTGGTGGAGGGTGCCTCTGCACTGCTGGGGGGTGGGGGTGGTGGGAGACATGGGTGGGGGCTTGTTGGAGGGTGCCCCTGGTGGCTGGGGGTGCAGGGGGACATGCGTTGGTGGGCAGTAGTGCAAGTTGACATGTGGGTTGGCTGGGGGCATGGCCATGGTGCATGGTGTGCCTGCAGGACATGTGCAGGGTAGGCCCCTGTGGTGTGAGCCACCTGCAGGGGCCGTGGAGGATGTAGAGGGAACACCTGGGAGGATCCACACGTGCAATTCACGTGTGGTGCTCCCCGCGCACCCCTGTAATACACCTACCCTGGTGGAATCGCGTGTGGAACTTCCCGCGCACCCCTGAAATGCGCGTACCCTGCTCGTACGGGCCCAATCGTGTAAGGAACTTCCCGCGCACCCCTGAAATACACGTACCCTGATGGAATCGCGTGTGGAACTTCCTGTGCACCCGTGGAATGCACGTACCCTGCTGATGTCGCGTGTGAAACTTCCCCCGCACCACGAAATACACGTACCCTGATGAAATCGCGTGTGGAACTTCCCGCGCACCCCTGAAATACACGTGCCCTGCTGATGTCGTGTGTGAAACTTCCCCCGCACCCCAAAATACACGTAACATGATGTAATCGTGTGTGGAAATTCCCGCGCACCCCTGAAATACACGTACCCTGCTGCAATCGCGTGTGGCACTTCCAGCGCACCCCTGAGATACGCGTACCCTGCTGAAATCGCGTGTGGCACTTCCAGCGCACCTCTGAGATACGCGTACCCTGCTCGCACAGGCCCAATCGCGTGTGGAAATTCCCGCGCACCCCTGAAATACACGTACCCTGCTGAAATCCCGTGTGAAACTTGCCCCGCACCCAGAAATACACATACCCTGAAATACACGTACCCTGCTGAAATCGCGTGTGGCACTTCCCGTGCACCCGTGAGATACACGTACCCTGCGGAAATCGCGTGTGGTACTTCCCGCGCACCCCTGAAATATGCGTACCCTGCTCGCACGGGGCCAATCGCGTGAGGTACTTCCCGCGCACCCCAGTGATACACGTAGCCCGCTTGCCGTGCTGGTACAGGGTTAGCGCAGCCCTTTGCACTGGATTTGGTATATTGATGGCTTTTCCCTGCGCGAGAGGCGTTCTTAGGGGCGTGACTGGCACTGCTGCAGGGTCGCTGCGCCACTGTGCGCCACGGCTGGTTTTGGTGGCTGGAATCCATGAATACGCTGTGCGCGGAAATGGATTTTAGTGCACGCGGCTGGCGCAGTAATTCGCATGCGCACACTGTGCGCCAGCCGCGTGCGCCACTTGTGCGCTGAATTCTATGAATTACCCCCTTAGTTATTAGTTTTTTTAGTGGTTTCATTTTGTGTAACAGTAAAATAAATACATTTCTTTTGAGAAGAATTGCACTGTCCATCAATGCTTCTAAGATTAATTTCCTATGATAGGTTTTAAGCTTTGAACCTTATTTCTCTCCTGTTTTTATAAGATTCTGAAGGACTTTGTGACGGTATATTTTGTCTAAAATACTTTTCTTGGTATGCTTACTTTGCACTATATTAAAATTTGAAGAAGTAGTTTTATCTGTACTGATAGCTGATTTTCTGTTAATTGTTTTTTGGTTTGTTTTACATTTTGATAGAGGAAGCGAAGTTGTTGTACTTGAAACTTCTTGTGTTTCACTAAATGATTGTATTAGCTGTTTTGTTTCAATTTTCTTACAAATTCTGCTAGAGATGGATGCTTATGTTGGACACCTTTATTTTCACTTGCTCTAATTTTGCGTTGCTTTCTACGGAGTTGTCTTTTGGTAGGCATTCTTTAGGGTCTGTTGAAAAAAATAAAAAAGATATTGGTTGGGGTGTTCTGGAATGTATGTGTGCTGTGTGCATGAGTGTTTGAGTAAGATGATAAAGATGTATGTAATGGTGTGTGATTGGGCATTGGGAACTAAAACTAGTAGGGATAGGTATTCTTGAATTTATGTGTTACTAAACTGGGGTTCAGATGACCAAAAAAAAGTAAGCTAGTGGTGTGGAAAAGTACAAATAGTAAATGTAATGTATACACTTAAAACAGTTGTTTGTTCTATAATATGAAAATTGTAGTGGTTCAGTTGGCTAATTTGTGTGTCCAAAAATAGAAATTTGTGGGCCGTTCTGGCTGTAAATCGCTGTTTAAAACATGGAAATTTTTGGACAAAATGGTACAAAATCTCTATTTTTAGAAACCAAAATAGCTCGTATTAATGTTATAGTATATTTCATTAATAATACAAATATTATGGTGAAATTTTACTTACTTTTTTTTAAAATTAACAGGTAACTTCTTAGTTTTTCTTTCTTCTTCGAATTCGGCTGCTTCTTTTCAGGAAACTGGTCTTCACTGCAATTGTAAAATCTTCAAATTAGTAACTTTGTTTGTATATAGCAGTGTTTTTAATTTAGATATTGATTTTTTTAATTGAAATCCTCAGTGCCTTCTGTAAAATCATTAAACTAATTTATTTACATAAGATACATTGCATCAGTTCAGTATATATGATATGGTCTTAATGAACAAATTGTATTGAATGACTAACTCTAGCAAAGAAATATATTTACTATGTCTTTTGAAATTTATAATATATTAGTGAATACCACTATTTCTGTAAGTAAACTGTTCTAGGTAATAGCGCCTCAATGTCATGTCTAATTTAAAGTAATTAAGTAAATACATAAAAAAAACCAAAAATATGAAATTGTATAAGTATTTTTATAAAGGTTTAAACATAGATTGTGTTTGCATGCAATTTTGTTTGAATATATGTAGTCTATATATTTCATTTAAAAAATGTTAGTTTAACATGATTTGAGTGTGTGTGTATAAAGAGAGTAAAAAGTATAAAGGTTTATAAGTGATAGTTGATTTTAGGAAATTGAAAAAAGTACAGTAAATTCATTTTACAGATTTTACAAGGTAAAAGTCTGTTTGAAAATGTGTTCATCTACTATACAGATAATATGCATACCTGAAGTTTGTGTTCATGCATATGGATATGCATGGAGCTGCAAGTAGAAATCTTGAAGACCTGTACAGTATTTCTGGTAGATGCTGCTTGCCAATGATATGACACTTGTACTCAGAGAGATTCAGAGTACATTTGCAGTGCTGATCTATGATGATGCAGATAGATGTAGAGGTCTTGAAAGTGATTGGTGATTGGTCATGTGATTTTTGAGGTACATCCAATGAGGGAATGGCACAGAGAGTGTAGTGGAAATGGTAGAAGGGCTGTTCATGTTACGATATGTCCGCGGACATGGCGGTAGTTCGCGGACATCGGGAGTTACATCCGGGGATTTTTGGGTTCAGAAGTCATGCAAATGAGAATAAGCACTGAAAGGGATTGGTCAGGAAAGTTTGGTGGGTGTATTGTGCCAGGAGAGATTTTCTCAGATACTCTTTTTGCTGAAAGAAGAAAAGATAGCTATGGCTGTGTGTTTCAGAAAACAGATTGTTTGGATTTTAGGAGATTCGTGGATACATTGGTTGAAGGTGCATGCAGAAAGCTGTGGAGTAGCTGTAGATCTTGGATTCCCACATGTGGAAGTACACTGGCATGGAGTACGTGGAATGAAGTGGTTGGACTTGCTACCTCTCTGTGCTACTTTGGAGACAGAGCATCATCCAGACATAATTGTAATTCATTGTGGAGGGAACAGTTTAGGACATGTGACTGGATTTTTTTTGCAATTTGCTATGAAAGAATGACTTAGGAAGGTTATGGACATGTTTCCTAATTCTCAAGTGATATTTTCACGGATTGCGCAGAGACAAATGTGGCTTCGTTCTTCTTCATTTGGTCCACAAATGGAAAAAGCAAGGCGCAATGTTAATAAGGCTGTTTGTGGCTTTCTAAGAGATTTTGGCATGTCTTCTTTTCACAATGAAAATATTATGTTTTGTAGTACATACATTTTTCGCAGAGATGGAGTCCATCTTACTTATGCTGGCAATCAGATTTTTCTGAGAAATGTACAAAATGCATTGCGACCTTTTTTGGAATTACAACAATTATTTTGAAGTAGATGTTAAGCATTTACAATTTTTGACTTACAAACACCACCCAAAGGCTCTTTTCAGAGCCACCACTTCTTTCCAGAGAAAATTACAATGTTTGTGATGGAGTAGCAACCCAATTTTTTTAATGTTCGCGAACTGTCCGCGGACTTCTAAAATATACAAAGAGCCCTGCTTCATTTATTTTCACTTCTATTTTTTAACTGGGAAAGGCGGCTCTGAAAAGAGCCTTATTTTTTTTGATTTTTGTAATTTAGTATTTTTTTTGGTTTTTCAGACACAACCAGTCGGAGAGGAGGGTAAAGGAGGGTACAGGGGGGGACACCAATCACAGGGATAAGAAAGGGCGAGCTGAGAGAGGAAGATGTAGAGTGGGTTTTATTTGGGTAGTGAGCAGGTCTTCTCATGCTCTGAGACGATGGTCTCAAAAGCACTCCGAAGTCGCTCCCCCCTGCAGAGTACTGTGTCACAGTACATACATACAACTGTGACCCTCGAAAGGTAAGGGTCATCAGCATTCTGTATGGCCTGTGAGGCAGCTTGAGGAAGACGCTGTCCCACAGAGGTGGTCCTTGTGGTGACAGGATCAGAAACAGAGGATGAAGTAGAGGAAATCAACCTGCTACGTTCTTCGCAAGGTACAACCCTGCGAATAGCCCCAGAGTGAAATGACCTCAGGTGTCGCTTCATAGTAGTGGTCCCAAAGCTGTACTTACCGTGCTTCCCGCGACTGAGTATAATTTTGCACTCATTGCAGGTAACACGGTTCGCACGAGCCTTAGGACCATTCCCATGAATGGTAAATAACCGCCACACCCAAGACTCACGCCTAGTGCGGGTAGTAGGGATTTCCTCTACCTCATTCTCATCATCCTCTTCTTCCTCCTCCGCATCCTCACTCCTGTTCCCCTCTTCAGGCCCTTGGTGAGGTGGTGGAGGGGGTGGGGGTGGTGCTGAAGCAGGTGCAGCACCAAGTGGCAGTTCAGCAGCCAAGGATGCCATCTCGATGATGGTGTAGTCTGCAGGTGGCAGCAAAAATCACTGTGTTCTGAAGAATAGCCAGAAACACAATGGGAATAAGCTCTTGGGCGTGGTCTTTTATAGGGGTGCTTGTGCGGGGTCCGCGGACACGCGCACTGTCCGCGGACAGATCGAACACAAAAAAATGATCGGAAAGTTTCAAAAGGTATATAGAAACTCAAGATTGCTATGTGGGACTTGTGCCATGGTGAGATTTTATTGAAAAATATTATGGATTAACTGAAAATGTACTTTTAAATTGTTCGGGGACACGAACAGTGTCCGCATTTCAGGACACACGATGAGCGTGGGCACGGTCATATGATCCGTTTGCGAACTAGTCCGCGAAGGAAGCGCCTGTCCGCAGGACACCAAGTGCACGGAGATTGGTTAGCGCATGCGCATTGATGTCCTACGGACACTGTTCGGGTTCTGAAGTAATTAAAAGTGCGTCACACGTGAAACGAACATTTCAGGACACAGCGTGTGTTCTTAGAACAGTTTAAACTTGGTAGCGAACAGTAAGGACAGATATAGTGTTCTTCAGGACACGTGTAATTTAGTTTATGTACGAACATTTCAGGACAGCAATTGTGTTCTTAGAACAGTTTCAATTGGGTAGCGAACACTACGAACAGGTATGGTGTTCTTCAGGACACCTCCATTTTCGTTTACGTACGAACATTTCAGGACACCAATAGCGTTCTTAGAACAGTTTGAACTTGCTAGCGAACAGTACCGGACAGGTATAGTGTTCCTTAGGACACTTTAATTTTTGTTTGTTTACGAACAATTCAGGACACCGCGTGTGTTCTTAGTACAGTTTCATGTTGCTAGCGAACACTACGAACAGTTGTACTGTTGTTCAGGACACATCATTTTCGTTTATTTACGAACATTTCAGGACACCAATTGTGTTCTTAGGACAGTTTTAAGTTGATAGCGAACATTACGGACAGATATAGTGTTCTTTAGAACACTTTAATTTTTGTTTCTTTACGAACATTTCAGGACACCACGTGTGTTCTTAGAACAGTTTCAACTTGCTAGCGAACAGTACGAACAGGTGTGGTGTTCTTCAGGACACCTCCATTTTCGTTTATGTACGAACATTTCAGAACACTCGCACTGTCCGCGGACACTTTTATTGTTTTTAAAAAAAAAAAACAGAAACTATTCACAATACAATACAAAAAAAATTTAACTTTATTTAACATATATTAATAATTTATGACAGAGAAGGTGAGGCAGAAACAGAAACAAAAACAGGAGAATTTGGGGTTTCAACATGATTGGTATTAGGTGAAGAAAGGATGGAAATCTCATCAAAACGTTTTGGATTATGGAGAGGGTTTGGGGATAATTGACTGGGATATGGTGAGGAGGGACAAGTACATGTGGGGCAATGGTATGACGTTTTTGTTTTAAAATGATCTTCAACAAAAGGTTTCAAATTATTAAAATTGGTCAACAGTAAATCAATTTTTTCTTTTATGTTGTCAAGCGTGTTTTCCATAACAGCTTCTTCAGAGGTAGTTTCTATTTTGTTATGCTCTGTACAAAAAAAAAATATATATGTTAAATGTATACAAAATAATATTTAAATGGTTTATATTATAAAGTGTTTACCATTAGTTTCACTATCTTGTGACATTTCTTCATGTGGGAAATTGTCCTCTAGCCATTCCAGAGTACTAGACATTTCTGTGAGAAAAAAAAAAGATGATATATTTTTTAATCTAATACAGAAAGTTTATAAATATATGAGTAAAATGAAGTACACTTACTATTTCTGGTAAGATAAGCTCTATGTATTCAGTGGGTCTGGTCTTGTTCTCAGTTCTGTTGTGTCTGTGAGATAATTATGTTGGAAGCCAATTTATGTTCTTGTGGTATATTCCATTTCAGAACATATTGTATTTAAATGAATGGTTAGTGTGTTACATATATGGGTTACATTTCTTATGTATTACTATATATAATGTGTTGGTGTGCTGCTTTTTGAATTTGTTAAATGTTCCTATATTATGATATAACAATCAAACATACCCCCCCACCCCCCCACAGTTTTTAGGTAGTGGTACTGTTCTCCGAACATGTCCGCGAACATTAAATAAGTTTGCGGACATCACGTTCATAAGAAGAGATCTAGTCAGTTCCATATGACATGTATATAAAGTCAAAGTCATTATTGTTAAGTTTTGCTACTAAAAAACTATGAAATTCAGTGAAAAAACTTTGTTAAAGGGACGTTATGGTTAAGTTGCGCTACTAAAAACTTATGAAATTCAGTGAAAAAAACTTTGTTAAAGGGACGTTATGGTTAAGTTGCGCTACTAAAAACCTATGAAATTCAGTGAAAAAACTTTGTTAAAGGGACGTTATGGTTCCAAGTAAAACCGAAAAACCCTTGAAATTCGCCAGTTATGGTAAGCTAAGCAACCATAACTCGCGCCACCACCGTGCACTGCTAAGACTAACACCCAGGACATCAAAGATGACATCACAAATGTCATTGATGACATCACTGATGACATCACATGTGTATGTACTTCTCATGAAATATGTGTAGAAGGGATTCTTATTATGTTGCGAAAAAAGTGTCAAGAATCATTGCAAGAAATATACCCTAATAAGTGCATTGAACGATGCATTGATATAAATAGCATCCTATTATGGGGTTCTATCTAGTATACTAAGCTACTCATACAGAAACATAACATTGTGTGCAGCGTACAAGATGAAGGTATGATATTTGTAATGTTAATATGTTGAATAATGAAATGATAATTGTTTTCTTAATAGATTTTTGTGTACTGTGAAATATGTAATAAGTAGCTAATAAAACCCATGTATTACATAATTGCATTACTATAGACAAAACACAAAGACACAAGAACACATACCAATATGGGTATATATAGGGAAAGTGAAGTTAGCAAAAAAGCACAAGTAGTAGCAGAAACAATTCATAACTTAACTGATTAGTTTCATGCAAATGAATGATTGCTCTGTTTCAAAGCTGCTATTTACCCTATGTATATGTATCACTTGATGTGATTGGACCCTAAAGAAAGTAGTGTGAGTACAATGTATACAAATATGACCATATACAGGGAAAGTACAGCCATAAAAAAACAACAGAACTATCAGAAAGTGCTCATAAGTCTAGTGATTATCTTTATGCACAAAAAGGATTGCTGTCTTTCAAGCTTGTGTTTTCCCATATGTATATGTTTCATATGATGTGACTGTACTCTAAGGGAATTACTGTAAGAACCTACTAGAAGGATATGTCTACAAATAAAATACAATTCTTAGTTTCTGACTGTTACTGAAGAAAACCATGTGGCCTAGATATGTCAGCAAAAGAAAAAAATAGTGAGCCAGACATGTGATGTCATCAGTGATGTCATCAATGACATTTGTGATGTCATCTTTGATGTCCTGGGTGTTAGTCTTAGCAGTGCACGGTGGTGGCGCAAGTTATGGTTGCTTAGCTTACCATAACTGGCGAATTTCAAGGGTTTTTCGGTTTTACTTGGAACCATAACGTCCCTTTAACAAAGTTTTTTCACTGAATTTCATAGGTTTTTAGTAGCGCAACTTAACCATAACGTCCCTTTAACAAAGTTTTTTTCACTGAATTTCATAGGTTTTTAGTAGCGCAACTTAACCATAACGTCCCTTTAACAAAGTTTTTTCACTGATATATATATAGATATATATATAAATATATAGGGGTTTTGGGGGGCTTGGTGTTGGGTGGGGGGTTGTGGGGGGTTTCCCCCCACATATATTGTACAATTGACCTTCACAATTCGGTCAATTGTGAAAAGGTCAATTGTAATTTGAACAGTTCTAAAACGAACAATTCGTATACAACTGTTTATCCTAACCACTATCCTACGCCACCATCACCAGCCCTCTCCAACCTCTGTATCCCTTTCTTTAAAACTTATCCAAGCCATTACTCTATTAGCCTTGGCCTTACAATAACCCCTACCCTAACATAACCCCTATCCTAACCCCAAACCAGGCAATCACAATCCCATTTCTAACAATTACCCTGGCAGCTCTCCGTTTTTGGCTACTTTTCAGCTGCATTTATTCAGTACATTTTGCTAGGCAATATTTCCACCGCAGAGGTATTTTCACCATGGCTTTTTCAATTACTATATTTATGTTGGCTAGATTTTCACTGGATACCAAACTAAACACTTCTACCCATTATTTCAGGAAAGTGACCTTGAATTTAGGTGGTAGATTGTCCTGGCACTTGAAAAGTCCAATGGAAGACATGCTCAGGAAGTACACCCAACCACAACCTCCCAAGATTCTACTGTGGAGAAAAACATAAAAGAGGATCCACAGAAAAAAGCACACAAGACTCATGGAAACATCCCAGTGAACAAGGGGGACCTTCTGAAATTTTTCACACATGAAGTATATCCTGATTTGGCTATACTAAGAAAAGACACACCAGGAACACCAAAGAGGATACAGAGAACAATGTTGGGCACATAGGGACTGAGGGAAATTGGGAGTGGCCACTAGACCCTCACTGGATAGTAAACCGAACATCCATATCTTATTGCGTTTTCATACCTGTCTGTCTCTCTCCCACTCACCTCTCTATGCTAATCTCCCCCTCCCATATCCACCCCCAGCTTGTTTCTCTTCCCATCACTACTATAACCCTAGGGCCAGGTGGGCCCTCGATCTCCTCCTGATACTTTTGAGGTGCCTGGCTTCCCCTAAAGCTTTTTCCTGCAAAATGACACTCCCATATCCCTACTCTCCGACTGTCTACTTCTGATGTATCTAACTCCAACTCTTGCTCCCTTCTATATCCTTATTCTCTCAAGCTCCTTCCAGCTCTTGACCTTCTCTTCCTCTTCTGCCTTTCAATATCTAGCTCCTCGTCAATCTCATCCGCTGACAACATATAGCTCCCCTCCTTAAACTCCCACACAAACTCCTCTTCCTTGTTCTCTGCTTCCAACTATAACAGGTATTGTTTCCACACCACTGTACCATTCATCTGCTTTACCTCCTGGGTATCTCCCCTGATTATTTCCTTAATGTTTACAGCTTCTATTTCTCTTATCAGCTTCCCCACAATGTATGTATCGTTCTTCTCAAGCACTCTCTTCTTTCTCAACCGCCATTCATTGCTTCTTGTCTCCCGGTCCTTTTCAGTCTAAGTCTCCTCTACACTCCTCTGCGCTACACTTGACTCCTACCTTTGCTGGATCTCTTTAATGGTACTCTCCTGTATCCCCCTCTAACCACCTCCTCTAACTAATCTCCTACCCCTTCCACTAAGTCTCCAATTGCCTCCTCCTTCTTTCCCACAACCTCCTCTTTCATCTTGCCAAATGCCTGCAATAATCTCCAGACCTTTTCCTTGGCTCGACAAACCCTCCTTAAATTCTTTAATCTCCTCCTGATATGTTCCCATCTTTTCCGTAAACTGTCCAACCTCCTCAGGCAACAACAAACTTTCAGTGTGCTCCTTTATATCTCTCCAACCCAGCTCCAGACACACCTCTGCCCTTAGATTCTATTATCTCCCCTTCTTGCTCTTTTTCCTCCTCCAAGGTAATTTTAATTTTATACTCCTTACCCTCACCCATTTTCACTAGGGCCATTTCCCCTCCTTGCTTCCAGAGCCTCTTTTCCCGTCTCCTTTTCTAGGTACTTTGTAACTCATTTCACCCTCCTTCCTCCAGCTCTTTCCAAACACTTTCTTCATGCTCCTGCTCCGTTGTCCTTCCACCTAACGTCCACATTGGCTGACTGGGAACCTGTGATTAAATGGTGCCTCGTCCCCTCCTTCGAGCCTCTCATTGGGGCAAGGGAACTCAAGTGGGCTGGCTTGGGGTAGGAGGCTGGGGAATTGTAGTGTACTGGACCTGGGTAGATCTTCAGTGCCTGCTCGACCACAGCCATTTTTTTTCTTCTATTTTCTACTCCCAGTTTAGTTTTTTTGTTCTAGTTATGGGTTTTTCAGTCCCCCTCCTTGCAGATTTCAGAGCAGGTTCTGTACCCATGTGAGGAACGCAGAGCCATCAGGTTCTAAAGGCTATGTGGGACCACTGCTCCTTGGTTCCCTTAAATATGCACCCTTGTTTGTCCCACTGGTTTTGAGAGAGCTTGTGAAGACGGTAATGGTATATTTTGGTAATCCCTTAGAGGGCCTCTTCCAATTCTGAACTGGGGTGGAATTGTCATACAGGTACTATATTTTTCCTAGGCTACGACCATCTTCCTATGTATCTGTTTGGGAATTGAGTATGGTTTGGGAGGTCAGGAGTTGTTTCTGACTCCGGTACCGGGGCATTATGAGAGATGTAGTCTCCATGTAACTGTCCCCTGTTTATCAACGGGCCGCAGTGCAGTACCTCGGGAGTTACCATACTCAAGCTCATTGGGTTCACTGGCCCCTAGGGTCATTGCATTGCCGTCTCTCAAAGCCAAGCAGGGGCCTTTGTCTATCCATACTATTAGATAGGTCACTGCTATTTTCCAGGGACAGAGCTAGGGATTTATGTTTGTGGGGGTTGGGCCCAAAATAAGCCCAGCCAGAATTTAGGTGTTTGACAGGCAAAACTGATTTCATGTGTAAGACATTTGTAGAGTTAGAGTTGTGACATACCAGTTATTCTTTTGACAATGGATTCTCTTTCCAAGATACACATGTGTCCTCTTGGCATATAACAGTAAGTTTCGTTCTCTGTATTTTATAGCTGTTAAAAATTCGCCAGAATATTCAGCCACTTAATCATAGATCTGTATGAAGAGCTATTAGCCATTATCACGTTTTTATGTCTGATTTAGAAAGCCAATGTTTTCTAGCCTCTGCAGTCTCCCTTAAAATAATTTCAGTGGTTTATCATGTTGTTGTGTTCATCCTCCTTGCCCCACATTTCATCCTAATCCCACCCCATCATTTCCCACCCATCTACCCACTCTTACACTTTACAGCTGAAATCAGCAGCCACCTGTGCCTTTTAAACAATTTTCTGCATTGTAATGCAGCAGCTTGTAAATTAACTGCTCAACCCATATCATTCAATATGGCAGATAGTGACCCACGACCCCACCCAATACCTTAATCCTGCAAATCCAGAAGAACATTAGAGGAAAGAAGAAATAAATAACAGGGAAATGGTAAAACAAAGTTTTAAGGATGTTGCATGTGCCTTTGTCGATTAGAATTTTGGCCAATGAGTTCATTGCTGCAATATTCACCACTACTTATGGTGCAAAGTTTGACATTGTGCTAATACGGAATGGTATTAGCACTATGGCAAACTCTTCCTTGGTGCACAAATGCATCGAAAGTGTATATTTTTTGCACCAAGACAATTTATGCACAGGTGCTTATACCATGCCAAACTGCATGTGTCGTGGTAAAAGGTTTTCTAATATGACCCAGTGTTTTTAGAAATAGGGCAAGCTTTGTGCTAGTGCCAATAACATGCAACTCTGCATTTGCAGCAAGGCAAGGTTTCTGTCGTTTGGACCCTGGTAAAGTTAAGGAGGTTTTGTGTTAGCCTTATTAGAGGCATGTATCTAAGTGCTAAGCTCTCCAGATAGCAATATTTTGTCAGCTAAAATAAATGCTGTCAAGACAAGGTCGAGACTTTTAGCTTGCTACAGCAAGGCCAGGCCTGGTGGCTGATCATCAAACTGTTATTGATATTAATGTAAATAGGGAAAGGGGACTAGATTGGAACCTGCTACATATCCATTGCTCTTTTGGACTCCCTAGGCAAAGCATATTGTAAACTATAGGAATGGGTTAGAACAAATCAAACTCTCAGGCCGATTCATGGAAATACAGTCAAAAGTATTGCACGCGGCTGGCGCAGAGTGTTCCCGTGCGAATGTCTGCGCCAGCCGCATGCGATAAAATCCATTTCAGCGCACATCGTATTCATGGAATAATCCTCCAAAACAAGCTGTGGCGCAGAGTATCGCAGCGACCCTGCAGCAGCGTCAGTTACGCCCCCAAGAACGCCCTCGCGCAAGGAAAAGCCATCAAGATCGCAAAACCATCGCAAAGGGCTGCGCCAACCCTGTACCAGTGCGAGAAGTAACACACGCGACCTGGGGGAGCGTGTGCGTGTATTTCAGGGGTGCGCGGGTGGTTTCACACGCGATTGGGCTGCGAGATTGTAATTCAGGGGTGCGCGGGAAGATCCACACGCGATTGGCCTGGGCGCGTGTATTCCAGGGGCCCGCGGGTGGTTTCTCACGCGATTGGCCTGGGCGCGTGTATTCCAGGGGCTCGTGGGTGGTTTCACACGCGATTGGGCTGCGTGCGTGAATTTCAGGGGTGCGCGGGTGGATTCACACACGATTGGGCTGCGTGCGTGTAATTCAGGGGTGCGCGGGAAGATCCACACGCGATTGGCCTGGGTGCGTGTATTCCAGGGGCCCGCAGGTGGTTTCTCAAGCGATTGGCCTGGGTGCGTGTATTCCAGGGGCTCGCGGGTGGTTTCACACGCGATTGGGCTGCATGCGTGTATTCCAGGGGTGCGCGGGAAGTTCTACACGCGATTGGCCTGGGCGCGTGTATTCCAGGGGCTCGCGGATGGTTTCACACACGATTGGGCTGCGTGCGTGTATTCCAGGGGTGCGTGGGAAGTTCCACACGCGATTGGCCTGGGCGCGTGTATTCCAGGGGCTCGCGGGTGGTTTCACACGCGATTGGGCTGCGTGCGTGTATTCCAGGGGCTCGCGGGTGGTTTCACACGCGATTGGGCTGCGTGCGTGTATTTCAGGGGTGCGCGGGTGGATTCACACGCGATTGGGCTGCGTGCGTGTAATTCAGGGGTGCGCGGGAAGATCCACACGAGATTATCCTGGGCGCATGTATTTCAGGGGTGCGCGGGAAGTCCTACACGCTCGCCTACAACACGTATTCATGGAATCGAACGTGGCCAATCCGGAAGCACGTACGCCAGCAGGAAGCAGGGGTACGTTGACCCGCACAGCATAAAAGTGCGCGCAAACAACAAACAAGCTCAGACGCCAGGATGAATATACCGTTCCTAGCAGCAGTGGCCGTGGGATATCGCAGGAGGAGGAGGATAGTCCGGGCCAGAATATTCACACCCAGAACCAGCCTTTTTGGGATGCCTGATGACCAGGTGTATGGGAGGTACAGGTTTCCACCTCACATTATACTCGACCTGGTCAGTGAGTGGGAGGATGACCTCACATCACCCACCCTTTGCTCCCAAGCCCTCAGCCCCCTGGAGAAGGTCCTCAATGTACTGCACTTCTTGGCCACTGGATCATTTCAGCGGACAAGTGCCATAGTGGGGGGGGTGTCACAGGCCACCCAGTCACGCTGCCTACACCAGGTCTTGGCCATCATCACTGCACGCCCATCAGTCCGCAGGCACATATACCTGCCCAGAACACCTGCAGAAAGGCAGGCTGTCGCACAGGAATACTACAGGGTGGCACAATTCCCCAAAGTGCTAGGCGCCATTGATTGCACCCATGTGGCTCTACGTCCCCCCAGGGCAACTGAGCACATCTACAGAAACCGCAAGCACTGGCATTCCATCAACGTCCAGGTAGTATGTGATGCCAAGGGAATCATCACCTCAGTATATGCAAACTATCCAGGCTCAACCCACGACAGCTTCATCTACAGAATGTCTACCCTAAACCGGGACATAGAGGCTGGGCGGCATGGCGATACATGGCTGCTCGGTGAGTATAAATGCCACTGCGCGTGCATCCATATCCGATACTGAGTAATGTCACAACCCCACTAATGATGCCCATCACCACCTCCCCAGGGGACAGTGCCTACCCTCTCAGCACCCACATGATGACGCCAATTCGGAACCCCACCACGCCACCCCAGGTAAGATACAACACAGCCCACATTGCAACCCGGGGCATAGTGGAGCGCACATTCGGAGTGCTCAAGTCACGCTTTCACTCCCTTGACCAGTCTGGCGGGCAGCTGTTATACGCTCCCCCAGTAGTGTGCAGGATCATAGTGGCAGCATGTGTCCTGCACAACATTGCAACACGCCGGGGCCTGGCCGTGGACATGGTGGTGCCCCCACATCCCCAACCACATGCACGCCCGCTGCGCATGGGAGGGGAAAGGGCACGGGGGGAGGCAGCCCGCACGCAGCTGGTGGCTGATTACTTCACATAAAATCACACCCCTGTGGAGTGGGCACAGCCCTGGCACATACCAGCTGACAATCAATGATGACTCATTCTGACAAAGATGATGCCTCAATGGAGAGTCACCTGTCACAACCATACCAGCCTGAGACTGTACAACTGGAAGTGTACCATTGTGTGCCACCCTACCTACACAAACACCACCAATGCTGTGTCATCAAAAGACACACTTCAATGATGCCAACATCACTACCACCATCAAAGATAGTACATGACAACAGTGCCATCTCACCCAACACCTCCCCCCCAGGCCCTCATCCATGTCCCCCTGCACTCCCACCCCCCAGCAGTGAGGGGCACCTGTCAACAGGCCCACACTCATCTCCACCATGGCATGTCATGCAATGTGAGAGCAAACAAATTCATACCCCAAACATTACACAAGTGCCACAGAGTACAGTGTCCCAAATGGAAACTGCCCACACACAGTATACCCACAAACATGTATAAATAACAACAAACATGACCAAATACTAAAGGATACGTTGACCTACAACCTGATGATGCCAGCACATCGACCACCTCTTACTGTACAGTGTTGGTGCCAGCCACATCTGCGAGTGCACTGCTAACAACATGAACTCCATCTCCAAAGTAGACGGGCTTGTGAAGACATGAGGACTGACCCCGCAAATTAGGAGGGAGACATGGAAGCACAAGCACACATCAATACACCATGCAGTGTACAATACTACTACAATATGCACTAGGAATGTATACACAGTATTGACTACAGACTGGCCACATAGCTCATGGGAGTCCAACGTCACTGTGTAATTCACTGTCACTTGGGCACACCCTTTGCAAGCCCATGGAAACGGGAAGCAGGAGGGGTGTGTGTCTCACAAACCCAAGCATCTAACCCAAACTCAGGACAAGCCTGCATGTGCCCAACGGAACACAAAAATGGCCATGTGGGGGCCAGGAGGGGTGGGGGAGGCCACCCAGGAGGACCGAGGACAGGATGCTCACCAACAGCCACCTGGGTGAATGCTTTGCGAAAATAAAACACCTCCATGGGCTCATGGCCTGCACGGCTACTAATTTGTGGGAGAATCACTGCTGGATTCGCTCTCCTCGACCTCTGCTGCTGCCACAGGAGGTGGTGGTGCTATGGGAGGCAGCCCACGCAAAGCCCTGGTGTGGTCCTCCATTGCAGCAAGCATGCGGGTGTTGAAGGCCTCGTTCTGGAGGGATATGGTGCGGAGATCCCCATGCAACACCCGACGTGTTGCCCGGACCTCCGCACGAGTTGCCTGCATCTCTGCCGAGAGCGTACGGGTGACGCGCTCCAGCAGCTGTTCTGTCCTGGTGAGAGTGGAAGCCTCAAGGTCCAGTAGAGTCTGCCTGAGGTGCTGGACCTCCCCCCTCAGGGCTTCCCTCTGTCCATGGGCATCTAGAGAAATTGATTCCCTCAGATTGTCCAGGGCCGCCTGTCTGTCCCTGTTGGACGCCAACATGTCCTCCCTTACTGATTGGCAAATGGAGGCTGTTGCCTGCTCTAGTAGCTCCCTCTGCCTTTCTGGGGGGACAATGGAAGTGGCCACCCTGTCCATGGCTTGAGCAATCATTTCTGATGATGCTGCCTGTTGGTTGGCCATACCATGTATGGATTGCTCCCATAGGTATTGCCAGGTGGCGGACGGCCATCGCGTTGGCGGGCACCACACCTGTCTGGGGCAAGGCGAACTGCGCCTCGCTGTGTCGGCACTGCCTGAGGCTGCAGGACTGCATTTCCCCTCTGATCTGCTGGCCCAGGAACAGGATCAGATGTTGCGGAGTGTGGCCCTGCATCCGTAACCACCACAGGCGCACCTACCAACACTGACATCCCCATTGTGGGCTCTACCCCTGGTGCAGGTGGGTCAGACAGAACAGTATCCCTTCCATGAACACATACCTGCGAATCCACATGGGTCTCATCCGAATCAACACTTGAAAAGAGTTCTGGTGAGGTGCACCCATATACAGCCCTGGAGAGAATGCCCTGCAGCAAGAGTGGGTTCTCACCCACCAACGCACCACGTCCCCCACTCGTGCTCGGACGTGTCAGAGATCCCTCCTGGGTGAGCACCATCTCCTCACCCTCAACAGCATCAAGTGCGTCATCCTCTGAAAAAAACATGAAAGACAGAAAATGGAAACAGGCATTAGCACCATGGCACACAAATAGGCCAGACAAGCTACAGGAAATGTACTTGATAGACACATGTCTCACATGACTATGTCCCTCACATGCATGCACTGTCACTGAGTTGGAAGGGGAGGTAAATGTCAGACACTGATGACACCAAGATGGAAGGGCAACACATCAGATGCATGCTGGCTAGCAGTGCCATCCCACAGTTGGCATGTACCATAGGCATGTCATATTTGTGAGAATAGGGCAGAGTGATGTGCAATAGAACTGGGGGTATTCCTACAATCAGCCAGAACGTGCACAGCGAAATACGGAACAATGTTGTTGCATGTTGCCACTTCAAGGTCAACTGGCGCAATATAGTGGCAAATGCCTGCTGTGGCCAGAAGGGACACTGCAATACCCAAATCCCGGGGGGCAAAATGCATTGGATGAAGCACATGGGTGACCCAAACCACTCAGGCACACACACCCTGACCTGGCACCCACCCTGGACCCCTCCCACATGCAACGTACACATGGATCACACACACATGCATGTGCACTCACCGGACAATGCCTCGTAATCTGGAAGTTCTCCCACACCTTGGATCTGCTCCTCTGTGACATAGGTCCCAGCGACATTCTCATGTGGAGTGAGCTCAATGTCCTCTACTGGAGACCCACCTCCAGTCACCAGAGTTGCGGCATGACTTGAGGCCAGCTTACTCTTTGCCCTGCGCTTCAGGTCATTCCATCGCTTGTAGCACTCGGTAGCTGTGCGCCTCATAAACCCAAGGGTACTTATGCTGTCCGCGACGGCCTGCCAGTGTGCCTGACGGCGAGCAGGTGTGATCTTAGACCCTGGAGTGCTCAACATTTCGGCGTCATGATCGGACACATACTGCACAAGTTGATTCAGTTCGGCATCATTGAAGCTAGGCTTCCTCGGCGTGCCGGACTGTGTAACCGTGTCTGGGGCATCAGCCTGTAGTGCACGTGCACTCTTCCTCTTCCTCTTGTAAGGTGGTGGGGACTGTGAGTGGCATATGCCGCTCTGGCCACTCGGGGCAGGAGCACCGGTGGACTGTGTCGTAGTGTGCAATGGCACACTGACCATCTGACTTCCTGCAGGCATTAGCTCGAGTGTGATAGTGGCAGGGGGAACCTCAGACTGACGGACTGGGACCAACACTGTCCTGGCTGGGAGAGTCAGAGCTGGGGTGGACGGAGCTGCAGCTGCCCCTGCAGCCTTCCCACCCCGCCTACTTGGGGCAGCAGATGACATGGCTGCCCCTGATACACGTGGCCTGGTGACACTGACTGGCACAGCCACCCGTGGCCTAGACTTGTGGACCTGGAAATCAGTCTCGGAGTCAGCCTGTGCCAGGTCAGGTGCCACAATGGACGGGTCCAACAAGGGCTGAGCATCGATGGTGTCAGCCACGTTTTCCTCAACCATGGGGGGGGCATGGGTCTCCCTGACTGGTCCTCCACACGTGGGGTGCTAGGGGTAGCCTGCAAATCCCGGCCACGTCCCCTACCGCGCCCACCACGCCCACCTCTTGAGGGTCGGCCACCTTTGCCACCCTTACCTCTTGCTCGCCTCCCAGACATGGCACTGATGTAGCTGTGCGTATGGGAGTAGCAGGGAAGTATTGTCCTGGGCAATTGGGGGTCAAAGGGGTAGGGTACTAGATGGTATTCGTACCCTAGTGCACTTGCAAGGCTGAATGGAACCCCTGGGGTAAGATGACGGGTCACGCAATGCACAGGCACCCCAATTACAGAAAATGATGTGCAAGCGACCCCTCGTAGACCACGTGGGTGTAAACAAACACACACACTACGCTGTGGCACCCAGAAACACAATAATGAACGTATGCGTGTCACACGCAGCCTACAATGACCTCTGAAGGGGTACGCGACACACGGGGCAAGCACTGTTGAAAAATAGGTGCGCAACTCACCGTCTGCCTGGAAAAAGTGCGTGAAGTACACGCACATGCGCGCGCACGCATTGGCAACACCCCCGCCAAAAGAAGAATTGTACGCTGTCTGAGGAGACAGGACTACAGGAGAAGTGAACGCTGTCTGAGGGAACAGGTCCAGAGAAAAAGAGAAAAAATAAAATCTGACAGAGGTAACAGGGAGTACGAACTCGAAACGCTGTGAAGTAATTCGCGTGTGAACCGACAAGAAGTACAGATTTCACCCACTCGCTCTCCACGAAAAGCACGTACAAGGAAATGACGTCCTACACGTACCTTTTAAACCGGACCACACGTCCAACGTCACTTCCGCGTATACGTGCTAAGGACCTATTACAAGTGCTGATACTAGGACGTGCAGTTCACGTCACAGACGCGCCTGCGCTGTAAGGGCCTTTGGTCCAATGGATTCGCGTACCCAGCCAATACGCGTGTGGTACTTCTCGCGCACCACTGGAATACACGCACCCAGCCAAAACGCATGTAAAACTTCGCGCGCACCCCTGGAATACACGCACCCAGCCAAAACGCGTGTAGAACTTTGCGCGCACCCCTGAAATACACGCGCCCAGGACAATCGCGTGTGAAAACACCCGCGAGCCCCTGAAATACACGCACACGCTCCCCCAGGCCCGATCGCGTGTGAATCTTCTCGCACACCCCTGAAATACACGCGCCCAGGACAATCACGTGTGGAAACACCCGCGAGCCCCTGAAATACACGCGCCCAGGCCAATCGCGTGTGGGACTTCACGCGCACCCCTGAAATACACGCACATGCTGCCCCAGGCCCGATCGCGTGTGGGCCTTCTCCCGCGTGTAGGACTTTGGCGCACATTTTTTTCCTGCGCAGGGACGCTACCGCCTGCTTTCGTGTGGCGGACATGTATGGGCCTGTGCGCGTCTTTGGCCGTGCGCTGTTTTTCCCTATTCGATTCCATGAATACGTGTTGTAGGCGAGCGTGTGGGCGTTCTGCGCACTTGCCTCCTGTACTTCCCCCGTGACGCCCACATTTTCACGAGTTGTTCCCCATTCTGCGTGTGACGCCCCGTGTTACGCCTACTTTTGTTCTGTGCGCCGCGCTATGTGCAAATTCGCTGTGGCCTTATCGCACGGCGTTCGATGACCTGTGCGCCAGCGTGCGCCGCGCACTTTCTCAGCGCACATCCCACATTTCGCGCGTGCCCGTGCTTCCATGAATGGATGTGCGCTGTTTTCTGTGCGATTTTCTGCGATTTTTTCTGTGCCACTGCGAATCGCACGTTTTCGCACGCGTGCGCCGTTTTTTCCACGCACATTATTTCCATGAATCGGCCTGTCTGTGTCCCCAATATGCTTTGGAGCGCAATGCTCCGCAATAGATACTTTATTGGCTCCAAATGCTTAAAGATATGTATTATAAGGCCACATTGGGCCTCATTACACGGTAGGCGGTAAGGGTTTACCGGTATCGGTTTGGGCACCGGTACCAGTAAACCCTTACCGCCTTACTATGAGGTCCCTTTGTGGGACCCGACCTTAACGGCTGGTGTAGACCAGCCGTTAAAGTTGGGACCCGCAAAGGGACCTTGGTGCTAATTTTGGTACCGCAATTTGCGGTACCGTAATTAGCCCCTTCCCCATTCCCATTGAGCCCTATAGGGCAGAAATGGGAATGGGGAAGGGCCATGGAGAAAGGGGGAATTACTGCCCCGCCAACCTTGGAATAGGGTGGTAATTCCCCTTCCCTCCATGGTGGTACCGGTATGGTACCGGCGGCAACCATGGTGCTGATAGCACCATGGTTTACGGCCTACCGTGTAATGAGGCCCATTGTCGCTTAATGTAGCATTCATCGTTTTCACCAGAGCTTTTGATGCATTTTATCAATGATGAACAAGTGGGACTTGCCACCCCTACTCTTAAATGCATAGAAGGCATGCATAGTTAGGCTTCTGGTAAAGTCTTGACAACAGTAGTTTCATGAAAAGAATGCGACTAACGTCAAACTGAAACAAGGATGTGTGCTGGGCCCCTTTCTTTTTAATATATATTTAACGGACCTTTAGATCTCCAAACTAGGAGCAAGCCATTTTCATGACTCATTCTATACAGATTATGTATTTTTGGCCGGATGCCTACTGGCCTACAAAGAGCATTGAATGCCATAGCAAAACACGCTTTGGAAGCCGTATCAGAGACAACATATCTTGGATTGGAAGTAATTAGGGGGAACTATAATCAACAACTTATTCTAAAAAGAGAGAAAAAGACCCTTGCTTTGTGTTCCGATATTAGTGGCATTGATCATAAATTGTGAGGTTTCTCTCTCCTCACCCAAGTTATGCTTTATAAGCATACATTTGTGCCTGCAGTAATTTACGGCCTTGAGGTTCTTACATCGACTATAGATGCAGCATTGAAAAAAATAAAGGTAAGTTCTGGCTTTGCCTTAACATCCTCCAATCCTTATTTCAGCATTAGACAACGTGATTCCTGTAGCTTCACTGGTCACAAATGAATCCTTGTATGCAGCTGGCCTGCCTGACCTCCCAGGCACCCTGCAACAAGGAAAAAGGTCCTGGGTTCCTTTTCCCAAGCCATGCTGTGGTTCTTACCTCCCCCCCTTTTCTCAGTAACCCCTCCCTGGTCCACATCCTGCCAAGTGGGGTACTCGACACTTGCTTCCCATAGGGCCTCATTACAACTCAGGCGTTAAGGGTTAACGCTGTCGTTAACCCTTAACGCCTGATTCCGATTTTAACGGCTGCTTTTAGCAGCCGTTAAAATCCATGGCGCTAAACCGCCTTGGTGCTAATTACGCCACCGTTATTTACGGTGGTGTAATTAGCGCCTTCCCCACTCCAATTATGCCCTATGGGGCAAAAATGGGAATGGGGAAGGGTAAAATGGGAAATGGGGATTTACCGCCCCACTCACCTTGGAATGGGGCGGTAAATCCGCCATCCACCATGGTGTAAACATAGTTTACACCATGGTGGTAAAGTTGGCGTACTTACCGCCTGGGTCGTAATGACCCCCATAGTCTTTTCCTCCTGACTTCATTCGCACCCACAGCCTTACTGGGAAGTGGATCTTCGCTTGGATGACTCATATTCTTCCTCGTCCCAGTATTTTCTAGAGGAATTCTAAGATGCCAACGACTCATGAACCTATTAGCAAAGGGGTTTCAGGAAGGGGTTTTAGAGTCATGTGATGGGCGAGGATCTCTCTCCTGATGGTCGGCCCTAATTCCACAGGGGGATCTACTACCCATGTGATCCTCCCGCTAAGTACCACCCCCAGGGGGGCTATAGGTTAGTGGCCTCACCTCCCTGGTCACATGGGAAGGGGTTCCGCCAAGGGATGAAGGGATGACATTGGAAGATTTGTCACAAGTGGTATACATTCAAATTATTCAATCCTCAGAAGTAGACAAAAACATCTATTGAAAAGGGAGATTGTTGAAAATATATTGAAACAGCTCACCAGATACAAATAGGCCAATCAATCTTTCTTCTTAAAGATTGCCTTTGTATACAATTTCGAGTCCCTAATGGAACTTTACATGACATATTTTAAAAACAAAGTTAGCCGTTGGTCGTTAAATAATTGGGTACTAATCCAAAATAATCTGAAATTACAGGAATTGTATGCCGACCCTTTCAGTCAGAGCTCCTGCAGAAATAAATATGCTATTTTTCTCATAAAACGGAAAGACACTTTGTATAAAATTCAGGTTTAACATTTTAGAAACACTGGGTATTGTGGGGCCTAGAACAGGGTTGGATAAAACAAAACGTTGGTGTCGATTATGCAAAGGTGAAAAACATGCTGGAAACCTTTAAATGTGTATTCCCATACTGTCCTGCAATTAGTAGACAGATTTCCAATTTTTGGGAAATGTGTTCATGATCCATATTTTATTTCAAAAGGATCCTTTTTGGGCTTGTTGTATGAGTGACCAGAAAATTGGCTCGTGTGTTGCGGTTACTTGTTATGGCTCCATATATAAATAAACTACTGAGTTTAACTTAAATTCATTTTATTATTTTACTGTTATTATATTCATATTTGCACTGAATGTTGGTTTATATTATGTATACTACGCATTCATCCTCAAAATGCTTGTCCAGGGTGACTGAAACATATTTCGAATACTTGAGGCCTTTCTTGCAGACTGAAAAAACGTGTGTACACCTAAAATGGGTTGATCAAGTATGGGTTTCTAGTCATCTTGTGGCCAGATGCAACCATGTGCAGTGACGATTCCCCTTGATCCAGCCTGATTAGTCAGATCGATACTTTTGCAAGGGGTTCAGTGCTCCTCTGATACTCTGGCGTCTGGCTGTGTGCACTTTCCCAAATGAGATAGGACTAGATCCTCCAGCAGCCCACATTGATGTTACATTGCATTGCCTGCCAAGCATGACTCTGGTGCCATTCCTCTGGTGTGTGGACCTCCACTGGCTTTCCCTACAGCTTTTTGTCCACAGACATAACCTGTGAACTTGGTAAATGCTACAATTGAGCTCTCTTCAGAAAACTGCTGCAATATCATCTTTTTTAATCTGCATGTGTGGGGTCTCCTGACTTCACCCAGGGCTCTGTCTGTATTTGCCATGCCATCTTCTGTTTCTGATGCTGCCTGTCCAGCTGCGAACTGTAGCCTCTTAAGCTGTGAAGTTGGGACACCAGTCTGCAGGCTCCCCACCAACCAGTCTCTGAGGTACTGGGCTTCAGCTATGTTTTTGTTTCTTTTCTCTCTGAAAAACTGCTGACAAACCACACCATCTCTAGGTGATTATCCAGGAGTTCAATTCTGCAAGCTCAAAATCTATGCTACTTTCAAACTTCTGCTGTGACTTTATTTCTTCTTTAGTGTCCTTTATCTAACCTTGTGGTCTTTGTCAGACTCCTGCACAGCTGATCTTTGACTCCTGCATCTGCTGATATCAGAACCCGACTATCAACTTCTTTGTTGAAGTGATGGTAAGTCGTTTCTGGTGACTGAACATCTTCAGTGTGATCTCTTCACCCTCCTGTGTGGTGTCGGTCTTCACATTCTGGATCTGTGTAGAGCCTTGATCTCCATTTGTAATGGGTGGTTGTATGTACAACTAAAGTCTGGTCTGAACTTTAGTTCAATTTTCCTATTTATGCCATTGTATCTGGGTTCTTGAACAACATGTGCATATGTGCCTGCAATATTGCACTGTGGGCCTATGATGATGTTTATTGTGTGTGAGTGTGTGTGTGTGTGCACGTGTGTGTGTGAACATCAGCAACACACTGCAACACACTGTACTGTTTTGAAACCATTTTTTCCATGTTATACATTGGTTAGAGCGAGCAAAGTGACCATGATTGCACAATGGTTGACTCTCTCGTTTGTCAATCGCAATGGGATAATTCACCTTATGTTTATGTTTATTTAGTTTATATAGCACTTTAATCCAAAGCGCTTTACAATATAACAACAAGGTACAATAATGGAAGAAGCAAGTTAACAATCATGATGCAAACCAACGATTCAATATGTAGAACAGTTTCCTTGGAAAGTGTAGGTGAGGGAACGGAGAGAAGGAAGGGAGAGGAGGTAGAAGGAAGAGGAGCAATAAAGTCAGATATGTGATATAAGGTCAAGTGGATGTGAGAAGGGAGGGTAAGGGAAGGTATGAGGGACAGGGAAATGGAGAGGAGAGATGGTAGAAGGACAAGGGGGGAGTGAAGAAGGGCTTTCAAAGAGGTGCGGAAGGAGGTGTAGCTGGGGATAGAGCGGATAGAGAGAGGTAAGGAGTTCCAGTGTAGGGGGGCCAAAAGCTGAAAGGAACAGAAGCGAAAGGCTGCACATGGTGACAGGGGTACAGTGAGTAAGAAGAGGTCAGCAGAGCGGAGAAAACGAGAGGGAGTGTAATATGAGGGAAGAGAAGAGAGCTAGGGGGGAGCAAGGTTGTGGAGTGATTTGAAGACCAGACAGAGGAATTGGAATTTAAGTTGGGAGGGGAAGGGAAGCCAGCCAAGTTGAGAGAGCGAGGAGAAAATAGAGTCGCGAGGGCCGAGTAGACAGAGAGCATGGATAGAGGAGTGGTAGATGGATTTGAGGGGGGTCAGATGAGAGGCAGCAAGTCCAAAGAGGAGAGAAGAGCAGTAGAAGAGACGGGAGAAGATTAGGGAGGAGATTAAGAGTTTAGAAGCATGGAATGTGAGGGAGGATCGGATCTTGCAAATGTTGTAGAGATGGTGCCGACAGGAGTGAGAGGTGAGAGAAATGTGGTGGGAGAAGGAAAGGGAGGAGTCAAAGTGGAGACCAAGATTGCGGGCATAGGTAAAGATGGGGAGATTGGAAGGAGAAAAGTGGATGAAAGGAGGAGGGGAAGGTGAGAGTGTGTTAGAAGGAAAGAAAATGACTTCTGTCTTGTCAGTGTTGAGGGAGAGAAAATGGGATGACATCCAGTTTTTAATAGATGTAAGGCAGGAAGATAAGGCGTGATGAAGATCTGGAGTGAAGGAGGAGAAGAAGAGATAGAGTTGGGTGTCAACTGCGTAGAAGTGTTGAGAAATGCCGAAAGAGGAGAAAACAGGGGCGAGAAGGGAGGTGTAAAGAGCGAAAAGAAAAGGTCAGAGTACAGAGCCTTGGGGGACACTATGGTCCAAGGGGATGTTGGATGAGGTGCGGCCACCCCAATGACTGCATAGGACCTTCTCCTCGGAATAATTTTTCTTTAGTTCCAATGTGTATTTTTATGAGTGGCACAGGGTTGAGAAGGGTAGGATGTAAAAATGCACTGTGAAGGAGCAAGTGATGAATCGACTGAATGCATCATTGATGCAGGGCTGTCGCCACACCAAACAGGCATTGGCAAAGCCAATAGTTGGGGCTTTTATGTAATTTCTCCCTTTTTGTACTCTAGTGCAATAGTTAAGCAATAAACTCCAAGCTGGGGAGACATTATCGTGTCCGTTAATGGCCGAGGGCCATTAGCAGACAGGTTCTGGCCTGCAGCGAGTGGTTTATTGTACCAGGATTGTAATAGTGTTTAAGGTGTAAAACGACGGATTTGCTGTTTTGAAACTTAAAAAAAAAGAAAGCATGTCTGCGATGGATCAGGGAGAAGGGACTTCATGTAGTCCATTTTTCCTTTCCATTGCAGCCATTCAAATATTGGAGCTGCATCGGGAACACTACAGTTCCAGGCGCAGGCAACCAATAAGGAAGCTAAAGGTAAGTGGGCGGAAGTGGGCAAAATGTGTGGAAAAGAGGCATGGGTCGTGGGGGCGCAGGGGAATTACACTTAACTGGCAAGCTTGGAGAGGGAAGATGGTGGCCTCCCACTCTGGGGAGGCTTGAAGCCGGGGCTGTACTGTGTGGTAAAGCCCCCACTCCAAGCCTCCTCACTGGCTGGGGGCGCAACACCCCCATCCCCCAGGGGTACTAATCGTGCTCATAGGTAATACTATTAACTTCCCATTGATGGTAGGTGGTGTAAAATGGTGTGAGCACCTGAGCATCTAATAGCAGTGCTTGGCAAATGCCTAACACTTGTACACAAGCCAAAACTGTTGGCTTTTACAATGCTTGTTTTTAGCAGGACTTCATTGAAGGACAGGCAGAGGGGTTTTTAAATCGAGCTTTATTGCCTAATGGGTCCATGTGAGAGATCTATGTGTAAAATAAGTGGGTCACAAGTTTGAATCCGCATGGACAATCTCCCCCTATGATTGTGAGGTTGTTAAAATTAGTCACATTCAGTTGGGTGATAATAACACACGTCCCAGAGAAAATGCAGTGTGTAACAGTGGCGGCTGGTGAGTTTGAAAGCTGGTGGGTTCATACATTTCCCAGGGCGAATTTAGTAGCGAGCGCGTGCAGGGCGCGAGCCCACCCCCCCAGGAGGGGTGCGGGGGGGGGTTCTCCCTCCTTGAAATTTTTGGAAAAATGGCCTACAAAATGTGCAATTTACTGTCCCAAAAACCCACCGAAATATGAAAAAAGCATCCGGTTTTACATATTAATGGTGGTACACTATTCTTACATGTGCAAGTGTGATGGTGTATTTTACAGCAGCTTGTATTGAGAATAGCTGGTACTATGGTGTATGCATAAAGAAATTCATTAAATAATCAGTAATGATGGAAACATATGTTTGTCATGCTGTTACTGGCATTCACATGTGTTCATCCTCTTACTAAAATGGGGTCTATGCGACTTGGAAAGCAAATGCATGGTACAATGCTAACATAATATGTTTAGCTACACCACAAAAAGTTTACATAGCTAGGATGTTTGCAGTTTTAAAACTAGATTAGAATATAATAACCTATTCACATTTGCGACGGTTGAAACCCTACTCTGCAGTCTAGTAGTGTCACTATTGCATTGCGACCCACACACAAAGAAGATTCTGGTGCAATTTCAAGTAAAGGCGATGGAGTGCAGTATCCCCCATAAACCTGTGCATCACTTTTGGAATTGAGTGTTCTTTGTTTGGTCAAGTGCACACTAGGGTTTCTTCGTTGTGCTTTCAGAAGCAAAGAACCCACTGGTTGCTGCTGTGCAGTCACCTCTACGAATCGTAGATTTACAGTAGGAATACAAATGAAAGGCCAAATGTATTGTGCGGAAAATAATGCTGAGATTTCCTTGTGCTAAATAATTCATGGAGCAAGCGGATATGCAATCTTATAATATGCACACTCTGGTCATAACTGCAGCTTATACTGTACGCGCCTTTTAATCTGTACCATCATCACTTGGTTTACTCACAACCCACAACCATCACATGCGATCAAGGCAGACTCATCGAGGGATGACTGCCTTTGCCATCATCTGTTACTATCTATGCAAATTATTTCTGTTGAAGATGTCATCCTGGTTGCATGATAAATAAAAAAAAATACAAATATTACATAATCTATTTTATTTATTCCCGCAAGTAGCAAGAGAAAGAAAGTGCTTCCTGAATTGGAAGGTCACCTGAACATCACATGATTACCCCCGCAGACGCGCAGGAATGCACCTGCATGTGAAAGGAACCCTGAAATAATTGCCCTTAGAGATGGCTCCCAGATAAACACAGTGAATGACATAACTGCGTCCATTTTAGGATTTTGTTATGCTAAGAAGGAAGCAACTCTTCGGAATGTTTGCAAGACCGAGCATAAAGGCATGGCATGTTTGATTTCCTTCCTTTGGAGAAACTAAAAAATCATGTTAGTATTGGTTGGCAACTTGGCGTCCATTGGGGTACATACTGGTCTCTGGTTATTGGACGAGTCAAGACTTGTGCATGGCAAGAGAATAAGGTTATGACATTATGTTTAATTTAAATGGCATTCATAAAGTGCCATTACCCAAAGTGCTGCACAGGACTGAAAGCGGTAGAAACTCATAAAAACGAGAACAGCACAAACCATAAGATCAATCACTCAAACGACTTTCAGAGAAACTTCAATAAGGCAGTCACTGGGGAAAAGCAATCTGGAAAGAAACAGGCATACCAGGCTCCTTGGACTGCTGCTGTTTGGTGCAGGAATGAATGCCCAGAGGGAGAGCCTTCCATGGGGCCCACAACAAGTGAGCCAAATAGAGAGAAATACTGCAGGAAGAATTAAGACAAAACCAAGGAAGAAGTGCCAGATGAGGAAGACCTGTCGAGGGTGAGCGACAGTGCAGCAGCACAGGGGGTGAGGTCATCGCATTGGCACATCAGGCCTGGTATGTCAATCCGGGACAAATGGTTGCCAGCAACAAGGCATATACACAGAGGAGCGCTCCCAGCAGGGAAAGGCTAGCCCTACCCTAACCATCCGTGGCACAGCATGCCTGCCCCAAGGTGCTGCGGCACGGGCATTCACCTCATCTGCCACCGCAACACATGCCAGGTTGCCAAGTGTAGGTGTATTTACAAAACGATGGTATAAAAAAAATTCAATTTGGCACAAATTCAGTTAATAAGTACAGAGTTTCGGCGGGCACTACTGGGGATTTTTCTCTCATAATGTCGATATATTACTTGTTCTGTAATATTTATAAATATTTTAACCTGGAGCTTCCAGTCCGAAAAAGATCCTGTGGCATACGGATCTTAATAGACAATAAAGAAGAAAAGTAAGGTAGTATTTCCTTACTAAAGGCTAGAGCTCTCAGTTGACCCTTGGCAGGGTTGCAATATCCTACTGATTCCAAAATCTCAAATAATTGTAGTAAATTCTTCAACGAGAAATGTTTTATTCACATTCCTTAATTTAGTATCACCAGTTAAATTTTCTTATAGTGAGGCAACTTTGAAAAGCATAAGTTTGTTTTATCAATAAGCACATATGCCAATGCATTTCGGTCTACGACCTTCGTCAAGGCCATGCTTTAGTGAATATACCATCAACTAATCTTTCATAAAGCCATATAGCATTTCAACACAAAACATATAATGATTCAAGGATAATTCAAAAACAGATAAAGCACGTACCCCCAAATGGATCCGTGCGATTGAAAAAGGGAAGAAAACAAAAGGGAAGAAAACAAAACAAAAAGCATGTCAATATTGTTGAACAACTGTGCGTTTCCAGTGTATAACTATTCCCAAATTACGGCAGTCTATACCTGCTTTAAATTGGTTGTCCTCTCGTATCAGTATTTTCAATAGTTGTCTCCAACATTCCTGTTGATTAATGATAAGAGAGTCTAAAAACTTCTATCTATACATTTGTACATACCTAATACCTCTATACTAAAGGATATCTTACCTTTATGCGTAGAGCTCCCACGCAGAACCGATCGCGTTGAAAGCGAAAGTGTAATGCGCGCGAACTCAGACGCTATCAAAGATCGCCATGGGAACGTGGGCGCGGCGACGCAGAGCAACGCGAGCGATGCTGTACGTACGCCTCGGGTCCCACCCCTCTACATTGCTGCAGGTAGGCGGGATTGTTGCCACGGCGATCTGTGTCATAGAACTTTGAAAAAAGTAGATTGTTCTGTGCGTAAATCTTAATGTATATATAATCATTTCATTCTTCAATCTTAGATCATAAATCTAGTAATAAAAAGACATACATACCAGATAAATAGAAAAATAAAGACGAAACAAAATTAAAATAAAAAAAGTAGATACTTAAACCATATATAAATGTAACAGGAACATCTCAATTAAGTAAAAAACATGTAGCCATTTCTGGAATACACCAACTGTTCGTTATCATGATTTCCTTATGATATATATGGAACAAAATCCCTTTGCAAAGAATTACGTCCACATTATTCAGATTCGCAATATTTGTAAGCTGAATAAAGGAAAACACATGTAAATGATACTGATTTCAAAAATGTCCATCCCAAAATATTCATCAGGTTATGTTCATCACAGAAAGCACATATAATTGATGTCTTCATTAATTCCTTTTGGGGTGAGAGAACTTAATCTATTGATCCAAAATGTCTCACGTTGATCCAGTCTTTTCTGTAAATCTTCATATTTCTCTCTTTTTTGGATCCTCTCTAAGATCACAAATTTTATCTGTGCCAAATTATGTTGTTTATTCTGCCAATGTCTTGCCACCGCCGAACTTGCAATGTTGTTCCTGATACACGATCTGTGTTCGTTCCACCTTGTTTTAGCTGTACGTTGCGTTTGTCCAACGTAATACAATCCGCATGGGCATTTGATCCCATATATAATACCTGGAGTGTCACATGTTGCATAGCTTTTTAATCTTATCTTCTCTCCAGTATATGGATGATTAATTGTTTCTCCTTTCATAATATAGCTGCAGCTGCTGCAGTTTAAACATGGGAAAGTACCTATTCGGTCTGTGTTCTTCTTCTTCTGTGGTGGCCTTGTGTGAACTAATCTATCTTTGAGGTTGGAACTTCTTTGGTAGGCAAACGTGGGAACTTCTTTAAATAGATGTTCAACTCTTTTATCGCATGTAACAGTGTTCCAATTTTTCTTTATAATTGCCTTAATGCGATTACTTTGTCGTGAATATTTAGAAACAAAAACTAGTGGAGATGAAATATCTTTCTTAGTTTCTCTTGGTTTAAGTAGATCTTCTCGATTCTGTGTCATTATTCGTGCTTCTGCCGATGCAATTTCTTCCTGTGAGTAACCTCGTTCAAGAAATTTATTGCCCATCGCCTTAACTGCTGCTTCGTATTCGCTTGGGCTGCTGACTATTCTTTTGACCCTAAGCATTTGACTATAAGGTAGATTTTTAATCAAACTTGGTTGGTGAAAGCTCAAACGATGTAACAGACTATTCCTGTCTGTACTCTTCCGGTGAATTGTTGTTTGATATTCAGTTTGTGTAATGTTAATCTCTACATCTAAAAAGTGGATGGATTTCTGTGAATATTCATAGGTAAACTGTATCCGAGGGACTATGCTGTTAATGTATTTGAAAAATTCTAATAAGCGTATTTCTGTGTTCTTCCAAATGCCAAAAATGTCGTCAATATATCTGATCCAGATTATAAGATCTTGATTCCATAGGTGATTTGATAGGACATATTCTGTTTCGAATTTGTGCATGAATGAGTTCGGTACGTGCTTTATCTGTTTTTGAATTATCCTTGAATCATTATATGTTTTGTGTTGAAATGCTATATGGCTTTATGAAAGATTAGTTGATGGTATATTCACTAAAGCATGGCCCTGACGAAGGTCGTAGACCGAAATGCATTGGCATATGTGCTTATTGATAAAACAAACTTATGCTTTTCAAAGTTGCCTCACTATAAGAAAATTTAACTGGTGATACTAAATTAAGGAATGTGAATAAAACATTTCTTGTTGAAGAATTTACTACAATTATTTGAGATTTTGGAATCAGTAGGATATTGCAACCCTGCCAAGGGTCAACTGAGAGCTCTAGCCTTTAGTAAGGAAATACTACCTTACTTTTCTTCTTTATTGTCTATTAAGATCCGTATGCCACAGGATCTTTTCCGGACTGGAAGCTCCAGGTGAAAATATTTATAAATATTACAGAACAAGTAATATATCGAAATTATGAGAGAAAAATCCCCAGTAGTGCCCGCCGAAACTCTGTACTTCTTGAATTTGGTCTAGGCATAACTCAAGGTGGAGGCACACACATTCTAAATCATAAATAAATATTCTCATTATAAATAATGTCATTTACTGACATAGAAAGCTTGACGACGAATAAAGCCGACACACTAGGCTTTACAACAGAGGAGGCAAACGAAATTTTGAGTCTTATCAATGACAATGGTTTTGGTGGAACAGGCAACAAAAGACAAGATCCAATTAATCAAATAAAACAATTGGAACATCTTATAAGGAAAGAGATTAACCGTAAACTACATGCAATCACATTGGGGAGATACCATAAAAGCCAAAGAATTCCTAGAGGTCTACGGCTACAGCTACGACCAACTTTATGCAAGGAAAGTAAAGCCTTTGTAAAGAAATGGGAAGCGATATTGAATAAATGTTCCTTGGACCTTATTCTGCTAACCATACAAGAATTAGCTAAAGATTTGAAAAACATAGGAGAAGAAATTCAAGAGATTGAAAGAACATTAGTGGCGACACTTAACCGAGAAGAGGTAGACTCAATTTTTGAAGATATCAATAACAAATTATCTGGATACAAGTCAGAATTAGAGGCTAAGAAAATTCGTAAATTTAAACGTGATACTTATGATTATTTAAAGGATGAAGTTTATACTTGGATGGAGAAATATGGTCGACAGGTGAGAAAACCGAAACAAAATCACACTAGTGAAACTTCCAGCTCTGGTACTGACACAGAGAGAGAAACATCCAACCAGGGGGAAGAAGTTGTTTCCGGAACTTCAAGTACAACAGGTACAACAGAGATACTGGACAGAGATAGAGTGCCTTTTTTAGGAGAAGGAAGAAGAGAACACGAAGGGGCAAGAGAAAAACAAAAAGGAAAACCAAATACAAGACTGCAACAGAGGAAAACATAGTGATTAATCTATCCTCTAGAATTTTGGCCCAAAGTGAGATCACAACGCTACAAAAAGGACTAAGCTTTGTTCCTACTTATGATAGTACTCTGTTTGATTCAGAAGTTGAATTATACAAATTAGTCCGAAAGATGAAATTGAGGGTATTTTTCAGTGAATTGGAAGAAAGCAATCCAAGACAGATAGTGGACTCAGATCTCAAAGAATTTAGAGGAAAGAGCAATTTTATACCTCCAATATCTGTACCTTCCATAGACATCTTTCAAAAACAGGTCATAAGAGACCTAGAGAAGGTGAAATTTAAGCAATCAAGAAATCGGAATATGAAACCCCATGAACTTAAGCTTATTAAGAATTTATATGGAGACGAAAAAATCACAATAAGGTCCGCTGATAAAGGAGGGGCTCTAGTATTACTGAATACAAGGGACTATGAGGAAGAGTGCCTTAGACAACTTAATGACAGTAATACCTACGCCATACTTGAATCAGATCCTACAGAAGAAATCTGTTGCAATTTGGAAAAATTTCTTGATAGTGCTGAAGAACTCGAATGGATCAATCACAACACAAAGACATTTTTGATGAACACACATCCTAAGATTCCACACTTCTACACTCTCCCAAAGATCCATAAAGATATGCAAAAACCTCCAGGAAGACCCATAGTAGCAGGGATCAACAGTATCCTTGAACCACTCGGTAAATATATTGATTATTTTTTACAGCCATTAATTCAGAAAACGAGTACTTACATCAAAGATTCTACACATTTCCTACAGTATTTACGGAGCATCACATTTGACAAAAATAACATCTGCTTCACGGTGGATGTGAAAAGCCTATATACTTCAATTCCCCATGACCTCGGTAGAGAAGCAGTGGAATGGATACTTCTGAAAGAGGGAGATATAGCTGCACAAAAAGAATTCATTATGGGCCTGCTTGAATTTATCAGTAATAACTCATACTTTCAATACAAGAATTCATATTATCTACAAGTTGCAGGTACGGCCATGGGAGCAACCATGGCCCCCTCATATGCGAACTCATTCATGCACAAATTCGAAACAGAATATGTCCTATCAAATCACCTATGGAATCAAGATCTTATAATCTGGATCAGATATATTGACAACATTTTTGGCATTTGGAAGAACACAGAAATACGCTTATTAGAATTTTTCAAATACATTAACAGCATAGACCCTCGGATACAGTTTACCTATGAATATTCACAGAAATCCATCCACTTTTTAGATGTAGAGATTAACATTACACAAACTGAATATCAAACAACAATTCACCGGAAGAGTACAGACAGGAATAGTCTGTTACATCGGTTGAGCTTTCACCAACCAAGTTTGATTAAAAATCTACCTTATAGTCAAATGCTTAGGGTCAAAAGAATAGTCAGCAGCCCAAGCGAATACGAAGCAGCAGTTAAGGCGATGGGCAATAAATTTCTTGAACGAGGTTACTCACAGGAAGAAATTGCATCGGCAGAAGAATAATGACACAGAATCGAGAAGATCTACTTAAACCAAGAGAAACTAAGAAAGATATTTCATCTCCACTAGTTTTTGTTTCTAAATATTCACGACAAAGTAATCGCATTAAGGCAATTATAAAGAAAAATTGGAACACTGTTACATGCGATAAAAGAGTTGAACATCTATTTAAAGAAGTTCCCACGTTTGCCTACCAAAGAAGTTCCAACCTCAAAGATAGATTAGTTCACAGGAGGCCACCACAGAAGACGAAGAACACAGACCGAATAGGTACTTTCCCATGTTTAAACTGCAGCAACTGCAGCTATATTATGAAAGGAGAAACAATTAATCATCCATATACTGGAGAGAAGATAAAATTAAAAAGCTATGCAACATGTGACACTCCAGGTATTATATATGGGATCAAATGCCCATGCGGATTGTATTACGTTGGACAAACGCAACGTACAGCTAAAACAAGGTGGAACGAACACAGATCGTGTATCAGGAACAACATTGCAAGTTCGGCGGTGGCAAGACATTGGCAGAATAAACAACATAATTTGGCACAGATAAAATTTGTGATCTTAGAGAGGATCCAAAAAAGAGAGAAATATGAAGATTTACAGAAAAGACTGGATCAACGTGAGACCTTTTGGATCGATAGATTAAGTTCTCTCACCCCAAAAGGAATTAATGAAGACATCAATTATATGTGCTTTCTGTGATGAACATAACCTGATGAATATTTTGGGATGGACATTTTTGAAATCAGTATCATTTACATGTGTTTTCCTTTATTCAGCTTACAAATATTGCGAATCTGAATAATGTGGACGTAATTCTTTGCAAAGGGATTTTGTTCCATATATATCATAAGGAAATCATGATAACGAACAGTTGGTGTATTCCTGAAATGGCTACATGTTTTTTCCTTAATTGAGATGTTCCTGTTACATTTATATATGGTTTAAGTATCTACTTTTTTATTTTAATTTTGTTTCGTCTTTATTTTTCTACTTATCTGGTATGTATGTCTTTTTATTACTAGATTTATGATCTAAGATTGAAGAATGAAATGATTATATATACATTAAGATTTATGCACAGAACAATCTACTTTTTTCAAAGTTCTATGACACAGATCGCCGTGGCAACAATCCCGCCCACCTGCAGCAATGTACTCGAGGCGTACGTACAGCATCGCTCGCGTTGCTCTGCGTTGCCCCGCCCACGTTCCCATGGCGATCTTTGATAGCGTCTGAGTTCGCGCGCATTACACTTTCGCTTTCAACGCGATCGGTTCTGCGTGGGAGCTCTACGCATAAAGGTAAGATATCCTTTAGTATAGAGGTATTAGGTATGTACAAATGTATAGATAGAAGTTTTTAGACTCTCTTATCATTAATCAACAGGAATGTTGGAGACAACTATTGAAAATACTGATACGAGAGGACAACCAATTTAAAGCAGGTATAGACTGCCGTAATTTGGGAATAGTTATACACTGGAAACGCACAGTTGTTCAACAATATTGACATGCTTTTTGTTTTGTTTTCTTCCCTTTTGTTTTCTTCCCTTTTTCAAATGCACGGATCCATTTGGGGGTACGTGCTTTATCTGTTTTTGAATTATCCTTGAATCATTATATGTTTTGTGTTGAAATGCTATATGGCTTTATGAAAGATTAGTTGATGGTATATTCACTAAAGCATGGCCCTGACGAAGGTCGTAGACCGAAATGCATTGGCATATGTGCTTATTGATAAAACAAACTTATGCTTTTCAAAGTTGCCTCACTATAAGAAAATTTAACTGGTGATACTAAATTAAGGAATGTGAATAAAACATTTCTCGTTGAAGAATTTACTACAATTATTTGAGATTTTGGAATCAGTAGGATATTACAAATTTAGTTAATACCATCAATTGCTAAACAGGGTCGAGCCTCCGAGCTCGGCTCTGTTTTTTAAAACAAAAAAGTTAACCTAAATATAAGTTACATGACGCACGTAACAGGATATGCGGTAGAACGTATCCTCCTGCAAGCAGGATGGGGTTTGACATTTGCCTTTAAACGCATTGCTTTTCCTGAATGCGCTGAACCAATACTGCCACATATTAGTAACTTAGCAAACGTCACGCGTAAACTGATTAATTACCTTGCACTTAAATACCGCCTGAAAGAAGCTTTTAAATGCATCACGTTCTCCGATGAATACGACGACTGCACAGTTCTTGCAATGCATCATGTACATTTTTATCTGTGCTGGTAAAGCAGTGGCGTCTCTCACTGGCAGACGCCACTGCTCAAGAAGCGCCACTTTAAGGGGCGAGAGGCCTACTACTTGAGACTAGAGCGTGCCTAAATTCACGTTTTTTAATGGGTTTAATGTCTGCTGTGAGTGTTGCAAGGGAACGCAGTGAGCAGAATCCAGGGAGCAGCACAGTGCACAATTCTTTTGAAATACACTCTCTTAATGTGTTTTTTCATTTCACAACTATATTGTATGCATAATGCTTAAAAGGTTCTTGTGCCCCTTTTAGACAGACAAGATGAAAAGGCCTTCCCATTGCAGTCCATGCCAGGAACACACAAACAAATGAACTGCCAGATGCAGAGGATTTGACTTTTCTGGGGGCTATTGGCGAATCCACTCGGCAGTGAAATCCTTTCAAGATGGAATTAACGCAGACACCGGATAGAGGCAATGTTTCTGTTCCAAGACCTGGGTCAAGTCTCTGACAGTCTTTGGACTGTTTGGAAGTTGTAATGGCGTATTAAAATTGATCGCCCGAGAGAAGCAGGATTTCGCGAAAAATGCCAAAAATATAAAATGGCACATTTTGGAGAATCTCCAAAATGTGCCGTTTTATATTTTCAGCTTTTTTCGCGAAATCCTGCTTCTCTCAAGGTAACACACTGCAGCAGCAGCACGCCTGCCTGGGCCTTGCTTTAATGCGGTCCATGGCCCAAGACCGTTGGGCCACAGACCGTGGGTAAAGAAAGGCCCCAGATGGCCCCCGCCTTGTTTCAGGTAGCGGCCCCGGGGAGTGGGACAAACACAAGGCCCCAAGTTGCCTAAACGGCAGTCAGCAGCACTGAACGACGTGTAGGCCATGGCCTACACGTCGTTCAGTGCCGACTGGGGCCATGGTGTAGTCCCCGGGCCCAAACACTACATAGTACAAACACAACAATAAACAAACACTTTCATCTTCATCTAGGTACTTACCGCCGGCAAGCTCGTGGACCAGCCGGTGGTGGTCTGGAAAGGACAGGGCAGATCAGGGGGAGAGACGTGTGAAGGCGCACGCACACACCCTGCACCGGTGACCTGCATAGATACAGTAATGTCATTGGCTGTTTGCCAGCCAATGCAAGGGTTGTCATTGGCTGGCAAACAGCCAATGACATTACTGTATCCATGCAGGAGGGACTCAAGGGAATTTCAAACAGTGCGCTGTTTGCGCACGTGATTTTACTGGCGTGGCCACCTCTCAAGCACCCCGCCAGCCTACTAATTAAAGGGGCTTACGTAGAGTGCGTGGAGATACGAGCTCCACGCACTCTATTATTGAAGAAAGCAGCGTGAAATGGGACGCGCCCGCTGTGAAAGCGGGGCCCGGCCGAGTTCTTATTCTCCAGCATGGGGTCTGGCATGGATTCACATGCTCATGAACATTCCCCGTCGTCAGGCTCGGAATCCTCGGTAAAGAAAAATCAGTATCAGTTTCGTTTCTGATCTGTCTTTCGTAGTAGTAACCAATCACTGATCTCTGCGTCAGACTGACCACAGCCGATGACTGCCCTCTACCTAAGCCCCGCCTCTGGCAGCCATCTTCAGATTTTTACCGCACGTTCAAGTGTTGGGAGTCCTCGTGCTTAGCTCTCGAGCTTTTACTGTGTGTTTCACGCTTTTTCAGGTGAATTTTCACATTTTTTTCGGTTAATCGAACCTCAAGCTCCACCGTTTCTACTCCCTTTAACGGCTACCCGTTACGGGATTTTCCTACGCCCCTCAAGGGTGAAGATTTCATCGAATCAACTTCTTGGAGGATTCCAGAAGATTTGCGGCCTACTTCGAGATGGCCCAGGACGCGAGTTTGTCACCCGGACCCAAGTTGTTTCGCAGCTGCCCTGGATGCGGGCTGCAGAATGTGTTTAAGGAAGACGAACATTTGCGATGCCTCTACTGTCTTCATGGGGACAAGACTCATATAGAGAAGGACTGCCAGTTCTGCAAGAACTTGTCGGAGCGGACCATGAGGGACCATCGATCCCGTCTCGCCAGCTGGTTCGAGAAGGGCTCAACGGGTGAGAAGAAGAAGAAAGGGTCCGAGCGGGCTTCTAAGTCCTGTGCGGGCGCCCCGGCGACGGGGGCCCAACACCGGGCCAAGCGCCGCGAGTCCGCTGTCCCTGGGAGCGCTGAAAGGTCGGGCTCTTCGGTCGCCAGGCAGGGCGCACCTTCCCCGGCACCGTCAACCACGAGCCAGCGCTCCGGTTCGGGGAAGAGGAAGTCCGAGACCCCGGGTAAACTTCGGGAGAAGCCCCGTCCGATCTCGGAAGAGGGGGAGTGAGCTGTCGCCCCTCCCCCTAAGGAGAAGGTCCGGGACGCACCTAAGGTGGTGAAGGCCCTTACCCAGCAGGCAAAGGCCTCTATCGAGGCGATCGCGGCGACTCTGGCCAAACCGGCAGAGACCCTGCCAGCGAAGACTGCCTCCGGGACTAGAGTTTCCCTGCCGCCAAGGAGGGAATCCTCTTTTCAGCCCATCGTCATGGCCACCATGATGGAAGAAGCGAGGGGGGGCACGGTAGCCTCCTCGAGCTCGGAGTCAGCCTCGGAGGAGGAACTGACCGAGGCCGTGAGGAATCTCGAAGTCCAATTCGAGAAGGTTCGATCCCGTAAGGAAGATCCTCGGGAGATAACCGAGGAAGACGACGATGGCGAGGAAGAGCAGCCTTCCCTTCCGGCGCAGCCAGAACCTAGGCCTCAGGATAGCTTGGTGGCCATTTTGTCTGCGATCCAGTCCTTATCCTCTGAGATAAGGACGAGATTACCACGGGCCAGGCCGGAGGACCCGCAACCTGGCCCGTCGGGAAGTCCTCAGAACAAGCGACGGAGGACCCAACCTTCTCCTCCACTCGCCCCCGTAAGGCCTACGGTTCCCTCCTCATCCTCCCACGAGTCGGGAGATGACGGTGCGATGGGCTCGATGACAGGTTCTGAGGGCGACGGCGATGACGACGGAACGGGTCTCCTGTCTCCCGTCGCACGGGCCTCGCCGCCCGACAAGATTGGCTCATTCCACGCCATGATCGCCAGGGCGTCCAAATTGTTCCAGCTCTTCCCGGAGGAGCAGAAAAAGGAAGGTTTCCTCTATCAGCGCTGGGAGGCCAAGAGGAAGACTGTCATCGCGGTGCCTCTGATCGATGACATCTGGGAGGAGGGCCTGTCGGTTCTCAAGAACCCCTCCATGGCACCAGCCAAACGGGACCGGTACGAGAAGAAGTACCGGGTCCCCGAAACCACTCCCTTGTGCCTCAGGGCCCAGCCAACGCCAGACTCGGTCATCTCGGCGGCGGCGAAGAAGAAAGCGGCGGGGTCAGGAGCCTCGACGTCGAATTCCCCGCCGGCTGGCGAGGGAAAGAAGTTGGACGTTATGGGGCGGCGGGTCATTTCGTCGACGACGATCAAAGCGGCCAACGCCCTGGCGATCGTGGTCCGTTACGACAGGGAGCTCTGGTTTAAGCTGACCCCCATATTGGACTTCCTACCGGACGACAAGAGGTCCAAGGCCCTGGAACTACTTCAGGAAGGCGAGGTGGCATCGGACCACACCATAACGGTGGCAACCGATATTGCGATACCGGGTTCCACCAGCTGGGCAACGGTGTTTGCCTATGACGACGGGGTTGGCTCTGGGCGACCGACTTCCGTCAGGACGTCCAGACCAGGGTGTTGGACATGCCGTTCGACGGCAGCATCTTGTTCGGGAAGGCGTTGGACGAATCCCTCCAAGCCATAAAGACGGACACGGAGACGGCCCGCGCCCTAGGAGCCCTTCAGCAACAACGGCCCTTTCGGAGCTCTGGAGGCAGACAGGGTGCCTCCAAGGGATCCAGCGGTGGCTCGTCGTCCTACCGCCAGGTGGCACGCTCCTCGTCTCAGGAGGCCTACAGGGGTCGCGGCAAGCAGGGAGCGCCTCCCCGCCGTCGGCAAGGTGGCCAGGGCGGCAAGGCCACCACCTCCAAGCAGGACTGAACCGGCCGTGGTCTCGGGCCCCCACCGAAGCACCCCGGTGGGAGGCCGGCTGACGAAGTTCGTCAGTGTGTGGAAGTCCATCTCCACCGACCATTGGGTGCTGGATACCCTGGCAAGAGGAAACTCTATCGAATTCCTGAAGAAGTGCCCTCACGTTCCACCTGTGGCCAGGAAGGAAAGTCACGTCCCGCAACGGCTATTGGAAGTACGGGCGATGCTCAGAAAAGGCGCCATCAAGCTTGTCCCGAAGAGACTCCGGGGCTCCGGCGTGTACTCAAGGTACTTCCTCGTCAGGAAGAAGATGGGCGGCTGGCGCCCCATCCTGGACTTTCGTCGTTTGAACAAATACATCAGGTCACAAAAGTTCAGGATGGTCACCCTCCAGCACGTACTGGGACAGCTGGAGGAAGGCGACTTTCTATCATCGTTGGACCTGGAGGATGCATACTTCCACGTTCCCATCCTCAAAAGTCACCGAAAGTTCCTCAGGTTCGTCGTCCAGGGACGCCACTACCAATTCAGAGCACTGCCGTTCGGATTGAAGTCGGCCCCCAGGGTCTTTACCAAGTGCCTAGCACCTGTGGCGGCGCGGCTGCGCCTGCAGGGGATCCACCTCTACCCCTACCTGGACGACTGGCTCATCTGCTCAAGGACGAAGGAACTCGCCGTCGAACACACTGCGAGGACTGTCCAGCTACTCACAGACCTGGGATTCGCCATAAATTACCCAAAGTCCCACCTGGTGCCGTCGCAGGTGGCCCTGTTTCTGGGAGCGAAGCTCGATACAGTGAGGCGCCTGGCGGCACCGTCGGAAGAACGGACGAAGACCATTCTAGGTAAAGTGCAGCGCCTGCTAGCCACGGACGTGGCCAGGGTGAGGTCCATCAAGTCCCTCCTGGGGATGATGTCCTCTTGCATTTACCTGGTGCGCCTCTGAAGACTACGGATGCGCCCTCTTCAAGAATTTCTCGACGCCCGTTGGATGCAGGCGACGGGCCCCTTCGAAGACGGACGCCTCCCTGGAAAGCTGGGGCGCCCACACCGGAGATCTCCACGCAAGAGGCTTCTGGCTCCCGGAGGAGAGGCTCCTGCACATCAATGTCCTGGAACTCCGAGCCGTGTTCTGGGCTCTCAAATCGTTCCTCCCATCGCTCAAAGGCAAGGTGGTGCGGATCTTCACAGACAACACCACGACAATGTTTTACATACGGAAGCAGGGAAGCACCAGATCCCCAGCCCTATCCAAGGTGGCACAGGATCTGTGGCACTGGGCAGTCGCCCAGGGGATGTTCCTGGTTCCCTTCCACCTGGCAGGAGAAAGAAACACCATCGCTGTCTCGCTCAGCAGGGAGCTGCGCGCGTGTCACGAGTGGGAACTGTGCCAGGATCAGGTGGATCAACTCTTCCGACGATGGGGCAAACCCCAAATCAACCTATTCGCAACAGCGACGAACTCAAAGTGCAAGAGGTTCGCCAGCAGGTTTCCCCAGCCGAGAAGCATGGGTGATGCGTTCTCGTTCCCCTGGGACGGCCTATACCTGTATGCGTTCCCTCCGTTGCCGTTGCTGCTTTGACTCATCAACCAGCTCAAGAGGTCCCGGTGCAGGATGATCCTTGTCGCACCGGCGTGGCCGAGGCAGATCTGGTTCCCGGACCTTCTGGACTTGTCAACGTCCCCATCCATCAAGCTGTCGGCGGATGCGGATCTTCTCTCCAGAGAAGGAGGCGCCATCTTCCACCACGACCCGGCGTCGCTGAACCTGCAGGCTTGGCTCCTGCAGCGCTAGAATTTGGAGGGTACGATATACCGGCCGACTGCAGAGAGATTCTTGCAAAGGCCAGGGCGTCCTCGACTCTCAAATGCTACGGTCACAAGTGGAAGAGGTTCTCTATCTGGTGCCGAGCACAGAAGATCAACCCCCTACGGATTACAGCCCGTCAGGTGCTGCCGTACCTGCTATTGCTGCGAAAAGGCTGGGCTAGCCCATGCCTCCATTAAGATTCATCTGGCAGCGATCTCCAGATATACCAGAACCACAGGACGGACGTCCCTGTGGTCCCATCGACTGGTGAAAGAGTTTATGAAAGGACTGTTCCGGTCGTTCCCGCTGGTGAAGGCCCCGGCCCCGGCGTGGGAACTTAACGTGGTGCTGACTAGGCTGATGGGGCCCCCATTCAAGCCGATGCACTCCGCACCGATGAAGTTTGTGTCGTGGAAGACTGCATTCCTGGTGGCCATTACCTCCGCACGACGAGTGGGAGAGATCCAGGCCCTATCCTGCAAAGCACCGTACTTGACTTTCCATGCCTCGAGGGTGGTGCTTAGGACGCACCCCTCCTTTATGCCCAAGGTGCCGTCGGACTTCCATCCTAACGAGCCCTTGGTGTTACCTGTCTTCTTCCTGTCTCCTTCGTCGCCGGCCGAGAGGACTTTGCACTCGCTGGATGTGGCTAGAGCGCTGAAGTTCTACGTGGACCGCACGAAGAGTTTTTGGAGGACATCACAGCTATTCGTGAACTTTGGACCTGTGAATCAAGGGAAGGCTCTCTCGAAGTCTTCTATTTCCAGATGGCTCTCCGGCTGCATCATGCACTGCCACCGGTTGGCTAACCGACCGCTGCCAGGCCGTCCGAGAGCCCATTCGACCTTGAGCGATCGCTGCTACTACGGCGCTCTTATCTGGTGTGCCCCTGCTGGACATCTGCAGGGCTGCTACGTGGAGGTCGACGCACACCTTCACGAAATTCTACTGCGTCGATCGGGATTCCAGGGAGGAGTCCAGGGTCGGCCAAGCAGTGCTGCGCTACCTGTTCGCTTAAGGTGAGCCTGGTGAGGAGGTAAGAGATGCTTAATGTTGAGTTTATTTTTGTATTGCTTAATGTTGAGCCTTTTGCCACCCCCCGTGGTTGTGCATGTGTGTACTGCTATTTATTCTGATATTCATGAGCATGTGAATCCATGCCAGACCCCATGCTGGAGAAGGAACAAGTTACTTACCTGTAACTGTTGTTCTCCAGCATGGGTCTGGCATGGATTCACATGCGAACCCTCCCGCCTACCCTTCTGCGGCTCTTCACTTGGTCATACTGCCACTTCACGTGCTACCAAATCTGAAGATGGCTGCCAGAGGCGGGGCTTAGGTAGAGGGCAGTCATTGGCTGTGGTCAGTATGACGCAGAGATCAGTGATTGGTTACTACTACGAAAGACAGATCAGAAACAAAACTGATACTGATTTTTCTTTACAGAGGATTCCCAACCTGATGACGGGGAATATTCATGAGCATGTGAATCCATGCCAGACCCATGCTGGAGAACAACAGTTACAGGTAAGTAACTTGTTCCTACACTGACTGACTGTATTGTTGCCACAGCGCCCCCGCGCTGTTGGCATGGGAAACGCTGCTGCAATTAGCATTTCTAACTAAATTCTTCTGGTTCTGAATCTCTTTACTGCTGCTTCTGCTCTTTCTGGGGGGCGGCGCCCGGCCGCCCTATGATAGCAGCCGCCACTGGTGTGTAAAATGTGCTATGTAAGAGAAGGCATCAACGTGTAGCTACTAAGCGCCTTTGCTCGGGATGATCGAAGTTTAAAAGTGGATGTTCCTCAGTACAGAACTGCATGCACCTTAATACTGGAGGGAGACCCCTGATACAGGGCTGGGACGGGTGCTGGTGATTACTCAGTTGGGGGGAGGGAGGAGTGCTACCTTTTCTACTGGACAATTCTCAACGCGCATAATCCCAACATTATTCAGGCACTTAGTGCCACAGAGGGATGGTAACAGGAGAGCATTGCAGCACCTCATCAAGAGTCTACGTATAATTATTTGCGAGTGGTTTCTATGCTCTAAGACTGTCATTCATGTAGAACATTGACAAAAGTGTATATCATGTATGTCCTGCCATGTGCATTCAATCTCTTTATTAACAATTAATGCCATTGTGCACATATAAACAGGCACAGGATGTGTAACATAGCCCAAGATAGCAGAGCATAACATAGCTCAGCACAATATAGTATAAAACAGCATAACAAAACATACAATACAGCACAGAGAACACAGCCTTGGAAAAGAAAGCACAGCTTAATCCACAACAGAATATAATGCAGCAAAACATAAAAGAACGAACCACATCCCAAAATAGCATAGCACACATTTGAAGTACCAAATATATCATAAAAAGGCTTAACACAGAACGCCATTGCACAACATAAAATGACTCGCCAAGACATAATGTGACATATCATAGTATAACAAAATAAATTGTAACACAATACAACAGCGTAAAACCACATACGGCACACATCCCAACACAGCATAACACAGTAACATTGCACAATGCATCAGAGCACAGCATACCATTAACCAGCACAGTGACCTAGCATAACAGAAAAAACACAACCTACCATTACATTACAAGGCATAACACAACATTAGATAAATGCATAAACTTGTTGAACATTCCCTTTTTCCTAAAAATCTGTGGTATCATTTTTATTTTTTTTATGTACAGCGCATATTTGCCTGGAAGGTAAGGCATTCGTCCAAGTGTCACACACGCGCACACCTGAATATTTTGAGCAGCCGTCAAACACATAGTGGCTCTGAGCAACCCTCGTAAGAAAGACAGTCTACATATTTCACTGTCCTTGGGAACCCTGTGTGATGCAGCTTCTCACGGAAGCTTCTCGGTAAGAGGATGGCACCTCAGTGGCCTGTGCAACCCGCTGCATGTAAACATTTTCTAATGTTGGCAGGTGCGCCCAGTCTTTACATTTTTCAGAGCTGAATAACATAATGGCTGGTTGATAATAACAAAGGAGCACGCCGGTGTGTGGTGTGCACTGCGTGTATTTGTTCGCATGTGATAGTCCATTAAGTATATGGGAAGAAAGTGGACTCCATCATGATCACTGCAAAGGACTGGTAAAGAGTAGTTACATCTACAACATCCGAAAGTGCTGAAAGTGACCATAATCCTTTATGTCTTAATGTTCAGATCCACAAGCCTACCGCCTCCCCATTACCGGCTGTAATGAGATTGACGGTGTCACTGTGGTAGGCCACTCACGAAAGTCTGTAAAATGGGCTAGAGTCATTGATAAGGACTTGGAGTATGCTGTTTACAGAGCCATCATGCACAACCTCAAAATCATTTGTGCAGATAATACGCGAAATGCTAGACTTTAGAATAATTCACCATCCTGACAGAGAATGGGATTCCTTATGTGACCTCATCCCCATTGGAAGTTAACAAACATGCTACCCTCAAAGCTAATTGGTATGATAAAGATTTTCGAGCTGCCAAATTTAAGATCGTGGAGTGTTTAAATATGCCAGGGGTGGTAAATAAACTGCAACTACGGTTACTTCGAAGCAATTATAAGGCACTGCTATTAAAGAAAAATAAAGACTTTGCCTCTATGAGATGGGAGTCACTCATGAGGGTACATGAAAACAATGGCCATGTGTCCTATTGGAAATTGATAGCTGGGGAAAAGGTTAAAGGGGACTCAAATCTTTACTGTTGTATTGCGGGAGAAATATGGTGTCAGCATTTCCTCAAATTGTATAATAGTTGTGTGGATAATGCTAACTGTGTTGTGTTATCAACTTTGCCCTCAGATCAAGTGTGCAAGGAGGAAGGTTTGCACTTTAACATCGAGGTGGTACATAGTGCGATAGCTAACCAAAAGAATGGCAGAGCACTCGGGCCTGATAGAATACCAGGGGATATTGTCAAAGATTAACAGGCCGATACATGGAATCAACGTGCGCCGAAAAAACGGCGCACGTGTGCGAAAACGTGCGATTCGCAGTGAAATAGCGAAAATCGCAGTGCAAGTGCGATTATCGCAGTGCAAGTGCGATTATCACACAGAAAACATCGCACATCTATTCATGGAAGTCCGTGCACGCGCAAAATGTGGGATGTGCGCTGAAAAAGTGCGCGGCGCACGCTGGCGCACAGGTCATCGAACGCCGTGCGATAAGGCCACAGCGAATTCGCACATAGCGCGGCGCACATAACAAAAGTAGGCGTAACACGGGGCGTTACACGCAGAATGGGGAACAACTCGTGAAAATGTGGGAGTCACAGGGGAAGTACAGGAGGCAAGTGCGCAGAACGCCCACATGCTCGCCTACAACACGTATTCATGGAATCGAATAGGGAAAAACAGCGCACGGCCAAAGACGCGCACAGGCCCATACATGTCCGCCACACAAAAGCAGGCGGTAGCGTCCCTGCGCAGAAAAAAAATGTGCGCCAAAGTTATACACGCGCGAGAAGTACCACGCGCGATCGGGCTTGGGGGAGCGTGTGCGTGTATTCCAGGGGTGCGCGAGAAGTCCCACACGCGATTGGCCTGGGGGAGTGTATTTCAGGGGCTTGCGGGTGTTTTCACACGCGATTGTCCTGGGCGCGTGTAATTCAGGGGTGCGCGAGAAGTTCCACATGCGATCGGGCCTGGGGGAGCGTGTGCGTGTATTTCAGGGGTGCGCGAGAAGTTTCACACGCGATTGGCCTGGGTGCGTGTATTTCAGGGGCTTGCGGGTGTTTTCACACGCGGTTGTCCTAGGCGCGTGTATTTCAGGGGTGCGCGAGAAGTTCCACACGCGATTGGCCTGTGTACGCGATTCCATTGGACCAAAGGTCCTGACAGCGCAGGCGCGTCTGTGACGTGACACGCGCGGGCGTGTCCCTGTACCCGGGGGAATGTTACAAGACCAAAAACTGCACGTCCGAGTGTCAGCCTGCGTGATTGGAGGATAGTGCCTCAGTGCGTATACGCGGAAGTGACGTTGGACGTGTGGTGCGGTTTAAAAGGTGCGTGTAGTACGTCATTTCCTTGTACGTGCTTCCCGTGGAGAGCGAGTGGGTGAAATCTGTACTTCTTGTCGGTTCACACGCGATTTACTTCACAGCGTTTCTAGTTCGTACTCCCTGTTACATCTGTCAGTATTTTTCTGATTTTCTCTTCGACCTGTTTCCTCAAACAGCGTTGACTTCTCCTTTTGTCCTGTCTCCTCAGACAGTGTACAATTCTTCTTTTGGCGGGGGTGTTGCCAACGCGCACACGCGCATATTTTTCACACTCTTTTCCCAGGCAGACTATGAGTCGCGCACGTATTTACCAACTGTGCTAGCCCCATGTGTAGCGTACCCCTTCAGAGGTCATTGTAGGCTGCGTGTGACACGCATACGTTAATTTTTGTTTTTCTGGGTGCCACAGCGTAGTGCAGGTTCCTTTTTCCACGCACGTGGTCTACGAGGGGGCGCGTGCACGTCATTTTCTGTTTTAGGGGTGCCTGTGCATTGCGTGACCCGTCATCTTTCCCCAGGGGTTACATACAGCCTTGCTAGAGCACTTGGGTACGAATTCCATCTAGTACCCTACCCCTTTGACCCCCAATTGCCCAGGACAATTGTCCAGGGCAACTCCCATACGCACAACTCCATCAGTGCCATGGCTGGGAGGCGAGCATGTGGTAAGGGTGGCAAAGGTGGCCGAGCCTCAAGAGGTGGGCGTGGTGGGCGCGGTAGGGGACGTGGCCAGGATTTGCAGACTCCCCCAAGCCCCCCACGTGTGGAGGACCAGTCAGGGACACACATCCCCCCCCATGGTTGAGGGAAACGTGGCTGACACCATCCCTGCTCAGCCCTTGTTGGACCGGCCCGTTGTGGTACTTGACCTAGCACAGGGTGACTCCCAGGCTGACTTCCAGGTCGCCAAGTCTAGGCCACGGGTGGCGGCGCAAGCCAGTGTCACCAGGCCACGTGGTACAGGGGCAGCCATGTCATCTGCTGCCCCGAGTAGGCGGGGTGGGGAGGCTGCAGGGGCAGCTGCAGCTCCGTCCACCCCAGCTCTGACTCCCCCAGCAAGGACAGTGTTGGTCCCGGTACATCAGACTGAGGTTCCCACTGCCATCATCACACTTCAGCTAATGCCTGCAGAAAGTCATGTGGTCAGTGTGTCATCACACACTACTACTACACAGTCCACCGGTGCTCCTGCCTCTAGTGTCCAGAGCGGCATAGGGCACTCCGGATCCCCACCACCCACAAAAAGAAAGAGGAAGAGTGCTCGTCCAGTACAGGCTGATGACCCCGACACGGCTATACGGTCCGGCACGCCAAGGAAGCCTAGCTTCAATGATGCCGAACTGGATGCACTTGTGCAGTATGTGTCTGAACATGACACCGAAATGTTGGTCACTTCATGGTGTAGGATTACACCTGCTCGACGTCAGGCACACTGGTAGTCCATCGCGGACAGCATAAGTGCCCTTGGGTTTATGAGGCGCACAGCTGTTCAGTGTTCCAAGCACTGGAACGACCTTAAGCGTAGGGCAAAGAAAAAGCTGGCCTCAAGTCATGCCGCAACTCTGGTGACTGGAGGTGGGTCTCCACAAGAGGACATAGAACTCACTCTACATGAGCATGTTGCTGGGACCTACGTCACAGAGGAGCAGATCCAAGGTGTGGGAGAACTGCCAGATTACGAGGCATTGTCCGGTGAGTGCACATGCATGTGTGTGTGATCCATGTGTATGTAGTTTGTGGGAGGGGATCTGGTTGAGTGCCAGGTCAGGGTGTGTGTGCCTGAGTGTTTTGTCCCACCCATGTGCTTCATCCAATGCATTCTGCGCCCCGGGATTTGGGTATTACAGTATCCCTTCTGGCCACAGTAGGCGTTTTGCACTACATTGCGCCAGTTGCCCTTGAAGTGGCATCTTGCTACCACATTGTTCCGTATTTAGCTGTGTTCATTCAGGCTGATTGAAGGAATTCACCCGGTTCTACTGCGCATCACTCTGCCCCATTGTCACATATATGACATGCGCATGGTACATGCCCTCTGTGTGATGGCATGTGTCATGTATGTGTATTGGACATGCCACTCACAGGCCAATGTGTGATGGCACTGCTAGCCAGCATGCAGCTGATGTGTTGCTCTCCCATCTTGGTGTCATCAGTGCCTGACATTTTCCTCCCCTTCCAACTCATGGACAGTGCATGCATGGGAGGGTTATAGTCATGTGGGACATGTGTAAATCAAGTACTGGTACTGTAGCTTGTCTGGCCTAATAGCGTGCCATGGTGCTAATGCCTGTTTCCATTTTTTGTCTTTCTTGTTTTTGCAGAGGATGACGCACCTGATGCTGTTGAGGGAGAGGAGATGGTGCAGGCCCAGGAGGGATCTGAAGCACGACCAGGCACCAGTGGGGGATGTGGTTTGGTGGTGGGGGAGAACCCTCTCTTGCTGCAGGCCATACTGTCCCGGGGTGTCCTTGGCTGCACTTCCCCAGAACTCTTTTCAGGCGTTGATTCGGATGAGGCCTATGTGGATTCGCAGGTATGTGTTCATGGAAAGGATACTGTTCTGTCCGACCCACCTGCACCAGGGGTAGAGCCCACTATGGGGTTGTCAGTGTTGGTAGGTGCGCCTGTGGTGGTTACGGATGCAGGGCCACATTCCGCAACATCTGATCCTGTTCCTGGGCCAGCAGTTCAGAGGGGAAAGGCAGTCCTGCAGCCTCAGGCAGTGCCGACACAGCAAGGTGCAGTTCGCCTTGCCCCAGACAGGTGTGGTGCCCGCCAACGCGGTGGCCGTCCGCCACCAGGCAATACCGCATGGGAGCAATCCATTTACGGTATGGCCAACCAACAGGCAGCATCATCCGAAATGATTGCTCAAGCCATGGAGAGGGTGGCCACTTCCATTGTCCCCCCAGAAAGGCAGATGGAGCTACTACAGCAGGCAAAAGACTCCATTTGCCAATCAGTCAGGGAGGACATGTTGGCGTCCAACAGGGACTGACAGGCGGCCCTGGACAATCTGAGGGAATCAATTTCTATAGATGCCCAGGGACAGAGGGAAGCCTTGAGGGGAGAGGTCCGGCACCTCAGGCAGACTCTTGTGGACCTTGAGGCTTCCACTGTCACCAGGACGGAACAGCTGCTGGTGCGCGTCACCCGTACGCTCTCAGCAGAGATGCAGGCAACTCGGGCGGAGGTCCGGACAACAAGTCGGGTGTTACATGGGGATCTCCGCACCATATCCCTCCAGAAAGAGGCCTTCCAGGCCCGCATGCTTGCTGCCATGGAGGACCAAACTAGGGCATTGCGTGGGCTGCCTCCCATGGCACCACCACCTCCTGTGGCAGCAGCAGCAGAGGTTGAGGAGAGCGAATCCAGCAGTGAATTTCCCACTATTTAGTAGCCGTGCAGGCCATGAGCCCATGGAGGTGTTTTTTTTTTCGCAACATTCACGCAGGTGGCTGTTGGTGGGCACCCTGTCCTCGGACCTCCTGGGTGGCCTCCCCCACCCACCCTGGCCCACACATGGCCATTTTTGATTTTTGATTTTTGATTTTTTGTTGCAGTGTGTTGCCTTGTGTGGCTCCCGTGGGCATCCACTGTATTCCGGCTGGGCACATGCAGGCTTGTCCTGAGTTTGGGTTAGATGCTTGGGTCAGTGAGACACACACCCCTCCTGTTTCCCGTTTCCATGGGCTTGCAAAGGGTGTGCCCAAGTGACAGTGAATTACACAGTGATGTTGGACTCCCATGAGCTGTGTGGGCAGTCTGTAGTCAATACTGTGTATACATTCCTAGTGCATATTGTTGTTGTATTGTGCACTGCATGGTGTATTGATGTGTGCTTGTGCATCAATGTCTCCCTCCTGATTTGCAGGTTCATTCCTCATGTCTTCACAAGGCCGTCCACTTTGGAGATGGAGCTCATGTTGTGAGCAGTGGACTTCCAGATGTGCGTGGCAACAACAATGTACAGTTGGAGGTGGTGGATGTGCTGGCATTCTCATGTTGTAAGACTACATATCCTTTGCCTTAGTACTGTCATGTTTATGCTATGTTGATTGTATTGTGGTAAGTATTTGGTCATGTGTGTTGTTGTTTCTACATTCATGTGGGCATATTGTGTGTGGCCAGTTTCCATTAGGGACACTGTATTTTGTGACACGTGTCATGTTTGGGGGATGACTTTGTTTGCTCTCACATGGCATGTCATGCCATGGTGTGTTGGGTGGCGGTGCTGGGGAGGGGTTGGGTGACATGGCACTGTTGTCATGTTGTGTCTTGCAAGGGGGTAATGATTTTAGCAGCATAGAAGTGTGTCTTTTGAACACAGCATTGGTGCTGTTTGTGTAGGTTGGGAAGCACACAATGGAACACTTCCAGATGTACAATCTCAGGCTGGTATGGTTGTGACAGTTGACTGTCCATCGACACATCATAAGTGTCAGTAACAATCATCATTGATTGTCAGCTGGTATGTGCCAGGGCTGTGTGCACTCCACAGGGGTGTGATTTTATGTGAAGTAATTAGCCACGAGCTGCGTACGGGCTGCCTCACCCCGTGCCCTTTCCCTCCCATGCGCAGTGGGCATGCATGTGGTTGGGGATGTGGGGGCACCACCATGTCCACGGCCAGGCCCCGGCGTTTTGCAACGTTGTGCAGGACACATGCTGCCAATATGATCCTGCACACTACTGGGGGAGCGTATAACAGCTGCCCGCCAGAACGGTCAAGGGAGCGGAAGCGTGACTTGAGCACTCCGAATGTGAGCTCCACGATGCCCCGGGTTGCAATGTGGGCTGTGTTGTTTCTTACCTGGGGTGGCGTGGTGGGGTTCCGAATTGGCGTCATCATGTGGGTGCTGAGAGGGTAGGCACTGTCCCCTGGGGAGGTGGTGATGGGTATCATCATTGGGGTTGTGACATTACTCAGTATCTGACATGCATGCATGCGCAGTGGCATTTATACTCACCGAGCAGCCATGTATCGCCATGCCACCCAGCTTCTATGTCCCGGTTTAGGGTAGACATTCTGTAGATGAAACTGTCGTGGGTGGAGCCTGGATAGTTGGCGTATACTGAGGTGATGATTCCCTTGGCATCACATACTACCTGGCCGTTGATGGAATGCCAGTGCTTGCGGTTTCTATAGATGTGCTCAGTTGCCCTGGGGGGACGTAGAGCCACATGGGTGCAATCAATGGCACCTAGCACTTTGGGGAATTGTGCCACCCTGTAGAAGTCCTGGGCAACAGCCTGCCTTTCTGCAGGTGTTCTGGGCAGGTATATGTGCCTGCGGACTGATGGGCGTGCAGTGATGATGGCCAAGACCTGGTGTAGGCAGCGTGACTGCGTGGCCTGTGACACCCCCCCCACTATGGCACTTGTCCGCTGAAATGATCCAGTGGCCAGGAAGTGCAGTACATTGAGGACCTTCACCAGGGGGCTGAGTGCTTGGGAGCACAGGGTGGTTGATGTGAGGTCATCCTCCCACTCACTGACCAGGTCGAGTATTATGTGAGGTGGAAACCTGTACCTCCCATACACATGGTCATCAGGCATCCCAAAAAGGCTGGTTCTGGGTGTAAAAATTCTTGCCCGGACTATCCTCCTCCTCCTCCTGCGGTATCCCACGGCCACTGCTGCTAGGAACGGTATGTTCATCCTGGCCTCTGAGCTTGTTTGTTGTTTGCATGCACTTTTATGCTGTGCGGGTGGACATACGCCTACTTCCTGCTGGCGTACGTGTTTCCGGATTGGCCACGTTCGTTTCCATGAATACGTGTTGTAGGCGAGCGTGTAAAACTTCCCGCGCAGCCCTGGAATACCCGCACCCAGCCCAATCGCATGTGGTACTTCTCACGGACCCCTGAAATACACGTACCCCGCTCCCCAGGCCCGATCGCGTGTAAAACCACCCGTGAGCCCCGGAAATACACGTACCCCGCTCCTCCAGGCCCGATCGCGTGTGAAACCACCTGCGAGCCCCTGAAATACACGTGCCCAGGCCAATCACGTGTGGAACTTCTAGCGCACCCCTGAAATACACGCACACGCTCCCCCAGGCCCGATCGCGTGTGAAACCACCCGCGAGCCCCTGAAATACACATGCCCAGGCCAATCGCATGTGGAACTTCTCGTGCACCCCTGAAATACACGCACACGCTCCCCCAGGCCCGATCGCGTGTGAAACCACCCGCGAGCCCCTGAAATACACGCGCCCAGGCCAATCGCGTGTGGAACTTCTCGCGCACCCCTGAAATACATGCACCCAGGCCATTCGCGTGTAATACTTCTCACGCACCCCTGAAATACACGCACATGCTCCCCCAGGCCCGATCACGTGTGAAACCACCCGGGAGCCCCTGAAATACACGCGCCCAGGCCAATCGCGTGTGGAACTTCTCGCGCACCCCAGAAATACACGCACACGCTCCCCCAGGCCCGATCGCGCGTGAAACCACCGTGAGCCCCTGAAATACACGCACCCAGGCCAATCGCGTGTGTAACTTCTCGCACACCCCTGAAATACACGCACCCAGGCCATTTGCGTGTAATACTTCTCGCGCACCCCTGAAATACACGCACACGCTCCCCAGGCCCGATCGCGTGTGAAACCACCCGCGAGCCCCTGAAATACACGCGCCCAGGCCAATCGCGTGTGGAACTTCTCGCGCATCCCTGAAATACACGCACCCAGGCCATTCGCGTGTAATACTTCTCACGCACCCCTGAAATACACGCACACGCTCCCCCAGGCCCGATCACGTGTGAAACCACCCGCGAGCCCCTGCAATACACACGCCCAGGCCAATCGCGTGTGGAACTTCTCGCGCACCCCTGAAATACACGCACACGCTCCCCCAGGCCCGATCGCGTGTGAAACCACCCGCGAGCCCCTGAAATACACGCGCCCAGGGCAATCGCGTGTGGAACTTCTCGCGCACCCGTGAACTATACGCACACGCTCCCCCAGGCCCGATCGCGTGTGAAACCACACGCGAGCCCCTGAAATACACGCACCCAGGCCAATCGCGTGTGGAACTTCTCGCGCACCCCTGAAATACACGCACCCAGGCCATTCGCGTGTAATACTTCTCGCGCACCCCTGAAATACACGCACACGCTCCCCCAGGCCCGATCGCGTGTGAAACCACCCACGAGCCCCTGAAATACACGCGCCCAGGCCAATCGCGTGTGGAACTTCTCGCGCACCCCTGAAATACACGCACCCAGGCCATTCGCGTGTAATACTTCTCGCGCACCCCTGAAATACACGCACACGCTCCCCCAGGCCAGGTCGCGTATGAAACTTCTCGTGCACGCGTGTTCCCGACACCCGTAATACGCGTTCCCCGCTTTGCGTATGCTGTTTGCCAGTCCGGTAAACTGGTACAGGGTTGGCGCAGCCCTTTGCAATGGTTTTGCGATCTTGATGGCTTTTCCTTGCGCGAGGGCGTTCTTGGGGGCGTAACTGGCGCTGCTGCAGGGTCGCTGCGCCACTCTGCGCCACGTCTGCTTTTGGAGGTGGGAATCCATGAATACGCTGTGCGCGGAAATTGATTTTATCGCACGCGGCTGGCGCAGACATTCGCACGGGCACGCTGTGCGCCAGCCGCGTGCGACACTTTTGAGAGGAATTACATGAATCGGCCTGTAAATTGCGATCTGGGGTATGGTATTATGTAAACTCTTTAATGTCTTTATGGCTATGGAGGCTGTCCCTGCGTCTTGGCGTGATGCTGTTACTGTTCCAATGTATAAAAGGGGGGGGGCCTACATGGCAATTATCGCCCAATCTCCCTCCTAGAAAGTTTGGGTAGAATTTTTGCAAAATGTGTGTTGCTTCATCTCCAGGCCTGGGCTGATGAAAATGTGAGAATGATGTCATAAGTGATCACGAGGCAGGTTTACGAAAACAAAAGAGCACAGCTGACAGAAGTTTTCGTTTGTATTTACTAGTCCAGAAATACACTGTGCTGTTTATGATGATGCTTTATGCTTCATTTGTTGACCTCCGGACCGTTTTTGATAGCGATCTCCAGTGATATCTTATGACAAGTAATGAGGAAAAAAGGGAGTACCTCCTAAATTGCTTTTTGCGATCCAAATACTGCATTCTGAAAATAGGGCAACCATGAGCTTTGTTTTGGCGGGGGAACTATCTGCCAGATTTGAAGTTAGGAGGTGGGTTTAGACAAGGTTGTGTTCTGGCCCCCCTTCTATTTAATGTGTATATTGAAAAAAATCATTAAAGCATTGGTACATGGCTCCGTAGACAGCCCCAATGGGCATTGACATTTATCCAATGTTCTTTTATGCGGATGATGCCATGATCTTTTCTACCTCCCCATTTGGTTTACAAACAACCTTGAATATACTCTATAATGAATACAAGGATCTGGAACTGCAGCTTAATACTGACAAAGCCCCACTTTGCTAAACGCAGTATCGTGAAGATCTCTGTTAATAATTGCAAACTGGATCAGACGTTGTTTTACGATTATCTTGGTATTAGGTTGCATGAAAGTGGAGGGAGGACTTCGCAGTTGGTTACAGCTTGCTCGAATTTGGGCAAATTCTCTGTGGCAACAAAATCCTTTTTTCAGAAGACATGGCAGTGGTGCGAATACAGCCTCTATTTTTGGTGCTGAAATCTGTGGTTGCTGTTCTTTAAAAGCCATTCAAAGAATTGAAATTGTTTTTTTTTCAAATCTACTTTTATGCCCCTAAGCACCCCAACTGTCTGGTTATTGTTGTTGTAAGCTTTATTTCATCACAAGTCATAAAAACGCACATACCTTCACATATCATTAAATATATAAAATGACGCAAAACATATAGGGCACATAATCCAACATATTCAAATAATATGCAAGCACAAATGTCGAAATTGATTGATATCACAGACCTTGATATTTACTCATGGGTGTTTTCCAAACCCACTTCAGATATTGGCTTGTGGCATGAACTGCCGGAATATCAGCTGCATTTAGGCATATTGCCATTGCCCCTTCCATGCATCTACATCCATGCCCTGGAAGAGTGATTTTAGAAAACGCCTCCTCAAGGGCAATGTCGCAGGACAAAAGATAATCAAATGCTTCAAATCCTCCAAGCCATTCCTGCATAGTGGGTGAAGCGTCAGTGTCCCATCTATGCATCAACTCTGCTGTAGGCAGGATCCCAAATCGAAATTTCACATACAGGGACCTTTCCAGCTTGGGGCTGATAAAATCCAATTATAGCTGAAATCCCTCTTCCATCTTGATTGCAAGATGGCGTGTTAGGGATTCGGAAGATGTATCTTTAACCAAAGTATCCATCTGCGTGAGAGCCAATGCTGCAGCTTTAACTCTGATTTTACAATGTGTAGTAATGGCGTGCGGGTCACTCCAATAGCCACCAAGACCCAAATCCATCAAAATCCTATTTACATGAACTACCCACTTTAAATTCATACCCTCTTTCTGAAATAAGACATCTTGCAATGCCTCTCTGTATTTAAGTACATTTTTGTTAGACCACAGCCTGCCCCAGTAAAGAACTGGGCGCAATTGACAGACAATCTCTATTCCCTGCATGCCTGTCTCAAGACACACTGGCTGGCTCAGGAGCAGATAGGCACTCCCAGTAACATCTATAGATACTTGTTTTCAACGACTGCCAGGGTGTGTATGTTCGTCTGCCATCACAACTCTGCTCCGTACTTCGCAGCTTACTGTGCCTGATAGTCTATGCTTTTAGAGAAACACGCACAGCTCCATTTCCATGCTCTGTGGAGAACCTGGCAAGTGCTCCGCTATAGATCGCCAGTGTCAGCCTGGCCCTCTCGAGCTGCATCGCCCAGCCACAAGTTGTCATTACTCTTATCACGAGACAGTCATATGATAGTCATATGTGGCAACTCGTTCAATCACCCCTTCATCCAGTCCCAAATTCAGTCATTGTTGCTTCCTCCTGCATTAGTATTGAACATCATGGCTTTTGTCTTCCCGACATTCAGTGCCAAGCCATTCCTTTTACAAAAAGCAGTGAATATCTCCAGCTGATTGCGGATGCCTGTGGGTGTCAAAGATAACAAAACTGCATCATCAGAAAACAGCAGAGCTGGTATCCTTTCCCCTGCCAATGTCTGTGCATCTGTCTGAACTGCCAGTCGTTCATTAATCTCGCCATTAATAAACAGACAGAAGAGCTTAGGAGCCAGGACGCATCCCAGACAAACACCCTTAATTATTCTGATGCTATCAGAGGTTCTCCCATCCGTACCCCATCTAACCACTGTGGTATTGCCCATATAAAGGCTCTGCATTGCAGTCCGCAAAGGGCCCGGGATACCCTGCTTCCTCAATATCTCCCAGAGACGCTCCCTAGGCACAGTGTCAAAGGCAGTCCACAGATCCACAAAGACTGCACTTTTCTCAGGAATGTGTACTTGTCGCACACCAACCTTAGTCGAAGACTTTGGTCCACTATGCTCAGTCCTTCCGAGAACCCCACCTGGCAATGATTAATTATTGTCCCACTACTAGCCGTGGAATCTAAATGTGCTAGAAATGCCCAGGCAAACATTTTTTGCCTCTGCATCCAGAAGTGAAATGGGCCTATAGTTCCAGAGGTCATGTCTAGGGCCTTTTTGTTTTGTGGATTAGGACCAACTCTGCTCTTCTCCAGGACTCTGGTACCGCATGTATACTCAGGATTACATAAAAACAACCTGGTTAGATATGACACCCAATCTGCGGTCTCATTCCTATAAAAGTCAATGGTTACCCTATCTGGACCAAACGATTTACCCAGCTTCTGGCACAAAAATGCTTTCCCCACCTCTCACATGTTAACATTAATGGAGGATAATTTGTGACAACTCCACCCATGGTGCACGCCTCACCATGAATAGTCTTACCAGACTCGGCCCCATTTTCCCCATACAGATAGCTGGAGTTTTCAACCCAAGTTGCTCTATAATGCAGGCTTGCAGCATATTAGGTCCTTTTCCATTTCCCGCCCCCATTAAGCTCCAGAACCCCTGCCAGTCCCCTTTATTTATGGCATACAGCAACTCCTAATTAACAAGGCGGTCCTGGGAGTCTCTCTGTCAGACATTAGTCCTGGTTACAAGAGCCTTACCCAGATTCTTTAGCTCACTATCTTTCACAGAGGAGAAATATCAAAACATATCAGTCTTTGTCCTGCCCTGGGGCAGTCCAGCACCGAAATGCTAGGAAATTCTCCTCTGAACAAGAGTACCAACAGCAATACCAGTCACGTGTTTCAGTCTGGTTGGACCTCAGCAGTTGGGTGGAGCTGTGCCTCTATAAGAATAGTGAGCAAGGGGTCCACGTCTGGCTTCCCCTAGTAACTTAGGGTGAGACCCAAAGATTTTTAAATTAATGAAATTAACAAGGCAGGTCCTGGGAGTCTCTATGCCTGGGAGTTACTTGCTCTTAAAACCGTGTATTACTGTCTCAGACTATGGCAATCTGAGGGTCTGGACAGATTCCGGGGTACATTGAAACACATTATCGGCCTGGTTGAACTGAATATGGTTGCAATATTTTTGTACCACCAGCACTTTGTGCTATCCCCCAAAAATATTGGAGGATATCTGCCATTCATTTATAACATGATCACGCTGAAAGGAGAGCCTAGGCTTGAGAAAGCCATTTCTATTGAAACACGTGTTGGCTGTTCTACCAGTACCAATAGGGAATACATTTATGAATGAAGAATTTCATGCATTTATTTATGAATAGCTTTAATAACACTATCATAGATTGTGTCTAGATTGTATCAATATTTTTTGGGGATAGTGCGAAGTGCTGGTGGTACTATCTTATACGTTCTATGGTTTAGAGTTTACCAGAACCGCTAGCCACTCAGCTGCCCCTGCAATCTCCAAACTATAGGTCCCAGAGCAATTGGACGTCACTTAAACCTACTCCACATTCTATAAATATGGTTCAGCTTTGGAAAAATCCCAATGTGATTTGAAAAAGACTCATTAATACAAGTTAAATTGGCTGCCTCTCTGAGGAGGAATGCATTATTGATACACGCTGCAAGCAAGATTTCTTTGGGCCTGGATTACCTAAGTGGGAAATGAGCTTTTGGTTTTGAAAACTACTTACATCTGCCTCCCGTATTAGAGGTTCTACTTTATTTCGCCGAATGATTTTACTTTGTGGGACTTTTCATCGCCACCCTTTCATCGCCAAAAACTCCTTTTATTTTTTTTATTTATGGGGGGCTTCGCCCCCCCAAACCCTGCCTTACTTAAATAATCATACCCCAAACCGTACCAAACACCCCCCCCCCATAAAAAAGTTTTAAAAAAAATATTTTTGGCGATTAAAGGGTTGGCGATGAAAAGTCCCACGATGTAAAATCATTCGACGAAATGCGTGTATAACCTATGAGAGATCTTTTTATGTCCAACTTAGATTGGGTATAGTTAAACTTGCTGCCTTTAGGAAGTATTAGGATCATGACAACAGCTGCATCTGCCTCCTTTGTGAGATGGGACGGAGAACATAAAGTATTTTCTGTTCATCTGCCCAAATTTTGGTGAGCTAAGACATTATCATTTAAGACCATTGTTTAAAGCTGCTAGCATACGGTCGACCTTGGATGCCCTAAATGTGTGTTGAAACTCCTCTAAGCAACATACTGTGTTTACTGTAGCACGTTAAATACATAGGACTTGGCTGTATCGAATAGAATTTCCGGAGAACCTTGAAAGAATCCATTATTATTATTTCAGTTTTTATAGCTTTTTACTTTCAAATCTATGAAATCATTCATTAGTTTTCCTCTGAGGCTGTGAGTATGCTGTCCTCTTGTAAGGAACAATTTTATTATCTATTTAGATTTTGTGGATGAATTTATGGTTCGACTTATAATTGATATTTAGATCTTACATATTTTTCTATGGTGTTTTTAATGACAACTTGATATGTATTGTATTTCATTCTATATAGTCATGTGTTTTTATCTGTGTAACTTTTAATGCTTTGAGCCAAAATAAAAATAAAACAAATGGAAGAAAGTGGGTTGAACGTACACCAACCGTTGGTGGACAGGGCATTTTTAATACTTTTCAGGGTTGCTGTCATGGGGCTCATTCAGGAGTAACCCCAGCTCTGCCTTCCGAGGAGAAGCAGCTCACAGTGTGTGTGGGTCTCTGCAGGGAGACTCCATGCACTCAAGGAGGCTGCGAGGGAGATGGTGGGAGGTGGTGTCAACTCATGGAAAGTTTATTCAGACTTGATCTTCACCTGTCAACAGGTACATAGTCTTGTCCAAGGTGTGGGTCTTCACACCAGTCTCTGGCCCGAGCTCTGATAGTATTTATATGTTTCCGTAAATAACTAGCAAACACAGGTTTACTGATGGGGCGACTGAAGAGGCAATGAATACAGGACAAGCTGAAAATCTCACTTTCAACTGCATGAACCCATACTCAGCACAAAAAATAAATTGAAAAAAACATGCAAAGCAGGTAGCGCTTAACAGAGGCTGTGGTGTCTCCCTCTCTCTGACTGCCTTAGTTACACGAACCCTCCAGGCAGCCTGTGCTTTATGTCAGCACACTGCACGTACAACATGGACCCCACCACAAGATCTCAAAGAGTTCCCAGGTTGAGCAGTTTTGGGTGGGGAAAGGCAGCAATGGGTGGAATTAGCCAAGGGGATTAGCAAAGAAATGGGCATGGAATGGGTGCGTTTATAGCAAACAAGAGTATATCCCTCCCAAAATGTAATTTGTGTTTGCCCCTCATCAGACGCCCTTCTCCCTAGGTATAGACACATCAGTATTTGAATGCCATAGTTTGGGATTTATAGCCCAAAATAAAAGGATCACATATTAAATACTGAACAACCACAAACATAACATGTGTCTTCTTTGTATCAAATTCTGTTACATTTATGAAACTTTATTTTTATATATGTTTGACATAAATCAGAAAGACATAGGAAATGTTTTAATTGAAATGATTATAGATAGGTATGATATAGTACAGGTAGTTAACTACACTTTTAAAGGCTTGCTGTTTGAAGTGGGTAAAAATTGTTGCAATCTTACAGTTTCAGTTCAAGTAGAAATAGTACTTTCATTATATTACTATCATTATTGTTATTGCTACTATTATTAATATTATGGTATTTATTGAGCATGGACCTAGCTTCAAGAAGCAACACAGTGCTTTACAAGTCATGGGGCTGAGTACATGGCGAGGGAAGCAGATTGCAAGGGATCTATAAGTAACCAGGTCAGGAAATAGGGTGGAGTTTATTGCTCTGTCTCAGGCTGGGGGGAGTAAATGGGGTGTGGACCTAGGTGTTATGGAGGAGCCATTCCTTGAAGAGGAGGCTCTCAGGATTTCAACTCCACCCTGAAATGAAGATGTGAGATGGCAAGCCTGGTGTTGATGAGGAGGATGTTCCAGAGATGTGAGAGTAGACAAAAAAGACCTGTCTTCTGGTTCTTTTCTGCCTTCACCAGCGGGAAGTATTAGTAGTAGAGAAAGTAGTACGACATTGGTCTTAATGAAGAATGTTTTTGGTTATGAGAAGTGAAGGTTTTACTGGGGTTCGGAGTTGGTACACTGAGATGATGAATGTTTCTCTTTCACTGGAGATGTAGATATTTCTTTTTTTTAATGCAGCTGTTTTTGATATTGCTGGTGTAAAATAGTGGGGGCTACTAGATGGGTGTCATTGCATTTAGGGGTATTTAGGGCATCTTCTTATGAACATGTTTTTGCTGACCCTATTCTTCCATCAGAGTTTCCCGTCAGTACCGTTTGGACTGCAATTAGAACTCCATAAAGTTAGGTTAAAAGTAAACCTAGCATTTGAATTTCATGTTTTCCATGTAGCTTTATTGGTCTCCATAGTCTCATAGCTACATATAACAACATTTCAAGAACAAAAAGAATACATTTTACATTAAAAACTGATTATTTGCCAAATTCAGTACTAGTGTTTGAGTATTTCAAATAGATGTACCACAAGTAAATCATGTCATTATTCAGATTTAAAAACTGTCTAACAGACTGCAAAAGTCCATTATGTAAATATGCAGCCAGAGGTTATCTATATTATGGCACCCTGGGTATGTATTGGTGATGCTCAGTAAAAGTGATTATGTCTTTGGTTGTAACATGCATACTGACAGGACTCATGTAGTTTTTTTACTAATTACGGTACAGTACAGGTGATGGATAATAAATAAGGTTTCTGGTTTTCAGCGAATACCGAAAAAATCTGATATCTGCCCCACGTTATTGTATTCATATTCCTTGTGGGACGCTGATAAACCCAGGTATTTCATAATTGCCATTCAGTTTGAAAGTGCGGGTAGTGGGGTTCGAAACCCTATCGTGCTGCATTGTCTTTTTTCCAAGACAGAAGCATTGCTGATGAGCTATCCTCGCAGCTCTGCTTCTGAGTTGTCTATTTCGCTGAAGGCTTCCGATGATGCCTGCAGTACCGCAGCTGTCCTTATGCACCCCTATGTAAATACTTTGCTTGTTCCTGCTCGTTCTGATTCTACGCAGACGACTGAAGATTGTATTTTTTTTTGTTTCATGCAGGCAAGAAGAAGCGTGTGGGTGAGCAGCTGGTGTCTCAAAAAATCCTGCACTACACCCACATGTCAAAAACTGGGGATCCATTCTTCGCATGTATGGCAGAGACCACTGCAAGATGGTCAAGCAGGTAAAGTGTGCACTCTGCGGCATTTGGTTGAAAATCTTTTAGGGTTTAAATTGTCCCAGAAAAGCCAGCCCTGTTATATGCCCCTCGCTCCCCAAGAGAGCATGCACTACCTCCATCCCTGTGACCCCACTGACAAAAATGACTAGACAAATGAAAAGGACTTAGTTTTAGAACAAAAAGGGGGTGCCAAGACATTGCTCTAGACACCTTTTTCACTGTACTGGATGTGCCTGCTTCAAGCTGCAGTAATCAAGTAATCCCTACAAAGCCAAAAGATTTATATAGTGGGGTAATGGAGCAGCAAGCGAGTAGAGACAAGTTGTTCCGGGGGTGAAGGCTAAGACAATGCAAAGGACGAGATGAAGGCGATTTCACGAACGGCCACATGATTTGTAGTGTAAGGGCAGCACATGCTTATGAAGGTGTCTGTACTGAACTACACTACTGTTCTCATGGTGTTCAGAGCATGAAGGCAAGGCAGTGAGTCGGGGACTGGGCTGAAACATTGTATCAGTTCACATGCCCAGCCCAGGCTCTCCACGCTCACGCCAGGCAGTGGAGCGCAGAGGCAAAGAAATAGCAGACCGAGTTAGCGCACGTGCTGTCCGATCTTTGTGGATCTACTTCGCTGCTAGACTGCTTATCGCTTCATGGTGAGCTCAAACAAATATTTAATGCAGTCTTTAGCCTGCAGGCTTGGATTTGAGGGTGTGGGGCTGTGTGGTAAATGCCTTTTAGAAAATTGTACAGGGCACACACGCCACAGAAGGGCAGATACTACTCCACCACTTAAAGTACAGTCACTTTGACACTGAGGATGTGAGGTTAAGAGCAGATCTAGAATGTAGTAGGGAAAACTACAAGTATAACATAAAGGAATTACATTCAAACTCATGCATGCTTCCTTATCAAGTAACTAGAATGGCTCCAACAATTGGCCAAGATTGCATTCGTGTTTGGCTGTGCACTTTGTCATGTTGCACGCTGACAAGCGCATCAAACACACTTCTGCTCCTTGATGTGGGCAAGTGACACCTCTTTGAATGCGAAAACCTAGAATGTTTGACAAACAATGTGATTCATAAATGTAAGACCTGGGTTCCATCGTTGAAGGAGTCCTAACAAGAAGAGCATAAAAAACGAAATATCACTGCATCAACATCTATGGCCATCTGCAAGTGTGATATAATATAAAGCAGAATGCTCACACCCTAGTCTTTGGCATGCTGTATTAATGGATTTCTTAAAATACAGTTACACTGGAAAAAACAGTCATCCATGATTTTTTGAAGGGGGCAAATGGGAAAACACTGATAAACACAGATTCTGACATTTTTGAAAACACTGGAAAAACACTGCCTGAAGTAAAAAAAAAAAAAACAGGAAACCCTAATAATATATCAGCTAGCTGCAGCAGACAATGTTCTCTCTTCCGGTATACTAGGAGACATATTTGGATTCACAATGGCTTTCATCCTTATTAACCATGCTCTGAATATAAATGTAGACACTGCATAGGAAACGACATCACTGTTGCTTGATTTGCTTATTGCAATTGCATCTGGTAAATAGCGTACTGGAGTTGGTAAAATAATAGGGTTTAGGTACACTCGCCTTAGATGCCTATACATTTGGAAAAGGAACAATAAATGAGCAACGCTCTCCTTGTGTTTCAGGCACACTGGGCACACATCGGTATCAGTTATTTGCCAAGATTATATAAGCTCTGCCAGCGGTAATGTCTTGAAGAGAAATGTCTGGAGAACTTTATGGGTTTGGGGTAAAACAGGACTAGTTTTGGTCAAATGGTGGCACTTTGTTTGACTCGTGCAATTATCAGTTGGGAGGTCAGTGAGTCTCAAGTGACCAAAAGACTGATAACTCTCGACCACCCCACATTGGGCCTCAGCATTTCTAGACAAAAACCTCAAAATTACAATATGTTCCAGAAAGTGAGTAAACGCAAATCCCTAATCTCCAACTTGCTCTTGCCATTGATAAATCTAAAGAACAACATACATTACCCTGATCTATTGGTTAGTACATTACACGTGATATTCCAAATCCATCCCTCTGCAGATGACCTAATAGGGCCCAACACCTCTGCCATACCAATGAAGCTACCATTAGCGAAAAATCAAACTACAGTTTCCCACATAATTCTCTATCTCCTTAAACACAATCGACCCCTGATTTAGTACATAGTATACCTCTGTTGCACCCATCCACACACCAGTCAAACATGGGTGACTAGCAGGGTGATGGCCACCCTCACATAAATGTAATGTCTGAAATGCACACATGCATAATAGGACCTCCCAATTTTCCCAAACTTGGACTCTGGTCCCTCTTAGAGCGTTCAAGCAACAGCGCGTTGGGACCATAATTATGATGAAAGGTGATGTACAAATGACAAATGAATGAATGAAATCTCCACCAAAGCTGCTAGGTCTGTATAACACACTACTCCGGTGGACACCAGCTGCAGACACGGCTACCTGCGCACATCAGAATACAGCAAGGACTATGACAAAATGTGGTGGTGCTGATCACATAATTTTCAACCTACCTATACCTGACTATGCCTCAGCACCTCAGACATCAGCATGCAGAGCAGACCTATTACAAATTTGGGCACGCTGATCACATAGCGAGTCTCTAGCACTCACACCATCTCCTGACTCCTCTCCTCAGCACCCATCCACATGGCTGACCTCATGGGTTGCTCTCTACCTTATCCTGGCCAGCCTCGCTAAGCCTTATTTTGGCCAAATGCAGACACGCATTGTAATCCTACTCTGTGACCTCAGACATTCTGGGCTTCGGTCCCCGAGGGCGTTCCCCCCACAGGCGCATTCAGACTATAATAACGGTAAAAGGCGCTATATAAATGACAAGTACAATACAATTCAATGCAATTTGGTAGACAAGAGAAATCAGCACCTTGTGGCAACAATAGAAGATACACTAGCATCCTTTCCCATGACACCAGACATCTTGCCACACTAGACCATTCCAGGCCGAGAAGCATACCTTTGCAACTACCAAATTGACACAGGGTGCTGTGCCGATTATTCATACTTCTAGCTAGGCCAAGGACAGAAACTGTTAGTTTGCAGTACGTTCATTTCGTTTGAAAACTGTAGCAGAGTCCCCACACTTCAGAAGTGATTTCTTGTATTATTTGTGCTTCCAGCAACTTTGACATGAACTTGGCAGTCCTAAGACTTCTCTATAGGGCAGTATATCCAAAGCCTGATTCAGTATTTTGGCAGTGTGTCAACCCGAGGTCTAGTTCATACCAGTGCATGACTTTTTGTAACAATTGCATTTTAGTCTGACTAATGCTAAAGACGTAAATTGTTATTATTGCATGTGTTCAAATTCCCTAGGAAAATCTTCATGCAAAAGGACAACAGGAAACTCATCCCTGAAACATTTACTAATACGATTAATATTTGTACTGCCTTGCTATCCAGCCACATACTCAGCAACTTAAAAGGTTCACTTGGATGCAGCAAAAACAAGGCCTAATCCAAAATGGCAGAGACACCAAAACAACATGGCAACAATACCAACATTAAAATGGCAGAACTCCCTCATGCTTTTAGTATTCTCACAGTCTGTATTTCCCTTTAGGTTTAAGGCATGGCATTTTCATATTTAAAACATAACAAAGTCTCCTTTTTTGCAGACTACTGGATTGGTGAGCACAGCAAGGGGTTTGTTAAGCTTCTAAGTAACACCCCTGTACCTCTGCCCTACTAGTTAGTCTCAGAAAGCAGCATAAAATGTTATAACAGAAGGAAAGCAGTGGGGAGAATTAGTGACATATGGTAGGATGAGGATGAGAATGATATGGGGTAAAGCAAGAGATATACATTCAAAATATAGAGAAATATAGTTAGAGACCAATAGAAAGGAATACAGAATGCACCAATATTAAATGTAGATGGGTACTAAAAAAGGTTACAGATAGTGAAAAACATTGAGTCAAATAGATGCTACAAGAGAGAAAAGAAATAAGAAAAAAAGAAGATAAATGGGTCAAGAAAGAGTTGAAGATGGTAGATTAAATGTGGATGGCACGGTGGAACATGGAGAAGTAAACTGAAAAACATGTGGTCAGGAACGAATAATGAAACATAGATCCTCCTCAAAGCACAGCCACACTAGCAGCCCTATCCAGTCATACTGCACCTTTTCCCACTCCCGTCGCATAGCTAAGAAAGGGGGTGGTGGTTCTCTTGATTGCTTAAAAAAACCACATTGTGCCCTCCAACCCTCAACTTCATCCCTAATACTTTCAAACCCATTGATTTATAGCTCATTCTCTCAACTCCTCTCAAAATAATTCTCATCTGTAAGCCTTCTGGCACTCTTAATGAGAGAAGGGCAAAGTTGATTGTGTAAAAGAAAGGATATGTTGTGGAAAGATAGAGGTCAGAGGGTAGTACCTCTTTGAGATACAGGGGATTAAAACCAACAAGGGTAAGTTAGAGAAGAGGGATCCCCAGATAATTAGAGAACATTTACATAAGAAGAAACATATCCTCCAGAGTAAAATGGGACAGAAGGAAGAACATGAGAGAGAAGAGGGGGAGAGGCAAAACAGGATGAATAATGGGCAAAGGAAAAGAAAAGAAGCAGAGACATGTATAAGACTAGAACAGCAGAGTGAAAAGGATTGTGGTGGGGAAAGGAAAGACAAAGGGATGAGTAAAGCAGAGGGATCGGAAGAGCAGCAAAGACATAAATAGAGAAATTCAGAGAGGAGATGTGCAAGGCACAGAGTAGTAGAAGAAAGTAGCCGGAGATGCCAAGACATACATTGACAGAAAGTGAAGAAATAAGTTGAAAAGGAAATAAAAGGGCGACCAAGTGAGCTGATGGAGAGAGAGTCAGGTATCAAAATAAGGGAAGAGGGGAAATATAGACTGGAAGGGTAGAAGAGGAGACAAAAGAGGAACGCTACAGAAGGGGAGAATCAGGGGGTGACAGAGAAGAGTAACAAGGGAAAGGCACGAAGACACATATGGCAAACGCAGTGGCGGGGCAGTAAAAGAAAAGGAAGGTAATGGAGAGAAATATGATTCTATGTCAAGACCGCAGGCAAGCATTATACTTCTTCTTTAATTCTACTCTTCAGCAGTTTCAACAAATAAACTAAAAATGATCTTAACTTTCTCATTTTATATTTATAACTACATTTCCCTCTTTTCAAACCCTTTTCTGTAGTCCATAGCACTTCCTGTCCTTGGCCTCTAGCCACTTCTGCCCTTTGATCCACCTCTTCTTTTCTTGCTCACCAGCAAGATAAGTACACATTCTTACTGAGGAGCTTCATCACTGTAGATGTATTTTGCCAAATAATGTATTTTATTCATATTTGCCAGTGTACACGCAAAGCGTGTTGTTTATCAAGAGTGCACTATTGTTTGCTGCGCAGAGTTGGTTGCTTTAGCCGGCATTCAGTGTATCGCCAAATGGAGCAAAACTGCCCAGCATGATATGCGTGCAAGTGTGAGGGAGCTGCTGTATCCCGCGGCAAGTCAAGCAGGGCCTGTGCTACATTACAAACAGATACAGGGTCCTGGTCAGCCAGCAGGGCTTAGCACAGCTCCGGAGGGGCTCAGAGTAGCTCCCAAGGAGGCATCCCCCTCCCTTGCGGGGGCGGAGAGATCACATTAAGGCAGCGGCATTGCTTATGTGACACAGCTTTGCCATTGTGACCCGAGATGCAGTGGTGAGGAAATGAGAGCCTGCAGTGCCGTTTCGAGGGTAATCGGACATGTGGCCAAAGAGTAAACAGGACTGTGATTGCACTGAGAGCATGGAGCACAGAAACACATGTGGCTGCAAGGCTATGAGCTGACTAAACCGGAACAAAGAAAGACAGCAGATCCACCAGGGCTCATGATAAACAGAGCACGCAGGAGTGTAGCAAGCCCCTGAAGACGAAATCCGCTTTGACTACACCGGGTCACACATACATGGTAGAAGCAAAGATCCCAAGTGCAGCTGAGGCATTTGGGAAACTGAAAAAACGCTTTCTTACAAAGACCAGCAGTGCAATGCCTACTGTCCCCCTCCCTAGGGGAAGATAATATGGGTAATAAAGATGCAGAATCAGAAATAGAGTCACCAGAGGCTACTGCGTGTTTCGAAAGAGGAAGACAGCAAGCCAGAAAAAGATTGGGCAGCTCCCATGAGTGACAACAGGGCCCGGAAAGCCTAACACCTAGAGGTGGAGGAAGTGGAAATGTTGGACATGTTCAATCCAGACAATATAAGGAACTGCAGGTCCTCAGATTGGCAGCTGTTGCCTAGAGTGGAAAAGTATATGGTGCAAAGAATCAGGAAGGTGATAGATAAAGACACAAGAATGCACATGTGAGCAGAGTGCCCACGTCCAGATCTAGTGGGTAAAGTGGCTGAGGCACCCCAGGTGGACCCTAAAATGCTGGCATTCATCACAAAAACATCTAAAGACCTGCATAAAGGTATGGACAGGTCTTGGAAAAGTTTTCAAGAAAAAGTACTAGACCTTCGGTCTGTTAGCTAAGTTCATGGATCTAGCAGAGAGAGCCAGAGATACTGGCGAGGAGAGGACTTTAGTAAGGAAATTAAGAGATTTGTAGGTACTTACACCTCCTTAGAGAGGGCTCAGGCATCCATTCAAAAGATTTTCCCCAGTAGAGTTTTTTGCTGGGACCGGCCACTATAGGGGTCGAGCAGCCGGTCGGTTTCATTATCACGAAGACCCCAGGGCAGCAGAGCCCACTACTGGGAAGCAAAACAGCAGGACTCCCTCCCGACCAGAGGGAGATTCCATAGGGTTTGCAGGAGCAGGACAGCCGGAAGAGCTCAAAGCTCTAGCACAGGTGAGACCTCTTGTTTTCCCGACAGTAGTGGGGAGGACATTGCCGTTCTGGCAGAACTGGCACACACGTTCCAATGATGCTTGGGTTCTGCAGACAGCCTGAGGTCTACAACAGGAGTTCATCCAAGACTCAATGCAAGAGTCAAGTCTGCACCCCATACACATGTTGCAAGCAGAAGGAGGGCGCCTTCACAGCAAGCTAAAACAGCTTGAAAGGAAGGGAGCAATGAAACTATGTATGCAGCCACCCAAGTTTGTGAGCAATATGTTCCTGGTTCAAAGGAAAGAGAAAGTGAGACCAGTAATAACATTGAAAGAGTTGAACGGTTGGGGGTTATACAGACATTTCAAGATGGAAGGTATCCAACAACGGTGAGATATCCCAAGAGAAGGAGACTGTTTTCTGAGGAAAGACATGAAAGACGCCTACCTTACAATACCCGTAGACGCGGAATATCATCAATTTCTAGCGTTTGTTTGGGCAGGACGATTCTGGCAGTTCAAGACAATGCCCTTTGGTTTCGTTCAGCGCTGTAGGCATTAACCACACGTATGAGACCGGTAGCAGCTGCTACCAGGGAGAAAGGAATTTGTATAATTATATATCTAGACGATATCCTGCTATGAGCAGACATCAGACAGACACTTATATACCAAACGACCTGAGTAAGGGCCTCCTGACATCACTAGGATTCTTGAGCAACCAAGAAAAATCAGATATGACACCAACAAGACGGCTGTATTTTATGGGCTTTGTAGCGGACACAAAGAAGGCGACGCTAGAACTGCCAGCAAAAAAGATCAGAGAGATCAGAATATGTCTCGCCAAGCAAGTGATTATGCTGCAAGCACTAAGCGAGAGCGGTCAGACTATTGGCATCCTCCAAGCCATTTTTCCAGGGCCGTTACATTACAGGGCTCTCCAAACGCTGAAGATCAAACCCTTCAGCAAGTTCTGAGGTATCATCTGGCAATACCATTAGACCAAGATTCGAACAAAGAGTTACGGTGGCGGCTACAGAACATGGACATGTGGAATGGAGACCGCCCGGACCCAGTGGTGGAATCGGATGCCAGCAGAGCAGATTGGGGAGCGTGATGCAGCTTGCTAGAAAGAGGAGAAATGGAGCGCAGAAGAGTTACAGCCTCATATAAATTGTCTAGAACTGTTAGCCAGGGCATTTGCAATAAAAGCCTTTGCGAAGGGCATAGCAAACTGTTGTATCCTGCAGAAAATGGACAACATTTCAGCAGTACAGTACATAAATCATGTAGGTGGGACGAAGTCCAAGCTCCTGGCGGAGTTTTGAAAAGATTTCTGGCATTACTGCCTGCAAACAGTGATATCAGTGCTGGCCGGTAATCATCCGGGAGCACTAAACGTAGTAGCAGACTAGAACTCATGACATTTGACGGACTGCAGCTACTGGAAGCTCAGCAGGGAGGTATTCAGTCAGTTGGAGCAGCTACGGGGGCCAATAGACATGGATTTGTTCACCTCCAGGCTGAACGCACTGAAGGGTCAGTATTTCAGCTGGAGGCTGTACCCGACCGTGCAGGGACTGGATGTGTTTTTTGAAGACTGGAGCTGGAAACTGCACTATGTAATCCCCCCATTCATGATGTTGAGAAGAGTACTGGCGAAGGTCTGCAGAGAGAGCGACGATAGTTGTAGTGGCACCCATTTGGAATTCGCAAGTGTGGTTTCCAGCTGTGATGGTACTTTCCTCGTATTTCCTCCGGATTCTCCCTTCAGGAGAGCACCTGCTCATGGACCTTACTGGGTCATTTCACCCTCTGAGTGTGAAGGGAACTCTGCCTTTGATGCTGTGCAAGGTATCATGGAAATATGGACACTGCCAGGCACTTCGGACCAAGCTTCACAGCTCATTGCAGATTCATGGACCCCACCCACACGCAGGAGCTGGAATAAAAGATCAGCCTGGTGCAAAAGGACAGATATTCTTCCCATTTCTGCCCCTGTAGTAGCGGTCCTCAATTTCCTGGCTCCCCTCCTAAAGGAGGGCAATGCCTTCAGGACCATAGTATTGTATAGGTCAGCCATATCAGCAGATCACACGCATGTAGAGAGGGCGCCGTTTGGAGATCATCCATTGGTAATCAGACTCATGAAGGAGCTCGGTTTGGAGTTCCTCTGAATCCAAAATACACACAGCTATGGGACGTGACTTTAGTGTCACGAATTTTGGCAGACCGGCTGCCGAACATGTCCTTGACGCAACTATCAAGGAAACTGGTTATGTTGCTGTGCTTAGTGTCATGCAGGGAGTCTCAGATGTTAGAGCTTTGGACATAGACAAGAAAGTGTACAGACCAGTTGGAGTTACCTCCAAACTCACATGGAGGATGAAGACCAACTCCTTGTTGCTCTCCTATCGATATCTGACCAGACAGCCAAAGCTGTGCGTAGCGGCTTACATTCGGGAGTACGAACTCAGTACTGCCGTGCTACGTCCGACTGGGGTGTCGCAATAGTTGATTGCACGTAGGAAACCCTACAGAGCAGTGGCTACAGCCACCATCGCCAGATGGGTCAGCAAGATCATGCAACAGGCAGGCATTGACCAGAATAGATTTGGGGTACCCTCAATGAGAGGAGCTATGGCTTCCAATGCGTTCACGCCGGAGTAGCTCTAGGGGATATCTTACAAGCAGCGAACTGGGCCAGCCGTAGCTCATTTAAGACTTTTGATTTTAAGCCAGTACTGTCAGTGGAAGTGGCTGGCAGTAATTGAGAGCTTGCCTCTGGTCTGACATAGAATAAAGATTACCCCTGCATACTGCGCAGGGAGTCTTGATTCTAATAAAGACATGGAGGTTGGTGGCATTACTTTCCCACCCAGCACATGCAATGTTAATTAAATCTGTTTAATTGACTGTCACCTTATGATGTGAAGGACAGCGCATTCTCCATCCGATTGGTATCATTTCTGATTTAACAGGAGACGACCAGAAGAACGGCTGATTGGGAATTGGAGTGAAGTTGAGCCTCGAGGGTGCTGGTGTGAGAGGTCAGGACCAGTTCAGGAAGGAGGTCATGATTGCCTCAGGATCTATCAGCGACTCTAGGATTTTGTTTGCAGTTGGAGTCACACTTGGAGTGTTATGGATCAGTTCAGAACATCCAAAAGTAAAGGTGGAGCAAAGAGCAGGAAGTAGCTAGGGGCCAAGTACAGGAAGTGTTATGGACTTCTGAAAAGGGTGTGAAAAGAGGGAAATGTAGTTTAAAAAAGAAAAAAAAGAAAATGACAAAGTTAGGATAATTTTCAGTTTATTTGTTGAAACTGCTGAAAAGTAGAATTAAAGAAGTTGAAGTATAATGCTCGCCTGTGTGTGGTTAATACAACCAAGACTCCCTGCGCAGTATGCAGGCGTAATCTTCATTGTGGGAAAGATAACAGAGCGGAGAAGAGAGGAAATCTAACAAGCATAGGCTCTGACACAAACAATTGCTGTCAGCTAGAGACTAGCTGACATTCGTATTATGCCATGAACACGTTCATGTTACTTTAAACACAGTGGGCCTTATTCACAGAAGCATTTAATAATGGCAAAACCCCATTGGAAAACGCTTTGTGATTAGGGGCCATTATGTTTTTCTATAAGTGCTATAGATTTCAAACCTCCCTTTGTTCCAGACCAACCAGCTAAGGCTTCCAGTCACCAAGGAAACACTGCGGCGACCATCGTCCTTTGTTTAATTGTGTGCTTGTACTATGGTCGAAATTCCCTTCTCTCAGACGAAAGCTGAGCGGTGAAGGCCAACTCTTGTTATTCACAGAATGTTTGCCCAGATGTCATCGTGTGGAATGACAATTCCTTCATAACTGGCGCTAAAAGGCAGTTGTCGAAGCCATTATTTCCCGAGAATGACTTTTAGAAATAACTATTGTCTGCCATTTAAAATCAGGCTAACAGCAGGTAGAAAGCATCGACTGGGATTTTATTGCAAGCACATCTGGAAGGAGCATTCTGTCATACAGCAGGAACCTTTTAGAGGTGATAATGGCTCTCAAGGATGTACCTGACAGCAAGTAATTAACTGCTGCATGTCAACATTATTCACGACCATAGTCTCACACTCCACTCTGCACCTGGCCTTAATGCAAACACAACGTACATTGACACGGACTACCTCCTTAGATGCGCCAATCTCACAGCAACCAACAATACCTTAACACACGAAGGTAGAGGAACGGTGGCCGCAGCGGAGGCTTCTTTTTTTCAAATGTAATTTTAGAATTAATGATAGTCACACCCACGGTCCTATATCATAAAAGACTAAAGGTACATTCTTTTCCTGTTCCAGACATGAAATAAATGCCTGCGTTATCCTTTTTTCCAGCTCAGACAAAGAGGTGCTTTGGCACATACCATCGCTTGCAATGGGTTCATATTTTATGTTTGTATGGCCAACATGGCACCATCTTGTGGCACATGCACTGTTGCCCCTGAACCCTCTCATTGAAGCACCGCTCTGAATACAATGGTGCTACATGTTATGTTATGGGGTTTCACACAGTGGAACAGCGGCCATTTTCCCTGTCTTAAGGCCTGCAAAGGAATAGATTGGGTTTTAGGAAGCGCGCACATGTTATTTGTATTCATTGGATATTTGTAAGGCGCCTGTACAACAAATGGTGTTTCAAGGCACCACAAGACAAAAGGGAGGGGGAGGCAAGGAAGAAAGATAACCATAACGGTCCTACTAGGCCTTGGGGCATTCAGATTGTAAAGAAGTGCGAAGGGGGAAATTCCAGACTGCACAAATGCCAAGTGCTAGGGTGGGAAGGGAAATGCAGGAGAGAGAGCAGAGAGTGTAAGTGAGGAGGGGGAGGGGAGGAGGGAAGAGGGTAAAAAGGACCAGCCAAGTGTTAAGGGAAGGCCAGGAGGGCGAGTGCAAGGAAATTGCAAGGGGTGCAGGGGGTGAGGGTCCACATGCTGAGTGCGAGGAGCAGGGTTGGACTGGGCTGAGGAGGGCTGCTTGCCTGTAGACATCAGAGTGAACCAGGCAGCCAGTCACTGCGGCAGATGGGTGTGTTAGCAGGGGAGGGAGAGAGCGAAGGAAAAGGAGAAAAGGGGGGTCTTGAGGAGCTTCCGGAACTTAAGGAGATCTGGCTCAAGCCTGAGAGGGGCAGGGAGACGATTCCAGAGGGAGGCTCCAGCAGAGGAGAGAGATCTACCCCCACTCTCTGCTTAGAGAAGCGTCTGATCTGCAGAGAGTTGTAGCTAAAAGACAGAAGGGCTCTAGCAGGGGAGTATTTAGGGAGAGAGAGTTAAATCTAGCAGGGTCCCAGGCCCCAGAAAGCCTTGTGGATGATGCAGAGGGTCTTGAATTTGATCCTAGCAGCAACCGGGAACCAGTGGAGAGATTTTAGGGTTGGAGAGATGCAGTCGCTGGGCTTGATGCCCAGGATAAGTCTTGCAGTCCTATTCTGGATTAGGTGAAGGGGGCGAAGTGGGGATAAAGGAAGATTGAGGAAGAGGCTTTTGCAGTAGACCTGCGCTCTGGAAACATTGAGTTTCTGGACGGAAAAGTGAGGTAAGGGAGAATGCTTCTGAGGAGGTGCAGGTGATAGTGGGTTTGCAATGTGAGGAGAGAAGGAGAGAAAGGAGTCGAAGGTTTTTTGCCTCACAAGAGGGTGAGGGTAAAGGACCCATAGAGGGCGGCCAGAGGGTAGGAGGCAAGGAGAGAGCAGTGGCCCCAATGAGAAGGATCTCAGTCTTACTGGCACAAAGGCAGACATCGTTAGCAGTACCCCATGCCTAAATAGCAGTTAGACAGTCAGGGAGGAGAGAGAAGGAAGAGGAGGCACAAGTAAGATTCATTTGGTTTTGTGTTGAAGTGTACAGATCAGGTAAATCGGTGCTGTGGATGGTGAATCATCTAGGTGTTTTTGGCACAGAGTCCTTTTGGATGTTGCCCGAGTGCATCCTGAGTTGGACAGGACCAGGGCATGCAGGTTACGTATCTGGTCACTGTCTGTTATGGTATGTTTGAGAATCATGCTCCTAGGTGTATTGGGATGTGTGGTCAGTTATGGTGGAAGCTGAGAAAGTTTGTAGGGAGCAGATTAGGTATCAAACATCAAGGACGTGCATACTATCACAGGTAGATAACCTTTGACAGGGTTGTCAGTGATTCAGGAGCAACGTGTACTGCTACCCAATCAATGTGTTTATTTCTCTGGTTCATGTACTGGCTGAAGAAGTGTATTCATTCTATTGCAGTCCATTCCACTCCTCCTCTCCCCCTCTCATCCTTTACATGAGCACATGCTTCTCTGCAATGGCATCATGGGTATCTCAGTATATTATAACCTCATCAGAAAATAGCCCTGCCATAAACGCCAATCATTCTATAGAACTGCTGCAAATTGAAATGGATGTGGGACCTGACCCTATGAACTACTTTTTGTCGTGCACATTTTTATTAGGTACTAAATTTGAGCATATGCAAATGTTGCACTGTATCTAATACCATTTGTATTTCAATGCTCTTGTTTTGCACAGATTGATTTCTTCAAATGGAATTTCATATTAGAGACAGACATGCCTCAAATCACCCCACTACTGGGTTACAGGTAGAAGGGTATCTTACACTGCAGACATATCCGGGTGTGTGGCATCCTTTCCCCTACTATGAATCTATATTTTTCTGCCCTTCTATCAAGCTCAAAGAAATTAAGAGAGAAGGATCAAAAGAAAGGAAAGGAGGTTAAGTGAAGTGGAGACTGAGTTAGATGGATAGGAAGGGATGACAATAAACAACGAAATAGAGAAGAGAAATGAAGATGGAATGATGGGCAATGGCGGCATGTAAACTTTTTTTTATTGGAGGAGCGTAACTATTTCCCATGAATACGTGTGAGTGACTGAGTGTTACGAGCAAGTCCAAAAAACCACGGGGGATGGGGGTAGTAGGTTAGGTGGGTTCTACCCCTAAAGAAAATATTTTGAATAATGGAATAAAACGGTGCATTGTGCAGCACACTTACTGTGAGAAATTGGATAAAAAGCCAGACAGTTTAGCATCTCTTGAATGTTTTCATGCTATGCCCTACAAAACCAATTGCAGTCACCAAACGTGTACAAGAGCATTTCTCAAAACATTTTTATGATGCCTTTCCCCACAATATATTACCAGTATACATGGTTTTTTTCACAATGACTGTGATATTATATTTCCATGCTGGCTGCACCTTTACATTCCAGTATTCCCATATAAGAACACACTCATGTTTGCTTTGTGCATAATGCCAGTAATGAAACTATAAGAAACATGACAATGCTGGCTCTGCCATTATATGTAGCTACCTGCACACAAGAAGATACTCTTGTTGTCTTTGCCATTAAAAATACCATGCCACAATAAGAAAACAAAGCCGACACGGAATAACATTTGTTTACTTTATCGTAGATGCCCAATATACATTCCATGCCACAGTAAGGTATGGCTAGACTGGCTTCACCAAAATGCATGTCTAGTCATGTAATAACACTTATTATGCTTGCTTTGGTTGGGGTGTGGCCGGGAGCTGAAAGTCAAAGGACCTAAGGGACCGAATATCGAGGCCGACTTCGGTACAGATCTTATGTTTGGAAGTTGCTGTCTTCCTGCAATGGCACTGGTGGCCAACATCTTGGGCTGTACTGAATGCAAGCCGAGGAAAGGGTTTATGGCAGACCGAGAATGGTCTATTGAAGCTACAGGAGACTCTGCAGCGAGCGGTTTGGAAAGTGGACCCCTGCCAATAAACGGGAGATAAATACTGGCTGTGTCACAGACAAACTTGGTGACAAATGTCCCCCCCCCCGCTTTACTGCCCAATCCTCTGGTGCAGGGAGAATTGAGACAGAGGTGCACCCTTGCTTGAGTGCCCTGCATGGACCAGGTTATCAGGGGGCCATAAGGAGTACCGTCTGGCTTGGTTTATCATGGTGTTGAACAGTATGTGGGAGCCAAAAGTAACACAGAGCAGATACATGGAACAAGGCGTGGCACCAGATTCTTTATGAAGTGCATAAGGAGTCACCATGGAAAGTCTCCTAACAGCTATAAAGGTGTCTAGAACTTCCTTGGAAAAGAAGATTCAGGAATTAGGGGCGGATGCCTCCACGATAAGAGGAGACCTGAGGAAGGTTCATGAAAGAGTCACAATAGTGGAGCAACAGATGAGTGATTCAGAAAATGTGCTGTCAGTACAACTCAAATGTATGAGTTTGTACATGGCAATGAGGATCCTGGAACTTAGTGCAGAGGACGCAGAAGGATGTTCTTGTCGATGTATCATACGGTTGCTTAGTTGACCTGACTCAGATGAAGGATTCAGTGTGCAGAATTGTTCTTGGAAAGATTGCTTCTAGACAATCTCTGTATCAAGAGTCTCTCTACAATTTTTTGCCATCAAAAGGGTACACAGGATACCAGGGAGGCAGCCTCCTCTAGGAGCTTCACCAAGGTCAATGGTGGCTAAATTCCAACTTCTAACAACCTAATCTTTCAGGATTTTATGCAGACGTTTAGAAGCTCCTTTGACTATGTGAAGCGAAGATTGTTCAAAGAAAACATTAAATAGATGTTGATTTTCCCAGATAAATTGAAGGTAATATCTGGAGGCCAGGTGCTATTTTTCCTGAAAACACAAAAGGCGTGGGATTGGTTGTAGAACAGACCCTGAGGGTCAGAGAACAGGTTGCTTAAGGTTCCTGTCAGAAAGCGACACCTACAGTACCAGGTTAAAGGTTGTATGATGCAGACAGTTGGGGAAGGCCAATGTTGATTATATCCAAAGAGGGATTAACTGAGTGATATTTCTTGGACCGTCCCCATTCCCATCGTCTTAGAGGCCAAGGTCTAGACCTTGGTATGCCTCAGTACGTTTTATCACGGTTTGGAGTTTCTTGTTTCTGTTCCCTGGGAGGTGGTGCAGGAGTTCGTTAACATGACAATTTGTGTTCTTTCCGGTTGGAGGGTCAGTAGTTATGGGCAATATCCTGGCTTGGGAAGGTTGGCTGGATTCTTTTGATGCTACGAAAGTAATGTAGTTATTTATTTTTCCAGTATGGCCCCATTTGAAGTTTTTGATGGGGACTGACTTTGCATGCACAAGTTGTTATTAAATCGGCAGTGAAGGAGGCAGTCTGGGTCCGAGATCTGGTCACCCCTACCTGCCCACAGATCCATGGTCCCTACAGTGGCTTATCATCCCACTTTGGGTAATTCAGATTCTGTGGGCACTAATCGCAGGTATTAAAGAGCTATTGGCCCCATGGTCAACGGACAGAGCTTGTTTTGGTTCAAGTGGCACTTTGTTATTGTTGCTTTCTTGTGGGTAGGAGAGTGTAAGAGTGGAAATAGTGGAGCTGGGTGAGGAGGAGGTATGGGAGATTATGGATTTAATATGGGCTGAAACGTGGATGTTTATGAGTTACTAAAGCCATTTGGTGGTTGATAATGTTAATCATCGAAATAAGCACCACACTACTTGAAAATGGCACTTAACACAGTGAGACTGGTTGCGTGGAAATTCAGGGGACTGGGCAATGGAGATAAGGAACAACACAGAATATGCGTTGCTCTACTGCAAAAAATGCATCTGTTTTATCTGGATTTTGCAGACTTGCTCTGCATATAGGGTGGAACCATTTATGGATCAAGTTATTTGTCTTATGCCATGCAGGTTTCAATTTGGTTGGCGAGAGGGGTCCTATACACATTGATAAAAAGATTGGAAACTCAGAGGGTAGAGCCTTGATATTGAATGGCAGTTTAGTAGGGAGGGGGATATGTTTGATTAACTCGTATGCACCCAATGTAGATGACAGCAGCTACTTATGTAAGGTAATGTTGGCTATAGATGCAGTCTCCTTTTGTGGGGGGGGATTTTAATTGTATACTGGACCCAGTATTGGATATGTCAAGCATGAACGCCCCGTTCTAGAAGCAATCTTCCGCGGCCTTGAACCTACTGTTAACAGATTTGGATCTGGTAGAGTTGTGGAGGGAAAGATGGGAGGCAACCAAGGGCTATTCGTTATTCTCTCAAACCCACTGTTCCTCCTCGTGTATTGATTATATCTTTACAGGGAGAAAACATCTCGCCTTATTCACAAAGGCAGAATATTTAAGGAGAATATTAGTGGATCATTGCCCCGTGGTAACATTCTTGCATGGTCGAGACAGAAGCCGTCCATTTCATCCTGGAGTTTGCGGGCTGAGACTCTGTGTGATGTAGCATTTTAACATACACTTAGGGAGGACATGTGTTCCTTCTTCAAAGGAATGATGAATCAATGAGAATTTTCTGAGTCCTGCCGATAGAGGCACGTCATTTGGTCACATATGCGCGCTGGCGCCGCTATTTATCAACGTGGACATTTTCCGCGAATCACATATCTTTGCTGATCATCGACAAAAGCACCGCCCTTAACTTGTACCTGCGATCTAGCGTCATTAAACATACTCATTGGAACCTCATCATTACTTATTCCTCATTTGGGTAGTGCATTTCACCCCACCATTACATGCTCTTCATAACGAAACCCGTCAGTCAGATTGGACTTGTGCACCGTCAATTCAGAGATTGTTTCTGCATCATTTACTTTGCGAATTTGAAATACACCAGAAGTATACTCTTTACTAAACGTTAGCCTTGAGAATGACCTGCGTGGCCGAAAGACATGTTGGCTGTTCACTCTAGCATTAAAAAAAATTCTCTTCATTATTCAACTGAACTGTACTCCTGATTATACTTTTGACCAACTATTACTACCATGCTAAGCACGTTGAGTGTTCCTTCCAACAACCAATCCGTCTAATTTGTAACTGATCTAGGCTCTGTTAGGGGGATCCCAGTGGAAGTAGTAACGCAGCTGGCCTTTTTCTTGAGAATAATTTGTTATAATAAACTCCAAAGGTGGTGAGACCAGCGCACTGGTGCTTTTTAGACGAACCCCTAACTTCCTTATCTCCAATGAGGGATGTTGGTTTGATTTGAGAGGCCTTCCAGGTTATGATTAGAAGATCCTATATAACCAACATTTTTGGAGTATGCAAGTCCCTAAACAGATCACCACTATACACCGAACAGACTATCAAAAGTGTGGAAGGGGAGATAGCAATGGAGAATATTTGTGGCACTGAGCTGTCCCCAGAATTGCATAAACTTCATGAACTCCGGGAGTCATTACATAATTTGAACACAAACAGTACGTGATCCGTATTCCTGTTAAAGGGGATAAGGCTGGCAAACTATTAGCATGGCTTATTAAATAGGAACCACATAGGATTCTTAGAACAATTAATGGTGACACAGGAACTTTGATCTCATCTCAGCGGGGGACAAATGCTGTCTCCAGGACTATTACAGAATACTGTATTCCAGCTTGAATACCTACTTGGAAAGGGAGTCTTCTGACATGTTGGAACAGTCCAGATTACCCGATTGTCAATTGACTATAATAATATGTTGGAGGCTCCTATAGAAGAGTGGAAATGATGGACTCCCAGTTGAATTTTATACGATCTTTGCAGGCATTCTATTTCTCAAATTGAAAATGGTATATGATTACACTCTGCACACAGGTATCATCACAGAATCTATGCAGGAAGCAGTGATCATTGTACTACTGAAACCTCACAAGGACTCCAGACAGTGAAAACCGTGCCGTCCAATCTCCCTACTCAATGTAGATCCAAACATACTTGGTAAAATAATAGCCCTCAGATTACATAGCATGGTTCCTGCATTGGTACATCCAGAACCAGTGTCGATTTGTAGGAGGGAGAAATACCTTCATGAACCTAAGATGGCTGCACCACATCATGGATAGAGTTAACGTTATTTGATGCAGTCAAGGACTTTGATTCCTTAGAATGGGCTTGGTTATTTAAAGTACTGATGTATTATGGCTGGGACCAAATGTATTAAATTGGATTTGCTTGCTGTATAACAAACCCATGGCGAGAGTCAAAATAGGAAACTGGGTCTCCAATAGATGGACACTAGAGTGGCACCAGACAGTTGCCTGGTATCTCTGATTTTGTTTGCCTTAGCATTAGAGCCTTTGGCTGGTCACTTTCAGAATTATTTGTCCGAAGTAGGCATGAAAATTGATGGACGCACACGTATTATGTCCTTGTACGCAGATGATGCACTATTCTATGTGTGTAACCCATTATGTAACATCCAAATCATTCTGGAGTTGTTGGATAATTTTAGACTGTTGTCTGGATTTCAAATCAACAGAGAAAAGCCTATAATCTTCCCCCTGGCTGGTATGAGAAACACAGCAATGGATGTGAAGAGGAAGTGTCAGGTATCGCCCCCACTCCAGTTGCCCCCCACGTTTGTTTGTTTATTTTATTTGTATAGCGCTCCAGACCCAGGGGTAGAAGGGCGCTTTAGAAGATGGTTACAACATTGAGAAGTATCTTGGAGTTGCATACTTCGTACATACATACTTATAATACATATATAACAAAATGGAGTACAGTTTACAGTTTGAATAGCATACAATTCTCAATTTACAATTTCCATGTCCAGTCTTATACAATGCATGAGGCAATTACCGAGCAGGGGTGTGAGGTCGGGTATTAGTGAAGCTACTCTTTGTTTAAAAGCCAACTCATGACCTGCTTGCTGAAGATCTGGAAGGACTCGATAGTTTTCATGTTGAGAGGTAGGCTGTTCCAGAGTTGGGAGGCAAGTACTTTGAAGCTGGCCCCTCCAGCTCTTTTTAGGTGGAATCTGGGCACTGTCAAGCATAGAGTGTGGGAAGATCTAATGGTTCTGGTAGCAGGTTTCATGGTAAATTTGTTAGCTAGATATGGTGGTGCTCAGTGATTGAGGGACTTGTACGTGAGGCAGATGGTTTTTAAATCGATTTTCTGGCGTATGGAGAGCCATTTGCAGGCTTTCCTGGTAATGGAAATATGCTCTCGTCTGGGAATGTTGAGGGCTGCGCGCAGAGCATTATTCTGTAGTACTTGTAGTTTGTTGAGTACGGATTGGTTGGCACCTAGATACAGGCTGTTGCAGTAGTCCAGGCTGGATTGTATGAGGGCTCTGGCGAGGGTGAGGCAGCTGTTGGGTGATAGGAAGGGTCTACTGGCCCTAATGAGCTTGCCGGTGTAGGCAGAGGCTGAGGCAATCATATTGGTTTGTTTGGAAAGGTTGGTTTTGGCATCCAGATAGAAGCCAAGGGTTTTCACGCTTTTGGCAATAGGGATGGTGTGACCATCGATCGTGATGTTATTGTAGCTGGGATTGAGTTTGGTTAGGGTGCTAGGGGAGCCAACGATAAAGAGCTCTGTCTTCTCATCGTTCAGGCAGAGGCCATGTGAGGCCATCAATGCCTGAATGATGGAGAATATTTAGTTGATCCGGGCGACTTCTGCTTGATAATCGCCTGTGATGGTGAGGAGTATCTGGATGTCATCTGCGAAGTTTGACTGGATGTCATCTGCGTAGTTTGAGTAGGTGACACCCAGATGGTCCAGTTGGTCAAATAGAGGCTTTGTAAATATATTGTACAAACTGGGGGATACACAGGATCCCTGTGGGACTCCGCATGTGATGGGGATGGGATCTGCTGCAGATGTTGTTGAGAACACCCGCATGGTTCTGTTTGCCAGGAAGGATTGTATCCATGTGATGGCAGAAGGGGAGAAGTAGGCTGTGGTGGTTAGGTGACTGCAGAGGCTTTCGTGGCTGACCAGGTCAAAGGCCACTGAGAGGTCTAGGAGGAGTAGAATTGCGGCATTGCCTTTATCTTTAATTTCATCAATCTGGCTTTTGAGATGAACAATGGCAGTTTCTGTTCCGTGTTGAGGTCTGAAAGCAGATTGACGGATTCTTAGTAATTGGTTGGATTCCAGGTATTCCTGAATTTGGATGTATGCGACTCTGTCCAGGATTTTTAGGAGGAATGGGACTGTGGTGATGGGCCTGTAGTTGGTCGGTATGGCTGGATGATGGGATTGTTTTTTCAAGAGTGGGAGAACCCATGATTGTTTTAGGTTGCTGGGTATGGAGTTATTGGTGAAGTATAGGTTAATTAGTTTGGTGATGAAGGGGGAAAGCTCTCTGGCTGCATCTTTTATGATTTGGGCGGGGCAGCTGTCTCCTTTGCAGTTTGAAGGTTTTAAGGAGGTGATGATTTTTTTAACTTCCGTAGTGGTAACTTTCTTAAACGTGAAGGCCAAACTGGTGTGGTTGGGAGTGGGTGGGCTGGGGTTGGTGATCTTGTTATTGGAGAGTTGTTGGCGCTTGTCCTCAATTTTGGTTTGGAGTCCTGAGATTTTGGCGTTTTGGATGCTAGTGCACCAGGATTTGTCTTTCAAGCAGGTGTCTGGGGGTGGAATAGGGTTTTCTAGTTCCTTTAGAAGTTGAAATAATTCTTTGGCTGAGCATCCTGCCTGAGTAATACTGGTGTTGTATACCTCTTTTTTGGTGTGATTTATCTTGTTTTTGTACAGTGAGGATAGGTTAGTGAGGTTGGATTTATTTTCTGCGGTGGGGTTAATTTTCCAGGTGTGTTGTGCCTTGGCTTTCTTTTTTCTGAGTGATTTGAGCTCAGGGTTGTACCACGAGTTCAGATGACCTTTGGGTTTGTATTTTCGTAGCTTCAGGGGGGCAACGGTATCCACTGCTCTAGCCATGGAATTATTGAAGGTGTCGACCAGCAGGTTTAAGTCAGCGTTGGCAGGGAGAGCATTGAGGGTGGGTAGGATCAGTGGTAGTAGGGCTTCAGCAGTGATGTTGCGTTTATTCCTAGTGGGACAGGCTGGTGCCAGGGGGTATTTATTGGGCAGTATCTGCATAGTGTTGATCTCAAGAGGAATCATGTGGTGGTCAGTCCATGCCAGAGGTTGGGGCTCCTTGCAGGTTGTATTGCAATTGTAAGTTGCTACCCAGTCGAGGGTTCTGCCCTTTAGGTGGGTGGGTAGTACAATGAGTTGTGTGAAGTCATGATCTGTTAGGACATTGGCTAGGGATGCAGCATGTGCATCATGAGGGTCCTGGTAACCGAGGTTGAAGTCCCTGAGGATCATAATTTGTGCTGATGGTTTGTAATTTTCAGTGATGACAGATGTGATGTCTTCTTCAAAGACTCCGGGGGGCTGGGGGTCTGTATATGAGGTGGAGGGTGGCTGTGGTTGTGGGGGAAGTTTGTAGTTTGGCTGTGAGTATCTCGCAGGATGTGAGTGAGACTGTAGAAGCTAATCTGAGATCTAGGGAGGCTTTGGAAATGATCGCTACACCTCCACCTCTAGCGTTGGGTCTATCAGCTCTGAGGATAGAGTATTTGTCTGGGATGGCTAACGATAAGTGAGGTCCGGACACCTCATGAAGCCAAGTTTCTGTTAGGGCTAGGAAGTCCAGGTCGTTGGTAAGGATGATGTCTGCAATTTCTGTGGGGTGGGCAGCCAAGGATCTGACATTGAGTAGGGCACCTTTTAATGGGAGAGGTATGGGCTTATTTGGCGCATTGTGCTTCGTAGTGGTTTTGGTGTTAGGTTTGGGGTTGGGCCTGGTACTTGTAGTGGGGAGCCTGGTGCCTAGTCTGTTGTTGCGGGTTGTGAGGTTGGGAGTGAGGGGGGGGGATAAGGCTGGGGGGCTTGGAATGGGCGGGATGTTTGGGATTCCGTTTAGTTTTGTTGGGCATAGTGGTAGGGCTGGGGAGGCTGCGGGTTGTGTTGGCTGGGGGACCTAGGTCCACACAGGAAGTATGGGGGTGGTGGTAAGTGGGAGGGAAGGGGGATGCAGAGTGTAGGAACGGTGTGGGGCAGAGGATGGGGTGGTGTCTAGGGCACCCTAGTTCAGCCAAGCCGTACTTGTAGGCTATGTAGCTGTTACTGCTACAGGGTACATTGCATGTACCCCGCACGTAGTGCAGGGTACCCCACACGTAGTGCCCGGTACTTTCACACCAAAATATGTGACGTATGATGAACAGATAAACCAGCAGAGAGCAGTACATGTGCTCTGCCCAGTACCTATCAGAATAACAGCACCTATTGAAGTACCGACACCTAAGAAAACATGGACAGTAAGGTATCCATTGAGAAAACCATATTCACAGTCGAGACAATATGACAGTTGTCAGAAGGGAATAACCGAAGAAGCCAAGAAGATAATGAAGGAAGATGAATGGTGATGTCATGAAAAATTGGACTGACACACATATAGAAGATATAATGACCTGAGAATGCCGACAAAAGAAGAGAGACTATGGATGAATGACATCTTGAGCCCGCGATGAAGAAGTTGATTCCAAATGAAGAAACTCATGCCACATACATGATGAAGATATTTAGTCAGTTTAAATGTGTACAGATGCAAATAACCGCAAGAAGCAAAGAAATTGTGAAGCTTGCTTATGCTTAATAGTAAATAGACTGCGGCAAGCGCCAACATGAACAAGTATATACCTCAAAAGCACTTTATGTATAAATATAATTCCAATAAGCACATGAACAGAATTGAACAAAAGGTTACTAAAGGCCTCAAAAGGAGTGTGTCTCAGTAAGAAAATCAAGAATCGGGGCAGCATGAAACCCAGCTGAGGATGATCATGCCAAGAAGCGGAGGTCTTATCTGGCTGGAAAAGGCTGACAATGGATACAATTAAGGAGAAAAGAACAGAAGATCCTGTGCAGAAAGGTCAAGATAAGCCACAGATGGCAGAGGACTGGTAGAATTAAATCAAATATACAAAAAGGCACAGAGAAAAAGCCAATTTCACGGTATCCAGTCACGTGACAAGGTAGGCTGGAAGAGTGAGACTTTCACACGTACGCATGGATCTCCGCTATGCCCATACTCCTTAAAAGTTCTCAAGACCACAGAGCAGACTCAAGGCCAAAATACAAAGCAGTAATTGACACATGGATACAAAGTGATGATTGATTGTAACATAATTGTACGGAACTGGGGTGAAGGCGAGCTCCTCTGCACCTGGATGTTCTTTCTGCGTGCTGCTAGACGTAGATGGAAAAGTATGAGTGGGGCTGATGCCAACCCAGTCATAGTCGACCATGTAATCTAGGGTCTATAGTGAGTAGAGCCAATGGGACGTCATACTTTTAGTGACGTTCATAGTGGCCATTTTGAAGAAAGGGCTTAGTTGCCCCAGCTGACATTGATTATCCAATCCCCTTTCCCTGTTACCCCATACAGATATAGAACCTTTGTTAAAGTTACCTTCCTATAACCAATCACTTTGCATGTTAGGTTTTTACGAATTGCCACGTAGAATGATGTCAGCAATGACAAATTATTTCTATAAATACTGTGTTTTTTCTATAAGTGAAGAGAGCGAGAAGATCGAGCGGTTGCTGATGTTCGTTGTACTCCCCGTTTTATGAACTTGTCATTAAACGGATTCCCTTTGCCAAACTATTTAGTTGTCATAGTTATTTGATGCATGATTATGAATCTTCATCCCCATCTATCTCGAGGGTACTGCTACTCATCTTAAAGGGCTGTTTGAGAGATCATCCAGTTCAGATGGATTACCGGAGTGTGGGGTGAGGTGGCAAACAGAATCGTTCAAATACCTGGGAATTCAGATTGTTCACAATATAGAGGAAACATTTGTTTATAACACAGACAGGGTTCTGGCTGGTATCAGGTAAGTGATAGCTTTTTGACAACTGTTGCCCCGCTCTCTAATGGGAACAATAGCACTATGTAAAATTGTAGTTCTCACTAGACTATTACATTTCTTCTCCAATATCCTACATCCTATATATGATAAAATAGGTATTTTTCAAACTGCTGGACACCAAGATCACAGAATTACTCTGGGCCCCTGGTAGATGCAGTGTATCGTTGCCAATGCTGCGTCGGCCATATGTTATTTGATATTTGTATAGTGCCTACTGCCATTAGTAAAGTGCTGCATTGGAGGAACTCCCTTCGGAAGACTGTAGTCTCTGCAAACATGTGAATAAAAGAGCAATGCAATTTGAGCAAACAGTAATTGACATTCCACGATAAGCAGAGATGACTAGGTTGAAGCATTTAAAATTGTGCAGCGCATATTGCAAAGGTATAAGGAAAGACTGTTATGTCAGTGGCTACGTGACAGCTGGCCCCAATTTTTCATGGAAGTTAACTGTATAGTATGATTTGCAGCATGAGAGGGGGCAAGGAAATTGTAAGTAATCTATCAATCCCAAGGGCAACTCGCTACAGTTGTGGGCTGTACTTAACATGCAGAACACATGCATCAATGGCTAACATGCAGTCAACATGCAAAATACATGCACAGTTGTCAAATAAGTAACAGATACCACCAACATAGGTCCTCTTGCCTGTACCATGTTATTGCAGTAAGCATAATGGCATCGATAATGCATAGTCACATATAGAAAAATGCCAAACTTGTTGTCTGTGTCTTTGCTAATCTCCAGGCCACCTGGTCCTCTACAGAGAAACCACTTGCTACCCCCTCATTGACCCACTACTCTTGTCACAGTGGCCAGATCTGAATTTATTAAATAAGAAAGCTTATGGATGGGTTATGTAGGTTGTGGGATAGGGTGGGGTGTTGGGTTTTAGTGGGTGGATGGAGACAAATGATGGGGTTGTTAATCATGCTGGGCCAAATAGGTCAGTTTAGGTATGCAAGTGGGATGGGGAAGAGGGGAAGAGACATGTGTTGAGTGCTTTCCTGAAGACAAGGTGGTACTCTTTGCAACAGATGTTTACAGGAAGGTTCCACATTCTGGGTGCTTGTAGTGAGAAGGAGGTGTCCCCAATACAAGTTGATCTGGTCACTGGAAATATGAGTAAGTGGCGAGCCAGATCTGAGGCTTCTGTTTGGGCTGTAGCAAGTACAATTTGTTGCAGGTATTCAAGTCCATTATTGTAGAAGGCTAGATGAGAGATAATAATCACTATGAAGGTAGCACACCGACTGATCAGAAGTCAATGGAGGATTCGGAGGGCATGAGAGATGTATTTTCTAGGAGCGAAGGCTAGCAGGAGTCATACTTTGCACTTATTGGAGTTTTCTCAGATGCAAGGCATTGGTTCCTAAGTATAGTGCATTGGCATAGTCTAGGTGTGATCGTATGATTGTGATCATTGCAGTAACTCTGTGTGGAAAGATTAGGAAAGGAAAAATGCGATGAAGGACACGGAAACAGCTTTTTACCACTGTGTTGATTTGAGCGGACAGGATTCCATAAGGCACCTGAGATTTTTAACTGTGGTACAGGTAGAAGGTTGTGGGACCAGAGGGGAGGTCCAGGGGATGGGTTGAGGGAAGAGAGTGTTTTTTTCCACATAGCATGATCTTGGTTTTTCCTGGGTTGAGTAGAAGGTGATTAACCATCATCCAGAGTTCGATTTTAGCGAGGTAGGTTGCGAGATCGGGCGAGATAAAGGAATAATTATTTGTGATTGTGAAGATGAGTTGGGTGATTGCAATGGGCTCAGGTAGACCTTAAAGAGTAGAAGGGAGAGAAAGGCACCCTGGGGCATCCTGTGAAGGTCTGGGTAGGGCAATGAAGAGAACAGAGGTAAGTCTACAAATTGTGATCTGTTGGAGAGGAAGGAGGAAATCCAGTTCAGAGCTAGATCCCTAATGCAAAGGGTGTGGAGTCTCTCATTGAGGATGAAGTGGTCAATGGTCTCTAACGCTGCTGAGAGTTCTAGCAGGATTAGGGTGGATCATCCATCTGAGTTGGTGTGTCTTTTTAGATCATCCCAAATGGAAACTAAGCAATATTCTGTTCCCTGTAGTGGTCTGAAGCCTGACTGAGCAGCGTCTAAGATCTTGTTAGATTCTGAAAAAAGGTTTAGTTGAAAGAATGCAGCTCTGTCAGCTAGATTGGATATATGTAGCAGTTATTCAAAATGGGTCTGTAATTAGTCACGAGAAGAGGGTCCAGGGAGGCCTGTTTAAGGAGGGGCTTGATGAAAGAGCTTTTAAATTCTGCAAGAAAGATGCTGGAAGTAAGTGAAGGGTTGATGAAGGATTGTGCAGGATTGCCAGCACAAAAGGAGGACAAGATTTCTTTTAGCAGGCGCAGGGGTTGGTGGGGCTAAGGGGAATCTCCTCAGGACCCTGCCGAATGGCTATGTGATAGTAGCTTGAGGAATTCTGATGGGGTAAGTGGTGAGAAGGAGGAGAAAATTGGAAGAGTAGATGGTGGTTCGGTTAAAGGAGGACAGATAGCATGGGAGGGGGAGGGGTGAGGTCTTAGGCAGGATAAAAGTGTGTCTGTCTAGTGCTTTGTTGAGAAAGTGGTCTGACAGAGAGCCACAAAGGGATTGTGTGTTTCGTAGGGTGAATGGGTGGAGCATGCAGGGGCATTGAATCCAGCAATGATCTTAAAAGGTTCCCATCATTAGGAGGCCTAGCCCTTCCGGTCATTGAGTTATACTTCCTAACAGCACAACTGGAATATGTAAAACATTGAAATGATGCTCCAGGCAGGGAGCTTTGCATGATATTGTGGGGTACTCTGTAACATAGGGAAGGCACATCATTGTTGTGGGATTCAATGAGATATCAGGGGAATACTTGTATTGTGCAAATTGTGCAAAAGACATGAAGGAGACTCCTGGTTAAGTTCCGGCTGGGTTTGGTTTATTGTCCAGAATTGCTGATTTTTCATGTTGGGGAAATGCAGAGATATGGGTCTTTCCACTTTGCAATCTGCTGGTTGAACATTTTTGGGAGACTTATTTGAGGACGGTTCACTATTACCTTTAAATGAATGAGTCATACAATATTCATTCCCACCAGGACATCTTGTAAACTACGCCAGATTGGACAGGTGATTAGCTAAACGTTGGAATGATATCCTGGACGAACATGAACCAACCCCACTGCTATACACATGCACTCCTCACTATGGGCTATGGGAGGGAGAGCATTATCAAACATTTATAAATTCCTGTTAACCGGTAAACCCACTTCAACCCTTGCAGTTAAGAGTAAATGGGGAAATAATATGGGGTATTCATTGTCAGAACAGGAGTATTTTAAAATATGGGAAAAGAAGAAAAAAGTATCTAGGAATGCCAGATTTAAATGGATTAAATTTTATCTCCTTTTTAGGGTGTACATGACACCACCAACAAAGATGCATGTACTTAATCCAGAAGTACCTCACACATGCCACAGGTGTGCCCATGGTTCTCAAGGGTTTTGTCATATGGTTTGGGGTTGCTCACTGATAGAAGATTATTGAAGAGAGTTGGTGGACGGTGGTGGTGGAGAATGATGGCGTGTTTGTTTTAGTGTTAATTCCAGAATCCGTACTGTCATTTGGTTGTGTCTGGGCTCCAGTGATATTGTTGACACTGTCCGCTTTATGCTAATCACAGTTAGTTGAATAGCCAGGTTTTCAGTCATCTTCTGAAGGTGATGTGGTCCTCTGTCATTCTTATTCCATCAGGAATGAGTTGCATAGATTTGCAATTAGATATGAGAATGCAGTTCCTACACATTTTTTCTTACGGTTTTGTTTTGATTTGGAGGTTGTTGCTTGATTTTAGGATTCTTCCTGGTTGGTAGCAGTTGATCTTGGCTTGGAAGAATTTGGTTTCTTGTCTGTCTAGTGATTTGTGGGTGATGCACCCTTCCCCCACCAAGTTCTGGTAAGCAGGGCTCTAATTCATGCTCAAGTCAAAGGCCCGCTTACTAGCATAGTGAGCGGCAATAAACAGGCTGTTGCGAGGTCTTCTGTTCTTTTTCATCCCAAAATCAAAGGCCCTCTTACCAGCACAGTGGGTGGCGCTCAGCATGCTGCTGAGTGGATCTCTGCTCCGATTCATCCCCAAGTCAAAGGTCAGTCCACCAGAAAGCACAGGCTGACCACTGACTTGAGGGCAACCCCTCATCTCGCACGGCCAAATCAGAAGCCAAATCAGAGGCCGGCTCACCATGCTCTGATTTCTGTGCCCGTAGCGAGGGAGTGCACTGTTCACTCATTCATACACATTCACTCACGCATCCATATGTGTTTACTCTCTCATTCACACGTGCACCCACACAACATACACTCATTCATTTATGTGCACACTCAAACATAACTAATTAAAAATACAGGAAGTCATGCACACATTGATATATTCACAACCCAGTCCAGAATCTGCTCCCATCTGCCAAATTCCTGGCCCCCCACCTGCGCCATACCGACCGTTTCATGCCAGCCCCACTGCCATCCTACTTCTTCTGAGCATCCTATGGAAAGTGAGAAGGGACTTATTGTTTAACACCATTATTAGGTTTCCAGTGCAGCCATCTCTGTACAGGTTAGGTTTTCTCCCCTGAATGCACCTGCAAGAATACTATCATGAAAGTAAAACATTCTGTTTTACTTACCATTACCACCCCAGATGTTATGCCTTTGTACTAATTAGATTAATGCCTGCAGCGGAATGCTGACCCACCCTGTACAGACCCTACACTTTTGACAAAGGCCTGTTCTGTGCATGGGTCTATACACTTGGAGGAGTGAGCCATTACCATCTGGATCATACTGCGGCTGCAGCCAATAACTCTAAATACTGCGCATGAATACATACTTCTCAACTCACACGCTTTTGGCGGGTGTCACCCGTCAAGTGATCGGTTCAATCACCCACCAAGCCCCTTACACGCCCATACACTTCAATGGGCTTTTACCCGCTAGAAACAAAATCTTCAGTTTTCATGCGCCCTGTAAACACAAAAGGTTGAGAGAAATAGAAATATGAGGTATAATCCTTAAAAAGAATAAGAGTGTGAATGCCCAAGCTTTCTGTGTGCCGCTCAAGTGGCAGACTACATCATCACGTGTCCGGAACATCATTCTGTATCTGATATCTAATCTGAAGTGTTTTGGCTAGTACATAGGTTGCTGAAATTAGATCTGTTCAACATATCAGCAGGATCTGAAAACCTTCGGAAGCAATATGCATCTTATGGTTGATGACTAAGAATACACTGGGCCTCATTACGACCCAGGCGGTAAGGGGTTTACGGCAGCGTAAATAGCGCCGACCCTTACCGCCTGAGTACGAGGTCCCTTAGCGCCATGGCGGATTTAACACCTGCTTTTAGCAGGTGTTAAAATCCATGGCACTAAGGGACCATGGAGTTAATTACGCCACCGTAATTTACGGTGGCGTAATTAACGCCTTCCCCACTCCCATTATGCCCTATGGGGCAAAAATGGGAATGGGGAAGGGTAAATGGGGATTGGGGACTTACCGCCCCGCCAAGGTCGGAATGGGGCGGTAAGTCCACCAACCACCATGGCGTAAACATAGTTTACGCCATGGTGGTAAAGTCACGGCCCAGGCGGTAACTTACCGCCTGGGTCGTAATGAGGCCCACTGTCCACTATAGCACCTGAAATGCTATAAATGACATAAGAAGAGAGAGGAGGGATTGGAGGGGGAGGATTGACTCTGCAAGGAATCTGCAGACACTATGATGTCCTCTGCCCCAGAGACAATGTTGCAGGCTGATCATATCAAGACTACAGAATGCAAGGCGCTGTCCTGGAACGTGGCTGGGGTGCAGGGCTTGTTGAGGGATTTGGAGTGGATTAGGTTTGTACACTCCTATGATCTTATATGCCCACAGGAAACCTGAGCAGTGGATAAAATCGAGCTGCTGGGTTTTAGCACTTTCTTTATCCCAGCTAAAAATTGCATTAGAGACAGACCTAAAGGGGAATTGGTAAATTTGGTCAGCTGCACATTGAATCTTGATATTAAATTGATTTCAACAGGATCAGGTGACCTTTTATCTTTGGAAGCAGTTTCTACTGATGGGAGGCACATTATGATCTTTAATATCTGTAACAGGCCCTGCAGGCCTGTGCCACTGGAAAGCATTAAAAAAATATATTAATATAATTAAGGAGTATGAATGTGCGAACAATGTTACTCCCCTTGTCATGCTTTCCCCTCATTTATGTGGTTCCGGGCTTCAAGAACTACCCACCTGTGGCCTCAATGATCGCATAGGGAGTAATCTGGTATTCTCTCTCTGTGGTACTTGGGGACGGAGGTTTCAATACTCTTCACGACAATCAAGCAACCTGACAGACTGTGAAGCCGTTCTTTGTCATGCAGAGTATGCAGGGTGCCACGGATGACCCCATGGTAGCTATGATTCAAGCGATCACAGTACTGAGAGCGAACATGGCTGCAGCCACCACAGCTCTTCACCAGCGCTTAGATGCTATTCAGAGTACCCGCAACCCTTTACCTGCAGATGCAGAGTTCGGGGACGCAGCACCATCTACCCCAGTTCCCCAGGCCCAGCCAATCCTGCTCCCGTGATTCTACCCACTCCTTTCCCATTGGCTGCACCTGAAAGATTCCAGGGGGATCCCACCAAGTACCGCACATTTATAAATCAGTGCAAGTTACACTTTCTGCGTCGACCTACCTCCTTCCCCGATCCTACTTCTAAAGCTGCCTTTTTGTTATCACATTCATCTGGTACAGCCGCTGCCTGGGCCAACCCACTTCTCGAGAACAATAACCCGGCATTATACGACTTTGACCTCCTGGTGACAGAAATGTCACGTGTCTTTGACACCCGCCACAAAGCCCAATCCAGGGATCTAGAACTTTTAGAATTACATCGAGGCAGGGGAACACTCATTGAATATATCACAAAATTCAACCAACTGTCAGCCGAGACTTCATGGCCTGGGAGCAAGAGGGCCGTGGTATTCTACAAGGGCCTGAACAACACTATGAAAGATGCATTATCAGTAGTTCCTTCCTTGCCCACAGCGTTCCCCGATTTACTGGAGCTGGCTCTCCAGGTCGATGCCAGACGCTCAGAATGGAAAGCTGAAGCTGGGCTTTCTGGTTCTATCCCTTCTGCAGGATCCTCTCATTCCGACTCTGCTTCAGAACCTATGCAAGTGGGAGGTCTACATAGTCCTTTAACTTCCACGGAAAGGGAGCGCAGGAGGGTGGACAATGCTTGCTATTATTGTGGGTTGATTGGTCACTTTGTGAAAGAATGTCCATGTCGCCCAAAGGCTAAAGCTCAGAGTTTTCGGGCAGCTCGACCATAGATCCGGGGGTGGGTTTGAGAGCTATATGTCACTCCCCAGACCAGGTACCTGCGTTTGGCACCATAAAATCTGTGATGGTACATGCATTGTTACAACCCAGTATTGAGGTCTCACATTCAGTAACTGTCATCATCAACTCTGGTGCCACTGGTAATTACATCGATATCAATATGGCCCACACATTAAATCTCCCTCTTATCACCAAGACCCGACCAGAACACGTACAGACCTTAGATGGGAGTTTGTTAGTTTCTGGCCCAGTTAAACAGCAGACAGCACCTCTCACTTTGGTCATACAAACTAACCACAAAGAAACCATTAGTTTTGACCTGATCTCCATGCCCCAATATGGCCTTATTTTAGGCATTCCCTGGTTGCGTCTGCATAACCCTTTGATCAATTGGAAGACAGGTTCTGTGTTTTTTGAGTCAGAAGTTTGCCAGGAGTTTTGCCTTACTACACCTCCTACTGAGAGCACTCCAGCCCAACTCCTCAGTACTCTTTCACAACTCACTTTGCAATCTTCTTCCGTCCCCGTGAAACGCACATTGTTGGTCTTGTGGCAGAGACAATTCCGGAGCCCTATCGAGACTACCTGGATGTCTTCGATAAGGGATCATCGGAAATCCTTCCACCTCATAGGTTGTACGATTGCCCTATTGAATTACTACCAGGTTCTGTAGTCCCAAAGGGTCGTATTTATTCGCTATCTCCCACTGAGGAACAAACCTTGAAAGCTTACATTCAAGAATCCCTACGTAAGGGTCACATACGCCCATCTTCGTCTCCATCAGCCATCCCCATCTTCTTTGTCCCAAAGAAGGAGGGTGACCTTCGCCCATGTGTTGACTACCGACGCCTAAATGCCATCACCAAAAAGGATAGGTATCCTATACCTCTCATCACGCCCCTATTAGATCGCCTCACGCATGCTTCAGTATACACTAAGTTGGATCTCAGGGGTGCGTATAATCTACTATGTGTGAGAAAGGGTGATGAGTGGAAAACAGCCTTTTGCACTCGTTACGGGTTATATGAATATCTGGTCATGCCTTTCGGCCTTTGCAAATCGCCTGCTACATTCCAGCGCTTCATGAATGAAATATTTAGCGATATTCTAGATATATTATGGTGGTCTATCTGGATGACATTCTCATTTTTTCACGTTCTGAAGAGGAACACATCCGACACATAAGGGAGGTACTAAAACGCTTGCGCATGTTCTCCATTTTTGAAAAACCCAAAAAATGTCAATTCCACACTGACAACATTGAATTTTTAGGGTTCCACATCACTCCTGATGGTCTCACTATGAACCATGCCAAAGTCAAGGCAGTATTGGAGTGGCTGCTTCCCACCAACCTTAAAGCATTGCAGTCTTTTTTGGCTTTTGCAAACTATTATAGAAGATTAATTTCTGGATTTTCCTCCATAGCAGCACCTCTTACTCTTTTGACCAGTCCTCTAGTTCCATTCAATTGGTCCAATGATCAACAGCTTGCATTTGATACCCCAAAGGCTGCGATTACCACTGCTCCTGTCCTCCAACACCCTGACAGTGATCTCCCTTTCATAGTTGAGGCGGACACGTCCTCGTTCGCCTTAGGGGCTATACTATCTCAAGAGTGTGTCTCCACTGGACACTTGCATCCGGTCGCCTTTCATTCCTGGAAGTTTACACCCACAGAGTGTCACTATACGGTGACCGAAAAAGAACTTCTGGCTGTTAAAGAAGCTTTCCAAGTCTGGCGTCACCATCTCCTGGGTGCAAAACATCGGGTGACGGTCTTCTCGGACCATCAGAATCTTCGCGATCTAGCATCCTTAAAATGCTCAAATAGCAGACATGTCAGGTGGCATCTGTTTTTTGCTGCTTACGATTTTCAGATCATGCATCGTCCTGGTACCGTTCATAGAAAGGCTGATGCTTTGTCTCGCTCTCCTGGGGGGGTTTCATTGCCAGTCTATCCCGAGACCCTGCTAGATAAGAAACATGTGATATGTCTTTGTACCCCTTCTCTGACTCTGCTGGATATGGTCCGTAAGTGGGTTTCCACTCATCCGTCCTTACTTCCAGATTGGGATTTGGTATTACAAGACGGTCTGCCTTTCTTTCAGAACAAGTTGTTTCTACCTACCACTGATGTTCGCAATCTGGCTCTTGAATGGTCCCATGATCTCCCTGTTCATGCACATCCTGGTCAGCGAAGAACACTTTCGCTTCTACAACGTTGGTGTTCGTGGCCTTCTCTGAGAAGGGATGTGGAATGCTATGTTAACACTTGCTCTGTTTGTGCCCAATCCAAACATAGGAAAGGACGCCCGTTGGGTCTCCTGCAGCCTAAACCCATACCCCCGAGGCCCTGGCATACCGTGACGATGGATTTCGTGACGGACCTTCCCAGGATTCAGGGTTTTGATTCCATCTGGGTTGTGGTAGACTCGTTCAACAAAATAGCACGGTTTATTCCATGCTCGGGCATTCCCTCTGCTCCTGTTCTGGCAGGATTGTTTTTCAAGTCCATCGTATGCCTTTTTGGTTTACCATCAGTGTTGGCGTCTGACAGGGGTCCTCAATTCACTTCTCGTTTCTGGCGTGCCTTGACTAGATTAGTGGGGATCGATTCACGTTACTCTTCGGCCTGACATCCGGAGACGGATGGACAGACCGAGAGGGTTAATCAAACCATGGAGCAGTACCTGCGTTGTCTGACTCTCCAGCATCAACAGTCCTGGTTTCGCATCTTGCATATGGCGGAATTCGCCTATAACAACGCGGTGCACTCCTCCACTGGTTTCTCTCCCTTATATGTCTTGTATGGTCAGCACCCTGAAATCCTGCCCATCCCGGATTTCTCGCTTTCTGGTAATCCGGCTGCCTCTTCTTGCATCAGAGACATCTCGGCTGTCCACGCGCAGACCTTGCTGCACCTCAAAGAAGCCCAGGATTCCATGAAGGCTGCCACGGACCGGAAGCGTTCTGTGGCCCCTTCGTTTGCTGTGGGGGATAGAGTTTGGCTTTCTTCTCGCCATATACATCTACAGGGTTGCTGCAAGTTGTTGCCCCATTTCGTTGGTCCTTTTGTGGTCTCCCGGGTAATCAACCCCGTGGCCTATCGCCTTCGAGTCCCGGTTTCATGGTGGCTTCACCCTGTTTTTCATGTCTCTCTTCTCAAACCTTGCCCTGGTCCTACCCGTCTTTGTTCCCCTGGGGCTCCGATTTCCCCTTCCTCCCCAGATGTCTTTGAAGTGTCTGCTATTCTGGGTTCTCGTTTCTTCAAAGGGGGTTTGCAGTACCTAGTGGATTGGAAGGGTTATGGCCCGGAGGAGCGCTCATGGATTCCCGCGGGTGATGTTCATGCCCCTCGTTTGATTTCCCATTTCCATAGGGACAATCCGTTATGCCCACGGGGTCTTGGGCCTTTGGGGGGGGGCTCTGTCACGCTTTCCCCTCATTCTGTCCCTATTTCACAAGCATCTAGGTCAGACAACACTCACAATGCACCAGTTACCCCAGCCAGGTTTCCATTCCCTATCAATCACAGTGGACGGGTGTCACGTGAGCGGGTTTACCCCAAGGGCCACATATGCAGACTCAAGGGTTCCCCGTTTCTTCATTGGCGTCTGCCATGGCGTCTGCAGGAGGGAGCTCGCAGGCGCCGGCTACAGGATGCTGCGCGCAGAAAGTCATTTCCGCGATCATGGAGACCATTGAGATCAAAACAACGCTCACGTGTCGCATCTGTGGGTCACGTGACGCGTTCATCCGTCTCACTCGCGGATCAGGTGACGCGGAAGCCTCCACTACTTAAGCGCTGAACTCTCGCACGTCCGCGCTTCACAGCTGTTCTTTGGAGGACTCTGTACGGCTTTTGGATACTTTGTGTTTCACGGCTTTTGACTCTTGGACTGTTTCCGGATTTGCTTTGCTCACGTCTTTTGGCTCTGTTTGCTGGATCATCTTGAACTCGGAACGCCTTTTGGACTGTCTTGGATTACCCTGAATTGGACATGGTATTTTTTACTGCATTACGTTATCAAGTACTTTGGATTTTGGTCCTTTCGTTTCATCAAGTTACAGGAGGGCAAGTTGGGTTTTTAACCCAGCCTACAGTTCTTCTCCCTATTGGCATCGGGGAAACCAGCTCACGTGCCCCTCCACGGAATTATCAACCATCATAAGATTCTGGGCTTCCTCACCCATCAGCTTAGGTAAGCCCTGCTCTTTATTCTGCTTGTTTGCTTGTATTGTGCTCATTTGATTGCTAATAAAGGTTTTCCTTTACAGCTGCCTTGGGTTTCAACAATTCCGTGGTTCCGGGCTTCAAGAACTACCCACCTGTGGCCTCAATGATCGCATAGGGAGTAATCTTGTATTCTCTCTCTGTGGTACTTGAGGACGGAGGTTTCAATACTCTTCATGACAATCAAGCAACCTAACACCCCTAATATTGGCAATGGGAGATATTGATGCTCAGTTCTTACCTGTTGAAGTCCTGACTGGTTTATGGGATGATCAGGACGCGGCATAGGGCATTCCTCTATTAGAAATGATTAAACTGGCAAGGCTGCATCCATGTGCTATCAAGGTGGATAGGTTACTGTATCAGGTAGGTCTTTGTGCTTGTAATGGTAGAATATACCTGGATAAGACTGCAGGAGTTACCTATGCGCGTTAGCAGGGGAGTGCAAGGATTATGTTTTGATTAGACTGTTGGATTGAGATTTAGTGGTCAGCCTGGAGGTTCTTCAGCACAGCGATAGTGATCACTATCCAATTAGCTCTGTTTTGAATTGTAATTGGGGAAGGGTTGGTAGTGTTACAGATTTGAAGGATGCAAGTCAGGTCTCCGTTTCGTGTTACTCTAGACAATCTGTCAAATGGTCCACCATAGAGTTGTCCATAGTTGAGCCCCGTATCTATACAAGTATCGAATCACATATTGTGGGTATTTGCATGGCTGATGGTCTGGCCCCAAGCATTGATGATATATATAATTGTATGGTGAATGTTCTGTTTCCCTATTTTACCAAATCAGTGAGCAAAGTTAGAAAGATCGCCTTAGGGAATAGGGGTTGGTGTGACAAGGATTGTCAGTCGTTGAAAAAAGATTTGTTAACTTATCTTAAAAGTACTGCTCAGACTAATAAATCCCATTTAAGAAACCTGAGGGCTAACTATAAGGCAATATATGCTACTAAGAAAGCAGAATATGATAAAAAATAAATGGAGTGACTTGTGTCAGGGTTGATCAGACCCATTTTTGGAAGCTAATAGGAGGAAGAGATCTGAATTCTGTGGGTCCCATATACTGTCATATAACAGCTAATGAATGGTTGCAGCATTTTAGTAGTTTATATAAGCTTGGTCCGGGCATCTCAGGTTGAGTGTATCTATCACCCTGGTGAGGAATTCCTGCCAATCAAAATGAAAGAGGTTGAGGAGGTCATACTCGGACTGGGAAGTGGAAAAGCGCTTTGTTCTGCTAAAATTCATATTGGCCTGCTTAAGGACGAGCCCAGCATTTGGGTTCCCTTGTTGACCCAGGTGTTTAATTTTGTTGCTGGGGCTGGGAGAGTTCCTTATTCATGGTGTGAGGCAATTAATCTACCTGTTTTTAAGAAGGGTGACATGAGGCTTCCGTGGAACTACAGGCCTATATCACTATTGGACGCCGTGGGCAAGGTCTATGCCAAAGTCTTGTTGGCTTGTCTTTTGCTCTGGGCATCCAAGGGTGGGAACATCAATCATCTCCAGGCAGGGTTTCAGTGTGGGACTAGCATTGTGGATCGGGATTTCAGGCTGGGTGTGATTTTGGCCAAGTATGTCTCCTGCATATTAAACTTTATACAATGGGTTTGACTCTGATTCCCATAGTATGCTGTGGACTATTTTGAAGAATAAGGTAGTTCCAGGGCATATCCTGGCTAACATTCAGTCCCTTTATTCTAACCACAAGGTATTATTAAGGTGGTATATGGGAGGGAAGACAACAGAGCACTTTAAGGTTGAGACAGGGGTCTGCCATGGATGTGTGCTGGCCCTCCTCTTACTTTGTTTGTACATCAATGAAATTATTGAGGATGTGCTTGTCTGTTGCCTCGACCCACCCAAACTGGGGAGCAATAGGTTCCCTGCGTTATTTTATGCTGATGATGCAGTGATACTATCGACTACCCTTTGGGATTGAGACCTAACTTGCAGGTTTTTGTTAGGTAATGTAAGGAGCTTTCAATGGTTCATAATACTGAGAAGACAAACGTGATGGTGTTCTGCCAGAGACCTGGCAGGAATAATACATTGAAGGTTACAATTGACGGGTGTGTTTTGGAACAGGTGAGCTACTATTACTACCTGGGAGCTAGGTTTTCTGATGATCTTTACTGGTTGGCCCAGAAAACCATGGCAGGTCTCGGGAGGATAGCTCAGCGGCAATGTGCTCGCCTTGGAAGCAAGACGACTCGGAGAAACACAGGTTCGACCCCTGAGTCCGCGCTTAGAAACCTCTGGGTCTTAAGCGTGTTATGTGTTATAAATAACCAATCATATAATTTCATATCATAGCGGTGACCCTAGAAAACTACAAGGTCATCCAGACGTGGAGCCCTTGCTCACTGTGCTCAGAGAGGCACAGCTCCACCTCACTGATGAGGCCCAACAAGGCTGAAACACGTGTATGGGGTTGCTTTTAGTACTTTTGTTCAGAAGGGAATTGCCATAGTATTTTGGTGCTGGACTGCCGATGGGGGCGGGACAAAGACTGATATGCAAATGGATATTTCCCATCTGTGAAAGGTACAGTGAGCTAAAGTGTGGCTGCGGACTCTCGCGTGGGTACCTTCTCAAAGAACAGGTCAATGAGCCATGTTTGTTCTCGCAGAGGGGTGCCTATGGACTATTTTTAGGTTTTTGGTATGCTATACAAGCAGGAAATATAGTAACATGTATTTTCCTCTTTCATGTGAGTGCTGTTTTTATTTTGCACTCATTACAGGAACACATTCAAAGCTTTGCTTTATTTCTGAGTGGTAATATCTTTAGAATGATATTCTCAAATCCCTGCCATTTTAGTTAAGTAAGGATTCCACAAAGGCAAGTGTTGAACCATTGCATTTTCTGCTTTTGTTTTCTTCTGCTCAATAAAACGCCATAAATATGTATTGCCAAACATGCAGGTTGGCTCCCCAGGACAAACACCGACCGCTTGGCATCCTATTGCTCCATGATCTCGGCCTCATTTTTTCATCGGCTCCTGCAGCAGCAAACCCAAGCATGCCTGAAGACCATGAGGCATTGCTCACTCGGATCACCACATGCACTGCAGGTAAGCCTGACTGGGCTTCTGCAGATTTAATTAGCGCTCCTTGTGCAAGGTTGACTTTTTGGGGCTTTCTTTAAAGAATACCATTGTGAGTGCCATCTGCAGTGTCCTTTGTACTATCTCATTGTTGCAATGCAGTGGGGCTGTTCCTTTGCCTGTGGAGTAGCATGTTCAACATGGTCGACACAATTCCCCATATTGGTGTGCCTCACTTGCCTGCCTCGCCTCCTCTGTGATTGGCCCTCCCTCCATCCATAACACCAATTAGAGAGCCACACGGCTAAACTGCCCCCGACAAAGATCCACCACTAAGGCCCCTTTCGAAGCCTATCCGGGCCTAGGAGGGCCCGGAGGGCCCCCACCTTCTCACCCCCACCACAAACTATGCCGCAGCCTACTGTGACATCCTGCTCTCCCATGAACTTGGGCCTCAGCACCCCTACGAACTGATCCTCCAGTGAGTGACGGCTGAACTTTCCATCTTTGCCTCCTCCACTAGCATCCTGATCTATATCCGAGCCTATCTCACTCCTCCTATCCTCATCACCCTCATTTCTCCCTCCTTCTGCTTGCCCAGTGCTCACAACCGATTTTAGCTGTGTGTATTTGTACATCCTGCGCCCTAATTTCAATGCATCTGTGCCTTTTTCTTGAAAACCGAATTTAGCTGTGTGTATTTGTACTTCCTGCACCCTAATTTCACAGCATCTCTGCCTTTTTCTTGAAAACCGAATTTAGCTGCGTATTTATTTACATCCTGCACCCTAATTTCATTACATTTGTGCCGTTTTTCTTGAAAACCAAATTTAGCTGTGATATTTGTACATCCTGCACCCTAATTTCACTGCATTTGTGCACTGCAATCAAATTTGCATTGCTTTGTGTTCTCCCTTTGTCACTACTAGGCCACATGTGAGAAGTTACCCTTTCACCCCTCTCCTTTCAACTTTTCTCCACCACACTAATGACACTCACCATCTCTCCTATTTTATCTAACTGCTACTCTATCTCCTACCCCACCTCTCTCACCAATCTGGAATGCAAAAGCACAAAAAAGACATTCTGCGTGCAAACCCTAGCCTTCCCATTGCAGACACCTATGTCAGTGCAACCTCCAGAGAGGTCTTCAAAGATATCCTTTTCTCTTTCCCCTCTCCTGATCTATGGACACCTCATCTCATCTCTACTCTCTCCCTTTTCACTTCCTCTCCCATTAACAATGGCACCAAGTGGGAATTCCTCTTGGCTGGCTTCTCATCCTCATGTTGCATCATTAATGTCTACCACACAGGCACTACCCTGGTCCAGGGTCGTCAACCCAACCTCTTTCTCTTTGACCGGATCCTGCCTTTCCTCATTAACTTCCTTCCTTCTGCTCCCTCTCCCCCCTCTCCCTTCTTAACTTCCGCAAGCACATGAAGACTTTCCTCTTTTCCTCCTCCTTCCCTTCTTCCCTCCTCTGCTAATCTCATAGTTGCTGTGATTGGTGTCTTGGACCCTTATGCATCCTCAGGGCCCCTGACTGCTCACACACAATCTCCTAGCTTCTGTCTATCTTCAGCACTTGCCTCAGCACACCCTCCACACTGTAGACTTGCACTTTCCTACCCAATGTGGCTCCTGGACACATAGCACTTACCATTCCTTGCACTTCATTTGTGGCTCACCCTAAAGCACGGACACCCCAGCACTTACCCACTGCCCTCTTCCTTGCTGTACTTGCATGTTCTGAATACTCACAAAGCATAGTGGGTACAGCCTTCCCTCCGCCACTGTATATTTTTGTACATTTTAGTTGTACTGCAATCCCACGTTCCCTCCCTGCTGCCCTGTGGGCGCTTTGAAACAGAATGTATTTGCTGTATAAGCGCCTAACAAGCAGATAATAAACTAAACCAAACTATTCAGTGCTGATCCCCTTTAAGAAGTAAAACATCTATCAAGCCTAGAGTTAAACAACAAGGTGGGCTCAATTGAATTATAGAATACAGGTATGAAATTCTTCACATTTCCAGAAGATCAAAAGTAAATGCAAAGTACAGAAGATAATAATTTTATTTTATTTTGTGGCATGCTACTGATGAGCATCTGGCAGTTTCATATATCTCCTTTTTAGATCCAGAAGGAGATGTAAGAAGGCGCACCTCTGTCTCCCATTCCCCTTTGATTTTCCTGCTAAACGGATACCACATTACGATTACATGTATAAAGTGTGCCAAATCATAACATACTTACATGCAAAGATTTAGGGCCTCATTACACGGTAGGCGCTAAAAAACGGGATTTACCGGCATGGCGCTATTAGCGTGTCCGCCCTCACAGGAGACCGCCAATAGCGCACCATTACGAGTAAGCGGACACGCGCATAGCGCCATGCTGGAAAATGACCCTACCGCCATGGCGCAAAAGCACCTTACCGTGCCCGCCCAAAGTGCTTATAGCACCTCCGCCCTCACTGTACATGCTATTTGCGGTCACCGCTATTAGCGATGACCGCTATTAGCGGTGACCGCTATTAGCATCGACCGTTAAATAGCGGAAGCGGAAATAGCGTCATCGCACCGGAACGGGAAAGAGCACGGCGGCCATCTTTAAAAACACAATCCATTGCCATCCTCTCCCCCGTGGACCATATTGGAGTAGTGAGCTGTGTGAAATCGACCGTGACACCTGCATCATGCCCAAGGCCCTGAAGAAAACATGTGACAGGCAGCGGAAGGAAAAGTACACCAACGAGGAACTGGTCATGTTGACGCAGACCCTTGCAGAGCATGCAGAGGTCGTCTTTGCAAATGATATGCGCCGTGCCACCTTGCTCAAGAAGAAAGCCATCTGGGAGGAGGTGGCGGTCAAAGTCAGTGCCGTGGGCACCAGCACGCGCACTGTGCGTGAATGCAGGAAGAGGTGGGACGACCTCAGGCTGCGGGTGAGGGGCATCCTGGCGGAGAACCACCGCATTGCCACTGCTGGCGGAGATGGCTCCCCAATACACCTGAAGGAATGGGAGGAGACATGCGCCAACATGATAGCCACCGAGAGCATTGAGGGAGTGGGCAGCATGGAGGTCGGCGTGGCTACCACTTCTGATGCAGGTGAGTGTACACATGACAGGATGCGGTGTGAATGCACAGTCACCCCCATATGTGAGCCCAGACCCCACTCATGCATGGACACACATCCACACATGCACCCATCCATCACCATGTCAGTGTCAGACCCAAACACACACACATGCACACATCACCAGAGACAAGTCCCAAACTCAAACATGCATGGATGAGGCACTGAACTGGCACATCACCTGCATCCATAACTGCTAAGTCCCAATGTCCACAACTGCATGAACCCTGTGATTTACATTGAGTATATTGAAACGCAACCAATGCCATCCCCCTTCTCGTCCCTGACAGGCTCACATACAGATGGGGAGGATGCTGCTGATGCATCAAAGGCACCACCTACATCAAAGAGGCCAAGGGCACAGGAGCCGGAGGAAACCCCTGCAACATCCAGGGGAAAGGGTGGAAGGCCACACCTGAAGAGTGGCAGCCTACGTCACAGTGCCACTGCCAGGGCAGCAGTAGCTGCACCACCAACTGTGGGCCCACCACCGGAGGCAATCACACTGGCAACAATGCCAGACACCCAGGGCCCACCATCAGCTGCGGCAAGCTCTGCTGGTGAGGCAGCCGCCACTGGCCCCCAGTCCGATCCAGAGGACACCCTACTCCAGCAAATGGAGATGCACACCCCAAGCCCCCCAGGAAGCCCAGAGCCCATGGCATCCCAGACCCCTGGTTCTGATGGGACTTACGAGGACACCAACCCTGCAATAATGTCACCCATGCTACCATCACCAGTTGCATTGGAGCCATCTGTGGGCACGGCATCCAATGCACGGTCACCCGGCACTGATCAGCAATTCACCGCCATCCTGCAGCGCCAACAGGAGCTGACCGTGCTGGTTGGGCAGCATGTCGCTGAGGCAGAAAATCTCACCGAGAAGATAGTCCAGACGGCGAGGCACTCCACTGAGCGCATGGACGCCAACACGGACAGGATCTGCAATGAAATTGCAAGTCTTAGGGAGGTGCTTGTCCGCATGGCAGACACAATGGACCGCCACTTTCACCCACAAGGCCAGTCTGCCCCCTCCTCGACTTCCGGGTCGACTCAAACAAGCCCCCTCAGGCGCTCGATGAGAACCACCAGGCGCACGTCTGGCAACCCTCAAGACCCTTCCAAGGACAATTGCAATTAGGGGGCTAATGGGGATACCCCGGTGTGCATTGGCCATGGCAGAAATGGCAGAGACATGAGGGACTGTTGTGGGGGGTGGTGGGAAGGGTGTTATGGGTCTGTTGGGGTGGGGTGTTATGGGTCTGTTGGGGGGAAGGGTGTTGGGATGTTGTGGGGGGGTGGGAAGGGTGTTATGGGTCTGTTGGGGGGGGAAGGGTGGTGGGATGTTGTGGGGGGGTGGGAAGGGTGTTATGGGTCTGTTGGGGGGAAGGGTGGTGGGATGTTGTGGGGGGGTGGGAAGGGTGTTATGGGTCTGTTGGGGGGGAAGGGTGGTGGGATGTTGTGGGGGGGTGGGAAGGGTGTTATGGGTCTGTTGGGGGGGAAGGGTGGTGGGATGTTTTTGGGCTTGCACTACTACACCTTCATGTCACTCAATACACTGGTTTCTGAACAAAACACAGGCTTGGACATCTTCATTGTGTGTGTGTACTTTATTGGCAACAGGGTCCATTGCGTGCTTCAAAACATACACCAGTGCATTACCCCCCATATCCATGTGACAGTACGGAAACATGTTTCTCAGAATATTTGGTGGATCAGATGCCGTCTCACAGCACGTCCCTTCTGGCCATCCCCTCTTGCAACACCTGCATCCCCTTCACCTCCGTCCTCATCACCATCATCATCCTCATCAGGTACTTCTATTTCTACGTCAGGGGGCAGTGGCACATTCCGTCTGATACACATATTGTGCAGCATGACACATGCCATGGTGATCTTGGACACCTTCTCATGTCCATACAGGAGAGCACCACCAGACCTGCTAATGCACCTGAAACGTGACTTCAATAGTCCAAAAGTCTGCTCGATCACGATGCGGGTACGGGTATGTGCACGATTGTATTCCTCCTCGTGCCTGTTCTGTGGGTTCCGTGCAGGTGTGAGGAGCCAGGGCTTCAGGGGATAGCCCGCATCACCTGTATGGGGGAATGAACGGGGTCCTGTTACTGTTCACCTCAAAATCGGCCTGTTCACATCACACAAATTGACATTGCATTGTGATTCAGGTACTAAATTGACAGCATTCATGCACATGGTCTGTGTGACAGCAACGTGCAAGGGGGAGGTCGACCCTGCAAGTAGAAATGCCACATTCATGCCTCCAACAGTAATTGACATGTCATGGGTGAGGCCAGGTCTTAGGTGTCCCTGGCCCATACAAATTAGGTAACACACTGCTAGTGTACTGACATCCTGACACCGATGTTGCCATGCTGTGAAGCATCACTTCAGTGGTGCCATAGGTGTGTGGTTCAGTGCTATGTCTAGGGGTGATCCCTTTGCATGCATTCAAGGGAGCGTTGCTGGATTGATGTTGTGCTGCACTGATTCTGTATTACGGTCTTGACACCATGTTGCAGGTTTGTGTAATATGTGGCGTGGCATGATGTGCAATGTGGATGGATGTGTGATATTTTGCAACCTGCATTGTTCTCAATGTTCTGCACCTTCAAATTGCATGTGGGTTCCTCTCAAGTACATCGTGGCCTTCCCTGAAGGACATTGGCGTACATCTGTATGTCCATTTCCCCTACGGACGCCAGTCAACACCCAGTTGGAGTATGTATCTCTCCCCCCCCATTCCCCCCATTCACACCCAGTTGGAGTATGTATCTCCCCCCCCCCCAAATCACGCAGCCATGTGCTTGCCCTGCTACTCACCAAGTAGCCACGAACGTTGTCCGGTGTGTCGCTCCATGTAGCGTGGGATAGTTGAGTTCCGCAGAACCATGGAATCATGTGTTGATCCTGGGAATCTGGCACAGCAATGTGTGATTATCTTGTTGGCGTCACATACCATTTGGACATTGATAGAGTGGAATTGCTTCCTGTTTCTATACACTACTTCATTGTGATGTGGGACCACCAATTCCACATGGGTACAGTCGATGGCCCCGATGCAACTTGGAATGCCTGCCAGTGAATAGAAGACAACTTTTGTGTTTGCAATCTCCTGGGCAGTCTGTGGCATGGATATGTGTTCAGGTGCATGCTTCAGGAGTGCATCGAGTACCTGGTTCAGCGTGCGTGAGAATACTGGTTGTGAGATGCCATGCATCTGTCCCACTGTATGCTGATAGGTGCCTGTGGCCAGGAAGTGGAGCACACTCACCACCTTCAGTAGCGGGGGGATGGCAGTTCTGATGTCTATGAGGCTCACAATGTCGTCGTGGATCATGTCCACGATGCTGGTGATGGTAGCCCTGTCCAGACGGTACAGGGTGTGTATCTGCTCAGGGGTCAGGTTGAATGGACTGGCTCTGATCCTGGGTATTGGTGGGTGCCTCTGTGGTATGATTAGGTGGCGCTGTGGTGCCTGCTGTGCCTGTCTTGCCCTCCTCCTCCTCCTCCTCCTCCTCCTGCGTCTCCTTTGTGCTGACTGTTGTTGTAGCAGCTGCGCTGCAATGAGGTCCTCCAGGCCATGTAATGCTGCCAGTATTGGAACCATCTTGGTGTGGGGAGGGGTGTGGGAAGGGGTGTGGTGTGCTCCTTTTGAGCTGCCACAGTCTCCATTGCCTTCACCTGTGCTGATTTGGTGCACCTGTGGCAGGTGGGAACACTGCTCATTTCCCTTAACGGGTGGTCCGCGATGCCGGTATTTGCACCATGGCGGTAAGGGGTTTGGGGGGATTTACCATGCCGTTATTAGCATGTGCACTGGCCTTGTGATGCTGTGCTAATAGCGGCATGGCGTAATTAACGGGATGGAGGGTCGTGCGCACGCGGACTGCCCGCTATTAGTGGCACCGTAATTAGCGGTGCCGCTAATAGCGGTGTGCCAGGTCGTGATCCACATGGGGATTTAACGTTACCGGTAATACATTACCGGTAACGTTAAATCCCTACCGCCATCCGTGTAATGAGGCCCTTAGTCTCTTAAATCAGCGTTCTCTTTTCTGAACGTAAACCTCTAAACTTCTGCTTCTGTGGGGGGCAAAGAACACAGCACTGGCCTGATAAAATACATCCAGGCAATTCTGTAAAGTAAAATGATATATTAAATGACATTGTGCCTGAGTGAAAGTCATTAAAGTGGAATAAATACGACCAAGATAAAGGCCTTTAAAATGTACTGTCATGAATAATTAGGTGGTCAAGAGTTCCTTTCCCCCCAAACAAGGTGGCACTCACCCAAAATGCTTATACAGAATCAACTTTAGTGAGGCCTCCAACCTGTCTCGCACCACCCAGAAAGTACCCTCTGTACCGCCAATGAGCTAGGAACCAGGCCGGTGTATAGTAAGAATATATATTTATTTAAGGTTTGACAAAGATTAATAGCCACCAAAACATCAGCCACCAATGCCGTGGCACAACACAATGTCACAATTTCAAATAACTTGCACCAATTGACTGACTTGTATTTCTAATAACCTTACAGATACTACAACACACAGGTAGAATTTATAGTCTTTACAGCAACACACACACAGGATTTCTTGCACATTAACAATTATGAAATGTTAGCGGTGTGTAGCAGTGTGTCTGGTGCTGCAGTGTGCTGCTGGAGGTTCTCTTCACTTTCCATACTTTGGAGACAAGACTTATACATACAAAAACACACCGGCAGCACGCAGCGCGTGCAGTGTGCAGCAGTGTGTCTGGTGTTGTATGGTGCTTCAGGATGCTCTCTTCCCTTTCCCTACTTTGGAGGCGGGACTTATACACGCAAAAACTCACCAGCAGCGCAGAGCACACACAGTGTGTAGCTGTGTCTGGTGCTGCAGGGTGCTGTAGGAGGCTCTCTTCACTTTCGCTATTTTGGAGGCAGGACTTATTCACACAAAAACACACCAGCAGCACAGAGCGTGCACGGTGTGTAGCAGTGTGACTGGTGCTGCAGGGTTCTGCAGAAGGCTCTCTTTACTTTCCCTACTTTGGAGGTTGGACTTATACACACAAAAACACACAAGCAGCGTGGACCGTGTGCAGTGTGTAACAGTGTGTCTGGTGTCTCAGGGGCTGTAAGGGCGTCAGGACGGTGGCATGCTGCGTAATCAGTCCCAGCAAAAGAAGTATTAACTTCGGTGACGGACTCAGAGCCGCGTGGACATGGATTGCTGCGAGCTGACTGAAAGAATAGAAAGGATAAGCAGCAGGGAAAACAGAACTGTGTGGGCAACATAACACTACATCATTGTATTAATTTACTTGTGCCCCCCGTATTGGCCGGGATTTTGCTCAGCAACATTCCTTCCCCTTCTAAATGTCCTGCTTTTCTAAACTAATTCTCAACTGGGCTGGGAGTAACCAGCTGGAAAAGCAAGCCATATTTCCAACTTATAGAATGCACAAACAAAAACAGCATCCATATGGGCTGCACAGCAACACTTAGAGGAAAAGTAAACGACTGTGTAAATTAACAAATGGAAACCTGACCTGGTGGGCCCCCGATGCCCAAAGAAAGGGAAAAATGACTGACTGGGCTTACCAGATGTCACACAACAAAAAATAACAACATTTTTGGTCTTGGCACACCCTGAATCTCAAGCTACTTGAAGGAATCTAGTAGTAATAGATATAGAAGAAGCTACAGACGACATACAGCTCAACTCGGTAAACCTTTCACCTAGTTCCTTCACCATTGATAATAACGGCTCATTACTGAATCACTGCATGAATCTATGCAGAAATTAAATGGGTATTGGGAAAGGCAACCATGACAATGTTATAAAAACTGGAAAAGCTGATGACGTCCTGTTATTTCACTTCCAGTGACTCTGATTCTGACTGTGACAGCCCACTATACAATCCTTATTATCAGGCAAAATCGACCCCTGTGAAGAGGTGCCTGTTCGACAAAATTCATAATCTTGAATAAAAAATCGATGCCTTGCTTTGCATGTGCTCAAATATAGCTGAGGATCACAGAGGAGTAAAAGAAATTATGGGGTAAGTACTGGAAACAACCCCTAAAATGAGCAATAATAACTACAATGAAATGAAGAAGTACAATGGAGCACAACAAATTGGTTCTTCAGGGAAGCCTCTTAAGGACCCAAAGTCAGGAACCTCTCAAAAAATACAGCTAAATCCTATATTTGCCATTCCTGGCTCAGAGCACGTGGCACCAGCACACCTATCCTTACCTCCATACTCTGTGACAATATACCTTGACCCCCTGCAAACCAATGTGACAGAGCACAAAAAGGATAGACACAGTCAGAGTGACAGCGGAGACTGAAGAACTGGCCAATATGGCACTGTGCACCGAGCAGTCAATCTTAAATACCCCACCATCTGCAGGTCTTATAAAACAGCTAACAAATGAAAAAATACCCAAGAGAATATGCCTCAAGAGAGTCCTGTTCAAGTCCAACTTCACCCCCACCCCACCAATCCAGGGGTCTGGTTCCCATATATGACAAACAAGATGTCACTTGGTGAAGTGAGGAGAATAATGTTGCAGGACCCGATGGAAATATTTGTTTGTATTTGTATTCATTGATTTATAGAGCGCCTTACACCAAAGCGATGTATAGTGGAAAAACTTAATACATAAAAACATAAACAATATAACGGTGGAAGCAAAATTACAATATGAATAAATCAGCAAGACAGTCAGAAGAGCAATTAACTGAAGGGGATAGGGAGAAAAGAAGAGTAGGACTGGGTAGTGGGGGGAGGGGTGGTGATGAGTAGGAGGAGGGAAGAAGGGGAAGGGTGAGAGTGGGGACATAGGGGAGGGAGGGAGATAGTCAAGGGGAAAGAATGAGGAGGGAGAGGATGCAGAAGGGGGAAGGTGTTTCAAAGAGGAGAATGGAGGAGGAGAGATTTAAGGGAAGTGCGGAATGAGGTGAAGGTGGGGGTAGAGCGGATTGCAAGAGGAAGGGAGTTCCAGTGCAAAGGTGCTAGGAGTTGGAAGGAGCGGAAACGGGAGGAGGCACAGGGGAATGGAGGTACAGTGAGAAGGAAATGGCCAGCGGACCGAAGGGAACGGGAGGGGGAGTAGAAAGAGAGAAGGGAGGAGAGATAAGGGGGAGCGAGACCATGGAGAGATTTGAAGACAAGGCAGAGAAAGTGAAATTTATGTTGGGAGTGAAATGGAAGCCAGCCAAGGTAAGAGAGCGAAGTAGAGATGGAGTCACGGGAGGTAAGGAGACAGAGGGTACAAACAGCGTAGATGGATTTGAGGGGGGCAAGATGAGAAGTAGGGAGACCAAAAATTAGGGATGAGCAGTAGAAGAGGCGGGAGAAGATGAGGGAGGAGATCATATGGGTGATCAAGAAGAACGGTGATACAGAGGCTGAACAGGGGCACCTGTTACAGTAGCTAAAACCAAGACAAACAAAACTGGGAGAGGAGTCACTCATATCAATCCTAACGATTGCTTGCCAATAGATGATGTCAGAAGATCCCAAATGCCTGAATCAGCTAGTAATACTCCGGGAGCTTGGCTATCATGGGTTGAAGCACTCCAAAGGCCAGTGAATCAAAACCCGAACACAAATAACAAATATTTTGCGATATTCTGACACCAGATATATAAAACTATTGGAACTGTTTATGACGACGACGGCATGGAGCCCTTATCTTAATAGGAGCTGGTTACTGGAACTACTCCACATCATTCCGGAACTATGCACCATTACCTCAAAGGACATTACCAGACTAGAAATGCCACGCTTGTCAAGTGTTGCAAACTGGGTAATTGTGTCACTTACTTCCCCAATAATAGTGAAATGTATTCTCAAATATGCGCAAGACTTCAAAGATTTGAAATTCTAGCTAGCAGTTTTCCGCCCATTGGTGAGGAATGAAAAATACTTGAGCACACAGACCACACGCATCTCATATGTCCAATTTACTGGAGTGGGCTACAGGTCAGATGTGCAACAGATGGAGGGCTGTTGGTTTCCAGTGGGTGGCCATCGCTGAAGCTTATCCAAGGAGTTGTCCATCCCTAAAGAACTGACCCCCTTTAAGGTGATCTCCTGGAATACCAGGGGATTTAACTCCTTTCTTAGCAATACTTGTGGTTTAGAGATAACAGGTGCACAGCTGTTCCTATAGCAGTAAACCTGGCTGACTACACCATTTGACGTGGATAGGTATAGTGTGGTCTTTAGACCAGTGATAGCCGGGGCTAAGGGCTGCCCAAGGGGTGGCTTTTGTAAAGGAGCAAAATCAGAACATGAATTAACTGAACTTTGCAACACACCCGAATATAATAACATTATCTGTGCTACATTAACAAGAATTCCGTTTGGTTTTGGTCCCTTGTTGCTAGTTATGCTGTATGATCCCCCTAGGGAAGGTGTTAGAAAGTCTTTCAGGTCCACAGTTATAGAGACATTGAGGAAATGGCGCGTTCAACACCCCAGTGTGGGTGTGATTCTAAATGGTGATTTTAATGTAGATTGCACAACTCGGACGTGTTTGCTTCAGGTCCTAGTACAATGCCTGATGCACTGCCTAAGGGACAGGCATGGCGGGAAGCCGTATTCCCCCCACACTTTTGTTAGCATTTGAATTAATCTACTTACATGGGAGGACTTGATTATGGGGCATCCAGGGAAACAGCAGGGCTCCTCTGAGGACAGCACAGATCTGGTAAAAACGCTTTGGTCAAGGGTACTCCCCAGCACCCATACTTCCTCTGGCTCCTCAAATGGCAGGCCCAGCTAGCTTCTAGATATCCCAGCCTCTATATCCCATGCAATGTTTAAGGCATAGGTAGATCTCATTTTTCCCTGCTAGTACTTTGCAAGAGTCCAGAAGCAGAATACCTCTAGCAATAGAGTGAGAAAGTCAAGGGAAAAATCAAAAGTCCAAAGAAAGGTTCCAAGAGTCTAAAAGTCAAAGAAAGATAGATCACTCTCAGATTGAAAACTGATCCCTTAAAGGGCTGGTGACACTCTATTATTATCAAAATTCCCACGCTGCGGATTGGCTCCCTCTTCCTTTCCCTCCCCCCAATAGGACGACTGCCTGCTAATAGGTCAAGGAGTTGAGGGTGTGAATGATGGAGACTGAGGGAGTAGAAAGATTCATCATCCCCAAATGACAATTGGGTTTAACTTATTTGTTGTCCTTATAATCTAACAACATGCCAGCTGCCCTAATTTTTCAGATAATTGCCAGCACATATATATTTTTGAGTTCTATATTTTATGGCAAGTCGTAAAATAGTAATTATAAATCAGCATACCCTTCGTGGAGGAGCTACCATTTTATTGATTTATTCCTGAGCCGAAATAGTCACAAATCTGCCCCTTCCTAACTCAAACCTTACTCCCATAACCTATCATCACAACACATTTCTATTCACTCAGAATTAAGAGAAGGCTTGAATCATAATCTTTCTGATAACTCAATTTGTATCCATCACACAAAATTAATTTTTACATGGTTCAGGCAGACATTGTATTCCCTTGAATATGAGACCGGGATGAGCTCACTGGGACATACAATGCACTTTTTATTCAAGAAAATATATTCAATGTTAGTCAATGGCAATTCACCACAAGTATCCCTGGGTTTCACACCAGCCCCAACCATTTCATTGGTTTCATTTCCCTTGTATGACCTGATCCGGACATCATGCTAGCCCATTTGATCATGCCCTCCCCTCCTCGGCTTCAAAGGTTTTTGTTCGAAGATAAGGCACAGTTAATGTGTAGACCTGACCTTAAAGGTAATTTCTGTTTGCTGTGTTATCTGCATATCCCACAATTCTGATTTTGTATCTTAGTATTGGAACTGAAAACCAGACCTTCTTCTTATAGAGGTCCTCTGCCAAAGGTCGTGAGGGCTATGTTTCAGAGGCAGAGACCCTTTAGTTCAGCGGGGATAACACCAGCTGCATACATACTTCAGATAATGCAGCTTTATATCGACAGGACGTGCTTACATGTAACATTTTAGCATTATATTAGGGCATGTGGTTTAAAATACAATCTTTTTTGATATCCGGTTTGGACATATAAGTTCACTCTAGGTATTAATCACACATAGGCCACAGTTACATAGAACAATTTAACAAGTGGGCTTTCCCATTTGAATGTCAGATTATTTGTGAAAAGTTTCTTTCTCTGAAATATGTCACTTGGCTTTACTTTTAAAATGTTACGCACAATTCCTCCTTGGTATTTTGCACATGCCTATCCTTTCAACGTATATTTTCACATGTGTACTCCTGCAGTTTTAAATCTGTCAAAAGGTGCCTTTTTCCAGTTTACACAAAGTCAGCATCTACATCACCACATCACTCATTCATTGAGCGTATCCATCAGTTTTAAACTCTCAGGTAGATTCCCCTTCACTTGTGTACCTGTCCATTTTAGTGGAGTTGACTATGTCCAATTCTTTCCATTTCAATAGGTCTTACGTCGAAAATCCCTGTTTTGTACTGGCTTTTATATTTCAATGGAACTCCACATTAGCCAGATTTGCTTTCACAAAAGGGGCCCAGTATTACCTCTCCATCTCTGTCACTCTGGTGCTGTCTTTTCACCCTAAAAGTACTCCCCCTTGGTCTTTGGCTCCGTTGACCCATAGAAATGAGCAAGGGAGAGTGGGTTTTTTGTTTTCTTTTTGCTTTTGCTCATTCCTTGAATTCCCTCGTTGGAGCACGTCTGCTCTTTTCCTGTCCTGAGAGAGTGGCGTTCTGGTCTGCACTCCAATCTTTTTGGATTTTGGGGTTTGGTCCTGGAACCCCTCCCTTTTTGGAAACTCCTACCCCCATGCTGTGAAGGTACAGAGTTATTGAGTCTGCAGAGAGTAAAAGAGAGGTTAAGTATTTTTTACAGTGCTTTTTCCCCCAGTGAATAGGCATACAACTTAAACAACAAAAGAACATCACATGTATTTCCCTTACATGAACATTTCAACACATATTATTATTTTTTCATGCATATATTCTATGTGAGTATAAATTATTTTACTCCCTGTTAACGATATTCTCATCCGGGTTTCCATCCTTTCCTTTCATTCTTCAGATGGTTCCTGGGCTTTACCTTCACTGGGCTCTTCAATCAGTCATAGCGCCTGTTTGGGGTGACAACTCTTCAACTGATTGATATGAACCCATTTCACTTCCGTATGTTCTCCTTTAGGGATGCAGATTTTATAGGCGAAAGGTGAGATTTTATCGATAATTTCAAAGGCACGCGCCAAGATGGGAGGAATTTCCGCTCATTGGTCGGGTTCCTTTGGACATATTACAGGTAGACCCTGTCTCCTACTTCATACTCCTTCTTGGTAGATTTTAAGTCACAGTGAGCTTTCATTCCTTCTAACGACTTTTCTAAATTGCGCTGAGCAAAAGCAAAAGTGAGCTTGAGGTGTTTTCTTAAATTCTCAATGTACTCATCGGTAGTGGACACGTTGATCAGGGTCTGCTCTTGAGTTCTGTAGAGCAGATGCTGAGGTAGCACCATTTTTCATCCAATCATGATCTCAAATCGAGAAATGTTGGTTGCAGAAAACGGCGTGGACCTAATGGCCATTAGGACAAGCAGTAATCGGATGTCCCAACTTGGTCCAGAGTCCACCACAAACTTCTTCAAGATGCCCACAATTGTGTTACTGTACCGCTCAACTCCCCCGCTCGAGGCTCGGTGGTAGGCAATGTGGAGTTTTCTCTTTTCCTCTAGTATCTCCCACATCTTGGTCATCACCTCGCTGGTCAAATGACTTCCTCAGTCCAATTCAATCCTTTGGGGAAGGACGAATCGAGAGAAGATGTGATTGATCATTAATACAGCAGCTGTCTCTGCTTTATAATTTCGGGTCAGAAGACATTCTACCCACTTTATAAACAAGCATATCACGGCCAACATGTACTTGTTTCCTCTAGAGGAGCGAATTACTGGCTTGAAGAAATCGACTTGCAAATCTGAAAAAGGCAGTATCATTCCCCTTTTCTGAAGAAGAGCTCTGTGTGTGAGAGAACTTGGTTGAAACTGAGCACACACAAAACACCCCTTTAAGCAGACGTCGAGGTCCTGGCCCATGTGTGGCCAATAAGTGACATTGCGCAAGATTTTTAATGTTGCATGAAACCCCCTATGACCCCTATGACCGGCAGTGGCTGTGTCATGGGCGTGTCTTAACATCAGGCTTCGATATGAGGTAGGGACCACCCACTGGTCACTTCCAGATATGGATCTCCATACCTATAGCCCTCATCACAAATGACGTGTTTTGCCCTTATAATGTGCTGCCCGTGTATTGTCTGGCAGAGCGCTCTCGGGCAAAAGAGTTCTTTGATTGCATTTCATTCTTATATAAAATGTGTTATACTTGCAATTTATCTCAGAGCTTGCTTCCCCACAAGGGGAGCGTCCTCATTATTTAGTCTATTGAATATTATGCGTTACATTAGGTGTGTGCCTTCATTGGCCTTCCCCCAACTCAACTCACACACTGAACTTGTCAGTGGCCTCCACGACCATCAATCTGTATTCTGAGCATCCAGAGGCACGGAAACTGCAATTCTGAACTCCCGTGAAGAACTGCTAGGATCCCTGGCCTCCTTCTCCCCAGCTGTCCTCATCCTACTTGATCTCTCCTCTACCTTTGACACTGTCAACCAATCCATCCTCATACAAGGGCTCCATGATACCCTTGGTATCTCGGAACAGGCACTGGAATGGCTGACCTCCTTCCTAACTGACCGCTCTTCCCAAGTCACCGTGGGCACCTTGTCCTCTCCTATCTCCTTCTCCACCTGTGGTGTCCCCCAGAGTTCTATCCTCTCCCCTTGGCTCTTTAATATCTAACTTGCTCAGCTGGCACTCCTCATCTCCTCCTTCTCACCCAACTTCCAGTGTTATGCAGATGACACTCAACTCTTTATCACACTTTCAGCTGACTCACTCGCACCTTCCTTCATCCCTCACTGCTTATCTGCCATCCAGGCCGATGCTCTCTGCCTCAATGCCAGCAAAACCAAGATCTTTTCCAATTATGTCCCATGGTCCCTCCTTCTCCCATTCTCTCTGGCCTCCCCCCATGCTCCTTCTTCTGAAGCTATGAATCTTGGAGTCATCATTGACTCCTCTTTCTCCTTCCTTTCTCACACTCAGGACAATGCCAAGATGTTCCACTTTCAACTCTTCCTTCTCAGAGGAAGTCTCCCTTTTCACACTTTCCCCCAGAAGCTCAATGTTACACAAGCCCTGGTTCTGTCTAGGCTTGACTATTGCAACAGCCTCCTACTCAATCTTCCTTCTTCCACTCTGCATCCTCTTCAGCTAATCCAGAAGAGAGCTGCAAGACTTATCCTTGGCCTTAAGCCAACGGACCACATCTCTGCTGCCCATAAAAGTCTCCACTGGCTGCAAGGATCAAATTCAAATCCCTCTGCATCATCCACAAGGCTGTCTGGAGCCAGTGACCACACTAACTGCAACAGTCTCTTAAAAAATACTCTCCTCTGGCACCATCTCCTTGTGTGTGAAGTGTTTCTTTAAACAGAGAGAAGGAGGTTGTTCGCTTTCCTCAGCAGGATCCCTCCTATGGAACAGCCTCCCCCTCCCTCTGTGTGTTGAGCTGTTGAGCAGGACCTTCTTAACTTCCGCAAGCACATCAAGACTTTCCTCTTTTCCTCCTCCTTCCCTACTTCCCTCCTCTGCTAATCTCACAGTTGCTGTGATTGGTGCCTAGGACCCTTATGCATCCTCGGGCCCCCTGACTGCTCACACCCAATCTCCCAGCTTCTGTCTACCTTCAGCACTTGCCTCAGCACACCCTGCACACTGTAGACTTGCACTTTCCTACCCAATGTGGCTCCTGGGCGCGTAGCACTTAGCATTCCTTGCACTTTATTTGTGGCTCACCCTAAAGCACGGACACCCCAGCACTTACCCCACTGCCCTCTTCCTTGCTGTACTTGCATGTTCTGAATACTCGCAAAGCATAGTAGGTTCAGCCTCCCCTCCCCCACTGTATATTTTTGTATATTTTAATTGTACTGCAATCCCATGTTCCCTCCCTGTTGCCCTGTGGGCGCTTTGAAACAGAATGTATTTGCTGTGTAAGCGCCTAACAAGCAAATAATAAACTAAACCAAACTATTCAGTGCTGATCTCCTTTAACAAGTAAAACATCTATCGAGCCAAGACTTGGGGCTGCCATGCGGCAAAATAGAGTTAAACAACAAGGTGGGATCAATTGAAGGATAGAAAACAGGTATGAAATTCTTCACATTTCCAGAAGATCAAAAGTAAATCCAAAGTACAGAAGATAATAATTGTATTTTATTGTGTGGCATGCTACTGATGAGCATCTGGCAGTTTCATATATCTCATTTTTAGATCCAGAAGGAGATGTAAGAAGGCGCACCTCTGTCTCCCATTCCCCTTTGATTTTCCTGCTAAACGGATACCACATTATGATTACATGTATAAAGTGTGTCAAATCATAACAGGCTTGCATGCAAAGATTTAGTCTCTTAAATCAGCATTCTCTTTTCTGAACGTAAACCTCTAAACTTCTGCTTCTGTGGGGGGCAAAGAACACAGCACTGGCCTGATAAAATACATCCAGGCAATTCTGTAAAGTAAAATGATATATTAAATGACATTGCGCCTGAGTGAAATTCATTAAAGTGGAATAAATACGACCAAGATAAAGGCCTTTAAAATGTACTGTCATGAATAATTAGGTGGTCAAGAGTTCCTTTCCCCCCCAAACAAGGTAGCACTCACCCAAAATGCTTATACAGATTCAACTTTAGTGAGGCCTCCAACCTGTCTCGCACCACCCCAGAAAGTACCCTCTGTACCGCCAATGAGCTAGGAACCAGGCCGGTGTATAGTAAGAATATATATTTATTTAAGGTTTGACAAAGTTTAATAGCCACCAAAACATCAGCCACCAATGCCGTGGCACAACACAATGTCACAATTTCAAATAACTTGCACCAATTGACTGACTTGTATTTCTAATAACCTTACAGATACTACAACACACAGGTAGAATTTATAGTCTTTCCACCAACACACACACAGGATTTCTTGCACATTAACAATTATGAAATGTTAGCGGTGTGTAACAGTGTGGCTGGTGCTGCAGTGTGCTGCTGGAGGCTCTCTTCACTTTCCCTACTTTGGAGACGAGACTTATACACACAAAAACACACCGGCAGCACGCAGCGCGTGCAGTGTGTAGCAGTGTGTCTGGTGTTGTATGGTGCTTCAGGATGCTCTCTTCCCTTTCCCTACTTTGGAGGCGGGACTTATACACACAAAAGCTCACCAGCAGCGCAGAGCACACACGGTGTGTAGCTGTGTCGGGTGCTGCAGGGTGCTGTAGGAGGCTCGCTTCACTTTCGCTATTTTGGAGGCAGGACTTTTACACACAAAAACCCACCAGCAGCACGGAGCGCGCGCGGTGTGTAGCAGTGTGACTGGTGCTGCAAGGTTCTGCAGGAGGCTCTCTTCACTTTCCCTACTTTGGAGGTTGGACTTATACACACAAAAACACACCAGCAGCGTGGAGCATGTGCAGTGTGTAGCAGTGTGTCTGGTGTCTCCAGGGCTGTAAGGACATCAGGACGGTGGCGTAATCAGTCCCAGCAAAAGCAGTATTAACTTCGGTGACGGACTCAGAGCCGCGTGGACATGTATTGCTGTGAGCTGACTGAAAGAAAAGAAAGGATAAGCAGCAGGGAAAACAGAACTGGGTGGGCAACATAACACTACATCATTGTATTAATTTACTTGTGCCCCCCTTATTGGCCAGAGCTTTGCTCAGCAACATTCCTTCCCCTTCTAAATGTCCTGCTATTCTAAACGAATTCTCAACTGGGCTTGGAGTAATCAGCTGGAAAAGCAAGCCATATTTCCAATTTATAGAATGCACAAACAAAAACAGCATCCATATGGGCTGCACAGCAACACTTAGAGGAAAAGTAAACGACTGTGCAAATTAACAAATGGAAAACCTGACCCGGTGGGCCCCCCATGCCCAAAGTAAGGGAAGAAGGACCGACTGGGCTTACCAGACGTCACAGAACCAAAAATAACAACATTTTTGGACTTGCCACACCCTGAGCCTCAAGCTACTCAAAGGAATCTAGTAGCAATAGATATAGAAGAAGCTACAGATGACATGCAGCTTAACTCGGTAAACCTTTCACCTAGTTCCTTCACCATTGATAATAACGGCTCATTACTGAATCACTGCATGAATCTATGCAGAAATTCAATGGGTATTGGGAAAGGCAACCATGACAATGTGATAAAAACTGCACTCTCAGACACACCTGAATTGGAAAAGCTGATCACGTCCTCAGATTTCACTTCCAGTGACTCTGATTCTGACTGTGACAGCCCACTATACAAGCCTGATTATCAGGCAAAATCGACCCCTGTGAAGAGGTGCCTGTTCGACAAAATTCATAATCTTGAATAAAAAATTGATGCCTTGCTTTGCATGTGCTCAAATATAGCTGAGGATCAGAGAGGAGTAAAAGAAATGATGGGGGAAGTACTGGAAACAACCCCTAAAATGAGCAATAATTACTACAATGAAATGAAGAAGTACAATGGAGCACAACAAATTGGTTCTTCAGGGAAGCCTCTTAAGGACCCAAAGTCAGGAACCTCTCGAAAAATACAGCTAATCCCTATATTTGCCATTCCTGGCTCAGAGCACTTGGCACCAGCACGCCTATCCTTACCGCCATACTCTGTGACAATATACCTTGACCCCCTGCAAACCCACGTGACCGAGCACAAAAAGGATAGACACAGTCAGAGTGACAGCGGAGACTGAAGAACTGGCCAATATGGCACTGTGCACCGAGCAGTCAATCTTAAATACCCCACCATCTGCAGGTCTTATAAAACAGCTAACAAATGAAAAAATACCCAAGAGAATATGCCTCAAGAGAGTCCTGTTCAAGTACACCTTTACCCCCCACCCCACCAATCAAGGGGTCTGGTTCCCATATGTGACAAACAAGATGTCACTTGGTGAAGTGAGGAGAATGATGTTGCAGGACCCGATGGACATATTTGTTTGTATTTGTATTCATTGATTTATAGAGCGCCTTACACCAAAGCGCTGTATAGTGGAAAAACTTAATACATAAAAACATAAACAATATAACGATGGAAGCAAAATTACAATATGAATAAATCAACAAGACAGTCAGAAGAGCAATTAACTGAAGGGGATAGGGAGAAAAGAAGAGTAGGACTGGGTAGTGGGGGGAGGGGTGATGATGAGTAGGAGGAGGGAAGAAGGGGAAGGGTGAGAGTGGGGACATAGGGGAGGGAGGGAGATAGTTAAGGGGAAAGAATGAGGAGGGAGTGGATGCAGAAGGGGGAAGGTGTTTCAAAGAGGAGAATGGAGGAGGAGAGATTTAAGGGAAGTGCGGAATGAGGTGAAGGTGGGGGTAGAGCGGATTGCAAGAGGAAGGGAGTTCCAGTGCAAAGGTGCTAGGAGCTGGAAGGAGCGGAAACGGGAGGAGGCACAGGGGAATGGAGGTACAGTGAGAAGGAAATGGTCAGCGGACCGAAGGGAACAGGAGGGGGAGTAGAAAGAGAGAAGGGTGGAGAGACAAGGGGGAGCAAGACCATGGAGAGATTTGAAGACAAGGCAGAGAAAGTGAAATTTATGTTGGGAGTGAAATGGAAGCCAGCCAAGGTAAGAGAGCGAAGTAGAGATGGAGTCACGGGAGGTAAGGAGACAGAGGGTACAAACAGCGTAGATGGATTTGAGGGGGGCAAGATGAGAAGTAGGTAGACCAAAAATTAGGGATGAGCAGTAGAAGAGGCGGGAGAAGATGAGGGAGGAGATCATATGGGTGATCAAGAAGAACGGTGATACAGAGGCTGAACAGGGGCACCTGTTACAGTAGCTTAAACCAAGACAAACACAACTGGGAGAGGAGTCACTCATATCAATCCTAACGATTGCTTGCCAATAGATGATGTCAGAAGATCCCAAATGCCTGAATCAGCTAGTAATACTCCGGGAGCTTGGCTATCATGGGTTGAAGCACTCCAAAGGCCAGTGAATCAAAACCCGAACACAACTAACAAATATTTTGCGATATTCTGACACCAGATATATAAAACTAGTGGAACTGTTTACGACGACGACGGCATGTAGCCCTTATCTTAATAGGAGCTGGTTACTGGAACTACTCCACATCATTCCGGAACTATGCACCATTACCTCAAAGGAAATTATCAGACTAGAAATGCCACGCTTGTCAAGTGTTGCAAACTGGGTAATTGTGTCACTTACTTCCCCAATAATAGTGAAATGTATTCTCAAATATGCGCAAGACTTCAAAGATTTGAAATTCTAGCTAGCAGTTTTCCGCCCATTGGTGAGGAATGAAAAATACTTGAGCACACAGACCACAAGCATCTCATATGTCCAATTTACTGGAGTGGGCTACAGGTCAGATGTGCAACAGATGGAGGGCTGTTGGTTTCCAGTGGGTGGCCATCGCTGAAGCTTATCCAAGGAGTTGTCCACCCCTAAAGAACTAACCCCCTTTAAGGTGATCTCCTGGAATACTCCTTTCTTAGCAATACTTGTGGTTTAGAGATAACAGGTGCACAGCTGTTCCTATAGCAGTAAACCTGGCTGACTACACCATTTGAAGTGGATAGGTATAGTGTGGTCTTTAGACCAGTGATAGCCGGGGCTAAGGGCTGCCCAAGGGGTGGCTTTTGTAAAGGAGCAAAATCAGAACATGAATTAACTGAACTTTGCAACACACCTGAATACAATAACATGATCTGTGCTACATTAACAAGGATTCTGTTTGGTTTTGGTCCCTTGTTGCTAGTTATGCTGTATGATCCCCCTAGGGAAGATGTTACAAAGTCTTTCAGGTCCACAGTTATAGAGACATTGAGGAAATGGCGCGTTCAACACCCCAGTGTGGGTGTGATTCTAAATGGTGATTTTAATGTAGATTGCACAACTCGGACGTGTTTGCTTCAGGTCCTAGTACAATGCCTGATGCACTACCTAAGGGACAGGCATGGCGGGAAGCCGTATTCCCCCCACACTTTTGTTGGCATTTGGATTAATCTACTTACATGGGAGGACTTGATCATGGGGCATCCAGGGAAACAGCAGGGCTCCTCTGAGGACAGCACAGATCTGGTCAAAACGCTTTGGTCAAGGGTACTCCCCAGCACCCAGACTTCCTCTGGCTCCTCAAATGGCAGGCCCAGCTAGCTTCTAGATATCCCAGCCTCTATCTCCCATGCAAAGTTTAAGGCATAGGTAGCTCTCATTTTTTCCCTGCTAGTACTTTGCAAGAGTCCAGAAGCAGAATACCTCTAGCAATAGAGTGAGAAAGTCAAGGGAAAAATCAAAAGTCCAAAGAAAGGTTCCAAGAGTCTAAAAGTCAAAGAAAGATAGATCACTCTCAGATTGAAAACTGATCCCTTAAAGGGCTGGTGACACTCTATTATTATCAAAATTCCCACGCTGCGGATTGGCTCCCTCTTCCTTTCCCTCCCCCCAATAGGACGACTGCCTGCTAATAGGACAAGGAGTTGAGAGTGTGAATGATGGAGACTGAGGGAGTAGAAAGATTCATCATCCCCAAATGACAATTGGGTTTAACTTATTTGTTGTCCTTATAATCTAACAACATGCCAGCTGCCCTAATTTTTCAGATAATTGCCGGCACATATATATTTTTGAGTTCTATATTTTATGGCAAGTCGTAAAATAGTAATTATAAATCGGCATGCCCTTCCTGGAGGAGCTACCATTTTATTGATTTACTCCTGAGCCGAAATAGTCACAAATCTGCCCCTTCCTAACTCAAACCTTACTCCCATAACCTATCATCACAACACATTTCTATTCACTCAGAATTAAGAGAAGGCTGGAATCATAATCTTTCTGATAACTCAATTTGTATCCATCACACAAAATTAATTTTTACATGGTTCAGGCAGACGTTGTATTCCCTTGAATATGAGACCGGGATGAGCTCACTGGGACATACGATGCACTTTTTATTCAAGAAAATATATTCAATGTTAGTCAATGGCAATTCACCACAAGTATCCCTGGGTTTCACACTAGCCTCAACCATTTCATTGGTTTCATTTCCCTTGTATGAACTGATCCGGACATCATGCTAGCCCATTTGATCATGCCCTCCCCTCCTTGGCTTCAAAGGTTTTTGTTCGAAGATAAGGCACAATTAATGAGGAGACCTGACCTTAAAGGTAATTTCTGTTTGCTGTGTTATCTGCATATCCCACAATTCTGATTTTGTATCTTAGTATTGGAACTGAAAACCAGACCTTCTTCTCCTAGAGGTCCTCTGCCAAAGGTCGTGAGGGCTATGTTTCAGAGGCAGAGACCCTTTAGTTCAGTGGGGATAACACCAGCTGCATACATACTTCAGATAATGCAGCTTTATATCGACAAGACGTGCTTACATGTAACATTTTAGCATTATATTAGGGCATGTGGTTTAAAATACAATCTTTTTTGATATCCGGTTTGGACATATAAGTTCACTCTAGGTATTAATCACACATAGGCCACAGTTACATAGAACAATCTAACAAGTGGGATTTCCCATTTGAATGTCAGATTATTTGTGAAAAGTGTCTTTCTCTGAAATATGTCACTTGGCTTTACTTTTAAAATGTAACGCACAATTCCTCCTTGGTAATTTGCACATGCCTATCCTTTCAACGTATATTTTCACATGTGTACTGCTGCAGTTTTAAATCTGTCAAAAGGTGCCTTTTTCCAGTTTACACAAAGTCAGCATCTACATCACCACATCACTCATTCATTGAGCGTATCCATCAGTTTTAAACTCTCAGGCAGATTCCCCTTCACTTGTGTACCTGTCCATTTTAGTGGAGTTGACTAGGTCCAATTCTTTCCATTTCAATAGGTCTTACGTCGAAAATCCCTGTTTTGTACTGGCTTTTATATTTCAATGGAACTCCACATTAGCCAGATTTGCTTTCAAAAAAGGGGCCTAGCATTACCTCTCCATCTCTGTCACTCTGGTGCTGTCTTTTCACCCTAAAAGTACTCCCCCTTGGTCTTTGGCTCCGTTGACCCGTAGAAAAGAGCAAGAGAGAGTGGGTTTTTTGTTTTCTCTTTTGCTTTTGCTCATTCCTTGAATTCCCTCGTTGGAGCACGTCTGCTCTTTTCCTGTCCTGAGGGGGTGGCGTTCTGGTCTGCACTCCAATCTTTTTGGATTTTGGGGTTTGGTCCTGGAACTCCTCCCTTTTTGGAACCTCCTACCCCCATGCTGTGAAGGTACAGAGTTATTGAGTCTGCAGAGAGTAAAAGAGAGGTTAAGTATTTTTTACAGTGCTTTTTCCCCCAGTGAATAGGCATACAACTTAAACAACAAAAGAACATCACATGTATTTCCCTTACATGAACATTTCAACACATATTATTATTTTTTCATGCATATATTCTATGTGAGTATAAACTATTTTACTCCCTGTTAATGATATTCTCCATCCGGGTTTCCATCCTTTCCTTTCATTCTTCAGATGGTTCCTGGGCTTTACCTTCACTGGGCTCTTCAATCAGTCATAGCGCCTGTTTGGGGTGACAACTCTTCAACTGATTGATATGAACCCATTTCACTTCCGTATGTTCTCCTTTAGGGATGCAGATTTTATAGGCGAAAGGTGAGATTTTATCGATAATTTCAAAAGCACGCGCCAAGATGGGAGGAATTTCCGCTCATTGGTCGGGTTCCTTTGGACATATTACAGGTAGACCCTGTCTCCTACTTTATACTCCTTCTTGGTAGGTTTTAAGTCACAGTGAGCTTTCATTCCTTCTAACGACTTTTCTAAATTGCGCTGAGCAAAAGCAAAAGTGGGCTTGAGGTGTTTTCTTAAATTCTCAATGTACTCATCGGTAGTGGACACGTTGATCAGGGTCTGCTCTTGAGTTCTGTAGAGCAGATGCTGAGGTAGCACCATTTTTCATCCAATCATGATCTCAAATCGAGAAATGTTGGTTGCAGAAAACGTCGTGGACCTAATGGCCATTAAGACAAGCGGTAATCGGATGTCCCAACTTGGTCCAGAGTCCACCACAAACTTCTTCAAGATGCCCACAATTGTGTTACTGTACAGCTCAACTCCCCCGCTCGAGGCTCGGTGGTAGGCAATGTGGAGTTTTCTCTTTTCCTCTAGTATCTCCCACATCTTGGTCATCACCTCGCTGGTCAAATGACTTCCTCAGTCCAATTCAATCCTTTGGGCAAGGACGAATCGAGAGAAGATGTGATTGATCATTAATACAGCAGCTGTCTCTGCTTTATAATTTCGGGTCAGAAGACATTCTACCCACTTCATAAACAAGCATATCACGGCCCACATGTACTTGTTTCCTCTAGAGGAGCGAATTACTGGCTCGAAGAAATCAACTTGCAAATCTGAAAAAGGCAGTATCATTCCCCTTTTCTGAAGAAGAGCTCTGTGTGTGAGAGAACTTGGCTGAAACTGAGCACACACAAAACACCCCTTTAAGCAGACGTCGAGGTCCTGGCCCATGTGTGGCCAATATGTGACATTGCGCAAGATTTTTAATGTTGCATGAAACCCCCTATGGCCCCTATGACCGGCAGTGGCTGTGTCATGGGCGTGACTTAACATCAGGCTTCGATATGAGGTAGGGACCACCCACTGGTCACTTCCAGATATGGATCTCCATACCTATAGCCCTCATCACAAATGACGTGTTTTGCCCTTATAATGTGCTGCCCGTGTATTGTCTGGCAGAGCGCTCTCGGGCAAAAGAGTTCTTTGATTGCATTTCATTCTTATATAAAATGTGTTATACTTGCAATTTATCTCAGAGCTTGCTTCCCCACAAGGGGAGCGTCCTCATTATTTAGTCTATTGAATATTATGCGTTACATTGGGTGTGTGCCTTCATTGGCCTTCCCCCAACTCAACTCACACACTGAACTTGTCAGTGGCCTCCACGACCATCAATCTGGATTCTGAACATCCAGAGGCACGGAAACTGCAATTCTGAACTCCCGTGAAGAACTGCTAGCATCCCTGGCCTCCATCTCCCCATCTGTCCTCGTCCTACTTGATCTCTCCTCTACCTTTGACACTGTCAACCAATCCATCCTCATACAAGGGCTCCATGATATCCTTGGTATCTCGGAACAGGCACTGGAATGGCTGACCTCCTTCCTAACTGACCGCTCTTCCCAAGTCACCGTGGGCACCTTGTCCTCTCCTACCTCCTTCTCCACTTGTGGTGTCCCCCAGGGTTCTATCCTCTCCCCTTGGCTCTTTAATATCTAACTTGCTCAGCTGGCACTCCTCATCTCCTCCTTCTCACCCAACTTCCAGTGTTATGCAGATGACACTCAACTCTTTATCACACTTTCAGCTTACTCACTCGCACCTTCCTTCATCCCTCACTGCTTATCTGCCATCCAGGCCTGATGCTCTCTGCCTCAATGCCAGCAAAACCGAGATCTTTCCAATTATGACCCATGGTCCCTCCTTCTCCCATTCTCTCTGGCCTCCCCCCATGCTCCTTCTTCTGAAGCTATGAATTTTGGAGTCATCATTGACTCCTCTTTCTCCTTCCTTTCTCACACTCAGGACAATGCCAAGATGTTCCACTTTCAACTCTTCCTTCTCAGAGGAAGTCTCCCTTTTCACACTTTCCCCCAGAAGCTCAATGTTACACAAGCCCTGGTTCTGTCTAGGCTTGACTATTGCAACAGCCTCCTACTCAATCTTCCTTCTTCCACTCTGCATCCTCTTCAGCTAATCCAGAAGAGAGCAGCAAGACTTATCCTTGGCCCTAAGCCAAGGGACCACATCTCTGCTGCCCATAAAAGTCTCCACTGGCTGCAAGGATCCAATTCAAATCCCTCTGCATCATCCACAAGGCTGTCTGGAGCCAGTGACCACACTATCTGCAACAGTCTCTTAAAAAATACTCTCCTTCTAGACCTCTATGCTCCTCTGGCACCATCTCCCTGTGTGTGAAGTGTTTCTTTAAACAGAGAGAAGGAGGTTGTTCGCTTTCCTCAGCAGGATCCCTCTTATGGAACAGCCTCCCCCTCCCTCTGTGTGTTGAGCTGTTGAGCAGGACCTTCTTAACTTCCGCAAGCACATCAAGACTTTCCTCTTTTCCTCCTCCTTCCCTACTTCCCTCCTCTGCTAATCTCACAGTTGCTGTGATTGGTGCCTAGGACCCTTATGCATCCTCGGGGCCCCTGACTGCTCACACCCAATCTCCCAGCTTCTGTCTACCTTCAGCACTTGCCTCAGCACACCCTGCACACTGTAGACTTGCACTTTCCTACCCAATGTGGCTCCTGGGCGCGTAGCACTTACCATTCCTTGCACTTTATTTGTGGCTCACCCTAAAGCACGGACACCCCAGCACTTACCCCACTGCCCTCTTCCTTGCTGTACTTGCATGTTCTGAATACTTGCAAAGCATAGTAGGTTCAGCCTCCCCTCCCCCACTGTATATTTTTGTATATTTTAATTGTACTGCAATCCCATGTTCCCTCCCTGTTGCCCTGTGGGCGCTTTGAAACAGAATGTATTTGCTGTGTAAGCGCCTAACAAGCAAATAATAAACTAAACCAAACTATTCAGTGCTGATCTCCTTTAACAAGTAAAACATCTATCGAGCCAAGACTTGGGGCTGCCATGCGGCAAAATAGAGTTAAACAACAAGGTGGGATCAATTGAAGGATAGAAAACAGGTATGAAATTCTTCACATTTCCAGAAGATCAAAAGTAAATCCAAAGTACAGAAGATAATAATTGTATTTTATTGTGTGGCATGCTACTGATGAGCATCTGGCAGTTTCATATATCTCCTTTTTAGATCCAGAAGGAGATGTAAGAAGGCGCACCTCTGGCTCCCATTCCCCTTTGATTTTCCTGCTAAACGGATACCACATTACGATTACATGTATAAAGTGTGTCAAATCATAACAGGCTTACATGCAAAGATTTAGTCTCTTAAATCAGCATTCTCTTTTCTGAACGTAAACCTCTAAACTTCTGCTTCTGTGGGGGGCAAAGAACACAGCACTGGCCTGATAAAATACATCCAGGCAATTCTGTAAAGTAAAATGATATATTAAATGACATTGTGCCTGAGTGAAATTCATTAAAGTGGAATAAATACGAACACGATAAAGGCCTTTAAAATGTACTGTCATGAATAATTAGGTGGTCAAGAGTTCCTTTTCCCCCCAAACAAGGTAGCACTCACCCAAAATGCTTATACAGATTCAACTTTAGTGAGGGCTCCAACCTGTCTCGCACCACCCCAGAAAGTACCCTCTGTACCGCCAATGAGCTAGGAACCAGGCCGGTGTATAGTAAGAATATATATTTATTTAAGGTTTGACAAAGATTAATAGCCACCAAAACATCAGCCACCAATGCCGTGGCACAACACAATGTCACAATTTCAAATAACTTGCACCAATTGACTGACTTGTATTTCTAATAACCTTACAGATACTACAACACACAGGTAGAATTTATAGTCTTTCCACCAACACACACACAGGATTTCTTGCACATTAACAATTATGAAATGTTAGCGGTGTGTAACAGTGTGGCTGGTGCTGCAGTGTGCTGCTGGAGGCTCTCTTCACTTTCCCTACTTTGGAGACGAGACATACACACAAAAACACACCGGCAGCACGCAGCGAGTGCAGTGTGTAGCAGTGTGTCTGGTGTTGTATGGTGCTTCAGGATGCTCTCTTCACTTTCCCTACTTTGGAGGCGGGACTTATACACACAAAAACTCACCAGCAGCGCAGAGCACACACAGTGTGTAGCTGTGTCTGGTGCTGCAGGGTGCTGTAGGAGGCTCGCTTCACTTTCGCTATTTTGGAGGCAGGACTTTTACACACAAAAACCCACCAGCAGCACAGAGCGCGCGCGGTGTGTAGCAGTGTGACTGGTGCTGCAAGGTTCTGCAGGAGGCTCTCTTCACTTTCCCTACTTTGGAGGTTGGACTTATACACACAAAAACACACCAGCAGCGTGGAGCGTGTGCAGTGTGTAGCAGTGTGTCTGGTGTCTCCAGGGCTGTAAGGACGTCAGGACGGTGGCATGCTGCGTAATCAGTCCCAGCAAAAGCAGTATTATCTTCGGTGATGGACTCAGAGCCGCGTGGACATGGATTGCTGCGAGCTGACTGAAAGAAAAGAAAGGATAAGCAGCAGGGAAAACAGAACTGGGTGGGCAACATAACACTACATCATTGTATTAATTTACTTGTGCCCCCCCCTTATTGGCCGGAGCTTTGCTCAGCAACATTCCTTCCCCTTCTAAATGTCCTGCTATTCTAAACTAATTCTCAACTGGGCTGGGAGTAATCAGCTGGAAAAGCAAGCCATATTTCCAACTTATAGAATGCACAAACAAAAACAGCATCCACATGGGCTGCACAGCAACACTTGGAGGAAAAGTAAACGACTGTGCAAATTAACAAATGGAAAACCTGACCCGGTGGGCCCCCCATGCCCAAAGTAAGGGAAAAAGGACTGACTGTTCTTACCAGACGTCACAGAACCAAAAATAACAACATTTTTGGACTTGGCACACCCTGAGTCTCAAGCTACTCAAAGGAATCTAGTAGCAATAGATATAGAAGAAGCTACAGATGACATGCAGCTGAACTCGGTAAACCTTTCACCTAGTTCCTTCACCATTGATAATAACGGCTCATTACTGAATCACTGCATGAATCTATGCAGAAATTCAATGGGTATTGGGAAAGGCAACCATGACAATGTGATAAAAACTGCACTCTCAGACACACCTGATTTGGAAAAGCTGATCACGTCCTCAGATTTCACTTCCAGTGACTCTGATTCTGACTGTGACAGCCCACTATACAAGCCTGATTATCAGGCAAAATCGACCCCTGTGAAGAGGTGCCTGTTCGACAAAATTCATAATCTTGAATAAAAAATCGATGCCTTGCTTTGCATGTGCTCAAATATTGCTGAGGATCAGAGAGGAGTAAAAGAAATGATGGGGGAGGTACTGGAAACAACCCCTAAAATGAGCAATAATAACTACAATGAAATGAAGAAGTACAATGGAGCACAACAAATTGGTTCTTCAGGGAAGCCTCTTAAGGACCCAAAGTCAGGAACCTCTCGAAAAATACAGCTAATCCCTATATTTGCCATTCCTGGCTCAGAGCACTTGGCACCAGCACGCCTATCCTTACCGCCATACTCTGCGACAATATACCTTGACCCCCTGCAAACCAACGTGACCGAGCACAAAAAGAATAGACACAGTCAGAGTGACAGCGGAGACTGAAGAACTGGCCAATATGGCACTGTGCACCGAGCAGTCAATCTTAAATACCCCACCATCTGCAGGTCTTATAAAACAGCTAACAAATGAAAAAATACCCAAGAGAATATGCCTCAAGAGAGTCCTGTTCAAGTACACCTTAACCCCCCACCCCACCAATCAAGGGGTCTGGTTCCCATATGTGACAAACAAGATGTCACTTGGTGAAGTGAGGAGAATGATGTTGCAGTACCCGATGGACATATTTGTTTGTATTTGTATTCATTGATTTATAGAGCGCCTTACACCAAAGCGCTGTATAGTGGAAACACTTAGTACATAAAAACATAAACAATATAACGGTGGAAGCAAAATTACAATATGAATAAATCAACAAGACAGTCAGAAGAGCAATTAACTGAAGGGAATAGGGAGAAAATAAGAGTAGGACTGGGTAGTGGGGGGAGGGGTGATGAGTAGGAGGAGGGAAGAAGGGGAAGGGTGAGAGTGGGGACATAGGGGAGGGAGGGAGATAGTCAAGGGCAAAGAATGAGGAGGGAGTGGATGCAGAACGGGGAAGGTGTTTCAAAGAGGAGAATGGAGGAGGAGAGATTTAAGGGAAGTGCGGAATGAGGTGAAGGTGGGGGTAGAGCGGATTGCAAGAATAAGGGAGTTCCAGTGCAGAGGTGCTAGGAGTTGGAAGGAGCGGAAACGGGAGGAGGCACAGGGGAACGGAGGTACAGTTAGAAGGAAATGGTCAGCGGACCGAAGGGAACGGGAGGGGAAGTAGAAAGAGAGAAGGGAGGAAGGATAAGGGGGAGGGAGACCATGGAGAGATTTGAAGACAAGGCAGAGAAAGTGAAGTTTATGTTGGGAGTGAAATGGAAGCCAGCCAAGGTAAGAGAGGGAAGTAGAGATGGAGTCACGGGAGGTAAGGAGACAGAGGGTACAAACAGCGTAGATGGATTTGAGGGGGGCAAGATGAGAAGTAGGTAGACCAAAAATTAGGGATGAGCGGTAGAAGAGGCGGGAGAAGATGAGGGAGGAGATCATATGGGTGATCAAGAAGAAAGGTGATACAGAGGCTGAACAGGGGCACCTGTTACAGTAGCTAAAACCAACACAAACAAAACTGGGAGAGGAGTCACCCATGTCAATCCTAACGATTGCTTGCCAATAGATGATGTCAGAAGATCCCAAATGCCTGAATCAGCTAGTAATACTCCGGGAGCTTGGCTATCATAGGTTGAAGCACTCCAAAGGCCAGTGAATCAAAGCCCGAACACAAATAACAAATATTTTGCGATATTCTGACACCAGATATATAAAACTAGTGGAACTGTTTACGACGACGACGGCATGGAGCCCTTATCTTAATAGGAGCTGGTTACTGGAACTACTCCACATCATTCCGGAACTATGCACCATTACCTCAAAGGACATTACCAGACTAGAAATGCCACGCTTGTCAAGTGTTGCAAACTGGGTAATTGTGTCACTTACTTCCCCAATAATAGTGAAATGTATTCTCAAATATGCGCAAGACTTCAAAGATTTGAAATTCGAGCTAGCAGTGTTCCGCCCATTGGTGAGGAATGAAAAATACTTGGGCACACAGACCACAAGCATCTCATATGTCCAATTTACTGGAGTGGGCTACAGGTCAGATGTGCAACAGATGGAGGGCTGTTGGTTGCCAGTGGGTGGCCATCGCTGAAGCTTATCCAAGGAGTTGTCCACCCCTAAAGAATTGACCCCCTTTAAGGTGATCTCCTGGAATACCAGGGGATTTAACTCCTTTCTTAGCAATACTTGTGGTTTAGAGATAACAGGTGCACAGCTGTTCCTATAGCAGTAAACCTGGCTGACTACACCATTTGACTTGGATAGGTATAGTGTGGTCTTTAGACCAGCGATAGCGGGGGCTAAGGGCTGCCCAAGGGGTGGCTTTTGTAAAGGAGCAAAATCAGAACATGAATTAACTGAACTTTGCAACACACCCGAATACAATAACATGATCTGTGCTACATTAACAAGGATTCCGTTTGGTTTTGGTCCCTTGTTGCTAGTTATGCTGTATGATCCCCCTAGGGAAGATGTTACAAAGTATTTCAGGTCCACAGTTACAGAGACATTGAGGAAATGGCGTATTCAACACCCCAGTGTGGGTGTGATTCTAAATGGTGATTTTAATGTAGATTGCACAACTCAAACGTGTTTGCTTTAGGTCCTAGTACAATGCCTGATGCACTACCTAAGGGACAGGCATGGCGGGAAGCCGTATTTCCCCCACACTTTAGTTGGCATTTGGATTAATCTACTTACATGGGAGGACTTGATTATGGGGCATCCAGGGAAACATCAGGGCTCCTCTGAGGACAGCACAGATCTGGTCAAAACACTTTGGTCAAGGGTACTCCCCAGCACCCAGACTTCCTCTGGCTCCTCAAATGGCAGGCCCAGCTAGCTTCTAGATATCCCAGCCTCTATCTCCCATGCAATGTTTAAGGCATAGGTAGCTCTCATTTTTCCCTGCTAGTACTTTGCAAGAGTCCAGAAGCAGAATACCTCTAGCAATAGAGTGAGAAAGTCAAGGGAAAAATCAAAAGTCCAAAGAAAGGTTCCAAGAGTCTAAAAGTCAAAGAAAGATAGATCACTCTCAGATTGAAAATTGATCTCTTAAAGGGCTGGTGACACTCCATTATTATCAAAATTCCCACGCTGTGGATTGGCTCCCTCTTCCTTTCCCTCCCCCCAATAGGACGACTGCCTGCTAATAGGACAAGGAGTTAGAGGGTGTGAATGATGGAGACTGAGGGAGTAGAAAGATTCATCATCCCCAAATGACAATTGGTTTTAACTTATTTGTTGTCCTTACAATCTAACAACATGCTAGCTGCCCTAATCTTTCAGATAATTGCCGGCACATATATATTTTTGAGTTCTATATTTTATGGCAAGTCGTAAAATAGTAATTATAAATCGGCATGCCCTTCCTGGAGGAGCTTCCATTTTATTGATTTACTCCTGAGCCGAAATAGTCACAAATCTGCCCCTTCCTAACTCAAACCTTACTCCCATAACCTATCATCACAACACATTTCTATTCACTCAGAATTAAGAGAAGGCTGGAATCATAATCTTTCTGATAACTCAATTTGTATCCATCACACAAAATTAATTTTTATTGTTCAGGCAGACATTGTATCCCCTTGAATATGAGACCGGGATGAGCTCACTGGGACATACGATGCACTGTTTATTCAAGAAAATATATTCAATGTTAGTCAATGGCAATTCACCACAAGTATCCCTGGGTTTCACACCAGCCCCAACCATTTAATTGGTTTCATTTCTCTTGTATGACCTGATCCGGACATCTGGCTGGCCCATTTGATCATGCCCTCCCCTCCTCGGCTTCAAAGGTTTTTGTTCGAAGATAATGCACAGTTAATGAGGAGACCTGACCTTAAAGGTAATTTCTGTTGGCTGTGTTATCTGCATATCCCACAATTCTGATTTTGTATCTTAGTATTGGAACTGAAAACCAGACCTTCTTCTCCTAGAGGTCCTCTGCCAAAGGTCGTGAGGGCTATGTTTCAGAGGCAGAGACTCTTTAGTTCAGTGGGGATAACACCAGCTGCATATATACTTCAGAAAATGCACCTTTATATCGACAAGACGTGCTTACATGTAACATTTTAGCATTATATTAGGGCATGTGGTTTAAAATACAATCTTTTTTGATACCCGGTTTGGACATATAAGTTTACTCTAGTTATTAATCACACATAGGCCACAGTTACATAGAACAAACTAACAAGTGGGCTTTCCCATTTGAATGTCAGATTATTTGTGGAAAGTGTCTTTCTCTGAAATATGTCACTTGGCTTTACTTTTAAAATGTAACACACAATTCCTCCTTGGTATTTTGCACATGCCTATCCTTTCAACGTATATTTTCACATGTGTACTGCTGCATTTTTAAATCTGTCAAAAGATGCCTTTTTCCAGTTTACACAAAGTCAGCATCTACATCACCACATCACCCATTCATTGAGCGTATCCATCAGTTTTAAACTCTCAGGTAGATTCCCCTTCACTTGTGTACCTGTCCATTTTAGTGGAGTTGACTAGGTCCAATTCTTTCCATTTCACTAGGTCTTATTTCGAAAATCCCTGTTTTGTACTGGCTTTTATATTTCAATGAAACTCCACATTAGCCAGATTTGCTTTCACAAAAGGGGCCTAGCATTGCCTCTCCATCTCTGTCACTCTGGTGCTGTCTTTTCACCCTAAAAGTACTCCCCCTTGGTCTTCGGCTCTGTTGACCCATAGAAAATAGCAACGGAGAGTGGGTATTTTGTTTTCTTTTTGCTTTTGCTCATTCCTTGAATTCCCTCGTTGGAGCACGTCTGCTCTTTTCTCTTTTTCTACCATTGGGAATTGTCCCTATTATTATATTTCGGACAACAGTCGTACGGATTAACAAGTTCTATTATTGGCCCTGATTTGATAAAGGCTCGTGGGAGCCGAAACGCGTAACCAAGTATAGGGCTTTGTAACAGATTGTGCAATTAAACAATCAAGCCTCATAACTGGCGCTGAGTCCTGGAGTTTTCTGTTTTTCTTATTATTTTTTCATGTATACATTCTATGTGAGTATAAATTCTTTTACTCCCTGTTAATGATATTCTCCATCCGGGTTTCCATCCTTTCCTTTCATTCTTCAGATGGTTCCTGGGCTTTACCTTCACTGGGCTCTTCAATCAGTCATAGCGCCTGTTTGGGGTGACAGCTCTTCAACTGATTGATATGAACCCATTTCACTTCCGTATGTTCTCCTTTAGGGATGTAGATTTTATAGGCGACAGGTGAGATTTTATCGATAATTTCAAAGGCACGCGCCAAGATGGGAGGAATTTCCGCTCATTGGTCGGGTCACTGTGGCCATATTACAGGTAGACCCTGTCTCCTACTTCATATTCCTTCTTGGTAGGTTTTAAGTCGCAGTGAGCTTTCATTCCTTCTAAGGACTTTTCTAAATTGCGCTGAGCATAAGCAAAAGTGTGCTTGAGGTGTTTTCTGAAATTCTCAATGTACTCATCAGTAGTGGACGCGTTGATGAGGGTCTGCTCTTGAGTTCTGTAGAGCAGATGCTGACGTAGCACCATTTCTCGTCCAATCATGATCTCAAATCGAGAAATGTTGGTTGCAGAAAACAGCGTGGACCTAATGGTGATTAGGACAAGCGGTAATCGGATGTCCCAACTTCGTCCACAGTCCACCACAAACTTCTTCAAGATGCTCACAATTGTGTTACTGTACCGCTCAACTCCCCCGCTCGAGGCTCGGTGGTAGGCAATGTGGAGTTTTCTCTTTTCCTCTAGTATCTCCCACATCTTGGTCATCACCTCGCTGGTCAAATGACTTCCTCAGTTCAATTCAATCCTTTGGGGAAGGACAAATCGAGAGAAGATGTGATTGATCATTAATACAGCAGCTGTCTCTGCCTTATAATTTCGGGTCAGAAGACATTCTACCCACTTTGTAAACAAGCATGTCACGGCCAACATGTACTTGTTTCCTCTAGAGGAGGGAATCACTGGCCCGAAGAAATCGACTTGCAAATCTGAAAAAGGCAGTATCATTCCCCTTTTCTGAAGAAGAGCTCTGTGTGTGAGAGAACTTGGCTGAAACTGAGCACACACAAAACACCCCTTTAAGCAGACGTTGAGGTCCTGGCCCATGTGTGGGCAATATGTGACATTGCGCAAGATTTTTAATGTTGCATGAAACCCCCTATGACCGGCAGTGGCTGTGTGATGGGCGTGACTTAACATCAAGCTTCAATATGAGGTAGGTTCCACCCACTGGTCACTTCTAGATATAGATCTCCGTACCAACAAACCGTCTTGGATTCGGAACATTTTTGGAGAACTTCATCAACACCCAGAGATCCTCCTTCCCGATATAATTAGATTCTGTCAGAGGAAAATTCCCAGGGTCTTCAATATGTTGATAACATTTCCCAATAATTTGGTCCTCTTTTTGTGCAGTAATCAAATCTGCATCCAGGGTTTCTTTACTGCATTGGGCAGTTGGGAGTTCATTATTGGCATGGGTTTGGGACCTGGTGACAGCAGTGACCTGGATTTCTGCCAATAGGGATTCTGCTTCTATGAGATCCATGTGAATGGCTCTGGTTTTGGACAACTAGTCAGCCAAGTAAGTTCCAGTTTTTTCTGGTCCCTCTATTTTGGAGTGACCTTTGATCTTTTTGCAATAGATGGTCATCTCATTAGAGGTTACCTGATCATCAATTGATTGAATGAATTTCCCATGCTTTAGTGGTTTATTGTTTTTACACAGCATTCCTTCATATTTTCAGTTAACCAGGTGTTCCACAATCCCGTCCCTGACATAATCGGAGTCAGTCATTTTGACCAGTTCTTTGAGTTGGTGGTGTGGTGCATTGAGGATCGCTTGACGTACCGCCATCAACTCTGCCACATGACTACTTCGGGGACCAGTTTTGTACCCAGACGAGCGTTCCAGGCCATCATTCACCCAGACATTCCCAATGTCAGTCACTTGTTCTGTTTCCCTGTGATTGTCAACGTGGTAGGAGCACCCATCCACATAAACTGTGGGTATCCCCTAACACGTGTCTTCCTCATAGACTTTGTGCGGGAAGTCCGGTACGCCTCCATATTGTCCCTGGTCCTTAGACTTTCATCCTCGAAGCAGTTTTCTTGAGCACAGTCATGCAAGGCAGCCAATCCTTGCATTAGATGACTCTTCTTGTTTTGGCCATTTCTGACCTCTACAGGAAAGCCTTGCATGGACAGAATCCAGGAAGTTATTCTTGAATAACTCACGTTCCCTGTTCGGATTAGGTCACTCTGGAGATATTGCAAGGGTTGGTGACGAGTCTCCAATATGATGTGCTCCCCTTGGAGGAATGGGTGGTAATTTTTCAACGCCCACACGATTGACAGGAGTGCCTTGTTGCAATCTTAAATTTTTCCTCCACAGAGTACAAAGTCTTGCTCGTGTACAAGATTACTTTGTTGACCGTGTCGTGCTTTTGGTATAATACCGCTGTTAAGCAAGTATCTGAGAACCCTGTCTCCAAGAAGAACGCATTGTTCTTTATGGGGTAAGCCAAACCAGGGGCTTGGGAAAGGCTTCTCTGTAGTTTTACTACCTCAGATTGTTCCAGACCCCACTCCCACTTCACCCGGGCCTTTAATAAATGAACCAAGGGTCGAGTGACCTCTGTGTAGTCTTCAATGAACTTCATACTATAATTAGTGAGTCAAAGAAGGCTTGTTAGTTCTCACAGAGTAGTAGGGTCTTTCAATTTGAATAATGCTTCCATCTTTTTTGCATGTGGACTGAGACACTCAGAGGTGATTTTGTGCCCTTAGAGGTTCACACGGGTCTTACACCACTGTACCTTCTGAAAGGACAGTTTTGATTTGGCTTTCTGCAACTGGGTTGCGTTTTTTCGTGAAGGGCTTTTTTGCAAAGGGCTGTCTGTGGCTGTCGGAGACCCTGCTCTGCTGTGCTGCACTTGTTGAATGCCGTTTCCCCAGGGCGTTTTCATCAGCTGGAGTGACTGATTAATATTGTGGAACTGTTTCCAAGTGCTGTAACACCTCCCCCATTACCCAGAAAGCTATATCCAGCAAGGACTTGCGCTTTTGTGCGTGCACTTTTTCGTGAAGGGCTTTTTTGCAAAGGGCTGTCTGTGGCTGTCAGAGACCCTGCTCTGCTGTGCTGCACGTGTTGAACGCCGTTTTCCCAGGGTGTTTTCATCAGCTGGAGTGACGGATTAACATTGTGGAACTGTTTCCAAGTGCTGTAACACCTCCCCCATTACCCAGAAAGCTATATCCAGCAAGGACTTGCGCTTTTGCGTGCACGCTTTTTCGTGAAGGGCTTTTTTGCAAAGGGCTGTCTGTGGCTGTCTTGGGCCGGATTGGCAGGGAGGCAGGAAAATATAAAGTATTTCTTTTTTTTTTTTTCTTTAGTATTCCCCAGTCATAGAGGGAATTCAGTGTGTTTTTTGTTGTATGCCGTGTATGGTCAATTATACTTTTATATTCTTAATTTTTTTTTTTCTAATTAATTTTATTTGATTCTATTCATCCTTTTTCATCTTCTTTGTATGTTAAAAAAAAAACAAAGAACAATAATTCCAATACTGATTGATAAAATGGTTCTTTACAAATATACCTTGAAGACAGGTATGCCGGGTGTGCCGGGAGTAGTTTCTGGACTACCTGCTGCTGTGCCCCGTCCACTCCTGAAACAGTCAGTATTACCCTTTTCCATTCCTACTGGCACTAAATTGCAACATTCCGTGTCTTTAACATCTGATATCCAATATGAACCAAGTAACGTTGCTTCTACAGAGAAAAATGACCATTCGAATGTTGCACTCGCGTCGGCGATGGCGGATATCGGAGCCTCAACTCCGCCAGCCCCCGATACCAAGGAGAGTTCGCAGCCGATTGTTGTAACGAGGGAGCTGTCTGCATCCAATATGTCCATCCAAGCCGTTGCCCCTCGACCTCTACCTCGAATTGAAATTAACTGCTCTTCTGCTGAAAGATTAGCAAACACAGATAGCACTAGTGAGGTAACAGATACAATACTGGAATCTGCATGTTTAGCAGGGGAAATACAAGTAATAACTCATCCTGAACTAATCACTCAGGTTCCATGCTCCTCTATACAGGAAGCCAATTCTAATAATGGCATATATTGTAACATTCCCCCACAGTCGCAAGCAATCCCAGTGACAGTCATGGAACCCGCCCGGTGCTCTGTGGCAGCCCAAGTAAATTTACGCCAAGCATACGAAGAGCTGCGAATAACGGGAGAAGTGGGTGAGGATACCATGGAATCCATGAACTTGTCCCACAATTTCTCTTGCCCCAACTCAGATGTGTTATACATTTGTTCAAACACTGGTCACTTGATTCAGCTACAGGAAGACCTCACACATAATAATACAATTATACCTGCTAAAAGTGCCCCCTTCCCCCACTCCACTCATTCCAATCTTGTATCATCTCCAGTGCTAGATAAAACCCGAAATCAAACCATAAATGAATCACCATCTTTCATTGCGCCTCCCCTACGACGCATAAGATTTCAAGAAGATGACCAAATATCAGAATTTTTTATACACAAGACTCAAGACAAGCTCTTCTCATTTCCTGAAGCACCAGCCCTCAATAATACACTGAGTGCAATGAATACCGCACTATTGACTATAGCAAAATTATATGAGGTGTTAGACAACAAGATATCCCATCAAACAGAATTTATAGAACAATACCTTGATAAACACTCTGCTATGTTGACCAAAAGTTACACTATCATCAATGACGTTCAATGTGTAACCTCCATACCTAGAGATCTCAATAATCTCTCGCACAACAACATGGCACCCCAAACATTGAACACTAAAATAGCAGAAACATCCCACTCAATCCTAGTGCATGAATCGCATGACAACCAAAATCCAGCCCAATTCCAGATCGTGACCGATGGCGTTATTCAAACGTCGATTGAGCCGCCTGGACTGTCATCAAGCACTAAACTGCCTGCCGAAGGTCCAACTAACATCTTCGAGACGTTTACCCAATCCATGGGCACAGCCTCAAACAAATCGCCAGGTTGCCAACGCTAGAGAAAAGATTGGAAAAGAATGAAAAAATTGAGCGGAAAAAAAAACCACTGTCCCAAATCCAAAGATAAAGCATGGAAATATAGTAAAATTCCATCACGAATAGAGAAACCAATTGATGTCCCAATCTCTGGAACAACTGTCAGCATGATACCCTCAGTGACATCATACAAGCCACTTGATGATTTAGTGGCCCTCACCAAACAGGTTACCTCGGCCAATAATACACCCTTATCCATGATTCCATCTAAGGTTGCAAGCATTCCATCCATTATGACTAACGCTGGTGTCCCAAACCACATCGCACCTTCAATATCTTTGATACCTCAGTCAGATTCGAGGCATCACGTTGAGTCAATTATCACCCAACTTCGTGATGAAATAAGAGCTTCCATTAATGCATATACACTGCATTCTCCTCCAACTACACAAACCATGATTGCACCCCAAATGGTGGACAGACAGACCTTAATGACTACGACTACGACCACGACCACAAATCCCACTACAGGTTTGATTGAAAAACCAGCTGTTGAATTAACCTTGCAAGTTGTAAATGCATACACTTCTGTTGACCAACGTATAGATCATGACAAAGTCCTTCAGGCCAAGCCTTTAAATTTGACACAGATACAAACCATATCTGATTTGAACCCTGTAATTGCTCGCAACATACAACCAGAGTCTGGCACTCAATCTACGGCCCCCATACAAGAAATAAGGGAATACATCAAGTCTTCTATTGATTCTTATTTGTGTGAATTTAAATCAAACAACTGGGACCATAAAACACCAATGACGCCCGCTCTTCCCAAGACGAGCATGATATCACAGGGTCTCTACATTCCAAAAGAACAACAGGCGCACCGACAGAATTTGCCTATGACCGGTAACACGCAGACTCGTAAACCAATTGTGAACATCCAGAACTCATGTGCCCCAGGGAAATCGCCACTCTATTCCTTTAGTTTAAAGTGTCATGCCTTACCATTCCCAACATATGTCCTTAACAGGGCAAGTATTTTAAATATCTGCTCTGACGTTCCTCTTTTGAAAGAGCTAACTTCCATCGATATCAAGCTAGTGGAATTTGCAAATTCAAATGATTTAGCAGAGGTCAAGATATATGTACGTTCAGGCCCAGTGTTTAATTTACTATGGCAGGCAAGAATGACTATGTTTGACATGGGCTTTATTTTGATCCAGGACATCAACCCAAACAATTATAAAGTTGAGAAAGCCCAAGCAATGATATATCAATCACAACAAAACGATATATCTAAAACGACATTCCCTCACCAAGCATCCATAACCTCAGGGATCCAAGAGGGTAAATCATAACAAGTGCTTGTAAAAGACACAATAACCCTCCTCTGCTGGAACACTAGGGGTCATACTCACTTTGTAAATTCAGTGGTTGGTGATCTGGGTCAATTTGACATCATTGCATTACAGGAGACATGGCTTATAGACACTCCAATTTGGGACTCACACACAGTTGTCTCCACATCTGCTGTCAAAAGGTCGATGGGGCGTCCGTCTGGCGGCCTTCTTTTAGCCATCAAACATGTTAATGGTTTTAGTGTTTTGAAATATCCATCTCCCTCTCCCTACTTTCAGGCAGTGAAACTCACACGTGGTAGCCTGAGCCTAGCCATTGTTAATGTATACTGGAGTAGACAGAATTTACCAGTTGATTTTTTTTTCACATATCTTTTATTCCATTTAGATAATATAGCTCTGGATCCTGGCATAATGTGTTCTATTATTCTTGGTGATTTAAACTTACATATTTTACCAACTACACATGACAAACATACGCCTGAAGAATTTATGTGGTGTAAAATCATGCGAGAAAGAGGGCTTGTCATGGTAAACGATACTGTGCCTGGTGATGTACCTCACCGCTCAACCTGGTCATGTGGCATGCGCCAGGCTACCTTAGATTACATTTATATTAGCAAGAAATGTTTATCTCAGGTACAGACCATGATTGTAACACCTTTGTGCGTGAGTGATCACAACAAGTTGGTCATGCACTTTAAGTTCCCTTCTGGTCAACAGATTTTGTGTAAAAATACTCATCTACACTCTCTGCAGGCAAACAAGGGTGGCACTCGCCTACGATGGAATTCCAAGAAACTAAACCATTATAGACATGTTTTGACTGATGCCTTTAACTCACCTTCATCCTGTGCTTCTAAGTGCTATGTTAACATGCTGCTAATTTTCAAACAAATAAAAATGCCGGATTCCACCATCAGATATAAACACCAGCACAAGTATGACCCAGACCTTCAGCAAAAAAAACAAAGCTTAGACTAGATATACGCAACCTAAGGTATGAGCCAGCAGCTACTAGATGAAGGTTAAAAAGGCACCTGAAAACCACCTACAAACACTGGTTGAAAGGTCAGAGATCCCTCCAATATCAGAAAGATGGAGAGGAAATGTTGAAGCAGATAATCACCAAATCTACTAGTGGCATCTGGAACTGTTTAAACGTAGCCACCCTTAGATCCCAAGCAGCTATAGTTACTTCTGCTGTAACAAATGATAAATGGTGTGAGCATTTTAAAGATCTCTACCATTCTCCATTTCCGGATTTTCATTGGAGTTCCCTGAGCCTGACATCATCGCATGCTTTTTTACTAGAATATGCAGACATATTTGTCTGCATCAAAAATCTGAGTCGATCAAGAGCCATTGGCCCTGATGGCTTACATAATGGAATGTTAAAGGACCATCCTCATGAATGGACGGCCATACTCCTTGAAATCTTCAGCCATGTTTTTGCAGTGGGTGAAATACCTAACTCATGGAGACGCTCAATTATACTCCCGATTTTCAAAAAGGGCAAGAGAGCAGATCCTACAGCTTATTGCCCTATTGCCCTTCTTGACTGTCCGGGCAAAATATTTGCCTGCTTAGTCTTAAAACAATTCAACTCATGGCTGAACGAGAGTGAGTTGTGTGATCCATTTCAAACAGGATTTTTACCCGGTCTGGGTACTGCAGTAAATGTCATTACCTTAAATTCAATCATTTATTATGCTCGCCATCGAAAACAAGAATTATACATGGCTTTTATAGATTTTCGTATGGCATTCGATACAGTTCCCTGCGAGATAAAAAACTCATGGATAAAGGTTGCCCTTGGCACATTCTGAAGTGGATCATTCAACTGCATACAGGCACCTCCATACAAATTCGGCTTAACAACGAAGGCTTGCTATCTAAACCAATAGAGACCGCATGCGGCCTAAAACAGGGTTGCCCGCTAGCGTCGGCAATTTTCAATTTTTTTATCTCAGATATAAGACAGGAATTTGAATCCGCCATCACAGATTCACCGAAGATCAATAGTGTCCAGATCAAACATTTGTTATATGCAGATGATATGGTCCTGCTCTCAAAGACCGCAAATGGTCTTTGTGTTCTACTACAGATTTTAGACAGGTATATAGCATTAAACTGCATAACTGTTAACATATCAAAAACCAAGGTCATACAGTTTGGAACAACAAAACAGCGATGTACTGTTCATCAGTGGCCACTTCAATCCACAACCTTAAACTCAGTGTCGTCCTATGTCTACTTAGGTACCTTTGTCACGCATAATCAAAGTCAAAATGCTGATGATTTCCGGGTTAAGCAAAAAGTATTAGCAGCAGTGTCTCAGGCTCGCTTAATCAAGATCAAATATTGCAAGTTTTCCTTAGCCCCAATAATAATTTAGTATAAGCAGAAGTTTGTCCCTGTTATAACCTATGGAACAGAGGCTTCTCTGGAAAAATCATATGATCATTGGACAGTAATCAAGGGCTGATATTGGAAACAAGTTTTAAACCTACCATTGTCTCAGCCTATATGCATTGTGAGACATGAATTGGGCTTGTTGTCTTTATACGCCATCGACAAGTGGAAAATGTGCTCATTTTACAGGAAATGTCTAATGGCGATTGATAAATCTGGTCTAATTAACATCATTGCGAAGTATCTTTTATCCTCAATGGATGTATTCCCTCTGACTTGGAGAACAAAAGCACAGGAAATCATCAGTGAAATAGGGATATCAATATCATTACTATTAGAGAACCCAAACAAAGCCAAGATGCGTTTATGGGAGTATGATTGGATGAAAACAAGAACTGCGTGCAAACATTACCGCACATTTATCGATACTCCCTTTAACATAAAACGTTATGGCACAATTGAAAAATATCTGATGATTTTCCCTAATTCATGATTGCAAGATGATTTCCTGCGATACCGTTTGAATATTTGGCCAACACATGAAATATACAAACGTAAATTAATATCTGTCAATGAGCTGCCATGTAGGTTCTGTAAATCTGCAGTAGAAATCTTGAAACATCTTTGTTCGGATTGTCCGTCACTACTCATGCAGAGAATTGTATACTTTAAACCCCTACTACAGGATCATGTCATACCGACTAGTGGTAGACTGTGGGAGCTGTTGTTTCATTCTAACAGACAGTCGATTAGATATGCCATTTTGAACTTCCTTTATAGTTTGAAACTCCTGATTAAGAGACCAAACCAAAGTAAATTGTGAATAGGCATATCTCTGTATGAACCAGGGCAGCTGATTATTCTATTCATATTTGCGATCATGAACAAATAATTCTAATTTGAATTTAATTTTGACGTTATTGTTTAGGAATCATTATTATTGTTTTGAAATTGTTATGTACATTATATCTTTTGTTCTGTTTTGTAGTTATCAACTATTTGGATATGTTATGTTAATGATTTTTTTTTCTTTCTTCTCTTGCTAATTGTATAATTTTTACATTTTATAGATGTTGAAAGAATTTTAAAATTATTTATAGTTGTATTTGTTGAAAAATCAAGTTTACTTGATCAAAACAACTTAAGAATAAAAAAAGAAAAACTGGGTCAGAATATAGCGTATTTCCACTGTATGGTCCTCCACAGTTGAGCTCTTGATTAAGAAATCACCTACATAGGCCAGGTTTTCCCTTTTGCCCAAATCGGGCATGCCCTGATGTAGGAAGATGTTAAATTTATTGCTGGAGTTTATGTATCCAAAGGGGGTTCGGGTCCATGTGTATTGCTACCCCCTGAAGGTAAAGACAAGCTTATAACGGTCTTCCCTACTCACGGGTACTGTCCAGTAACCGTTGGACATGTCAAGGGAGGTATACACCTTTGACCCTTTGATCTGGGCCAGTCCCTGATCGATATAGGGAAGGGGCCATCTTGACATGTGGACCCTTTTCTTTATCTCCCTTGGGTCTGTGCAAAGTCTCCATTGGCCATTGGGTTTGAGTATCCCCAGTACCAGGTTGTTAAATGTATTGTGGATTAGACAAATTATCCCACAGCATGCTAACTTTTTAATAATCTCTGTGAGTGACTCCATGGATGTGAGAGGTAACTGGTATTGCTTCACAAATACTGCAGCCATCTCAGCGTCTATGGGTATGGTGGTTGAATGTATTTCTGTGCGTCCTCAGTCATATGTTTCCACAGCAAAGCTATCCTGAAAATCCAGAAACACCTGTTTCAGCTTATGTTTTTGCTCTTCGGCTCACAGGCATCAGCGAGATTAATTAATTCTTCCACCATCTGCTTAAAGCCTGGAAAGACCTCAGGTTTGGAAATTTCGGTGGTATCCTCCAGTTGGGTGGTGAGATCTCTTGTTATGGTGTTGGCCTGGACGTGATGTTCTAAGGATGGGGAGGTAGTCACTGTTGACTCGGAATACCACCTCATCCTTCCTGATGTCACAGGTCACCTTTTCCACACAATAAGGGCAGGAAGAATACACCAAGAAATACCCCCCCTTGACTGATAAAAATCTTTTCTGGAGGGACACTGTCATCCATATGGAAGTAGTCATTTGGAATTGGTCCGATGATCTCATTACCTAAATCAATAGAATAATGTTGGGCATCAACCGCCAATCCAATAAAGGTGTCTGCACCCGAAGTGATACTTTGACAGCCGCTGTTATCCACCAATATTCAAATGGTGTCGTGTTCTAGAAGAACTAGGGGTGTAGGATGCAACTACAAACTTGCTGTTGGAGATGGTTATTAAAATTTATATAGGCGTCCCAGTTTTTGAGGTTCTCTCCTCGCTTATTTTTTAGGGGAATTGTAAATCGCTGCACCTGTCCTGGGATGTTCACCTCTTCTCTCACTTGAACTTCAATCGCATAAGGAAGCAATTGAGCTGACTGGAATGCTTTCTCAGTGTTGTCAAAGTCAATGGGGTTTCTCCACCCCGTCGGGACCAGACTTTGATATTAATTAGGTCTAAATTAATTGTGAATCGATTGCAAATATCTCTGCCTAAGTAAAAGGCAGAGAGAACATCTCTCAAAACCCAACAATTATGTTCTATGCTTTTGTCACCAATGGACATTTTTAGCATACACCTGTTAGGCAGGAGATGTTTGGAATTTGGAGTTTCCAGGCCCATTTCCCACTTATCAATCAACTTGAATGTGGGAATGGTCTGATCTTTTGGAAGTATCCTGAATAATGCTTCGCTGATGAAGCTTCTTCCGTTATTCAGGCATACTCTGGTGAGAACAGGCTCCTCTCCCTCATTTATCTGAATGGGAAAAACAGCTGTTCACCCTTTATCTGGATGTCAGACAAACCTTGCACTGGATTGTAATCATCTTTTGTCACAGGATTTCGGTTTTCCTCTGATTGTGGACTGGTATAAAACTTCAGAGTATGTCCCTCCAGTGTGGACTGCTACTTAAAACTGGGAGGGAGGTTGATTTTCAAGAATGGAGAAGGGTTCCCATCACTAGTTTGTTCTCCTACAGAGATGACAGTGATGTCTGGGACTTTGTGCTTTGCTTTAATTTGATTGGTCAGTTACTCTAAGTCCAGAGGATCTTGTTCACATAGTCATTCAGAGGTGATAGCCTCTGAAGGAGGTCATTCCCCAAAAGACAAGGTGTGCCCTCCAGAGTCACGACTATCACTGGATGTTGCACCCTATGTAGCCCAATTTTTATCTCCAGATCCACAGTTCCTTCGATGGAAATATCATTCCAATTGATGTTTTTCAGTTGCCCGGGAAGAGGTTTGAGGGAAATTTGGAGACTCTCTCCCCTTCCTGAATTTAGTTGTTGGAAGGCCTTTTTGGACAGAAGGGTGGCTTGGGATCCAGTATCCACCAGGGCTGAAATTCCACACTGAACCTGTACCTTGACAGAGGCATGACCTCTTCCTTCTCGCTCCTCAAGGGGGCAAAGAAAATGTATATTCTGTGCCAGCTTGGCGGTTAACTTTTTTATATTGAATTCTGATTCTGTGTGATCGAGGATAGTTTTATGAGTCAGAGTCCGGGAATATGTAAAAGAAAAAATGAGCACCCAGAAACAGGTGGGATTGGGAAGTCCCCTTTCTCCCCCCATTCTTTGCAGCCCCCCTTTTCCTGGAGAAGTTACCAGAAACTGTTTGGGGGAGGATACCTCTGTGATTTCTGAGTCCTCTGGGTGACATTGTTTGGGTCTGTTTCCATACTTACCCTGTCAAAAGCAGTGTCTTCTGGGACCCATTTTTCCATTGGAGGGAGAAGATTTTCTTCCCTGAATCCTCCAGGAATTCTACTTGTTCGAAATTGCTGATGTAGGCTTCCTACACAAAGTGGGTTGTCTTTGTCTTTTGATTTCTCCTACATACCCTCTGTTCTTTAGGTTCCAGCTTTCAGGGGGTAGAAGATTGCTGTTCAGGTTCAAGGTTTTCCAGGGGTTTTGTTCTGGTGGAAAAGTAAGCTTTGTCTAGGGTTTCGCATCTCCCTTCCACCTGGGTCCCCCTCCTCTGGTACCTGGTGGTTGTCAGAGTTTTCTTCCCATCATTGCTCCCTCAGGGCACCAGACCTGGGTGTTGATATATTCTGGGCAGCAGTTTCCTGTTGAGGGTTCTGCTGAGCCCAGGTCATGGGTTAATCGTTGGGCTTGTCGCTACAGTTGTGAAAATGTATTCTGGTTGGTTGGGAGGTCTGGATTCATACCTCTGCTGCTCCCGAAAAGGGCAGTGCTGCCTCCTCCCGGAGTAGCTTGGGTATTGGGAGTTTTCCTGATAACCTTCCATCCTAGGTCTCCCTCCTTCCAGATTCAGGAATCTATTGTCCTGAAAGCGGGGAGAGAGAGGAGCATTATTCTTGAAATTAGGGTTTGAAGGGTATCTGGGAAAGAAGCTTAGTTTGGGGGCGGGATTGGAGTATTTACTCCCTCCAGAGGGAAGTTTTGAGGGAAGTTTCCCAGGCTGCTACCTACCTGGTCGGCCCCCCTTTTCTGTGCCGGGGGAGTGTAGACATACCCCAGGATGGGTCTGTTACGCTTGTATCTCAAACTGATGTAAGTGGCAGGGTCAGATGGAGTGTTGGTCTAGTATCCTGCCTGGCTATCACCCGATTGGGGTCGATCCGGGGGTATCCTCTGCCTCTCGTTCTGCTGATTGGCAGGAGGAGTATTCTTTGCCCCCCCGTCTCCAAGTCCAATGGGGTGATATTTTTCACCTGCGCTACTTTTGCAGCAGCTGGTGTGTTTGATGTTTTTTTTGTTGTTATTCTTACTTTCTGAGGGGTTTTGGACCGCATAGATCCTGGTGGCCTGTTCTATCACCCAATCCCGGGTCCTACTCTCATGGAAATCCCTTACTAATTGGGTCATTATGTTTTTTGGTAGAGCATCAAAATAGATGTTGATGAACTCCCAGCTATTGGTATTCACACGCCTAAAAGTCGAATCGGGGTTGGAAGCCTGTGACGGAAATGTTCGAGGGAGAAAAGGCTGAAGATTATTTTTCCGAAATAACCTTCGTCTTTTAGCCCGTGAACATTTCCGACTTGACCCCCACTCCTACCCACACTTTAGGTATTATTGACACATAGGCCAAAGTTACATAGAAAGATCCAACAAGTGGGCCTTTCCATTTGAATGTCAGATTATTTGTGAAAAGTGTCTTTGTATGAAATATCTCACTTGGCTCCACTTTCAAAATGTAAGGCACGATTCCTCCTTGGTATTTTTCACATGCCTATCCTTTCAAAGTATATTTTCACATGTGTACTGCGGCAGTTTTGAATCTGTCAAAAGGTGCCTGTTCCCAGTTCACACAAAGTCAACATCTGCATCACCACATGTTATTCCCCTTCATTGGGCATTCCATCGGTTTTACGCTCTCAGGTAGATTCCCCTTCACTTGCGCACCTGTTCATTTTAGTGGAGTTGTCTAAGCCCAATTCTTTCCATTTCCCTAGGCCTTATGTCGAAAATCACTGTTTGGTACTGGCTTTTATATTTCAATGGAACTCCACATTAGCCAGCTATATACTCTCACAATAGCGGCTTAGCATGGCCTCTCCATCTCTGTCACTTTGGGGCTGTCTTTTCACCCCACAGTACCCAGAGTATGAAATACAACAAACCCAGTTCATCGTTTCAAGGATTATTTTCCCACTTAATGTCCCAAGGGGAGTGAGGATGGCTTTCCGTGAAAAAGTAACGTTTTAGAAAACAACGGTTGATATCAAAGGCAAAATATTCTTAAGAGTCACATGAGCACTTGGAGGGCAACATGCACAATACCCACCCTCAGCTGATATGATCAAGGCTAGCTTAAAAACGACTTCCTGCTATAATGCTTGAGTCATCCTCACACTGGCTTCGACTTCATGTACTAGTCAATTTTTTAGCTCACCTACAGTCTTTTACAAATGCCAAATGTATTTGTCAGTTTATTAGATTTATCTGGGTCAGGCCGGTAAGTATGCCTTTGTTATTTTTGAAACTCGCAGACACCACTGCCTCCACTGCACCATATAAACCAACATTTCTGGCAGCGAGCTGAGCCAGAACATCAAGACTTTGATCCCCACTGGCATAATCAAGCCATCTTAAAGCCTATTATTGGGCATTATCACCCTGGAAGCTCGGAACGCTTGCTATTTTCTCTGGTATAAGCTCACGTTCTGTTACTTTGCTCCAATCTCCATTCATCATTCTAGTCTATAGACATGATTTACATGACTGCTTTCATCCCTTCTCTGCTCAGAACAACACTTTCACTACCATCTTTACATGTTAGCATTATGTTAATGTTAAAGGATATTTGTACCACGCACTATCACCACCGGGGTGGTCCCCTGGCGCTCTGGCAGATCTGAAAAGGAAAGAGGGGGTTAGTGGGAACGAGCGGTATAAGTGCAAGAGAGCACTGATGTGCTGTTGGCAGCCTCAGTTCGGTTAACACCATTCTGTGAGCTTGGGGGTTCTTACCGGTCGGTGGCCGTCGTGTGACGTAGTGCAAAACTACATGTGGTTTGTTTTGTTGTTCCAGTGTAGTGAATTTTGTGCGGTTTGTTTTGCTTCAGGGTTGTGGTTGTGTTTAGTTAGAGTTTGAGAGGCGTATGCAGAGGGTTGAAATTGTTAGTGGGATGGTTATTGGCCTCGCTATCTAGAAGTGACATGTGCTAAATGCCCACGTTCTTTCTAGATGTGGCGCGTGAATAGCTCTGCATTTCTATCTAGATCCGCCACTGGCTAATATTCACAATTCTGTCTGTATATGACGCACGCCATTATTCACAATTATATCCAAAAGTGGCACTGGCCCACCTTCAAAATCCTGTCTAGATGCGAAGCAAGATAGTATTCACAACTCTGTCTAAATGTGACATTGGTAATATTCCCAATGCAGTCTAAATGTGGCAGGCTAATATTCGCTATTCTATCTAAATTTGGCAAAGAGCAGGGACAAAGAGCAGAAAGACTGGTTCACAGCCCATATAAAAACATACGCTCACATCTTGGCGCCACACATGGCCAAGCTGTACAACTCATTCCTGACCTCAGGCTGCATTACCCCCGCGATGGAATAATCGCTCACAATAAAGATCCCGAAACCGGCAAGGACTAAGAATTCTGTTGCTCTTATAGGCCAATCGCTTTTTAATCCCTGTTTGTCTTTGTTGTAAACTAGTTTTTGGATTGATTTACTTGCGAGTTATTCCCGTACCTATGTTCTTTATGAGTGGGTAAGGTTGTTGTTAATGTTAGGTTTGTATGCTAATTTCTCTCCTCATGGGGTTGCTGATTGTGTTCTGTTCCACCTAGAGTGGTCTCGCTTGTTCTTGTAGGAGTTGCTTAGTTTGTTCTGGGTGTTGTCTGTGCCATCATATATTCTGTCAATCTGTTCTTTGTGTTTCCTGTTTTATTGTTTAGTTGTTTCAATTTAGTTCTGAGGTGTTGAAGAGCCAGGTTTTAAGATGTTTTCTAAATTTAAGGTGGTCTTTGGTGTTTCTTATTTCTTTCGGGAGTTTGTTACAGGTTTTTGCAGCCAGATGGGAGAAAGAGGAGCCCCCTAGTTTTTTCTTGACGTATGGTTTTGGTTCCAGGCGGATTGCATTGCTTTATCTGAGGAGTCTTGTTGGCTTGTAGATTGTTATATTCTTTTGAAGGAATTCTGCTCCTTGTCCGCTGATTGCCCTGGGTGTTATGCACATTGTTTTGAACGTGATTGATACGATGTTTGATTTGGAGCCAATGTAGTATTTTTAGTGCTGGAGTGATGTGGTCTCTTCTGGATGGTTTGAGGAGGAGCCTGGCTGCTGCATTTTGGATATGTTGTAATCTTTTCAGGAGGTATTCTGGGATCCCGAGGTAGTGGCTGTTTGCATAGTCTATTCTTGACATGATGAGAGCGACGATGATCAGTGTTTGTGGGTGAAGGAGAGGAAATGTAGGATTCTTGTTGTTGTGTGGAGGAGGAAGAAGCATTTCTTAATTATTGCATTTACTTGTGGTTCTAAGGTTAGGGTGTTGTCCATTAAGACTCCCAGATTTTTTACTACCTTAGATGGTGTCAGCGCGCTTCCCATTTCCGTCAGCTAGGGAATGTAGGTGTTGTTCTCTTGGTTTTTAGATATAATCATGATTTCTGTCTTTCCTGGTTTGATTTTTAAGTTGTTGGCGTTAATCCTGTCAAAGACTTCTTTTATACATTCTATCAGGGTTGAGTGATCGGCTTGAGTATCTTCGATTTTGTGGATGATTTGAGTGTCGTCTGCGTAGTTATAGCATGTAATGTTGTATTTTTTTGAACATCCTTATTACTGGAGTCTGGTAGATGTTGAAGTAAAGTGGCGATAGAGAGGATTCTTGGGTCACTCCACTGTTGTTAATTTGTGGAGTAGATTCAAAGGCTTTTATCCATACAGTTTCTGTTCTGTCTGCTAGGAATGATTTAATCCAGAGTAGTGCCATGTATGTTATACCTATATCTTCCATTATTTTGCTTAGGGCGTCATGGCTTACTGTGTTGAAAGCTGCGGATTGGTTGAGCACAATCACATCTGAGGTTGTGATGGAGTCTGTATTTGTTTTTAGGTTATCCCAGATGAAAAAGAGTGTTGGACCACATGCAATTAAGGGCCACACAAGTTTCCACAAAGAATTCTGTGTATGTGCAGAGGCCTCCTTCATGGACACTTATCAAACTTCTGGAACCCAAGGGAACATGGGTTGATTTTGGCTGAGATAAAACGTCCTTTGAGGTACCCTTTATTATGGTGAATGAGCAAAAGCAGGACCTCACTTGTAGTATTTATGTAGTTATGAAGGATCAGAGTTGTCACAAGGCACTTAAATGTGCTTTAACAAATGCATGTTCGGTCCCCTCCATGCCACTGAACTATATGACTTCATTGCGCACCATGATATGGATGGTCTTACTGGCACTGAAACTTGGCTGAAAGAATAGTCTGGGACCCACAATCTTGCTGGACCTTTAGTGTGGGTATGCTAGGCTTTTTGTGTATAGATATAGAGATGGGCAGACTTATTTAGCAACAGGTGCATACTATATATTTCCTTGTGCTACTGTCAGACTCTGCGTCTTTGTGGCTGCCAATTCTTTTGCATGACTCTTATTCGATGCAGCTGATATTTATCTACTACCCCCCAAATGTGATGCTTCTATTCTTCAAAACGCTTTATAGGTAGTTGTGTAATTCATGAGGAATGCTACCATCTCATCAAATTAGGTGATTTCACTGTAGAACTATGTAAATGATGCACAGCCAACTATTGTTAACAGGGATGTGTAAGGTCTTGGCTTGCAGTTCATGGTAACTTACACTATACACAGAAAGGGCTGCAGTGCAGACTGTTCTGTCACTTGGAAAGTTCAGCCTGAGTGATCACTGACCTTTCTGTTAGACCGGTCAGATCATGCAACCATTCTGTTTGACACCCCTTTACTGCAAGTCCATCCCCATGAAATATCCAATAATGCTCGTATTTCTTTCAGATACAAACCTAAGCTTTCCACTTCTCATCTTACCCTGCAGCAGTTCACCAATTTGGGACTAGGCATAGTGAATGCAGCCTCTGTATATCACATTTATATAAACCGTAATTCTTTCATGTCCAGAACCATCAGGGAGATTGCTTCCCCTTAAAACAAAACAAATTAAGCCCAACACAAATATACACGGTACACCAACTGCTTGAATCAGATACAAATTTTGCCTAAAGAGCCTAAAGGAAATGGAGGAAGAACACTGATTCATTTAACTGCTCCCTTTTTTGTCAAGGCCACATCATTTACAAAGTGGCTGCACTTGAAGCCCAAAAAATTCACGACCAAAGGATTGACCAAGCTGCCAACTCTTCAACTTGGTCTCTTGCCAGTATCGGATAGCATCCTGGCCAACCTGTTTAGAGAAGAAGTAGAATTTTGGGCCCCAATACTAACAGTCTGTTTTAAAGCCATGTGTGCATAGGTACAATTTTCATCATCATGGGCGAAGGCAATAATCCATCCCATTTACAAAAATGGTTCAAGAAATATTTCATCCTTATATAGACCAATCTCACTCCTCAACTCTCTGTTTAAAATCTTTGGAAGAGCACTGTTGGGTAAAATCGAATCTACAATCAACACCAGCGGTGCTCTCGATGAGATACAACTGGGCTTTCGCCCAGGACAGCGGACAAGTGAGAAAATCCTAAACCTCTATCGGATTTTGGCTAACTCGCTCTATCTGAGGTGTGAACCACATTTATGGATCTAAGCACTGCCTTTGACAAGGTAAATAGGAAAATGTTGTGGGCTGTGCTTGGCTCACAAGGTTGCCCAGTGGGGATAACAGAGTTGTTGACTGGTTTGCACAAAAATACCCAGGCCTGTGTGAGAAGTGGTTCCTCTAGTCATTACTTTCAGGTCCAGGTGAGAGTATGGCAGGGATGTGTAAAGGCTCATTTCTTGTTTTCTTTGTACATCAATGGGCTAAGGGAGGTCCTGATGCAAGATACAAATTAGGTGCCGAAAATATATGGGAAGCCGATCCCGGTCTTGGCATACGCCGATAACATGGTCCTGATCGTTTGTACACCGAGAGCTTTGCAGGACTGTATGTTGATGTCCAGTTCCAAGCCACTAGACCTGATAAAGGCAGTGGGCCTCATTACGACCCAGGAGGTAGGGGGTTAACAGCGCCGGTAGGGCTGCCTGCGCCATTAACCCCCTACCGCCTCATTACGAGGTCTTCTCGCGGGACCCGCTAAGGACACCTGGTAAAATCAGGCTCCTTAGCGGGTCCCGCGAGCAGACCATGGTGCTAACAACGGGCCCGTCATTAATGGGCCCGTTGTCAGCATCCTCCCCAATAGGGCTCAATGGGGATTTAACGGGTCCTGGTTCCTTGAATGGGGAAATAAAGGGCCCTCCAAGGTCAAAAATGGCCCGGTATTTCCCCATTCAAGGAACCCGGACCCGGTACGGCTACCTCCATACTCGGAATGAGGCCCAGTGTATACAAGTAAAGCAAAAGCAGTTGCAAAATGTGGAGCATCGCTCTGGGGCTATGGGAACACTCGAAACATACAGTTCTCTGAGAACTACTTTTTAAAACTCATCCTTGGCATTCCTCAGTCGGCTCCAAATTATGGTGCCCACACTGAGTTAGGGATGCTGTTCTTGAGCGATGAAATGGAGTTGGACCCAATCTTGCACTGGCTCAAACTATGGGCAAACCCGAAAGCTGGGGTAACACACTCTCTGATAAATAATTTGATAGCCAGGGGTGGTTCTAAGAAAGTCCCATGGCAGTCACAGATAAAGAAGTGGTTGGTTAAACGGAATGCTGAGCCCCACTAACTGACTAACACTATGCTAATTACCAAAGCGGTTATGACCCAGCTCAAGCATCACAAATTATCAATTTCTAGGGCTGAGAGAGAATATATGGAGATACAGAAAGGTACCAATAGAAATCTGGCTATTATTCAAATAGATACCATAAAAAGTGATCTATTATGGGCAAATAATCCTGGTGAGAGAAACCTCTTAACCTGAGTGCAATTTAATTGCCTTCCAATAAGATCCACGTTGTCCCTATGGTCAGGGGGCAGGGAGGGCAAAGTGTGTCCCTTTGGTTGCGTGGTAGTGGAGAATACTTTGCATTTTATGTCATTTTATGTTTTTCTGCCCAGTCTTTAAGGATAGTAGAACAAGAATGCTGGTCCAAGTCTTTAGAGACAGACAATTCGCACAATCCCGACCGGCTTTGTTATAGCTTCTCTGGGCAGAATCCCTGTTTGTGAGCTCGTTGTTGTTATGTTTTCTGAGACAAGAATTAGCTAGGAGGGCATTTGTGCTATCCTTTATTTCTGGTTGATGGGTCCCCAATATTGGTTTAGCTCACAACAGCAAAGAGGGCAGGCCCTCGTGATTGTGTGTAAAACAAGGAAATAGATGGTAGATGTAAAATATTTAAGTAAACCTAATTAGTTGCTCTTATTTATCTCTGTGTTGATAACAGACATATTTATAACCATGTTGTATTGGCATGCAATCACAGAACTTGTAACCTAGTATTTGAGGAATTGTATAATGTTCTTGAGATTATTATTACTGTCAATGATTGTATTTAATTTTATACATACATAGGTGTCGCCAAATCTGATCCTACTTGTTGAATGCAATCAAGAAAAACAGGACTAATATGAGCCAGAGATTTAACATGGAAGACAAAGAAATTATTGTGCCAGGTTCAAGCTTGCCTCCTCTCCTATCAAACGGCAATCCATTGATTCATTCATATTTGAATCTGTTACAGTGAATGTTTTCTGAACTATTATCATATGCCTTAATCCTACCAACTGCCCAGGCCATCCTTTCCCAACTGGTGTTTTACAGGACTATGTAGATACACTGTAACCTACTATTACTCCATTTAAAAAATGCTTCCTCCAGAGACACCATTGTCCCTGATTTCTTGAAAAAGCCATGTAATTCCCCTTATCAAAAACCTCTTTCGGATCTTGACATCTATGCCAATTATCAGCCAATTACTAACACACCCTTCCTTTTGAATATCTGTGCAAGATAGCCACTGAGCAGATCCAGACACATATGGAAGAACAACAGCTGTTTGTTTATGAAAGTAAGAGGTGCTGATCCCTCACTCCTAAATGAGGCGGAGGATATTCTCCAGATCCTCGATCAGGGAAACATTAGGCTAATCATGATATCGGGCTTATCCGCAGCCTTTGGCATGCTCAACTACTCTCCCCAAAGTAGCTTGTCAGAGAGATGACGAGGCTGTTAGGCAGTGCATCCAACTGGGTTGACTCACTATTGAGGATGGGACATCAAGGGTGAGGCTGAAGGCATTTGAGTCCCAGGCTGGGTGTATGATTTGTGGCATCACACAGGGCTCTGGCCTCTCCCCTCACCTCTTTAACATTATTCTTAATCCCCTACATGACCTTTTGGTGGACGTAGGTGGCCACCATCCACATACTAACTAAAGCCATTGGCATTTACACTGACATCCCTCTGCCTGGCTTCTCTATCGCTGAGCAACAAAAGTTAAAAACTTTGGGCATGATTCCTGTTTCTTGGACTGATTATTTCTTGTAATTTGGGTTTTCTCCCTATCTCAGTGTCCTTCCATATGGGTGGTTCCCTCAAATTCTATTCGGAGAAAAGGCACAATCTAAAAGGTAAACAGAGATTTACTTGCACTTAAACTCCCTTTCTATACCGCAAAGTCCTCCTGTGCTGTTTATTACACTCAGTGGCAGTCAGTTTTTATGGGAGACTGATTCATGAGTGTATTAATCCATCTCAGTTATCGGTTTATCAGCCTAGGGCAGGGAGATGAATACTGAAGGTCGGATTTTTCTGAAGGCGTTAATCATGTGGTTGTCAGAATAGTCACTGAGGTGGCAAAGCAGACATAATTTACGTTTCAAAGTGACTTTGAAGAACGTAGCATGTGTAAACGTACCACTATCAACTAACATTTTTCGAATGCGTAATAGAGTAAAGGTGCCCGTTCCTCCCTGGGGACATGCCTTCCAGTACTTAATAACTGATTTTGGAGTCACTGTTCTTGATTGTCGAAAGAGGAAGTGATTTTGAAGGCATTGACACCTCCTTCAGAAGGGTCACTTTGACAGAGTTCTCCTCCATTTCGTGGATGTTAGTCTGAGTTTGGAAAGCATGGTAGATGAGAACAAATGCCAGAGAGGTCAGCTCTGAAGAAACGACACATGACCACAGCAGTGGGAGCAGGCGCACAGAAAACATCCCATGAGGGAAGGATCTACAGCAACCCATCCACTTGATAGACATGTTTGATGGGGAGGTTCTTTGGGCCCACAGCCCTCATAGGGAAAGTATCCTGTACCTTTTTACATCTGTTCAAGGAAGACTTGGTGGCAGTACTGCCATGCCACCTTTTCTGAAGTTAGTGGCAGTACTGCACTTCTGTGTCTCAGGCTCTTTCTGAGGTGCATCCGGTATGCCACAATCTGCTTGTTCTGGCGCATTGCGCAGATGCTGAGTGTGATTTGGAAAAAGACTGGAGCCATGTATATGTCCCATAATCCCCATCCCAGCCCCCATGGAGCTAATGGAGGCGAAGACATGATTTCTTTGCTGTTGCTCCATTCCCTAATGTAGTGGGAGCAGTAGGCACAGTGCACATGGGACTTCTCCCCCAAAGAAACAAGAGCACTTATTTCACAATAGACAAAAGCGGCCCTCAATCAATGTGCACATGTGCAAACAGGTGCAACTGAACAAGGATCAGGTGTCAACTTTATTTGCTACGTAGCATGACAGTTAATGCCTGAGTCTATTCATCAAGTTCTATGCTAAAGCAATGGCACATGTTTCTTTACTTACAGTCTGGATTTTTGCCGCAGGCCGTCCCGCGGACGCCTGGAGAGGGCTTCACAATGACTGATGGCATTATCGTCCTACGCAGTTAAGAGCACAGGGGAGGATCGTGTTTTGGAGCAAACTGCCATCATTGCCTGTTGTCGATGCTCCACTGTGCTTGCAGGCACAGGCTGCATTCCATCAACCATTGTTGTTAGAATCTGCACCCAGGCCACCGTTGCATTCGAGAATTTGAATACATTTTCATGTAAACCGTTTATTTTCACATTCCCATCTGTCAATGTGTTAGTAAGCATGTCTACACTTTCCCCTAACTGCATCAGTTCCTGGTCATGGTCTGAAAAGCTGCCTGTTTGCTACTGTGCCCCTCCTTATCTCAGACCATTACGTTTTCAGAGAAACTGCACTGCTCTGTGTTTATTTTAACTACAGCCTCGCATTCACATCCTTTTTTTTTTATGTTTTATTTTCATTTTACTTATGACAACAAAACATGAAATAACAAAGAAATTCGTAGCAAAAACTATATACATAATTACAAACACATAAATACCCCCCTCCCCCCTTACAGATGCCAGGTACACATCATATAATATGAAATTGTCAGAATCAATACAATGTCAGAAATTTGCCCCAAATTTTCATAAACAACCCATTCTTGCCTTGTTTCCTATATATACATTTTTTCACATTTGCCAGATCAAGCATTTCTTTCAACCAGTCCTCTTTTTTTAAAGAAATGTCGGATTTCCAATTCCTAAGGATGATTTTTTTCCCCATCATGGCTCCCCTAAATAACCACTTCACATCCATTTCTCATTGCCAGCAGTGGTGTCAGCATTGCTTTGTTTGCTTTGACAAGAGGAATATTTTAAATCAAACCTTCCATCGACAACATCCTCAATGATGTCATTTGCATGTGCATTTCTCACAACATCTATGCCATCCCATTGAGTGTCGCCCTCGTACCCACGAATATCACCTTCAACCATGTTTAGAATGTCAAGTGAGAACACAAGTGTGCCCACACTGTTCCTGGCCACCAACCTGAAATCTCCTTTGGGGATAGGCATTTTTATGTTCTGTTCCTGGTGATCAACATTGCTTACATGGGACTGCACTTGCACCTTCAGGCTGTTTTCGTGGTGTTCATTCTGGCATCTGCTGCCCAAAGTGGCAGAACTTCACCTCCTGCAGGCGGATTTTGTTTAATTATTTATTTATCTATTTGCAAAGCTTAATCATTTGCATTGTTGTCTCCATCAACAGGTACTGCAAAAGAAGTCTGAAGTAAAGAGAATGCACAGACTATGAACAGCACCCAATACCTTCCTCCATTTGTACACATGCATAATCATATTCGTCACTTCGAATGACTGGGAGACAACGTTCTTTCATTATTTGTATTGCCTTTTGTTGTGAAAACTCGATTCAACTTTCAACAACTTTGTACATTCTTTTTATTGACTGTGAAAGGTTTGCTAAAAATGGCATCACAAGAAATAAACGAATGTGTACGTGTGTGAAAATTGGAAGTAAGAAGTAGCAGCAACTTACTGGTTGTTTCTGTGCTTGTATCCACACCATCAAGCCTTGCAGGGTGCCTGGATCCATAATTGCCAGGATGTCCTGCGCTAAATGCATGCCCAGTGAAAGCCCAGACCATGCCAAAAATATAATCCATGCAAGATTCTTTAGCAGCAAGGTAGTTGGAATTGACTTTTGCCATCAAATTACACCATCTCTTTTTGAGGTCTTCAGTGGTTCCCCTTATAGAAGTGATGACATTGATCTTGTCCGAGATCTTATTTCTCATATGCAAGTGTTGAATGGCCTTCTGCCCCAAAAATAACGCATTTATGGCATTTAACTTTATCCGGCAATATTTCAAGATCATTATCTGAAAATGGCCCTGAGGATAGCTCAGGGCAATGCGTTTGTTTTGGAAGCAAGGCCATGCAGAGCAACACAGGTTTGAATCTCGGTCCTGTGCTTAGAGACTGATCTTCGTTGTTAAGCAGCAAATAAAAGATTCATTTATTAAAATGCCTGTGTTTGCTTTCAGAATGAAGAATGAACAGGCACTTTTTAATCATTAAAAAGCAGTAAACAATTGTGATTTACCTTAAACCGGTCTTGGGCATTCTCTGGAGATGTCAAACATCAGACAAAGGAACATTATGATGATTAATGTACAAACGTGTGGTGTGCATGTATTTCACCTCATGTTAAAAGTAATCAAACAGTTTTACCGCCATATCCTAAAAATGTTTTAGCGCACATGCGTCATTAATTACTTTTGCGATTTCAGCATCTGGTAAGAAATGTCAATGAACAAAGTCACTTTTGGTCATTCATGTCTACTGATGGAAGACACCACAGTGTTGGAATGACAACACATACAACATGTCAATTATTCCAACACTCCCTGATTTGACTGTAGAGGTGGGCGAGCCAAACAATTCATGGGCAGATCCAAGCCAAAGCTGAGCCAAAGTTCCTGCGTTGTCTCGTGGAGCCAAATACGGGCCAGCAAAACATTCAGAAACCTATATCTGCCTCCCAACCCTCAAACACAAAACCAGTACCTATCATCCTGCTTCCTCAACCCCCACAAAACAAACATATACCTGTTTTCCTGCTTCCATAACCCCATGAAACCTATAGCTGGCATCCTAATTTTAGAGGATATGGCACAATGAAATTAAATCATGTGTCCAATATCACACACTTTCTCAAAGACAGGATTTGATCCCAGTCTACTTTTGAGACGTGACTACATATCTTCCCGTCTCTAGCTGATAAAAATGTATGTTCCAGTGTGGTAAAGTTTAAGGAACTAAAATAATGCTCTCTATCATAAAGATGACTTAAACGTACACAAAGAACAATATAAACTAGCATAACAAATATACCAAAACTTTAATTTATCAAAACGAGTGATTATAATTTTTCACCATCGTGAATGGGTCACACTACATGTAGCAGAATGCAAAGCAATGTCCGCCTAAATAATGCCCTGTGGTTTTAAAACAGTTTTTACAAGACGTAGACACACAACAACAAAACTGCTACTTGTAGCGATTGTTGCAAACATATTTGGAACTGAAGCTGGGAGCAACAGGCAGTAATGACATGTCCTGGAAAGTGGGAGATTGGGGGCAGAAACTGAAGGGCTACGTGGCTGTTGGCAAGTCTCATGCTTAGGCAAACATCCCTCTTACCCAAAACCAGTGTGTCCTCCCACCACCACATTCTGAAACTGGGAAGTACATAAACAATCCATGGCACTTCCCTAGCCCTTGGAGAGTAAAATAAATTGCCCTGGCAGGTTCCTTATACAGCAAAGGAAAATGTCCCAGCCAAACCCTCCAGCCCAGCAACAGTGCAGTACATCATCTATTTCTCTTTTCCGTTAGGAGAGAAACATTGTTCATAAATGACAGAGCAATGAGCAAGTTTAGGGATCCTTCAGTCTCTTCAGTGTTCAAGATACATTTTCAATATTTCTATTATCTTGGATCAAACACTGTAGTTTAATACAGTATATTACACAGCCACCGTAGTGGCTGTGTAGTTATGGTTAAATTGCTAATCCCATAGGAAGAGCACTTATTGGGCGGCTTATAATTTCGCCCCCCCTGGACGAATCCTCAACAAACTTTGCAAACAAAGTATATGGCCCAGTCTGATTTTATTTGCAAAGTTTGGTGAGGGGGGGCAAAGTTATATGGGGGGTCCCAAAATTTCTTTTTTTCCCATAGACTGAATGAGGAAAAAACTTTGCGCATGCCTACACCCCAAACCGCTGGACGGATTTTCACCAAATTTGCAGCAGGAGCAGCGGCTTTGTCCCAAAAGCGTGCTTTTGTAAATTTGGTGAAAATCCATCCATTAAAAACGACAAAAAAGTAGGTCACAAAAAATTAGTGATATATGTGTCCGCTCTGCGGACACACTTCCCTTTTCGCTCCACGGACAGGACACCGATTGGCTAATCAACTTGCGTCATGTCCGCAGATATGCGACATGTCTGCTAATTGGCTGGGATGAAGCGTGAAGTGCGTCAGATTTTTGGAGATGCCCGCCATCTTGGATCCACGTCCGGTGTCCGTGGACATCGCAGTGAAAACATATTAAAAAACACAACATTGCACTTGAATTTATCAAATAATCTCTGGGGAGGTGAGGGGTGATGAGGATGGGATGGGATATGGCTGCAAGAAGCAAAAACCAGGTGTTTTTTTGTCATGAAAGTCCGAACAGTTAGGATGTTCGTGAACAGTCCTGTGCAGGAACGGAAGAAGAAGTGGTTGATTCCATCTTTGCCGCCACACAAAGCACTTGAGAAGATTGTGTTTGATAAAACTCTATCAAGAGATCTGACGGGACTCACAGCATTCTGTCACACAGTAGATTTGGAGTTGTTCCACAATATGTGCCTAAAGTACAGGCCAAAGAGATTGCATTTTGTCATTCAAGGGATGGAGATGTATAATTTTATTTAATTTGATTTGATTTATTTATTTATAGGGCGCTTTACACCAAGGCGCTGAATCATGGATTTGCGTGCGATTTTGTCCCGAGTACACATACATTGTCAGAAAACATTGCCAACGTGCCCTGTCCACCTAAAACAGAGCTCGTGGAACAGTTCAAATCCAGGTACAAATGATTACCATCTGTTAAATTGTATCCTCTGCAGTTTTTACAATTGCCTTATAATCCCACAAAAGGGATGAAACCTAGGCTTCATAAGTGAAGGAGTCTGTGACCTAAGCATAGGTGGGGCTTTTGCTAGAAACACTTTGACTCCTTTTTGTGTACCCTCTACTCCAATGTTGGAGTAGAGCGCATTCTGTCATTGCAAAGTTTCCCTGCCCCTCAGCTGCGCCACGATCATCGAGCAAGGACAGCCCCCACATTTTTACTCCTGTGCCTGTGCATCACAATTACAGTTCTCATGGATGCAGTGAGCCAAGATGTTGCAAACTAAGAATGTATTTTAATTCTGAGTGAAGGTCACCAGCTTTGAATTTTTGCTTGCGAGCTAAGGAAGCCCACGCATCGGACACACAGTATAAAGTTCAATTGTTTTTGACCTTGAGAGAAAGGGACCAATCCAAAAGGAATCAAATGAAAGGAGGGGTGTAATAATGTAAGACATGATAAGGACATCAATGTAATAGAACACTTGTTGAACAAACTGGGCGCAGTCTCACCTTGGGATTTTTCCTTTTATGATGAGTTTATCCATTCCAAAACTGAACTAAGGAACATGTAAATTCAGTTTATGAAAAATCGTTGGTGCGAACGGAGTCTGCGTTACAGACTGAGTTACGCCAAGAGAATGGAAATGCCGAATATAATGTAAGTTTGACTTTCGACGGTTTTATACCCGAACGAGCATCAACCTATCATTAGTTGACCATTATTTCTGGGTTACATTCTACTCGTTTGTTCTGTGTGGCATATTGCAATGAAACGCAAGTATAAACTTTGTGTGTAATGTTCTTTCTACGCCCACATGGGCAGTCCAGCATTGAGATGCATGTAGACCACTACTCGGTTCTCCCAGGTTCAACGCTAATATTTCATTAAAATGCCATCTATGTGCACCTCGAATTGTAGCATCAGCTTCCGTATCCCGTTTAGAGTTCAACATACTACATAGCAACGTCCTCGGAAGCAAATTGTGTAGGACTTTCCACATTGTTTTCTCTCTGTTGACATTGTTTCATGTCTGTGCTAATCGTTAGTTTAAACTCTATGCCGAATTAATAAGTCAATAGATAAAATGTAATAAAGATCGGCTACTGAGACACATTTCTATTATGTTTTCGAAACAGGTACATCCTGCCATTCTGTGATTGTCATAGATTCCAGATGCCAACTGACAGTTTCTTCAACCGGCAGCTGCAGATGCTTGTGAACAACTGGATATATTTAACTCTTTTTTGGGACGATTGCCAAGGGCCGATATGCCCTTACACTGTACCAGCGATTAGGAGAAACATAACATCCTTTACGGTGGTCTAGCCCCAAGTTGATGCACAAGCCCTGGAATTCACTGTGCGACCCAAGCGCTTCTTTTACCCAAAACAAACACCTTGTGTACCCAAAAAGAACAACGTGTGACTCATGATAAACATTTTCGGATTGCGAGCGAAGAAACAAATTTCCAATTTGATTGAATATGGCAATAGCTGGATGTTCTCGGAGCGTTTATTGTGAAATAAAAGTACTTTACAAATTGTACAGTCTTGCTGTTTCCTTTTAAAGTACGGTTTCATATTCCGACTTGTGATGTGCTGTGTTGTGAGACGATGTGTGTTGATTTCCGGGTTCTGCGTCACGTCACGTAGGTGATGACTGGGAGCATTTGGCTAGGCTGCCCAGGAACGTCACGAGAAAGGCAGAGAATATCACTAGGTTTGGTGATGTCAGGCTCAGGGGCGGGGCATATGATTTAGTGCCGCCAGGGCAGTTCACCTTAGGGTGATGCCGCAACAGATAAGATTAGCGCAAGATGGCCGTGCCCTACTGCTAGATTTTGCATGTGTACAAAAGAGGAAAACTAAGGTACGGTGCATAAAAACACATCTCCGAACCCTCGGGACAATAATATTTTCTGAGCATTGCACTTGTCAAATTTATCGAATAATCTCTGGGGAGGTGAGGGGTGATGAGGATGGGAAGGGATATTTTTGACCTGATTCCGAATGAGTTTACAAAGTTCAGCGGGATTCTGTCAAGGGGGGCAAAATTAGAGGGGGGTGCCAAAATAATGTAATGGCTTATAAATTAGGTGCGATTTGACGAATCTACACTTAATTTGGCAAACTGATAATAGATCTAGATATACATGTTTTTGGGAAGTTTAGCAGGATTCTGTCAAGAGGGAGCAAAATTAGAGGGGAGGTCCCAAAATATTGTAAAGGCTTATAAATGTGGTGCCATTTGACAAATCTACACAAAGGTTTGCAAAAAGATTATAGATCTAGATATAAATGTTTTCATAAAGTCTGAATGGATTTTGTCAAGTGGGGGCTCGGTTATATGACGATTGTATGTGCATACATTTGCCACGTTTGAAAAAATAAAACATGATTGGCAAGGACCTACAAGCATGGTTTTGGAAATGTGCCAGTGTTTTTTTTTGGACAAGTGTCATAATGTAGCTACAAAAAATAGTGGTATACCATTAGTGACTGAGGGGTAGCCTGTGGCCATGGGCATTGGCCAGATTGTCTGGGTCATGGAATAAGCTCATGATCCGGACAATCTGGCTACTGGCCATGACCACAAGGGACAAAACATAGGATTAAAGTGGCCATGTCCACTTGGGACTGGCTTTGTGGTGAAGTTATTCGAAATTAGGTTAGATTTGAATGGGAAGAAAAATGTGCTAGAGGTAATATGGTCATAGGGTTCTCTTTTTGCCTTCTGCAGGCTGCCATGGGACCCCCGCCTTCCCTTTCCATGGTGGCCATCTTGGAAAAGGATTTTCCTTCCTACACCGGGACGCCACAGGGTACTAAAAAATACTTTTTTTAGTACCCCGGGTTCCTGCTTTGGGAACCTAGGCTGCTAATGGCCTTCATCCCCATTTCAGGGGCTGGAATGGGGGGATAATGGTCCAGAGACCTTGTTATCCACCCTCGCTTCGCTTGGGCTGATAACTTGGGCTGCTGGGCCGGTATCCACCGTTGCAGTCCCTGGTACGGAGAATGAACGCCACAATATTCCCATTAACATAACACAAAATGCAAATGGAAATGTTGGAAAATCTTATTGATTCTATGTACTTTACTGAGAAATATAAAGTAGATGGAGTGTACATGTTTTTTTTAGTTCTATGTTTTAACTGTGAAAGGTGGTTCCTAAAGGAAAATTTATTTTGTTTTTGGATGCATTTTTCTTTGGCAGGAGAGCTTAGAACGAAAGGTGGGGACGGAAATGAGGGAAGAGGCACCAAACACTACTATGGAGGGGCAGGTGGACAGGGGCAAAAGTTGTGTGTGTGTTATTTCTAAGGTAGGGGGCAGTGTTTCTCATGCTCCTTGATTACAGCAGTGGTTGTGTCTCTTGGGGAGGAGGGATGGCATTAGCTGATTCTATTTTAAGAAAAATAGTAGTTTTGCAAAAAGTATGTACTGTGTACTAGATTGTTAATGGATGAGTAGGAATAGGTGTTGGAGCTGTGCAAGGGAAATTTTGAAGTTGAATGTTCCTAGATCAGTAGAAAATGCAGTTCGGAACTGTCCGCGAAGCACAGATCTTATTGTGAAGTGCGTACGGGTTCTCGGACACGTCTTCATGCCGCGCGCCAGCATATAATCATGTGGCACTCTCCGGAAGGTCTGCAATGAAGTCAGATATTCGTAGACATTAGGGTTAAGTTGCACTAATAAAAACCTATGAAATTCAATGAAAAAACTTTGTTAAAGGGACGTTATGGTTAAGTTGCGCCACTAAAAACCTATGAGATTCAGTGAAAAACTTTGATAAAGGGATGTTAAGGTTCCAAGAAAAAACGATAAACCCCTGAAATTCACCAGTTATGGTGAGCTAAGCAACCATAACTTGTGCTACCACCGTGCACTGCTTAGACTAACACCCAGGACTTCAAAGATGACATCACAAATGTAAACTGTATGTCATTAATGCCAAACCTAGCAAGGGTTGTAGACTAACACCCATAACATCAAAGATCACATCACAGATGTCATTGATAACATCACATATGTGGCCCACTTATTTTTGGTCACTGAAATATCTGGGCCTGTTGTTTTGGTCACTGAGAGTCAGAATATTAAAATTCAAAAGGTGCTGTATCTCTAGACGTTAACCTTTTCATATATTCTTAAAGTACTTTCCTTAGGGTTTGGTCTCAGCTCATTGTGCACATACATGGGGCAATAGGCAGGCCTCAAACACGCAATTCATTTGTTTTCACTGAAAAGAAACTTTAATGCTATTAAGATTTTCTGATGATGCTGTTTCTTTCTTCCTTACTTTAGTTTCCCTGTATGTGCCTCTGATTTGTATGCATTGTGGGTCTTCATATGTACTGTTTGTACTAGCACAAGTGTGTAGTAAGTCTTGAATTGTTAGCTAGTTATTACATCTTTAACATTATACAATCCCCCCTGACATCATGATACCAACATTATAAACCCAACCTCTTATAATATTAATTTCAGATGTGATGTCATCAGTGATGTCATCAATGACATTTGTGATGTTATCTTTGATGTTATGGGTGTAAGTCTTAGCAGTGCAGGGTGGTGGCGCGAGTTATGGTTGCTTAGCTTACCATAACTGTCGAATTTCATTTTTTTTCCTTGGTTTTACCTGTAACCATAACGTCCATGTAACAATGTTTTTCCATAGAATTGCATAGGTTTTTGCTAGTGCAACTTAACCATAACGTTCCTTTAACAATGTTTTTGTTAGTGAATTTCATACGTTTTAGTAGGGCACTGTAAGCAGAACGTTGCTTTAGCATAGGATTTTCTGTAAAGAGGATAGGTATTTCGTACAGGAACATAACCATAACGTCCCGTTAACAACGGTTGGTTACTAATTCCTTGGCTGCACTCATGATAAATGTGTGGAAAGGGCAAATTGTCTGGTGTATGTATCCATTTGCACTACCACTTACTTTTTTTCCGAATAGTGTTGGTGTATCATACCAATTATAGATGTACATAGTAAATGTTGAGTAGTGTGGCAGTAGGCTCTCTTTTTGTGTTAACAGGCATGATAAATCTGTGCCGCATAGTACGGGCCGAGATGAGTACAAATGAGCAATATGGACGTTTCCTAGGGACACTGCACCTGGTTGGTGTATGTGCAATCACACTGCGAGTATCCATAGGACTCCATTAGTGGCTGCATGGCCGCATCTTCAAATTCACTTTTAAGTAGTTGTGGAAGCGCACGTTTTTCCGTTCCACACCTAGACCCATGCATAGGTCATCCACTGTATGCTGGTAACACCGCCCCTGTCGCCAGCCCTACGGAATAATGCAGTAGGCTACTGCATTTAAAGTATTTCTGCCGACTTCATGGGTGGCTCTGTAAACTTACCAATGTGTGGCTACAGTACACCTAACTGTATAACAGCCACTGTTAAACAAGGAACATCAACTTGCATTGTCACGTGGCCGTGTTAAATGTTGCATTAGTTTCATCTATCTGCTGCTTGCTTTTCCATGACCCATGAAACAAATACATTGTGTCTGCACTCAGCAGTGTGACGGAAAGTATCAAGAGGTCGCCTGCCAGTCGTACATTTGAAGAAAACATGTAACTGCAGGTGGGACAGTTTGTACTTAGTCTGCAAAATGGCAAAGCTGCTGCACCTTCCTCATGCACATACTAGTGCATGTAAAGGCAAGTAAGGAAACAGCAAAATATGCACAGCGCAAACAACCTTAGTGCCGGTTAGAAAAGCACTGTAGCTGCATGGGTCGCACAGAATAAATGGCTTCCTGGTGCACGTAATGAATCTGTGTTTCCCGTCCTTGTAAACATTCTCGTATTCCACAATGTATGTATATTCGTGAGTGCTAACACTAATGGCGCAGCATAAAGTGTTTCTACTGCATGTGACGACAACTGAAAACAAAGCACAAGGGACCAGTGGGCAGGCTACCGCCCTTCCAGCAATTACATAGGGTACTTTCATGTGCAGCATTTTGCACATCTGCTGGGGGCAACAAGAGGGGCACTCCTGTACGGCAGCTGACCTGTAAAACAACCTTTGCATATGCCACACTACAGACCCTTACCCGGCAAAGGGTATTGTATTGTGCAACGCGCTGCTGTACAGAGAGAAGGTACTTGGAAGGGCGTGGGAACGTTCCTTATGGGAGCATTGCAATGACTGGCGCATATATAGGTGAGGACCACCCAATAATTCCGTCTCCCGGTACGTCCCCTATAGTATCCAGACAGGTGCTACCCCTTCTGTACCGGACCTTTCCTGCCATTCCGTCTGTGGCGTGTGTGAGAACACCATAAAAAATGAAAATTAACTGTGAAAGGGACAAAGGTAAATAAAGAAAGCACCTTTCACAGATCAACAACAGAATTGCCAATGCACACATGCAGGGTGGGAGGTGTGGCAGGGTGGTAAACACTGTTGTTCAATCGGTTACCAAGGGGGTGGCTGTACAAAGAGTTTTTTTTAGGTGTTCCCGAGCGTTTTCAAGAGAGCCACAGCACAACACTAAGTACAAAAAATGTCACTACTTTCAAGAAGGGCACCAAGCCAATTTAGATGGGGTGTGCAAAAATCTGGATGGCTGGCATAGTAAGAAAAACGTTATAGCTGGGGAAAAGTATTTGTGCTGTTAAACGTCATAGTCCCATGGCTGAAGGATGCCATTGGCACATGTCGTACAAAGCCACAAATACTCTTCTTTGCAATGTACAGCGCTCTCTGAATTCACAGACCAAATAGAAAATGACGCTGCCATATCGGTGGCTGCATAATGCGATAGAAACGTATGCAAGAGATCTGAAACAAACACATAACCTGGCAAGTGCCTCCTTTATCGCAAACAGCCCTTAAGGTTGTGTTTTAAGGTAACATGCTGCAGCATTTTCCCTGCACAACGAAAAGAAATAATATCGGCATGATTATGTGTCATCAAAGTGTCACACAGAGAAACCAAAAAATGGCACGTCCTTGTATCTACTCCATCGCACTACACATGCACATGTTAGATTGCAAAATGGGTAGCCATTGCACAGTTGTTTCCATTCACTTTCACTCAATGTATGTCGGAATCCCCTAAAACCTGCACACTGTGCCTTGTGAAACACACAGCCATAACCGCACCCTCTGCATTTCTGTCGACAAATACACTGTGTACCACAGTCTGTCCATACCCACAACACCCACAAACTTTATTGGCCAATCCCGTAGCCTCTGCAGGCCCATTTCTATGGCTGTCATCTGCAAAAGGGGAGTATATAACACGTGCCAACCTGCAACTATCATGATATTCAAAGACATTTTATGCTGGGCGTGTGCAGGAGTGGGGGAATAATCTCAGGGGAGTGGACATCGTTAGGTGTGGTGGCTCTTAAAATAACCTTTTTTTTGTAAGTAAATGTGTGAGCTCTCATTTTTATATTAGGGTCTTCACTGTAGTGTGTAGATTGTGAAACAACATTTAATTGCCACTGTGCGACAAAGACATGCCATTTGCCTTGAAAAGTTGCGTGTATCGCGAACCAATGTTCTCATTCTGACAAGAGAACATCCCGGCAGCACTCAAGAAGTCACACATGCTTCTGTTGAAGAGACCCCTTCCGACCTCTGGCTGATGACAGGAATCCTTGGAATACTTCCACACTATTCTCGGGGGTATGCATGAGAAAACCACCTTGGCAGTAGGAAAAATGCACTGCACTGCTTTCATCATAATCTTCAGTTGACTAAACACACGGGAACAAGGCATGCAAGCCAAAAAGAAGGCTCCAAAGTGCACGATCACAAAATGTACAGTTGCCGAAGATACCACGCGTCGACATTCTAGAAGCAGTATGCCTAAACAGCACAATTCGACACTACATCACAAAGCGTACACTCCCTCCAAATCAAAATTGCCAGACAAGTCTTCTTGGAGGGCATACACGCACAGATCTTCCACAAAGCCATCACCCACGACAAAAACTGTGTGTCTTGCCATGTTAGCCAGCCGCAGTACACAAAGTAATCAAAAAAGTGAATGCCGCCCTTTCCTGTGACGCACACCCAGAGCACCTGATTGGCCAAAATCCATAGTCTCATTTCCATTGGCCACCATGGTGAGAAGTGCAAAATGTGCCACGTGCCTTTCCCTAATGAGTGCGAGGGCCACGCCCCAGTGAGGCAGGAGGATTCCATCTCCCTATTGGAGCTCTTTCCTGGACGTACACCCTGAGCACCTGATTGGCCAAAGGCCATAGTCCCATTTCCATTGACCAGCATGCTAAGAAGCGCAGAATGTGGCACATGCCTTTTTCCAAGTACTGCGCAGGCCATTCCCAAGTAGAGCAGGAGGAGTCCTTCTTTGTATTGGTGCGCTTTCCTGTGACGCACACCTTGAGCACCACCTGAGAGGACAATCGCTGCAGTACCATTTCCATAGGCCAGCATGGTGAGAAGTGCCGAATGTGGCACGTGCGGTTCCCCAAGGAGTCCTTCTTCCTATTGGCGCAAACCCTAAGCATGTGATTGGACAATCCCCACAGTTCCATTTTCGTGGACGCCAATCGCAAAATCCCCGGATGTTGCTTTTGCGCTGCGTGCGGGCGTGGGGGAATAACTTGCAACCACGGTAGGGGTAGTTCGTGGTAAGGGGCGACTCTTCAAAGAGCCGGTTGTTTTTTTTTGTCTAGCTGCTTCTACGGAAACACCTTGTTTCGGTTTTCATTGGCTTTTGTGAGTTCTTCTGCTCACGTTAGTACAGTGAACTCTTCACGGCAGCCTGTAGATGAGCAAACAAAACTGCATTGCCAATGGGTGACAACAAAATGCCATTTTCTTGGAAACACTCTGCATTGCCACAACTAATGAGGTCATTGTTGCAGAAGAACATTCCACGAGCGGACAAAAAAGTATTCATGCTTCTGTTGATGAGATCCCTTCCTCCGTCTGGCTCAGACCAACAACCATTCGCAGTAGGCCATACTCTTTGTGGTATTATGGATGAGAAAAGCCCCTTGGCGGTGGGGAAAAAGCATCCTCATGACATTCAGCAATCTCCTCAGTCATAAGAACAAATCTAAGCAAGGCAGTTAACCCATATGTATGCCGCCATAATGGATGATGATGACATCTACTACTGGAAAAGTGGCAAGGTCTTTGCAAAGTGCATGCATATCGGCGAAACTGCACTCATACACAGCGTTCCAAGATTCGTCCACTCCTTCCAAAGGAGAATTGCAGTCAAAGTGTCTTTGCAGGGCATAGTTGTGCAGATCTATGACAAAGGGATCACCTACAGTCAACACAAAGCGGTTCGCCATGTCAGCCACCCTCAGTACGCAGAATATAATGTACAACAGTTACACCTCCCCTTCCTGTTAACCACACCCACACTACCTGTTTGGCTAATCCCCACACTGCCATGGCATTTGGGCAAGGTGGTGTAAAGGGCACATTTTGGCACGTGCGCCTCCTAAAGTAGCGTGAGGGCCGCAACCCTGTAAAGCTGGAGCAGTCCTGTTTTCCTTTGTAATATGTTCTCTGCAGCTCTACTTCATTGGGTTACGCGTGAATAGGCACACACGCATCCACCAGTCGCATCGAAGCCGCCATCACCCAGCACTGTCACTCTTGTACAACACTTGAAATGTACTGTTACACATTTACAGTACAAATATTGTGCCATTCCAAAGCACGTCCACTGCAAAGTTCAATGAATGTATGCACAATTTCTAAATCTGTGTACATCCACATAGCCACCCTGGATGTGGCATGTGTAAAGGACCGCGTAATGCACTACCTTTTCGTGATAGTGTGGGGGAGAGGGGGTCGGGGGTAAACAATATCAAACTGGGTAGGGGATTCAGTCTTCCAAACTCCTCTTGGTGTTATGCATGAGTAAACGACCTTTGCAGTAGGAAAAATACGCATCACTGCGTTCAGCAACCTCTTCAGGTGACAGATTAATCATCCACACGACATGTAACCCAAATGTAGACTTCCATAGTGCAGCACGACAAAGTCAACGTTTGTGACGGATGCCACATATCTGCAAAGGCGACCAATCCCACTGAAACTGCAGTCACCCTGACAGGCTCAGAGAGCGTCCACTCCTTCCAACCCTAAATTACCAGCAACGCCTCTTTCCACACAACACCTGTGCGGATGGCGCACAAAGGTATCACCGACGATAAGCGCTGTGCGTCTCCCCATCTCGACTACCCTCACGACACAGTATTGGGAGGAAATGGAACCGCCCCTTGTTGTGAACCACGCCCTAAACTCGTACTTGCCTATTTCCCACAATTCTACTTCCCTTTCCACCCTGCTCATAATGGCAGGATGTGCACATGCGCATTCCCATCTTGTCAGGGTTGACATAACCTGGGTATGCTAATAATATGAAGTTTGGAGTTTGGCTAAGCTATTTAGTATTAGATAGTAGTTTTAACAATCCTTTTCAGTTGTGTTAATATTTCATGAGAGTTATGCCTTAACTTGGTATCTAGAGTTGTGACAAATGCCCAAGCCAAGATGGAGGAGCTGATTAGAAATCGGATTGGCTGAGAATTCCTTTTGTTCTGAAGAAAGAAGTTCTCAACTGCCTTACATTGTTTGACTCCTGCTGAGCTGGATGTGAATATTGGAGCTGCTGTTGTTTTGGGGGCCTATTCCTTGGGCCAAACAGTCAAGACTTTGTGAGCCAGGAAGAAGACTTCAGGAAGAATCAGGATAGCTGGGAAGACTGTATGCTGGGAACGTTTATTCAGCAGAAACCTGAGATAAGTGCCAAGTTAATAACATTCAGTCTGTGATTTGGAAACGTTCTGAGAAACACAAACTTTATTTGTGATGGCTGCACTCAGTTTTCAGGAAGGTACTCCTTTCATTGTTGAATGTAAATACTCCTGAGGGATATGATTCAACTTGTTTTGGTGGCAAACGTAATTTTTTTCAGCACACGCAAGGTCGAGTAAATCAGCTGTTTCTTCCCTTTTAGTGCGAGGTAATGTAATACAAGCAATGGTGGCTTTGAAGCTCTTTTAATTACACGGTTACCGTTGCCGCCCGCATAGTTTTATTTTTCTCTTCTCTCTGGTTGTGAGAGATGGGAAACAACAGCTGTTGTAACTGACGCGATGTGAGAGTCTTGCCGCACCTCTAGATATTAAAGGTGCGAGTAAATACCAGTTGTTACCCTTTCTATGTTTTATTCACGCCATGCAGGAAGGGAAACATTTTGAATTCGACTATTTATGTAAGTAGTTTTTAAAGTAAAACACTTGCCAGGTGATTGACTATATTAGCAGCTTGGCAGGTTAAATGAAGGAGCAGGTTTTTGCACAGTGACTTTGTTTTTGCCCTCCGTGGAGACAGGGGCGTGGGAACAGAAAGACTTTTTGAACTATCCAGTCTGAGCCTATCCGATGTTATGGAACATCACTTATTTTTTCAAGACACAGGGCCTCATTACACGGAAGGCGGTAATGGTTAACGGCCACCGTTAATGGTAACGGTGACCGTTAACCATTACCGCCTTACTACGAGGTCCCTTAGCGGGTAGGTGCTTTAACGCCTGCTTTTTGCAGGCGTTAAAAACCAATCCGCTAAGGGACCTTGGAGCTAATTACGGCACCGCAAAATTGCGGTGCCGTAATTAGCGCCTTCCCCATTCCCATAGAGCCCTATGGGGCAGAAATGGGAATGGGGAAGGGCAATGGCGGAAGGGGGATTTACCGCCCCACCAACCCCCAACCTTGGAATGGGGCGGTAAATCCAGCTAATAGCACCCTGGATCACCGCCTTCCGTGTAATGAGGCCCACAGTGTTTCTTCATTAAATGCATTTCATCTGAGGAACAAAACAAGTAAAGTGGCAAGACCCCTTTGTTTTACTGAAAGAGTTTTCTCTTGATGAGACTTGTAAACTGTGAGACTGAAGACAGAAGTACTGATCTCAAAAGTCAAGTTTCTTCCTTGAAATGCTATAATACTATGAAAGTATATCATTCAGCACAACAAGGGGTCATTTCTTCCTCCAAGCTAGTAGCGGAGGATAAACAGGTATATTCTATTCAAATATTTCAGCACAGTAATTCAGGAAATGAATTAAAGGTCATGTGTGATGTTGTTTTAATCTATGCTTCCCTCCTTTGCTGCAGATAATCCTGAGGTTCCGAAAATCCGTAAGGAGTCTGTTCTTTATTGTTTTCTCCAATTCCTCCTTTCCCCCAAGGGTGAGGAATACTTAGCTGTTGAAAGGGTAGTTGAGTGTTCGACGCCTTTGGGGGTCTGGTGGGGCTCAGCAGCTTCTGCAGATCATCGATCTAGTATAGCCGGACACATCTACAGCGAGGGCCACAGCCCAATATAGCGGAGAGAATGCTACTTCACTATGCACGGTCAATTGTGTGCAGTACTCCCCCATTGGGTGCTGACACATTTTCAAACAAGCATGCAGCAATTACATACAAAACCTCTGCATTGCACACTGTAATTTCTATACAGCACTCCTTAGTTACTGTTGAACACTCTCAGTACATGTTCCGTTTCATTGCAAAGCCCCTCCACCAGAAACCTCTGCTAAATAAAGCATGATTGCAGCATCCACAAAGATCCTAAGACGCACCCAGCACATCTTTGGCCATGCACACAACATTGCAGCACTTTCCACACCCACCACGACACTATTGAAGAGGGAAAATGGGACAATCCCTTCCCCCGATTGTCATCCAGACCATGGCCTCGGACGTCACGACCCAAGCACCCACCGCACGAGGGATTGGACCCGCTCACGGCCGCCCCAGATGTCAAGATCCACTGTGGCCACGCCCCACACACCCAGGGAAGCTGCCCGTCAATCAAATCACGTGCTGGAACCTCAGGTGGAGCTGACATCGACCTTATGGATCAATTCAATTAGACAGCAACCACAAATGCCGCCATCGTTAGAGATGCCATGATGACATAGCCAGCGGACAAGAAAACACGTGCCACCAAGCACATTGTTCATACACACACCAATCCACATGAAGAACATACTAGTACTATGACGTAGAGGACCACATACACTCACACATACATCGCTGTTATTTTTCACATAGGCCAACTACAGCACCGCAGAAACGCAAGACGCCAGAAGAGCTTGTGTACATGCTTGCAGACGCTTCCTTGACACTAAAACCATGAAGATGTAACCCTGTATATGGACTAATGGATATGAATCTGTCGCCCTTCGCGACCCCTAACTTATGGACTATGTACCCATAAGCCAGGCCAAGGTATGCCGCAAAGCCAGAGTCCCCAGGTTGGAGCAGCTCAGACAAGGCTGCAAGGCGCTGATCACGCAGAACGAGCCGTGACGAGAGCCCACAGCCAAGGCTGCAATGTTGCAATCTACACGCCGCGCTCCCCACACCAAGGTTACACCTGCAACTGCTAAACGCTCCTCAGAGCCGAAATACAAATCAAATGCTCATAATTCTGCTCCAGCTACAGTCTCACAACACGTGACCAGGCTGGCCTGATACAATGCCACGTCTGGGACACAGACTGCAACAATGAAGTGACAAATTGGACACCGACAGCGATGGGAAAGACATGCACACCAGCTAATAGTCAGACCTGTCCCTTGTTCGCCACTGACACATACATAGTCATACTTTGTTGCCAGCACAAGGTACACCGCGAGCTGGGAACAGCGATGGTCCCAGGCTTGTCAGCTCGCAAGTGGACCAATCAGAATACGAGGGGCTCACCATTGACGCCACTATAGTTTAGCCAATCACTAATTGTCCCCTTGTAACAATTCTCTTGTAGCAATTATTAGGGACGGCCCAAGCATACCACCTGACCAGGGCCGTCACGAGGGAGGTGCAGGGGGTGCAAACTGCCCCAGGCCTCGCGGCACCCCCCCTACATCAGAGTGGAAGGCAGCACAGTCCACTCGTGTTCTTTATTGACACGGGGGACTTTGCTACCTGCCTCTCAGCAGGGTCCTGTCCAGAGCTGTCACATGGTGTGGTGAGGCCTGGGGCAAAACATTTGGTGAGGCCCCCTTATAATTTTTTGCATTGGACCAGTGGCGCTGCCGCCATAAACAGGAGACAAGAGAAATATCCCATTGAGTTTGTGTGGAGGAACCCAAATATGGTTCATTATTATGACAGCAAATCAACTACAGCAAAGTGATGTTTCTGTACTGAAGACAAGTTCACTCCAGACTAACAGTTTTGTCATATGCATAAATATAAGATGATGTGGTGTGCATGACGCCAGCTTTAGGAAGCGCCCGGCCCCTTTTTGCACATTAAAAAACACATCATACATAGTGACACGTAGATGATGTTGAGTGGTGGTTGATACATTTTATAACTGGAGAGGCCTAAATGTTTGCACTAATTATGAGGGATTGACAGAGCACAGTGAGGGAGCCCAAACCAAACAAGGGATGCTTGAGATGGTTTCTCGCCCCAAAATTGTTTTGAATCCAATGAAAATGGTGTATTTGACAGCACTTTCTTGAAAAATTAAGTTAAAAAGCCATAGGGCCTCATTACACGGACAGCGGTAAGGGTTAACGGTCACCGTTAATGGCAACGGTGACCGTTAACCCTTACCGCCGTACTACGAGGTCCCTTTGCGGGTTGGAGGATTTAACGCCTGCTTCTTGCAGGCGTTAAAATCCAACCCGCTAAAGGACTTCGGAGCTAATTACGGCACCGCAAAATTGCGGTGCCGTAATTAGCGCCTTCCCCATTTCCATAGAGCCCTATGGGGCAGAAATGGGAATGGGGAAGGGCAATGGCGGAAAGGGGATTTACCGCCCCTCCAACCTTGGAATGGGGCGGTAAATCCCCTTTCCGCCAAGGCGGTGCCGGTATTTTACCGTCATGAGCCATGGCGCTAATAGCGCCATGGCTCACCGCCTACCGTGTAATGAGGCCCATAGAGTTTACAATTGGTTTTGTATGGTAGCACATGGAAAAAAAACATTAGATGCAAGTCAGGAACCACGCACAGGAGCACAAAATATGCCTGTCTGAATTGTTTTTCATGTTGGCTGTTCCCATACATGTCCATGCAGGCTGCACCAATATATGCTAGCATTACATATAAGGACTCACAGCCGGTAAAAAACACCATGCCACGAAAAGTATATCCAGACTGGCTGTGCCTCATAAGTGTTATTACTGGCTAGACTGGGCAATATTCAATGTAGGCCAGACTAGCCACCTGATAACACTTATCTTTTCTTTACCTAGGCCTGGCTGAAGATGAGTTGGGGCCCATTTCAATATAACGGTTGGGTGCGCCAAGTTTCTTAGAACGGAAAGGTGCATACATTATAATGGAGACAAAGAAATACAGCCAGGAGTTAATAGACACTGATTATCACAAGACGGCCACCCAGCAGGGAGTTGAAACACTAAATACCCACTGAAATTCTTTAAATCGCCTTTGTCAGAAGTGGCTGATGTGGAGGAACCGGTGTTAAAAAGCAACTAGGTGATAACATTTCTGTATATCCCAGGGGAGTGACAGCTGAAAGGGCTCCAGCAAACACAGCTGTAAGGCGAGTATTTCAAAGTGCACATTTTAAGCCCCAGAACGAAAGCAATACATAAAGAGAAATATATTGCTGTGTGACAAGACTGATGACTGGCACCATGGATGCATTTGCTGGTGTTCCCTAGAGCCACTTTCAACTGAAAGAGCTGAAAGGCCCCGGCGAGACAGCCAGCTAGCAGGGAGCTGAAACACCAAACGCCCGCTGAAAATCTTTAAATCCTCCTTTGTCAGTAAGTGGCTGATGTGGAGGAACCGGGGTCAAAAGGAAACAAGGTGATAATACTTATGTGTACCCCAGGGAAGTGACGGCAGGAAGGGCTTCATCAATCACAGCCTGTTAGGCGAGCATTTGAAAGCGCTCATTTCAAGCCCCAGAACAAAGGGAATATAAAAAGGAATATATTGCTGTGTTACAAGACTGATGACTGGCAACATGGGGGCATTTTCTGTGGTTCCCTGAGGACTCTTTCAACTGAAAAGTCTGAAAGGCCCTGACGCTGTCCCTAGCTATACTCTCATGTTTGCTTTATCCTTGATGCATGGTTCCATGCATCCTGGGCAAAGCCACCCAACAGCCCCCTCCCCTTCATTTAGGTGTAGGGACTGGCAAAAACAACACTTTCATCCACCAGTCACAAAACTCCTTGCATGCACCCATACATAAAAACAAACACATCAAATGTGTTTTTTGTTTGAACTGAGAAATAATGAGAGGCAGCGGGGCTCGGAAGTGAGCTCTGCCGCCTCTCATTACTGTGCTGGCAGCTTAGGCACACTGAATGACAGAGGAGAAGGCCTCTCCTGTCATGTTCACGATGCGGAGACCAGCAACATGAACATGCTGACTGACAGGAGAGGTCTCCTCTCCTGTCAGGCATTGGGGGTCATTACGACCCATGCACAAAGGGATACCGGGCAACGGTAATGGCACCGGTAATACCTTTGCACCCTATTCCGAGGTCCCTTTGCGGGTCCTTCCTTAACGCCTGGTTTTAGCAGGCGTTAAGGGCGGGACCCGCAAAAGGACTTCAGAGCTAATAACGGTACCGTAATTTACGGTAGCGTTATTAGCACCCTTGCCATTCCCATTGAGCCCTATGGGGGCTGAAATGGGAATGGGGATTAACATTTTCAATGGGGACTTACCGGTCCCGCAAAGGTCGGACTCGACCGGTAAGTCCCCATTGAACCAGAGCGGACACGGTACCGGTAATGGTGCTAGTCATGGTGCTTATAGCGCCATGACTAGCACCAACCTCGGAATGAGGCCCATTGTGTCTAGGTGCTGGGGAGGAGGGGGAGCCATCCAGTCCTCCCGTGTGGCTGTGCCGGCTTGTATGAAGAGCGGTGCATGGATGTAAGGTGTTTTGCTTTAAAATGAAGTGTGTGTGTATTTAAATTAACTGTGTATGTGTGTGCGTGTGTGTGTTGGTGTCAATGGTGTGTTTATTTGTATGCATGCATGCATGCAAGGAGTTGTGTGACTGGTGGGTGAATGCGTAGGTGAAAGTGTTATATATATGTGCCAGCCCCCACACCTAAATTTACTAGCCCGGGGGACACTACATTTAGGGGTGAAGGGGGCTGCTGGGTTGCTCTATGGAGGTAATTGCTTTGTTTTAAAATGAAAGGTGTGTTTGAGCGTTTAAATATGTTTTTTTAATTAACTGTGTATGTATGTGCTCATATATGTTGGTGACAATGATGTGTTTGTTTTTATGTATGGGTGCATGCAAGGAGTTGTGTGAATGGTGGATAGAAGTGTTGTATTTGCCAGTCCCCACCCCTAAATTAAGGGGAGGGGGCTGTTGGGTGGCTTTGCCCAGGATGCATGGAACCATGCATCAAGGATAAAGCAAACATAAGAGTATAGCTAGGGACAGCGTCAGGGCCTTTCAGACTTTTCAGTTGAAAGGGTCCTCAGGGAACCTCAGCAAATGCCCCCATGTTCCCAGTCATCAGTCTTGTAACACAGCAATATATTCCTCTTCCTCTTCTGACCTTCCCCTCTCTGTCCCTCTCTCCATTCCTCTCTCCTGGAGTGATCACTTTCTCCTATCCTCCCACCTCACCCTCCCTACCCCTCAGGCAAAGCCACCCTCATCATCGCCACCCACCTTCTCGGCCATCCGACCCATGAAGCGCGTGTCAGTTGAGGCTTTCGTTGCCACCTTCCTGCCCCCCCTGCCTCTTCGGCTGACTCCCACCCTGACACAGCCCTCTCCATGCTTCACTCTGCTATATCTGATACTCTTGATATCCTTGCCCCTGTCATGAGAATCCGCCTGAAACCCAAAGCCAAATGTAACTCCTGGTATGACTCGGATCTCGTCACCCTTAAACGCAAGTGCAGGGTGGCAGAGAGGAAATGGCGTGCTTCGTGTTCATCCTCTGACAAACTTGCCTGCCGCCTGCTCCAAAGGCAATACCGTCTCTCCATTCTCATCAAGAAGAGAGCCCTTATCCAAGCCCGCATCTCTGCGGCATCTAACAACTCGGCTGAACTCTTTAAAATCTGCAAGGAGCTTGCCAACCCTGCTGCAGTCTCTACCTCTCCTGTCCCCTCCCAGGCCCTCTGCACGGCACTGGCCTCTCACTTCATCTCTAAAACTCAGGACATCCTGTCCTCACTCCCCTCCTATCACCTCCCTCCCTCTCTTCCCTGTTCTTCCCCTGGCCCTTCTGCAGCCACCCCTTCTCCCTCCTTCTCTGCCTTTCCCCTTTTTTCTGCTGACGAGGTCTCCAGGCAAGTCCGATCTATGAAAGTCTCGTCTAAACAGGTTCACCCCTGTTCCTCCAAAACTATCAAGGACCACATTGACTCCCTGGCTCCCGCCCTGGCTGACTTTTGCAACCACTCTTTCGCCTCTGGAGTCTTCCCATCCCCCCTCAACCACTCCCTTGTGCACCCTCTTCTTAAGAAACCCTCTTCCGACCCCTCCTGCCTGGCTAACTATCGCCCAATCTCCATCACTCCCTTCCTGGGCAAGCTCCTGGAGAAACTGGCCATCTCCCAGCTTAACCTCCATGCTGAATCTGTTGGTAGCCTTCATGACCATCAGTCTGGCTTCAGAGCTGCCAGAAGCACGGAAACTGCTCTCCTGAACATCCGTGAAGACTTGCTCTCCAACCTTGATTCTAACACTCCTTGTGTTCTCATTTTGCTCGATCTATCTTCTGCCTTTGATACTGTCAACCATGCCATCCTGCTCAACCGTCTCCGTGATAACCTGGGTATCACTGGTCAGTCTCTGGCGTGGCTGACTTCTTTCCTTTCCAATCGACCCTCCCAGGTCCAACTTGGGCCCTTCCTCTCTGACGTCTTCTTCTCCACCTGTGGTGTTCCCCAGGGATCTAATCTCTCTCCCTGGCTTTTCAACCAGTACCTGTCACTCCTTGCCCACTGCATCGCCGCCCTCTGCCCCAACTTTCAGTGCTATGCGGACGATACCCAGCTCATTTTCAGGCTACCGTCGGCCTCCTCCTCTCCTTCCCTCATCTCTGACTGTCTGTCTGCTATCCAGGAATGGTGTGCCGCCAATGACCTCTGCCTTAATGCCAGTAAGACTGAGATTCTACTCATTGGTACACCCACTCCCTCCTTCCCTGCAGCTCTCTGGCCGGCCTCTCTTGGCCCTCTTCCTACTCCTACCTGCAAGGCTAAAAACCTCGGGGTCATCTTCGACTCTACACTCTCCTTCTCTCCTCACATATCTGACGTCTCTAAGAAGTCACACTACCAGCTGCACCTCCTCAGAGGTATTCTTCCCTTCCTCTCCTTCCCCCAGAAGCTCAATGTCTCCCGAGCCCTGGTTATCTCGAAGCTGGACTACTGTAACAGCCTCTATCCTAATCTTCCTGCCTCCACTCTCCGCCCTCTGCAACTCATCCAGAACAGAACTACGGGACTTGTCCTTGGCCTCAAGCCCAGGGACCGTATCTCGCCAGGACTGAAATCTCTACACTGGCTCCCAGTGGCTGCGAGGATTAAGTTCAAAACCCTCTGCATTATCCACAAGGCCTTCTGGGGCCAAAATACCTTCAACTCTCTCTCTCCCTAAATATCTTCCTTCCCGAGCCCTTCGCTCATCCGTCTCCAACTCCCTCAGGGTCAGCCGCTTCTCAAAGCAATGAGCTGGGGGTAGATCTCTCTCCGCGGCAGGGGCCTCCCTCTGGAACAGCCTTCCTGCCTCCCTGAAACTTGAGGAGAACCATCTCCGGTTCCGGAAGCACCTCAAAACCTTCCTCTTTGCTTCTGCTTTTTCTGTCCCTCTCCCCTGCTAAATTCTACACTGAAATTGCACTGAATCTGCAACTGGGCCACTCTCACCAACCTCGGTCCTGGTCCCAGCCACCCTCCACTTGCACTGCCTCCCTGGCATCGCATCCCCTGCACTGCGGGACTGTCTCTGTATCCCTACAGCACCCCCTTCCCAGCACTTGCCTGCACTTACCTTGCACTTGCCACCAGCTGGCCCTATTTATTTATTTATTTTTATTCTACTTACTTGTACTGCACTTCCCCCTCCCCTTCCCCTTCCACTTTTCCCTTCCCCTACCCCTGCACTTGCGTGGTCTGAATGATACCTAGCCTAGTAGGATCGTTGTCTGTCTTCCCCTTGTCCCCCCCCCCATGCCTCGTCGCGCCTTGAAACACTTGTGTATAGGCGCGTTACAAATGCCATATCATATCATAAAGGTGCATACATTATAATGGATACAAAGAAATACAGCCAGGAGTTAATAGACACTGATTATCACAAGACGGCCAGCCAGCAGGGAGCTGAAACACTAAATGCCCACTGAAATTCGTTTCCGTTCTAAGAAATTGGGGGCCCCCAACCGTTATATTGATATGGGCCCCAACTCATCTTCGGCAAGGCCTAGGTAAAGAAAAGATAAGTGTTATAAGGTGGCTATTCTGGCCTACATTGAATATTGCCCAGTCTAGCCAGTAATAACACTTATGAGGCACAGCCAGTCTGGATATACTTTTCGTGGCATGGTGTTTTTTACCGGCTGTGAGTCCTTATGTGTAATACTGGCATATATTGGTGCAGCCTGCAATGCCATGTTTGGGAACAGCCAACATGAAAAACAATTCATACAGGCATATTTTGTGCTAGTGTGCACGGTTCCTGACTTGCACCTAATGTTTTTTTTTCCATGTGCTACCATACAAAACCAATTGTAAACTCTATGGCTTTTTAACCTAATTTTTCAAGAAAGTGCTGTCAAATGCACCATTTTCATTGGTTTCAAAACGATTTTGGGGCGAGAAACCATCTCAAGCATTCCTTGTTTGGTTTGGGCTCCCTCACTGTGCTCTGTCAATCCCACATAATTGGTGCAAACATTTAGGCCTCTCCAGTTATAAAATGTATCAGCCACCACTCAACATCATCTACCTGTCACTATGTATGATGTGTTTTTTAATGTGCAAAAAGGGGCAGGGCGCTTCCTAAAGCTGGCGTCATGCACACCACGGCATCTTATATTTATGCATATGACAAAACTGTTAGTCTGGAGTGAACTTGTCTTCAGTACAGAAACATCACTTTGCTGTAGTTGATTTGCTGTCACAATAATGAACCATATTTGGGTTCCTCCACCCAAACTCAATGGGCGATTTCTCTTGTCTCCTGTTTATGGCGGCAGCGCCATTGGTCCAATGAAAAAAATTATAAGGGGGCCTCACCAAACGTTTTGCCCCAGGCCTCACCACACCATGTGACAGCCCTGCACCTGACCCTTCCTCCACCACTAACAGCTTCCTCTATATGTGCCTATATTGACCATGCCACTCGGGGAACCAACCTGAGATGGCGTTAGGTTTTGGGGCTAGTTTTTCCAGGTGACGAATGTAGTCGCGTCATACAGCTAGAAAAAGGGCCTGCGAGCCCACCAGGAATGAGTTGTCTCCCGGATGCCTATGAACTGAGAGCTCGTCCCTGTCTGTTTTGTGAAATAAACAGCAGTAACTCTTTGCTCTTGTATGTGCCTCATTCTCTTTTGGGACGCAGGAGGAGTTGAGGCCTCCCCAACCCCGGAGGTCCGCAGACGGCCTTGCCGGCCCCCGGGAAATTACCCCAACACTATACATCCAAGCAAGCAACCATGAGAGCACCTACCATTATGCACAAACGTAACATACGTAGCAGCACTTCCACCCAACTGCCCACACCATAAAACACCCATTCATGAAACATGTCACACTTAGCAGAATCCACAAACAGACCACACCCTGCATCACCCCGACGCACTGCCATTCACAAAGTATTGTGTCACTGGGAACCTATGCACAACAGCTGCACAATATTGGGCCTACTTCAATGAATCTGTACATAGCACAGTAGCCAACCACATATTAGCTGTACTTCAACCATATCCACTTCCATACTCACATTACATACACACTGCACCCTGTGGTCACACTGCACAACTTCTCACTGCACCATCTCCTGCTGCACACCAAATACTGTAGCATGTTGCAACTATCACCACAACCATGGAATGCACAATACATGCTTCGCAACTCAGGGCCCTATTCTCATGTAGGTGTTAAGTACCGAAAAGGACGTTAAAAGGCTTAACGACCTTTCGGTACTTAATACCTATTCTGAAGGTGGCGCATTCTTCCGAAGTCGGAAGGAATGCGCCACTTTCGGAATACATGTGGCGGTTGCTAGGATGGGTTGGCAACCAACCTATCAACCAGCACTTTTGTAAACTGACTTTTTGGAAGCCTATTCTTGTGGCACTCCTCCAGTTTAATATGTGCGCTAAACTAGCACACATTTACGGTACCCTTTTGGTGCTGTTAAACTGGAGGAGTGCCACAAGAAGCCTTGTTTGGTATAAATGGAAGTGTCCATACACCCGTGTTGTATATGGACATTTTCATGTACACCAAAGCAAGCAACTTCAACGTTGCTGCAACGTTCAAGCTGCTTGCTTTGGTGTACATGAAAGTATTCATATACAACACACAGGTGTATATGAACACTTTCATTTACACCAAAGCGAGCAGCTTCAACGTTGCATCCTGCAACGTTGAAGCTGCTCGCTTTGGTGTATGTAAAGTATTCATATACAACACACAAGTGTATATGAACACTTTAATTTACACCAAAGCGAGCAGCTTCAACTTTGCAGGATACAAATTTGAAGCTGCTTGCTTTAAATGAAAGTGTTCATATACACCACACGGGTGTATATGAACACTTTCCTATACACCACAGTAACCAGCTTCAACATCCGGCAATGTTGAAGCTGCTCACTTTGGTGCATAGTTTTTGGCAGCATTTTCGTTAAATAACGATTCCCTTGTTATTTAACGAAAATGCTGCCGAGATTCTGCAATCCACCTGTTTCCATTAGAAACAGGCGGATTACAGCGAAAGCACTGTCGTGCTTTGCGAAGACGCCCAGACCCACATGAGAATAGCAGTGGTGCCTGGGCGTCAAGAAATGGCGCAGTGAGTCGTGCTATTTAGCATGCTCACTGCGCCAAGATGAGAATCGGGCCCTCACTTGTAGTGCTAAAGCATGTCGACAATGTGCTCCACACCCATTCTGCAAAGATCAACACCCTGTGCCTCATGCACTATTAAACCTGTATTGCTCCAGTGGGTGTGCTCCCTGCACACATTGCCTGCACCGTAATGCAATCATGCATGTTAGCATGTCACCAACTACCACCATGCACATAAGCACCACTGGCACCAGCACTCCTAACCAAGCTCCACACCGCAATGTACATGCACAATGTTACATGCAACAGTTACCATAATGTATAAATATTACACTGTTTCCGGCACCCCTATGCCCTTTCATTCACATACTATTGTCTTACTGAATTCCACTGAGAAGGTATCGTGTCACTGCCAACATAACCACAAAATGTTTACAATATTGCCCATACTGCAGGCATTGTGCACACAGAACACTATCCAAGCACATATAAGCTGCCCTTCAAACATAGGCTCTACCATACTGACAGTATACAAACACTGCACCCAGGGCCAGCACTGCAGCACCTCCAAACACAGTGCACCGCCATGGAGCTATGCAGCAACAAATTGCAACACTTACCGTAATGTACAAACAAAAGACTCTCTCCTGTATCCCTTTGCACTTTCAATCACATACTATGGGTGTACCCACTTCCATTCACAAAGTATTGTGCCAGTTCCAACCTACCCACAATCTGTTTCCAACACTGGCATATAACGGCTGAAATGTGCTCCACAACCATTCCTTACATGTCACCACCCTCTAAGTGATGCACATTCAAAAATGCATTACTGCCATGGGTGCCCTCAATGCCTAGGCTCTTGAGTACGGCCTTGGCCATGCACCCAATAGTGTAGGCCTTGAACACACCCACAAGAACGTAATACCACCATGAATGTTACCATATCACCAAGTACGACAATCCACATGCAAACCACTGCCACCAGCACTCCTACCCAACCTGTACAGCGCAATCGTGCTATGCAACGCCAAATTGCACCACTTAACAGCTAACATTACGCAAAAACAAAACACCCATGCATGAAAATAGGGTGCAATTACCGGAATCCACAAACCCACACCCACAGCAATGTAATGCTGCCATGCATGTCACCATGTCACCCACTACGACTATCCACATACACACCACTGTCACCAGCACTCCTACCCAACCTGTGCACCGCCATGCAGCTATGCAGCAATACATTGCAACAGTGAACATAATGTGCAAAGAAAACACTCTCCTGCACCCCTGTGCACGTTCATTCACTTACTATGGGTGTACCCACTTCCATTCACAAAGTACTGTCACTGCCAACCTACCCACATTCTGGGTGCAACACTAGCCCTACTGCAACCAATCTGCACATACCACACTATACAAGCATCACCCTGTACCGAATGCAGAGTCAAACATGCGTTCCTGCAGTGGGTATGTTGCAGCCCTACGCTCTTGAGTGCATTCCCTACACACTACGTCCTTCGCCCAAGCACCCAATAGTCCAATCCTTCCACAGACCCACCACACCTTCATTCACCTATGCATGCCCCAAGTCTCCAACCACTGCATTCCATCTGCAGCGCACAGCCACCTGCGCTCCCACCCACCCTATGTTATGTGCAAATCACTCCCCTCCTGCAATTCACCTGCCACCACTCACCACAAAAAGGGGTTGCTACAAACAGGTTGTGGAAGAAGCTATGGGGCCGTTGCGACAGCTGCCTCCTATCACCACACACAGTACTCGCCTACATATGTCACAATAACCACTTCTCACTCTCCCACCCATTCCCTCCCTTATTGCTGCCAACGCATTCCATACGGTACATTTTACAGACCCTTCCACCACTGCACTGTTCTCTGATACACCATGGTGGCTTTCCCAAAAATGTTTGACATATACCACGCTTCCCTCCAGCCAACAACCGGCCACATCCAAACTTCTCTGACAGCACGTCATACCGCGAGCCAATGACAGAGCGAACAGGAGCGGACCCAGATATCACACATTTTTTGGGATGTACATATCAGTTCTTTGCAATAAAACTACTGGCCGGATTTCGACCGAACACACAAAAGCACGCTTTCTGACCCAAGTCCCCGTTCCTACCGAAATTTTGGTGAATATCTGTCCAGCCGTACGGACAGTAACAGTGCTCAACGTTTTTCCCCATTCAGTCTATGGAAAAAAAAATATCTGGGTCCCCCCCCATATAACCTTGCCCCCCCGCACGATACCTCCCCCAACAGACCCGACCATATACTTTTTTTGCACAGTTGGTGAGGATTCCCCCAGGGAGAGCGAAGTTATAAGCCGCTGAAAAAGTGCTCTTCCTGTGAGTTTAGAAACTTAACCATAACTACACGCCCGCTACCGCTGGCCGTGTAATATCTATTACATGGCCTGTGGTAGACGCCTACAGCCCAAACAGCTGGACAGATTTTCACCAAATTTGCAGCATCAGCAGCGGCTTAGACCCAAAAGCGAGCTTTTTGAAATTTGGTGTAAATCTGTCCAGTATTTTATTTTAAAACGACCAAACAGTAGGTAAAGAAAATGTGTGATATCTGAGTCCGGTCCGCGGACCCACTTCCCTGTTTGGTCCGCGGACGGGCATTCAATTGGGCTAGGGGGTCACGTGATGTCCACAGACATCGGATACGCCCCCTGATTGGATGGTGAAAAGCATGAAGTGCATCACATTTTTGAAAACGCCCACCATGTTGGATTTGCAGACAGCGGCCAATGTCCACGGACACTGCGGTAAAAACATATAAAAAAACACAACATTGCACTTGTCAAACTTATCAAACAATCTATGGAATAAAACATGGGCTAATTTCAAGCAAACCTGTTTGCATGGACCTTAAATCATGTGACAACTGTCATAATGTAGGTACAAAAAATAGTGATATACCTTTGGTGACTGAGGTATAGCCTGTGGCCATGGGCAGTGGCCAGATTGTCTGGGTCATGGTATAAGGTCATGACCTAGACAATTTGGCTACTGGCCATGGCCGCGAGGGACAAAAAATGGTGTTAAAGCGACCATGTCCACCTGGGACTGGATATGTGGTAAAGTTATACGAAAGAGGGATAGGTTTGAAAGGGAAAAAAATGTGCTTGTGGTAATATGGTCACAGGGTTCTGTCTTCACCTTTTACAGGTGACAATGGAAAAGGAAAAGGGGCTCTGTATGGAGCCCCGGCTTCCCTTTACATGGTGGCAATCTTGGAAAAGGATTTCCCTTCCTAGAGCAGGACGCCGCAGGCGTCGCACTGTAGGAAGAAAATTCAATTTTTTAGCACCCCGTGTTCCCGCTTTGGGAACCAGGGGTGCTAATGACTTTATCCTCCATTGCAGGGGCTGCAATGGAGGATAATGATCCGGAGCCCTCATTATTTATTTATTTATGTACTTATAACGCACAGAAGCCTGCAGGCATCAGGGCGCACACAGACACACTTCACTTGGGCCATTAATTTGAACAGCCGGACCGTAATCCCCTGTTCCGGTTCCATGAACGGGGGATGAACGCCACATTATTCCCATTAGCATAACACAAAATGCTAATGGAAATGTTTGAAAAACATAGTGAGTCTATATACTTTAGTGAGAAATGCAAAGTAGATGGAGTCTATAAGATTTATTTATTTATTTTAAACACTGAAAGGTGGTTCCTAAAGGAACCTTTCTTTTGTTTAAAAAAAATGTTTGCAGGAGAGGTTAGAACGTAAGGTGAGGAGGGAAATTAGGGAAGAGGCTCCAAGCACTAATATAGAGGGGCAGGTGGAAAAGGATAGATGTTGCGCATGTGTTACTTCTAAGGTAGTGGGCAGTGTTTCTCATGCTCTGTGATTACAGCTTCAATCGCACTTTGAAATTGCTTCCCATTGCATAGTGGTGTGTTGCAGTAGATAAAGAGGACTGTTGTCTTCGAGAGGTATGGATCAACAGCCTCTTTTATTGCTTGCAAGGTAGCTGGTGCAATTTCGTGTCCCATAGAAGTAGGCTGTGTGGTTACAATATTGGTTGAGGAAGATGATGTGGAGGAAGAGAGCCTACTACTTGCTAAGAAAGGAACAATCTTTCTGAGAGCATTGCTATAGTTGGATTTGGTGTGGCGGCGCATTGGAGGTGGTCCCTTAGAAGTAATTATCAGGTAGTCCGCGACTGAGTAGAAAGTTGCACTCAGTGCATTCCACTTTTGTAGCTTTAGCCTTTGGTACATTCCCAACAGTGGTAAAGAACTGCCACACCCATGATTCTCTCTGGGTGCCAGAGGTAGGCACTTCCTCTACCTCATCTTCTTGGTCCTCTTCATTGTCTTTGGAAATACTGCGCTTTTTTAGCTGTGTGGCTCCTCCAGCTGGTGGTGGTGGTGGCTCTTGGGTAACAGGGATGGCAATAGCTGATGCCAGTTTTAAGATAAATAACAGTTTTGCTACTATTCTTCCAAGTATGTGCTTTGTACTAGATTGTTAATGGATAATGAGTAAGAATAGGTGAAGGAGCTGTGCAAGGGTACATTTTGAGCTTGAAAGTTACTAGACCTGTAGAAAATGTAGTTCCGAACTGTCCTCGAAGCAAGGACCTGAATCGCAAAGTGAAAGTGCGTTCATGGACACGTCATCATGCCGCACGCGAGCACATGGTCACGTGGCACTGTCCGGAAGGTCCGCAATGACGTCAGACGTTCGCGGACATCGACGGAAGCAAAAACAGCGTAAAAATGATGCTAGAAGGTTGAAAATGGCAGAGTTTTAAGGTGAAACTTTGTAAATTGGACAAAAATGTTGCTATATTGGGGTAAGTATGATGTAGGAAAATAGCATGCACTGGTAAAAATCCATGGAATTCTCTGAAAAAAACGTTGTTAAAGAGACATTATGGTTAAGTTGCACCAATAAAAACATATAAAATTCACTGAAAAAATGTGTTAAAGGGACGTTATGGTTAAGTTGCACTAATGAAAACCTATGAAATTCAATGAAAAAACGTTGTTAAAGGGACGTTGTGGTTAAGTGGCACTAATACAAACCTATGAAATTTAATGAACGAACTTTGTTAAAGGGATGTTATGGTTAGGTTGCACTAATAAAACATATGAAATTCAATGACCAAACATTATGGTTAAGTTGCACCAATAAAAACCTATTCAATTCACTGAAAATACTTTGTTAAAGGGACGTTATGGTTAAGTTGCAGTAATAAAAACCTATGAAAATCAATGAAAAAACTTTGTTACAGGGACGCTATGGTTAAGTTGCACTAATAAAGACCTATGAAATTCAATGAAAAAACGTTGGTAAAGGGACATTATGGTTGCAAGTATAACCAAAAAACCTCAGAAATTCGCCAGTTATGGTAAGCTAAGCAACCATAACTTGCACCACCACCGTGCACTGCTAAGACTAACACCCAGGACATCAAAGATGACATCACAAATGTCATTGTTGACATCACTGATGACATCACACGTGAAATTAATTTTGATGAAAAGTCCCTACAAGGGGTTGTGTTTATAATGTTGGTAATAAGATGTCAGGGGTGATTGTGTAATGTTAAACATGTAATAAATAGCTAACAATTCAGGACTTAATACCCACTTGTGCTAGTACAAACAATACATATGAAGACCCACAATGTAAACAAATCAGAGGCACATACAGGGAAACTAAAGTAAGGAAGAAAGAAACAGCATCATCAGAAAATGTTAATAGAATTAAAGTTTATCTTCATGTATACAAATTAATTGTGTGTTTGAGGCCTGCCTATTGCCCCATGTACGTGCACCATGAGATGAGACCAAACCCTAAGGAAAGTACTTTAAGATCATATGACAAAGTTAACCTCTAGATATGCAGCACCTTTTGAATTTTAATATTCTGACTGTCAGTGAACAAAACCACCTGGCCTAGATATTTCAGTGACCAAAAACAAGTGGGCCAGATATGTGATCAGTGATGTCATCAATGACATTTGTGATATCATCTTTGATGGCCTGGGTGTTAGTCTTATTTTTTAAGTTTTGTGTTTATTGTTATGTTTTTCTGTATTTGTTAAAATTGTATTTAATTTGATTTTATGATGATTATTCTCTCTATCGAAATGAAGCTCCAGTGAAGTGAAGTGAGTAGCATGAGTGGATCGTTGAAGCACAAGATCAAACACAAAGCTGCCATCTGAATATCCTACAGATGTTCAAGATTGTTGTCTTGAATCCCAGGTAAAGGGCATTCACAAATTAAAGTCTTGCTTAAATTAAAGCAGAGACAGGCAGCTGAAATTCTGTCAGATAATGTCAAAGATATACAAGTCTGACACAAAATATATAACTGGATAAACCAGAGTAAAAAATTGATAGATACAAGGTTAAAATGATCGCAAAATGTCAAATTTCTATTCCAAGTTTTTCACTGTCGACACCGGAGTGGAACAGGGCTGCAAAGATTGAGGCCATTACTGAGATGAAAATTAGATGTGTTGGCAACAGATCCCCCACCCATAGAGGTGTGGATCTGAATGTCAGAATAAGTTCCAAAAGGTAGTTCAAATGGTGATAGTAAGGCAGGTTGAACAAATATATGAAAAAAACAAGGGGGGGGGTCATGGGAGTCCCTCTGTCGGACATTATTCCTGGTTATGAGAGACTTACCCTGAGTCTTTAGCCTACTTTCTTTCACAGAGGAGAAATAGCTAAAACATATCAGTCTTTGTCCTGCCCTACGGCAGTCCAGCGCCGAAATGCTAAGCAATTCTCCTCTTAACGAGAGTATCAAGAGCAACCCCAGACACATGTTTCGGTCTGGTTGGACTACATCAGTAGGATGGAGCTTTGCCTCTCAAAGAATAGTGAGCAATAGGTCCATGCCTGGATTCCCCTAGTAATTTAGGGTGAGACCCAAAGTTTCTTAAATATGCAAAAAAAAAAGGGGGGGGTCCTGGGAGTCCCTCTACTGGACATTAGTCCTGGTTACGAGAAACTTACCCTTAGTCTTTAGCTCACTATCTTTCACAGTGGAGAAATATCTAAAATATATAATTCCTTGTCCTGCCCCAGCCAAGACAGGGGTCAAAGTAAACTTCTGGGAGAGGTTTAATAAACCAAGCAAACAGGGACACAGCTGGAGTACAGTGCGCCAGAAAAGAGGAAATCTATGCCATGGCAGTGCCCGTTACTACATATTTGGTCAAGCACAAATGAAGGCTCTTGTGGTTGACGGAAATTGAAACAAAGATCTATTTGAACTATTTTGAAACTGTTTTGGAAAGAAACATCAGATCAACTTAATAAGTGCCGTTCAGCATCCAAGTAACATAACATTATATCACATAATAAAACAAAAAATGTAAAATGCCAAGCAATGTGTACAAGTGTTCGTGTATATGTGTGTGTGGGCATGTGTGTGTACCCAAGATCCTAAGGCTACACTGCTGCATAGTATCCAGTTAGAGAAATTAATAATTGTGTGTATTCATGAAGATAGAAAAAAGCATTACTCCAAAACAAGCATCATATTTAGTGTGGGCAAATGGGAATCTGAAAATTCAAAATCGACAGTTGCCAGTTTGCATAGGGAAAAGTCACAGGCACTAGCCAGTTTTTTTTTTATCAACTTGGGAAGTTGACCTTTCTAAAGTTATGTATAAAACATTTTCAAAGGAGGTCAAATAGACATTCGTGTTGATTTCTGTCATTTTCAAATGAAGCTTCTAAGTTCTAGAAGATGGCCAAAATCTGGAGGGTATAAGTGGAAAAAAGGAAAAAAGTGATATGTACTATTTTATTTCAATCTTAAAGCAGGCATTGTGTCCTCCATAGACTTATCTTATCATACATCTATCAGGACCACTAGATATATAAATAACAATGACAGGGAGAAATGAGTGTGGAGTGTGGCGTTGGTAGAGTAGACATTGTTCTGCAATTTAATTGTGTTTAAAGCAAGCCAAAGCAGTTTCCTATTGATTAATGATAAATGTACTAATGAGAGCATCATGGAAAGGCGAAAGTCTTTTCGCAGGTGGCTGTTTGTAATACTGAATGCCAACTGGACATGAGGGGTCTGTTTTGAGCACAGAGCACATTTTAGAAGTGTCTTTTTTGTTGGAAGTTCTATGGCAGATTTCTGGAAAATGTAAAACAATTGTGCAAATTACAAATGATCCAGCAAACCCAAAGGTAGGATTATGAATAAAACATCTCTCAGCAGTCCAGCCAGCATATTAAAAGTAGTTTTTTTCCACCAAATGTCATTACATCCAGTCCACAGCACAAAACGATGTATTAAACATTTTTATTTCTTGGAGATTTGCTATATTTTAAAGCACTTAACACCTTGATCTGCACAGATAGGGGCAGATTCTCAAAAATGAGCGCAAATGAAAAATGTGCAGAGAAGGCATATTTTTTCATTTGCGCTCATTGCTCTGGTTGCCTTATTCTTAAAGGTGGCCTGCGCATTCAGGAACACCTAAAAATTGAAACGGAAAACCGCTAACCATCAAAAGCTGTGAATCCCTAATCCTTCGCCTAACAGCAAACCCAAAGACAACCCTCAAATTCATCCTGATATACAGACCACCCACATACAATACCACCTTCGTGGATGACTTCACTGAAACCACCACCAACCAAGCCATAGAGCAGGAACACCTGATAATCCTTGGAGACTTCAACATCTGGTTTGATGAAGAAACCGCTAAAACACAAAAATCACTAGCCAAACGACTGAGGACAATAAAAGTACATCAGCTAGTCAAAGGAGCAACTTTACGCGGCTGCACATATACTAGACGCAATATTTGCCAATAAAAACCTCATCACCACAGCGCCACCAATACAGATCCTCTGGAGTGACCATGCTTGCCACATTAACAAGCAAACAAACTTCCGAACTATCATGAAAACAAACTGTAGGACCATCAAAAATAGCAACCTAGTAGAAATATTTCAAATGAGCAAACCACTGGCAACGACTCATTAAGAAGCCGACCTCGACAACTACTACACATATGGATCACCAGAACAATAGAACCTTTCACCCCATTGTGAAAAAGAGCAACAGCAAAATGGGTTACCCCACTACTCAGCACCATGAAAAGAAAAGACAGGAAGCTGGAAATAGAATGGAAGAAAAAAAAAAGACCTGAAGAAATTACAATTACAACAACATATCCACACATACAGAAAGGAAATCCATAAAGCGAATAAGAAATACTACGACAACAGAATCACCAAAGCCGCCAACACCCCAAAAAAACAGTTTAAAATCATAAACGAAATGAGAAACCCCCTTGGCTGCAGCAGCACACTAATACCTTCACTTAAATTATGAAACAACTTCACAGACCACTTCAAAAATTTGCACCATCCAACAAATCATCCAAAACAGACCAAGCAACTACAACATGCAATCTACCCAGCCATCCGAGGATCACCAGAACAAACTCCAAAGCATCCCCCAAATATCAGCTGTGACATTTGTCAAGCTGGTAAGCAATAGCAACAAAGCTGGCACCCCTTTGGATCTCTATTCCCAGATATACACAAATCAATCCTCACACAAGGAACACCCATGGAATACTACAGAAATCTTATCAACCAATCACTTTCAACAGGGAAAGTACTGAGATGTTTCAAATCGGCATACATCAAACCGTTCCTCAAGGACACAGCCGGAAATGTGAGGACCTCTCCAACTACAGACCCATCTCAAACCAATCAAGGAATGGAAACAGCACTGCTCTCAATCTGGGACAATCTAAAGGCTAATACAAACTCAGACAAAAGCACAGCTCTAATACTTCTGGATCCCTCTGCACTATTGGACACAGTCAACCATGACATCCTAATCAGGAGATTGGAAGAAATAGGAATCACTGACCTAGCACTACTATGGACAACATCCTTCCTAACAAACTGAACAGAAACTGTATGGATCACATCTTTCAAATCAACCCCAAGAGAACCCACCTGTGGAGTATCACAAGGATCCTCCTTATCCCTATTGCTTTTCAACATATACCTGGCGCCACTGATCAGGCTCATTACAAAACATGGCCTCACATGCTAGAAATACACTGATGGCACACAGATTGTCTATAAAATACAAGATACACAGGAAGGAAACCCAACACTGGAAGACTGCCTACAAGAACTCTATGGCTGGATTAACACTAACAGCCTTAAACGCAACCAGAGCAAAACAAAAATAATGATCATGTCCAAAAGCGGGGAAAACAATCACTACATCCCATGGCTGATGGATCTTGGAACAGCACCGACTCCACCATTGGTAGTAAAAAATCTGATAATCTTGATGGACAATGAACTAACTCTTGAGCCACAAGAAAATGCTGTAATCAAGAAATGTGTCTTCCTCCTACATGCAGTAAAAAGGATCGTACCATTCCTTTATTTTACCCACAAAACACACACCATCATCACACTCATCAAGTCCACAGTAGAATATGGCAACAGCCTATACTTAGAAATGCCAGAACGGCTATCAAAGAAACCTCAGCGCATCCAAAATGCTGCAGCCAGACTCCTGCTCAAATTACCATTAAGAGAACATATTACCCAGCGCTCGAAATGCTGGTTACCAATAAAACAGCTAAAAAGTTCAAAACGATCCACGGCCAAGGAGCAGAGATCCTAAAAGAGAAAGTATCTACCATCCGACAAGACCAATCAGATCAAGCAATGACATTAGCTTAGAACCAAAACCTTACAATAAAAGAAAATAATTCAGAGAATCATCTTTCTCGCACCTGGCAGCAATAACCTGGAATGGCCTACCAAAAAACAAACACAACACAAGGCATCATTTGGAATTTAGTAAAATTCTCAAAACTTACCTCTTTGCTCCAGAACCAGAAGTAAATTACTAGGAAGCATGCACCCAACTGGAAACAAGAAGCTTAAGGAGTAAACAATGACCCTAACGTAATCTCGCCTAAATGAAGGGCAGGGGGAGGACACCCCAACAATCCTTGCCCACACACAGCTTGTCCACAGAGGAAACTCAGGCAGGTAAGGACCCCCAAGGGACGAGCAGGGAGTGACCTGAACCATCTATCCCAATCATGATCAACCCAGGGCAGGGAGCTCGCCTGCTCCAGCCAGTTAGACATATCACTAGAGTAACACAGAAGAAAACTGCCACTCCTTAACATGCCTGCCAACTAAGCAGACAAACTATAGTACCATACACACAGGATAATCACAGATATTAAGCACAGAAATGCAAAGGCAAAGAGGTAAGGAAAACCTGCTAAATCAACTCTAAAACCTCAACTTTTCACATACTCTTCCATTTATAGAAACTCACACAACCACACCTCTGTACAGCATTCCGCAGGGACTTCACCACATTGCAACAACAGACTAACAACACATAACTCCTCGCAACAACACATGGAAAGTCACGCTGCCCCATAAAACGCACTCAAGCTCAGTGAACGGTGCAAACCGAACTGAAGCTGCCAACAGGAAATCAAAACTCTCACGTTCCTAGTCCCACTACACCTGACTAATCCCCCCACGACCCTTTTATTTTTTCTTTTCATCACACCCTCTGTTTCAGATCCGCCAGAGTGCCTGGGGACCACTCCGGTGGTGATGGTGTGCTATACAAATACTTTTAACATTAACATTTCATGAGGGGCTGGACAGTAGTACAAAGATGCACCGTCCTGCCCCCTTGCCTACATTAGTGTCGGGAGCATTCTCCCGACACTCATGTATGAAAGGCTCTCAGCAACCACACGGCTGCTGGAAGCGCATTTCACAGAGGCGGGTCCATTCAGGAATCGACTCTGTGAAATGCTTGTAGGAAAAAAAAGAATTTCTATCCCTGTTTGGGGGACGAAAATGCAAATGCCATAGCCACAGTATAAACCATAGAAGTCACACATAAAGACAAAAGCATGACAGGGTCAAAAATGCCACTTTGTCACACTGATAATCTATCATGGGGCATTTGCCATCTAGATCATCTACCAGCAAAAAAGGTGGAGAACTGAAAAGAGAAGCAGCTGACACCGAAAGCCAAACAAGATACAGGCAACCCACCTGCACCAAATCACTCTGGGAGCCAACCACACAAACTACAATGAAGTGCCTCAATCACAAAATGACCACCAGACGGAAATTAACCATAATGGCACAAGAACCATTGAGGAAAGCCAAAAAATTTAACCAACTACTTCTTGGAACCTAAATACTTCAGGAAATCTTGCACAAAACATCTTCAATAAAAAATAGCCCTTTTTGCAAGATCTCCCCAAAATCACTCTATGTGTCGTGATGCCTATCCACTTAAAAACCCTCACAACCATCCATCTCAAGGAAACTTAACCACTATGGGAGAGAAAGAAGCAAACACCACCAAAGGACTAAATTAGGATTAAAGACCGAGAAACTAGGCAACTCTCCTAAACATACCTTTTGTCACTAGAGACTGGTGAGAAAACCGAATCACAAACCCAAAAACCTCCCCAAAAAAATAGACCCTATATGCAACCTGCTCGAACTGATCAATGAACAACCAGAAGCAACAAAGGTTCACAACCCAACCACCACGCCAAAGTCAAGCACTGTATAACAAGGCTGGGGGAAACAAAGTCAAATCCCAGACCAACAAAACTGATAAACTCTGGGTAACAAAATGATTCACTGCAATCTGGTCAACTCCAGATCAATGTCAAAGCTTAGCACATAGATACATGAGTCCCTTGCAAACAGCCCTTTCCTCACAGAAAAAGGACAATGTATCACTTTAAATTACTTTCCCTCATATCCCTGACTGCCTAACAGACAATTTCAAACTCAAGCAGGCCAACCACAAAGGAAAAGAGGAGGCACCCTAGCTGTAACTTATAAAGAGCACCTAAAAGCACTACATCACCATCACTAAACAACCCACACTGTGATTCCCCCGCCTAGCACTGAGCCATCAAATTAATCTATCAGCCGTACTAATTTACAGACCTCTCACAAACAAGCTGATGTTCACAGAGACATGTGTTGACACAACCAACGTCAAAATAGAACACTAAACCTGATCATACTAGGAGATTTTAACATCTGGTTTGATGAGGAGTATACCAATCCTACGTAAATCACTGACCTCGCTCCTAGCCAGCACGCGTCTACAATGAATGCTAAAGGGGGCAGCCAATATCTTACAATAACATTCCCACTGCCTCACAGAAACTCTATAATGACCTCCTTGCAAACCAAAATTGTTAAACATCCCAGAAGTCCCCAACACCATACCCACAGACCTGACCAACAATATCACCAATGACACCACCTATTAAGCAACCACAATAATGAACAACTTCACACCAATCTTGACTGAAGTCTTCACTAAACTAGTGAAGGAAAGCAACAAACCCAGCTCACCAGAAGACCCATACCCATCAAACATCTACAAAAACATCCTCAGCAATGAGGGACCCGCAGAACACTTCTGCAACCTCATCAACCATTCGCTTGAAACAGGAACCAAACCGAAGACTTTCAAAGCTACTTACACTAAATCACTTCTCAAGGACCCCTCAGGAAGCACAGACAATCCCACTACCGACCTTTAGCAAACATCCCATACCTAGGCAACATGCTAGAAACCTACATATATGGACAACTCCTGACACACATGGAAATCAGTACTAAGATCCCTACATTGGCTACTAATGAAAAACAAATCTATATTAGAAAAGCTTGCAATGTTCACAGAATGATTCACAGCCAAGAAGCTGAATTCCTGCAATAACACATCTTCATGTGCAGACCAAGAAGAACCTTGAGGTCTAGCAATGACTTACATCTTCAATCCAAACAATATTCGAAAATGAAATATGGTGGATCAGCCTTTTTGAACATCTCAGCATCATTCTGGCATCACCTACCAGAGGGAATACACACAATACAGGAACAGCTGGCCTTCAGGTAAGCACTCAAAACATGTCTCTTTGATTTGCCGGCCTAGCCCAGCCACAATTTTATCATTAGTCAAAGACAAGTGTACATTTCCAATGCAGAGTGGTACAACTAGAAGTACCAGTTCCAACCTTAGGACTTCACAACCACTCAATCCAAGCGATTTGGCCCACCAGTGAATAAAAGACTACTGCACAACCCAACAAACCACCTTCCTGATAATAATTGAATACTTCATCACAAGGCTAACCCGCATTCCAACTAACCCTACTAAAGCTCTCCATAATCTTGCAAACACTCTACACACTAACATATTGGGCCACTCTCACACTGCAAACACAACACACACAGTGACACTGATTCTGACAGAAAGCTCCACACTTCTTTCACTAACGCACCTAATTGCAACCTGGTCATAGCATCCATCACCACAGACACCGAAAAACAGCCTTACAGGCTAAGGCGCTTGTGCACACAACCAACCAATACCACCAAGAAGCAAACCCACACACAGTGACTGGTTTTTCCGACCTGAAAGTACCAGCATAACAGCAAAGCACTTGTGCGCTCTCCCTCTCCTCCCACAATGAAAATTCACAACCTCCTCTTATGTTTCACATTCGCCGGAGCAACTGGAGACCATGCATATGGCAGCAGTGCACTATAAACATCCCAATAACATTACTAGTTTTCCAAATACATCATCGTTCACTATGCTGGAAAGGGCTGATGGCAGTTGTAGTATAAAACACAATAAGAGCCAAAGGTTGCAGACTCACAGTGCACAATATAGCATTATGTGGCAAGCAATTCTTACACAAATGCAACTTTAATTTCATGATGCCTTTGAATGCAAGTATGCACATATTTAATTGAAAAATATATTGCTGTTTTCGTGGTGAAAAATAGTTTAACAAATAGAAAATGCAGCGATAGAAATAAAATGCTATGAGACTGAACATGCACAGCTGGAATGACCTTGGACTGTCAACATAAGGGCATTATTGTTCCAAGACCACAAAACAGCAAGTCAATGTTTGATTACACACATACAAAGTAACAAATCAGTCAATGCGAAAGGGCATTTTTACTTTGAAAAAAATGATATAGTAAGGCGAGGAGAATTCATTTAGTGTAATTTCTGAAAATAACCAGAGCGGAGAACTCCAGCTCCAGACAACAGTTCAATAAGGGGAGCTGGCAATGCTGTGCAAGTAAACAATTATTTTTCGACGAATGGAATATACATTTGACCTGGGGCTTTTTGTAAGATTCAATAATAGAACCTGTTTAATTAAATTCTGGAAGCTTCAAAGTTGCCATTTTAGAAGGCGAAATATCCAGGGTCGGGTTATGATGTTCTGTATTGCAAGCGGGAACGTGTGGTCGTCATATTCTATTTAATCATTTAACAAACGTATTGTAAATGTGTGTTTGCATGACTCAATAAAGTGACTTTCAGAACTAGTAAATATTAAAAACGGGGAGTGATTTGGTGGGTGCTGGGACAGACAGTGTAACACGAGTATCACAGGCTGAAGGCAAATTTCGTCTTTCTCCACTCACAGGGTGCCTTTGTTATGGTCCCTAACAGGACCTATAATAACGATTTAACTTCCAAATGGGCGAACGGTTACCATCATATAGCTAGATTCAGGAACACCAGTGTGCCACAGGATTTGTTTGCCAGTTGTAAGGAGCACCCCTGTGAAACGCAGATTCAGCACTTGGCTTCTAGACAAGAAGAAAATATTACATCAGGACAGTGTTGCGGGTGCATAGAAGGTAAAGAGTTCTCTTCACTCTTTTTTGTGGATTAAAGACTTTCGGGGTCATCACGAGTTTGGGGGTAAACCTTAAATACGGCAGTAATGCTATTACCGCCGGATTTAAGAGTCTGCCAAATCACGGGTTTGGCAGGATCTAACCCCAGCTCTGTGCTGGGGGTAAATCCGCTGCAAATTTGCCGATTTTTGGCAAAATTACCGTACAGTAATACCACTGACGGTAGTCGCGCTGAAAATTCCCCATTGGGCCCAATGGAGAAAGGGGAATTCCCGTTCTGCCAAACCCGTGATCCAGCGCTAATAGCGCTGTACCCATTGGCAGTAGCGCTATACGGCCCAACTCGTGATGAGGCCCTGTTACCTGCAAATACCACTGGATGTTTGGCGGTTAAAACATGGTGGACAGACCATTCTGAAATGTAAAAAATTAGAAGACTTTGGGCCTCATTACGAGCTTGGAGGTAGCAATGCTGCTTTTGCAGTTTGTATTTATTTGTTCGGTATGTTCTCATATTAGGCATAAAACAATTCTGATCATTTTAAAACATGCGTTTTCACCAGGGGAGTTTCTAGGTCTGGAAAATACCCGGGGCTAAGCTGATGTCGGAACTGTTGGGACTGGGGGCTAGCTAGTCTTTTGGCTGTAGCTCCTGAGATTCTATCCGGGGCTACAACCAAAAGATCAGGGGCTATAGCCCCTTTAGCCCCCCCCTAGCAACGCCCCTGGTTTTCACCAGTGTCACCCGGCCCTCCTTTATTTGCTCATGGCCAATACGAAATGTGTAACGTGAGCCTTCTTAACCTTTTTAAGAGAGGCACTTAAGTTAAGAAAGAATCTTGTTGACTCTGCATGCTTTTAAAAATCGTCTTTGTTGAAATGTTATAGGGATGTTGTGTGTAAATTATGTAATATGTCACAATCTGTGAATAATGATGTGTTTTGTACTGTTTTGTGGAAAATATTTCCGAAATAAACATGTTCTGACTGACTGACTGACTGACTGTTTCGGATATCCACGTACTGGACATAAAGGGCGGTCTAGTACCCAAATCTTCCCTTAGTTGTGATATTTTCACACTTGGATTTGTGTATTTTTATTTTGAATAATTTCCTAAAAAAAACAAACATTTTGCAGAGCTTTGTTGTTTGTCATAAAAAGGCTGTCCTCAAAATGAAACAGTGCTAGCTTTATTAGGTTTCCCTTGAGGGCAGGTTTTTCTTAAAAAGACTGACTACTCCCTAGTTGATGTTTTTCTGGGAAGTGGGTATAGTTAGTACATCCTGGACCAGGGGTCCTTGTGTCAATTTATTTTTGTTCTTCTTTTGTTTTTTTCTTAATATTAAAGATATAGAGAGTATTTTTCTCTTCATTATTATGTTTCTACATTGTGTTTCTACAATAATAAAAAGCTATTAAGTAACATTATTGTGTCAAGTGCTTTAACTACTCTATAAATAATACTCATGGAAATTGTGTTTTTGTGGATGTTCGGAGAAAGTTTGTTTTGATAAGCAGTGATGGAGGGAGTGCCTTCCTCGTTTGTGTGGAGACACGTGATTTCAGCAAAGCGTCTTGCTCCTGCGTCCGCATAAATCATGGACAGAGGTGTATGGTCCGCGTTAATCCCACCAGGGCATTTGACTTTAATGAGATTGCGTCTGTGATAACATTAGCACAAGATGACCGTGGGGAACACATGCAGTTTGTATGGATAAGTGCATCAAAATGTAAGTGAAACACTATGAACAAAAGATTTTATACATTGCATTGTTGTGCGGAGTGGGTGTTATGAGGATGAGAGTGAAAGAAAAACTTGAGTTTACTGTTCTTTTAATAAGAACAGAGAAATAGGGGCACATATTTTTCATTGCCCTGGGAGGGTCTCCTCTGAGAGAAATGTGCATGTTGCCCAGAACCCCTATATCCTAGGGAATGTTCCTAGGCAACACCTCCTGCATATCCAGTATCACGGATACAATTTGAACTGGCATTACAGTCCGTTGAGTCAATTAGAAATTGGAAGTTCTTAACGCTCTTCAGAAAGACCCTGATAAAAGATGATATACCAGCAATAGCTATTCTATGGCAACACAAATCCTCATCGAAACAAACTGTGCTAAACATATGGAATAAAGCATGTGCACAAACAATGGAGAATGAAGAGATCTCCTTGCATATGCTTGTAAATCTTCCGCAGGTAACAAAACAAAACAAAAAGACTCCAAAGAAACAACTGGATGTACACTATTCATAGAAAAGCATATTACCACCTGTCATTGTACTGTGTAACTGATGTGCGCTCGCAAAATCAATTACCTCAATATCTGAAAAGATTTCCAGATACACTGATGAGAGATACATTCCTGTGATTATGCCTCAATTTGCTTCCAACTCGCGAGGTATTAACTATAACTAAACAATTGCCGGAAGAGATGTCCTTTTACAGATTTTGTATACAACTCGACCAAATGGTGTCAATTCGCCATATTATCAGCCCGGTCTGCCCGGTCCTAGAAGAAAAAGACTGCTATTTAGAGACATGATACATCCTACAAATGCCCAAAACGATTCTGATCAACGTTGGGTCCGAATTCTAAGCGGAGATGACAAAATACTCACACTCAGAATCATTCAGTTCTGGAGAGCCATAATTGCCACAAGTGTCAAAGGCGTAATAGTGAACACACTAGTTGTATGAGCACCAGAGATAAAAGACTCTTGCGATTCAGATACTTTTAATATTTAAACGAACATTCTTGCTTTTCTTTTTCTTTTCTGTTGATATGATATAATGAAAAGGTTCATAACATTTAAATAAAAAATAAAAAAAATAAAAAAATAACTACTATCACCACTAAGTCATCTGAAAGGAGAATGGACACTTAAAACCCAACACAGGGCCTGTAACGCACCACAGGCTAAACTAATTACTGAAACAGCAATGCCATACGTTGAAAAACATAAACATGCCCACTGTAAGGGTGCAGAAGAAGGAGACTGACTGACTGACACACAGGTGGCATGCTTGCTGGCATAAACTTTTATTTAGGCAAAGATAAAGAGGAAACCTATCTCTCCCTAACTCTAAGAGGAGTTTTCATGCCTCTAGTAAGGAATAAATGAATCAGTCAGAATGTCCAAGTAAATAGGAAGAGTCCACTGTCGTGTCAAAATGCTTAATTCTATCCATCACAATTGGAACTAATATAAAAGTGGTAGTGGATCTTCATGGTCCAGAAGAATAACTTCCTTCTTCTGGACAATGAGTCACAGTTCCATTCATAGGTGGAATCTTCATCTGAGAGAATGACTCCCTTCCCCAGGGCCTCAGATCCTTTCCCAGGAAACAAACACATGTCTATACTGTTTCAATTCAACAGGCAAAGTTCCAACTCAAACATAATTCCTTATTGTCCATAATTTGCTTTACTGTTGGGTTCCTGGAAAATGCCACCCTTCTACAGGTATTTGGTTCTCAATGCCTCCACAGTGCCAGGAATGCCTCCCTTCCTTGGGCCTTCTTCTGTTTGGCTTCATGACACACAATCTTCACTATTTGTGGTACTGGAGAATGCCTCCCTTCTCCAGGTATTTTATTCTCAATGTTTTCACTGCGCCAGGGGAATATTCCCTTCGCCGGCCTTCTTCTGTTTGGCTTCACAATATACCTGGCCAGGGGGTACGGCTGCCATCCCGTGAACTTTTTTGGCTTCACGGGGCACAACACCAGCAGGTATTTCCTCCTTCTCCTGATGTCCCTTGGCTTCAAAGTTCCTACAGGCTGGGGGGAATTACTCCCTTCTACCAAACCCTTCTCAGACTTTATTATGCAGTTCATACTGCCAGTGGCAATGCCTCCCATTCCCTGGCTTATTTGCCCTGTTTTCCTTCACAATTCATAGTTAGATCTTACCATGGGGAAATGCCTCCCTTTCCCTGGCTTGGTCTGCACTTCAAAAGTTCACAGTTCAGTGATCTCCCAGACCCATGTGTTTCTCTTGTCTTTTTGCTGAACCCCTAGTTCACTATCCTGCCAGGTACTGTGACTATGAAGATGACTTGGGTTGCTCTTTAGAAAAGGGTGTGGGTCCCTGACCCATGTTCAGACACTTGTTAGCCCTTCAGAAGGCCCACCAGCCATTCTTGCAACCTGGGTACCTGAAAGGGGATTGTTGGTGTTCTTCGGTTGGTCGCAGCCTCTTCTCTGTGTCCTTTTGGGCCTCTCACAGCCGCTGCCTATTTCCTGTGTGCTGCGGTGACTCCACAGCATTTATTTCCTAATGCGCTGCTATTGACCGCGCATTCCAGCTGCTTCTCTGCCTGGACTCCTGCTTCTCCACAGCTCCGCCAGTCTGTACATGGTGGACCGGATAGGGACAGCTCAGCCTGCACGGCAGCGTCTCCATCAAAAACCTTCTCTGTTGTCCGCTCTGTTCTGCTTCTCATCTTGCAGTTTCACCGGGGAGGGCATCCCTCACCTTTCTGGTTTCCCGCTTCAGTTTTTAATTGGTGCTGCCCAATCTGGTTTTGGGAAACACTAGATCATCCATTCAAGTTCTCATTAGTGCTTTTTATTCTTCCACACTTTTTCTTTGTCCCAGCACTGATCTTGAGGTCTTTAAATGCGTCAATTGATCTTTCCTTCGTCTCAGTATTTAAGGGATACATGAGGAGTCCACACTCTTCCACATCCCACTACTTCCTATTTTGATGGTATGGCAAGAACATTTCAAAACACTAGGGCAAGTGTTGGTGGGAGGGGGGTAGGAAGGTGGGCTATGGGGATATCATGTTCTGTCATCACTAATCCCATACAGGGTTTGCCTCCCCAAGAGATCCACCCACTGAGTACGACTCCCAGCGGGACTATCAGGTATCACCCTCATCTCCCTGGCCTCATGGGAAGGGGCTCCCCCTAGGGGAGAACTGACGACATCTAGAGGTTCGTCACACCACTTAGGACAAACACCCACCTGTCAAACACACACAGCATGCCAACAACCATAAAACACTTGAACACCACACGCACAAACACGCAGCTGCAGACCACCCAACACACTGATGGACAACTCCACCCGTACACTGATGCACACCAGCATGCATGCATATCATTACACCACATGTCCCAATATAAAGTCACACAGTACCACTCCATTCCTTCCAGCACTAGAAATATATCCCTGTGACCTGGCGATAATGCTGTACGCACAGGAATGGTATGATGCTGCCACAGATGATGCTGCCACATTACATCTGATGAAGAGGACGAGACAGTGGGAGCAAGTCTTCCTCATCAGGTTCATCCTCTGTAGTATGGACGACATATAGGTTTACAGAAAGCACTGTTTTCCTCTGCATGTCATCACGGACATGCTGCAGGAGTGGGAGGCTGATTTGCACCCCACCACTGCACGCTCACATGCCATTGGGCCAGAGGTGGAGCTCCTGTGCACCATGTATTTCTTCACCACTGAGTCTTTCCAGTGGACCAGTGGCATCACTGATGGCATCTCCCAGGCCAGGCAGTCACACGCCCTGCACCAAGTAATGGCATGCACCATATCACACATTTCCCGCAGCTGACGCCATTGCCACATGCCCTTGACACAGGAGGAACAAAGATAGGTGGAACATGGATTCTACATGGTCCATGGTCCAATGATTATCCCGGGTCATCAGTGCCATTGACTGCACCCTGCTCACACTATGCACCCCCAGGCCAATGCGTACATGTACCATAATTGGCACTGCTGGCAATCCATCAAAGTACAACTGGTATCCGATGCCAGTGGCCTCTTCATGGATGGATTTACCGGGTTCCATCCACGACAACCACATCTTTCAGTTCTCCAGCATGTGTGCGCAGATGGAAGCCGGACACTACAGTGACATGTGGCTGATATGTAAGCACGCAAACTCCCACAGCACTCCCCACACACATGCAGCCTCACATCCACACATGGGTGCACAGACACATGACCATTACAACATGTGCATCTCATCACTCTGTCCACACAAAAGCAACAAGCACACCTCCAACGCCACACACAAAGGAACACCCAATGTGCACTGACACAATACATGTCCTTCCTCATGCAAGTGATGCTGGTTATCTATTGTGCACGTACCTCATGACACCCTACCGGTGGCCCGCCAGTACACAACAGTAAAGCTACAATACTTCACACAGGGCCACAAGGGGCATCATTGAGTGGTCCATAGGAATTCTGAAGTCATGATTCAGATTCCTAGATCACTTGGGGTGTGTGCTCTTGTACGGACCATACATTGTGTGCAATATCATACATGCCTGTTGCATCCTGCATAACATCGCAGTGTGCAAAGGTGTACATGCAGGACTAGTACAAACCAAGGGGGAGGCCTGTGCAAGTGCAGCACGAATGAGGGATTGGCTGGTCAAAAGCATCTTTACATGGGCACGAATGATTCCGGAAAGAAACAATGACAGCACAAGAGACGTGTCCATGATGAAGGATGACAAGTGCCAGGCACAGCCTGCACAAGCACACCTGCCTGAGGCACCCACATTAAAACATAAGTGGCCATGCCAACACATAGGAAACATGCAAGCCTCCACACACACAGCCTCACAATGAACGTAAAAGCTACAGTCCCATACACACACCCATTCTGCAATGCCAGCACTGCACATCCACAAAATCCCATCAAGGATGAGTATGGAGGAACTGTGAAAGAACTGCAACTCCATTGCACATAGCAGTACTCAAACAACCATGTACCCCTCAGCACAACAAGATTCCTAAACAGTGTCCACACTTACACCCACACCACTACACATGCGCCTATATTACGTGTCACACATGACCAATCATGTGCATTCTGTTCCCACACCAATGACCAATTGCACATGGCACATTGTGAGACAACATTACAATAAAACTCTTCCCAGCGGCGTAACAGAAAGTCACAATGGAGACTAATGAAACAGTATTGCCTGAACTGACATATTGTATGCAATGCAGAGATTATGCTATTCTCCAGTGGAATATCTGCCACCTTCACATCGGCAGGAACCAGGTAATACCAATAAAGTACTAAACAACACTCACTCATAATGACTTGCACTGAAGGGGTGGAGGTACACTGGGACACATTAGAGAATGCACATGCATTGGCCTTTCCCATTTTGGATGGATGAGGTGCCACTGCGCACAGCGGAAACATCAACCACAATGAGATTAAGGGCACACATGGCAAACCATTGACGCACACTACATTTTGTCTGAACAGACAGGTGTGGGATCTGCAATGCGAGGCGGACAACTGTTTGATAATTGGTCAAAATATGCTATTTCATTAAAGAATAAATTAAGTAAAATGCCTCACTGTCCCTACTCTGCTGAGAATTTCCCTGACGAACCAAAGCGAATGGGGAACACTCTAACACAGGATGTCTGGCCCTATCACTAAACAACAAATATGCAAAGAAAATATATGGCAATTCAAATAACATCAACAACATTCACAGTTTCTTGATAACCTCGCGATAACCTGGGTGGGTTCACTTCCCCAGGGTTAAAAGTGCATTCTGCACCAATGTTCAAATAAGAAGGTCCTTGTATGTAAGATGGTCTCAAATCAGTGCTTGAAGTTTCAATGTTGAAAGAAAGTTTATTAACTAAACTTCCAACAATAGCAAATCGTTTCCCCTTGGTGTAATATGGACTTTCCACTTCCTAAGAACTGTACCCTTAGTATGCATTCCCAGCCACAATGCTTTGCCACCACTTGCCATTCAAGAAGTCATGCCACAGTTCAAAAGAAATGCAACGTCCACAACTGTCAGAGAACACAGTTCTTGGTTAACAGTTAGTATGTCATGCTAACTGTTTGCTTCCCTTCTTGCTCCCTATATCTCGCACTTCCCCTCACTGCTCTTGCCCGCCCAAATTTCACAAGGCCTAGTAGGGCCATGACTGTATTTTACTCTTTTGATATTGTTATTTTCCCCTGTTCCCTTACCATTAGCCGTGTGGCACTTTCAAACACTATTCATCTGTATAAGTGCCTAGCAAATGCTCAATTAAAATACAATGAAAATAAATCAGTTACAAGATTATGATTCACAGTAGGTATATTTGTCAGGATGACTTCAGAGTGCTGCTGATTCTACTTCAACAACTTAACTTCTACTAAAGTTTACCATGAGAACATTCTCCTTTGTCTCATAGTACTCCACTTCACTTGGGCTACTGAAATGTTGCATCTACTGACAACCAGACTTCTGCCACAACTTCTACTGCTTCTGGATTCACAGCGACCCACACCCTTCCTCGCTGAAGGTGTCTCTGGTCCAGCCACTCGTTTAAGGAGCCCCACTCGCTCCTGAAACCCACGTCTTGACAACAGCGCCTCGCCTAGGTCACCAACATGTTCCCTACGCAGCAACCATGGCAATCAGGCTCACATGGGGAAAGACAGCCTTCCTGCATGTCTTCCGCTGCACAGCCTATGCACTTCCGCGTTTGGGGGAACAGGACCCTCTCAGAACACGCTTGTGAAATAGTTCCATTGTCCCTCTGGTTCTCCCACTTCTGCTTGGTTTGCAAACTCTGTGCCTTAGTTTTTTCTGCTTCTACTCCTACAGCATGCACTCCAGTCACAGTTACAATGCCTTCTAATTGCCTGCACTTGAGGGAGACTTTTATGCCTCACAGGTTCCTTCAGTTGTGGGCTGTAAGGTTTAATTGCCTGTCTACTGCTTCATTCTGATCCCCAACAACACAGTTAGTTCTTTTAACCTCTGCTGTTTGGCAAACAACCATCAAAGGTTTATAATTATAGGGAAAGTTAAACAGGTGGGTTTCCTAGTCTTTCTGATCTGTTTCCCTTCCCATGCTGATCCTTCTGCAGTACACCACCCCCTGGGTCGTGATCAGGAAGTGTCTGCCTTTCCAAAGCCACATGAGAAGCGTGCCAGATCAGATTTCTGTGAAGAATCATGACTGATTCATCACACAGGATTCCACATCCAAATGGAGCAGGAGTCTCAAAGTGCACACATTGAGTGTACAAAGCAAACATCTCACCACCCATAATTGCACAATGAATGACTGGCACACAGTGTACATTGGCTTTGGGATGCACACATGATAGACCACTGCATGTTGAAGTGACACCAAGGATTGAAAGTGAAGCACTTTACACACCGAGTGCAAAGTCGAAAGGATTCTCCGCAATGGTAGGAGGGAAGCCACACCAATGAGCTGAGTGTGAATTCCTAAAACGTAATCCCCAAGAAACACCCTAAGAGTGCTGCAACACTTGAACACATGTCACATGGTGTGATGCTGCCAAATGACAGACAACAGTGCTTAACAATATCATCAACAGTGGAGGGTGTGGCTTAACATGATCATCGGCAAGCAGGACAGGGAATAGTACAGACAACAATCCTAGGGATGCACTGATGACATAAGGCCTTCCCACCCCCCTGATTGGCCTCCCTCCTCTGTCCCTGTGTGGATCAAGCCGCTGGTCACCACACTCGCCATTAATTCCATCTAGGCTGAGCGAGTGACTGCAGCACTGGTAACTCGCTGGTGAGGACATTTTACATTTTTAATTCTGCTACGTGTGTTCTTCTGTTGCCTATGTCCCCTATTCCCTGCTCCCCTTCCGCTTCTTCCTCCTCCTTTTCCACCGGCCCCTGGTCCCCCTACCCCCTGATTGGCTTCCCTCCTATGTGCCCGTGTGGATGAAGCCACTGGTGACCACACTCTCCATTAATTCCATCTAGGCTGAGCGGGTGACTGCAGCGCCGGTAACTTCGCTGGTGAGAGCCCTCTTGGGCATTTTACATTTTTTATTCTGCTGCATGTGTTCTTCTGTTGCCGTGTCCCCTTTTCCCTGCTCCCCTTCCGCTTCGTCCCCTCTTTTCTCGCCCGCCTCCTGGACCTCCCACCCCCCTGATTGGCTTCCCTCCTCCGTTCATGTGTGGATCAATCCACTGGTCACCACGCTCACCATTAATTCCATCTAGGCTGAGCGGGTGACTGCAGCCCCGGTAACTTTGCTGGTGAGAGCCCTCTTAGGCATTTTACATTTTTAATTCTGCTGCGTGTGTTCTTCTGCTGCCCGTGTCCCCTGTTCCCTGCTCCCCTTCCGCTTCTTCCCCCTTCTTTGCCACCCACCTCCCGGCCCTCCCACACCCCTGTTTGGCTTCCCTCCTCCGTGCCTGTGTGGATCAAGACACTGGTCACCATGCTCGCGATTAATTCCATCTAGGCTGCGCGGGTGACTGAAGCACCAGTAACTCCGCTGGTGAGAGCCCTCTTGGGCATTTTACATTTTTAATTCTGCTGCGTGTGTTCTTCTATTGCCCATGTTGACTGTTCCCTACTCCCCTTTTGCTTCTTCCCCTGCTTTCCAGCCCGCCTCCTGGCTCTCCCACCCCCCTGATTGGCTTCCCTCCTCTGTGCATGTGTGGATCAAGCCACTGGTCACCACACTCGCCATTTAATCCATCTAGGCTGAGCGGGTGACTGCAACACCAGTAACTTTGCTGGTGAGAGCCCTCTTGGCCATTTACATTTTTAATTCTGCTGCATGTGTTCTTCTGTTGCCCATGTTAACTGTTCCCTGCTCCCCTTCCGCTTCTTCCCCTGCTTTCCAGCCCGCCTCCTGGCCCTCCCAACCCCCTGATTGGCTTCCCTCCTCCGTGCCTGTGTGGATCAGGCCGCTGGTCACCACGCTCGCCATTAATTCCATCTAGGCTGAGCGGGTGACTGCAGCGCTGGTAACTTCGCTGGTGAGAACCCTCTTGGGCATTTTACATTTTTTATTCTGCTGCATGTGTTCTTCTGTTGCCTGTGTCCCCTGTTCCCTGCTCCCCTCCTGCTTCTTCCCCCTCGATTCCCTCCGCCTCCGGCCCTCCCACCCCCCCTGATTGGGTTTCCCTTCTTTTTTCTCTCACCTCCCTGGGCAGCCCCTCCCCCGCAGCCACCACGGCTAAGGGCCCTAGGAAATGGGAGGCTCCCTTTTAGGCGGCTCTTGGTTGTCTCTGCAGGTGTCCACAGGGAACGCCAGTTGCCAGTGAACATCCTGGTTAGTCCGGTGGCTTCCCTGCTTACCCCTGTCCACCTAGAAGCCTTCCTGTTTTCAACATTTCATTGTTTCATTACCCAAAATTGAATTTGTGAAACCTAGACCTTTCTCCCACTATTCAGGATTCTCAAACTTAGTTGTGTTTTGTCCTCCTGTTTTCAAAATGTGCATTGTTTCATTACCCAAAATGTCATTGTGAAACCTAGGCCTTCTCCCACTATTCAGGATTCTCAAACTTAGGTGTGTGTTGTCCTCCTACTTTTAAAATTTGTATTGTGATAGTTCTTGAATTCAGAGTGTCTTCGTCTTGTCCAGCTGCTCAACCATCTCGCTTCTCGCTGTCACGTCTTGTCTGCTTGCACCCTGTGTCCTTCCCTAGTGCTTTCCCCTTCCCTCTCCCTTCCCCCCTCTCTCCTCTCCCCTTCTACTATATGGGGCTCTCTGTCTCTCCTATTTTTTCCAACTGCTTCTCTATCCACTATCCTGCCCTCTGCGAGGAAAGGGTGCACTTCTAATGATGTTTGGCTGTGCTGTGCTTTGCTGTGCTTTTGCTGTTGTGGAGACCTCCATTGTGCTGCAGCTACACGCTATTTACCTGTTACTTACCGCGTACATGTCTCCCTGTATTGAAGGACACGAGCGCTGCTTTTGAAAAGCTTTTCTCGGGTGTTTGTCAACATCAAAGGAGAAAGGAGGAAGTCAAGAAAGGCACTGTTGCCTTAAGAACTGAAGAGCCTCGTTACTGGTAGCTTCGCCCATTCAGGAAGTAGGGCTATTTATTGACATTTGAGCCGCCCTTGCGGCGTGAAGCCCACGCAAGGAAAGGGCGTGCTTCTAATGCTGTTTGGCTGTTCGCTGTGCGCTGGACCTCTGGCAGAGGGCCATTATCGTCCATCCAAGATCATGCACGAGCACACTGCGTAACTCAGCTCAAGGGACAACGGAGGCTCGGTTTGAACGTAGCGACCCCCATAAAAGTGGTAAATTCTTGCTCTACCCTTTGGTGAGCCTCTCGCTACTGCCACTACATCTGGTGTGGGTCTGTTCCATAAACCTGGATTTTCATGTGACATACCTGTTTTGGAAGCGGTCTGCTCCCCAGACTGTGCTTTAGTGTTTGTGAACGCTGCGAACTATTGACTCTGGGGTTGACCCTATCATTAACAAACTACCTTCTAACAGAAAGGAGTTCTGGGGAGTGGCGGGTTATAGGGCGAACCTAAGGAAGTGGTGACTGTGGGATTTAGTCCTTTGAGCCACTCTTTGAGGTTTATAATTGTCGCCGCTTTTTGCTATTGGAGCAGTGTGTTGATACCTACCTACTTGCCACAAGTCTGGATTCTGGCATTTAGTGGATAAATACTTTGCCACCAGTTTTAGGTTCTAAAACTTGGACCTCGTAATCAGCACGGTATCTAGGGGATTCTGGAAATAGGGGTCACAATGTATGATTTACGCAGCTCAGCCCAAGGACTCCAATCCAATCGGGATTCCCACTGCAAGACTACGGTAGTTTGAAAGCGGTCAGAATGCCCTGATAAGGGGGGTTCGAGTTTTTTCAAACCCTATAAAACAGGAGGAGGCATCTTTGTCCCCTCCACCCCCCAGCATCTACCCAGCTGACAACCAATCGCCTACAGGATAAGGGTTCCAAAAAGACTCAGCTCAATCAAGTTTTAAAGGAACGGAATCAACCCTGTTAAGTCATCCTATTCGGGCCCTTTTCCAAGGCAACCTGGATTATTCCTTAAAAGCAACGACGATGAAAAAGGTGATCTCCAACCATCTGGCAAAAACAACAGAACAATCTATGAATTCTATGATGAATGCCCCATCTATTGAAGAAATAGCTCGAGTTCAGTCTGGGGACCCTCAACTGCAGTCAATCAATGATCTCATTGAACTAAGAGATGAAGATCTCTTGGAGTTAGAAGTGGCAGAATCACCGAAAGGGCTCGTAGAGCTAAATGCAGTTGGCGATGGTCAAGGGCAAGTGTGCAGAAAAGATCCTGGTGTATGTAAGTTTACTAATCCTTTAAGAAGTCCTCAAGCAACTTCTAACATGGACCAAGCTAATAAATCCCAGGAGCTAGCTCAGCCGACTATAATGGCCTTAAATTTCGTTCTAACATCACTGGTAAATGTTTTTGAAAATATTAAAATGGAGGTTCGGCAACATACAGGCATCTTATTGGAGGTCACCAAAGAATTGGAGATACACGAATCAACTATGACTGCTTTGAAATCGGCAGTAAATGAGTCAATGCGGGTAACTGTGAAGGAGATCCAAAAAGAAGTCAGGGAGCAATCACTAAAAATGGATCAGGTGACAGCAGTTTGTGGAGACCTATTAAAGATATCAATAATCAATTCAGAGAAACTTGACCTCATTGATAGAAGCTCTGAGAACCAAGAGAAAGGCGCCCTTCCTAAAATGAGTACAGAATCCTTTCCTCAAGATACCCCACTATCAGCATCGATAATAGAAGAGTTCTTGAGGTTGGCATTAGTGCTGGACAATGACCCCTTGCAAGCTGACCAGGAGCGGCCGATTAATATATCCTCAGCAGATTCTGATCATGCTGCGTCCAAGAGAAACAAAGTGAATGGAAGAACGAAACAGAGAAGAAAAAAGCAGGCAAGAGTTGCATCTGAAGTCCCAACGCCGGCAACTACTCAAGGAAAGAGAAAAAAGAACCGCAAGACATCAGGGGTTAACCAATTCTTGAAAAAGTTAAAAGATGGTTTGAAAAAAGATGAAACTAAGCAGAATTAAACTTTGCCCAAAAGGGGTCAGGGACAAAAGTCGAAGAAGATTATTAAAGCAAAGAGCCAAGACATTCAGGACTCGATGGAAAAAACTATACCTGTGGAAAAATTAACCGTGGGGATTCAAACGGATAAAATTGAGCCAACAAAGGAAATTGCCCCTTTATTCCTCCTGGCAAAATGCAAAATTAAGCCTATCAATTCGTCTCTAAAAATTGCTCCTAATTTTTTGAAAAAAAAAAGTGATCCCTCCGCAAACCCAGGGGGGACCAAGGGTTTGAGTAATGGAGGGGGGCAGTAACCAAAGGTGCAGCTATAAGCTTAGACGACAAAGGGCCGCTGAATAAATATTTTGAATCAACCCCCGTTGTTAGTCAGGGGGCGGGGAAATTCAGCAAGGGATAATGGAAGCAATCTCCTGCAAGGCATGTATGATATCAGTAAGGAGGTAAGAGGATCGCAGAGTCTTTCTAATGTGGCCAGTCAAGTAAAAGATTGCAGAGTCTTTCTTTCGAGAAAATCTCCCATCTTCCAAAACACAATGCCGCTGAATCGATCTACAATCCTACGGGAAATGAAGATGATTCCTGCCCTTAAATATTTTACAACTATTGACATTGATGTGGTGAGTTTTCCCTTTGGGCCGACTCAAACACTGCAGAGGTTACTCTGAAATCAAGACTGGGTGTTTATTTAATCTTGGGTGAGTCATTGGCATGGGACCAGAGAGGTCTCAGGATCTCCCATGTCCAATTTTAATAAATACGAATCAAAGCTTTTCAGAGATCCCAAAGGAGAAGACAGACATTAATAATAAAGAGAGAATTCTTTCTAATCCATCAAATATGTGGGAAATGGTCCCAGAGATAATCTCTCAGGTCTTCCATAAAATGGGCGTTCCCCAGCAGAGACTCTAGGGAAGACACAAATAAACGTACTATCATGGAACACCAGTGGGTACGCATCTTTCTCCCAAGAACCAAGGAAATCACAAATATTCAAGTCATCTGATCTAATTTTATTCCAAGAAATTTGGTTGACTGGTTCAGTTGGGTTTGATGGTTTTTCCATTTTTCAGCAATTTGCTCGATAGTCAGAAGTGGGCAGGCCAATAGGGGGTTTGCTTGTGGCATTTAGCAATGAGATTTCTGAGAACTCCTTATGGTAAGAGAGACAAGGAGAGGGATTACCGAGGGGAAAATCTGGCTCATTGTAAATGTTTACTTGAACCCCAATGTTATCGCTCTCCCAGATTTTCTGCTTAATCTCTCGGATGGCCTGGTAGAATGTTTTCAGCAATATCCTTCTGATGATCTTATTATCGCGGGCGATTTAAACTCCCAATGTATCCCCACAATGGACCCTATTTTAGGAAAAACCAGTCAGAAGACTTTGAACGGGAAAATTTGAGTAGACTTCATGCAAGAATGGGGCCTCCAAATGTTTAATGGTAACGTGAGGGGGGACATTCCAAACGCCCCATCGTGGCATAGAGGTTCTGCCTTTTCAACCATCGATTATCTCTTTGCCTCAAAATGTATTTTTGAATCCTGCTAAAGTTTTCAAGTGGGGGAAGGGAACACAGATGACCATCTAATCCTTAGAGCACTTTTGATGTTTGAAGGGGTTTGGGATGTATTGTTGTTTGATCAGGACCTCACAATGAATAGAGCTGGAAATGGTGTAAGGAGATTTCACAAGGGGAGGGGGATGATTTAAATTGTGAGTTGAGAGGGCTGGTGCATCAATTATCAGATCAACAACATTTGAATTTTTGTAATCCATGCGATTTCTCTCTTTTTCTTTCTAACTTGGCTCCCACTGATTCCAACTCGCAGAGACCCCACAGGATCCACAAACATACCTTCAATGTTGAAATAACGAAAAGGAAGAAGCAACTCAGACAGCAAAGAGGGAAGCAGAAGAGATCTTGTATAGATTTAGACCAGCTCAAGGAGGGATTGAGAATCCTTAGAAACAACTATAGAAATTGGTATAGGGCGCACAGATACCTCATATGGCAACAAGACGGAGAGAGAATGTTTTCTGCTCTCTCGAGGGGAAACACAAGACATTTTTGGGCAATGGTAGGGGGAAATGAGCTAAGCCGGAATCAAAAACTGGATGCGGTTATCCAAGAACAGGTCTGGTGTGAGCACTTTGCCAGAATTTATGACTCACCTAATGCCATACTCGGGGATAGAAATACACTGATTAAGTGGTCCCTGGATTTTTCAGCCACGGATCTGGAAATACTGATAAGTAAATCATCAGCTTCCAGAGCGGGGGGACCGAATGGGTTGAGTAATTCAATCATAAAAAAGGACCTTTCCCTGTGGGCATGGACATTAAAAAAACGATTTGATAACATAATCCATCAGAGGTTCTTCCCTGACTCATGGAAAAATTCCCTAGTGATACCAATCTACAAAAGGGGGGATAGACTGTTAGCTGCTAATTACCGTCCAATTTCCCTTTTAGATGCAGACAGCAAAATCTTCACAGGGCTCATTAGGGGAATTGGAAGTATGGGCAAAAAAGAAGGGTGTCATCCCGGGGCAGCAATCAGGTTTCAGGAAGGGTTTATCTACTTGCCTAAATGGGCTGGTTCTGAGCTCCCTGTTCTCGCCGTTTGTCCAAGAAGGGGCTCCTCCCCTCTTTGGGGCCTGGTTAGACATCTCCCAAGCTTTCGACACTATAGATAGGAATCTCCTATGCAAAAAAACTAGATGAGTGGGGTATTTCTCCTAATCCTTTGTCAATCTTGAGAGAATTACACCACAATAATTCCATGCAGGTGAGGCTTTGTAGATCAGGCCTTTTGACAAATCTGATCAGGGTAGAGAGAGGGGTCCGTCAAGGATGTCTCCTAGCTCCTCTATTGTTTATTTTGTTCAGGGCAGATCTGGCTGAGGCGCTGAAGGGAATAGGTTCTATATCCCCGATACTAGGAAAAACAAAATGAATTGGCTGGCATACGCGGATGATGTGGAAGTCCTTGATCACTCCCAAGTAGGGCTGCAGCGTCTTTAGTCGCCTTCGAAAATGATGCCCGAACTAATAACCTTACCATCAATCCAGTAAAATCCAAGATAATAAGATTTAAACATCCAAAAACGATAATTAAGCATATGTCTGGACTTTGGACCAACTGCCGATTGAGGTTGTCTCAGAATTGACCTATTTGGGAGCATCGATCAGCTCGTTCCCAACGAAAGGCAGTCTGGTGCGCTCATTGGAGTTAAAAGTTGTAAAATTGGGAGCACAAATAAAAAAAACTGCCGATTGAGGTTGTCTCAGAATTGACCTATTTGGGACCATCGATCAGCTCGTTCCCAATGAAAGGCAGCCTGGTGCGCTCATTGGAGTTAAAAGTTGTAAAATTGGGAGCACAAATAAAAGTTCTATTCTCTCTTTGGTGAAATTACATATAGGGAAAGTAATTTCGATACTCCTGTTTGGTCTGGATTACAACTGCTTAGCAATGGACCTCAAATGGGATTCTTGGGAAGCCAAGTTGTGGAAACGTACATTAGGACTGCCGAATTGTGTGCCAATAGTCTCTCTTCACTATGAATTGGGTCTGTTGTCCCTTAGATCATGGCTGCAATGGAAGTGGCTGATTTTGTATAGATCAGTATTAGATGCTCCCAAGAACTCACTATTTGAGGAAATTGCAGGAGAGCTGCATCTTGGTAAAAACCTGTTCCTGGTTAAGTTCCAGCAAAGATGCCTGGAAATTCTAGAGAGAGCGGGCTGCGATTCGACACTACTTTTTCAAAATCCAGACAGGGTAAAACAAAAGCTGGAGTAAAGGGACTGGATCGATACGATTGACAGTATGAGGAAAACAAAAAGATCTGCCTCTTTTACTGTGGTTGATAAGCCTCTTTCTCTGGTCCCTGCTTATCTGAAAAGGACACCTGATCTGAGTTTTGGATTTTCTCTTCTTAGATTTCGTTTAAATCTACTTCCTACTCTAGAGATTTTGGCCTCTAGAGATAGAGAAGGGAAAACAGATCCATACTGTGACAAGTGTCGTACTAAGGTCTCGCAATCTTCCAAACATCTACTATCTAATTGCCCGGGCACTTGGAGTACGAGGGCCAGAAGATTCAGTAGGTTTACTCATCAGCTATCCTGATTCTGTTGAATTCTGGGGGAAGAGTATCCTCTTGTTATGAATCTGCTCTCTCAATGGAACTTGTCAGAGCACTGAGAGAAATTAATTTGATCGGTGACCCAGTTTTGATTTCGATTGAATGAAGTCCCTAGTAACTAGAGTCATCATGGTCTGACCCAGTGTTTGAAGGTCTCTAATGGACTTTGTATAATGAAATTGTTTCTCTGTACAGGTGATTTTTCTTTTTGGAACCTGGATCCCCTGACTATCTTGATTTATGCTCTGTATTGCTTATTGTACTCACAGTATCTTTGTTTCTTATAATTAATTTTAGTGTTTGAGAGAAAAGTTTGTTTTTTCTGGATTTCTTTTAATTTTCTTTTTAAAGATTTTACTGACATGAGTTTTATAAGTTGATTGAAGCATTCTAGTTCTATTATTCTGCTGAATAATTGTAAAAGTGTTAAAAGTCAAATGTTGGCTATTGCACAATAAATATTTAAAAAAAAACTTTCCTGCCCTCCTCACTAAATCTGGAAGGAACAAATTTAAAAAGGACATCCTGGTCTCCAACCCAGGCCTCCCTATCGCTGACACCTATATCAATGCCCCCTCCGGCAAACTTTCACCAACATCCTCTTTGTAGTTCCCTCAATAGACCTGTGGACCCTACATATGGTCTCTGTGCTCTCTCCTTTCTCTTCTTCTCCCATTAATAGTGGCACCCAGTGGGATGCCCTCCTGGCCTCCTTCCAGTCCTCTAAGGTCATCATTAATGTTTATGTGAATGGCACCGTCCTGGTCCAAAGCCCTCAGGCCAACCTTCTCCTCTTCGATAGACGCTTCCCGCGCCTCATCAATTTCCTTTCTTCTCCTGCTGTCCCCTTTATTCCCCCAACAGCTTCTTCGCCTCCCCCTGCTGCCTCCTCCTTGGCTACCTTGCCCTCTCCTTCCCTCTCTGTCCCCCCCTCGGGCTCCTTCTACACCTCCGCAGGGCGTACTTTTGATTTGTAACCCTCCGCGGAAGTTCTTTAAGGATGGCAACCTTCTCCATATTGCCATTCTTAACTCTTGCTCAGCTGTCAAACACTCCTCAGACATCTGCCGACTCATGGAGGAACTTGACCTCAATGTCCTTGGTCTCACCGATACATGGTTCCCAGCCAGCTCTGTCACAAGCTTTGACTCTCTCCTCCCTGATGGCTACAAGATCCTCTCCGTACCCAGGTCCAACCACTCCGGAGGGGGTGTAGCCCTGATCTCACCCGAGTGGATCCTGCCTCTGTCATTCCCACGCAGGCCTACTTCTCTTTCAAATGCCTCGTCTGCAGGCTCTCTCTCTCCCCTAGCCATTCCCTTGTTGTGGCTACTTTTTATCGGCCACCTGGTCAGATCTCCTCCTTCCTCTCTGAGTGGGCTGACCTCTCCTCTTCACTCCTGGTCTTGACCATTCAACTCCTCCTTCTTGGAGACTTTAACATCCACCTGGATGCCTCTTGTCCTCCCTCTGGACTCTTTTGCAACCTCTGCGACTGATCTCCTCAGACCTTCCCCTTTCTGTCCCTCTCACCACTCCTGTCTCCTGGAGTGATCACTTTCTCCTTTCCTCCCATCTCACCCTCTCTACCCCCCAGGCCAAGGCACCTCCATCCCATCACTGCCACCCACCTTCTCGGTCATCTGACCCATGAAGCGTGTGTCAGTCAAGGCTTTCGCTGCCACTTTCTCACCCCCTCCTCCCCCTTTGGCTGACTCTCACCCTGACACAGCCCTTTGCATGCTCCACTCTGCTATATCTGATACTCTTGATATTCTTGCCCCTGTCATGAGAATCCACATGAAGCCCAAAGCCAAGTGCAACTCCTGGTACGACTCAGACCTCATCACCCTTAAACGCAAGTGCGGGGTGGGCGAGAGGAAATAGCGTGCTTCATGTACATCCTCTGACAAACTGGCCTGCCACCTGCTCCAAAGGCAATACCGGCTTTCTGTCCTCACCAAGAAGAGAGCTCATATCCAAGCCTGCGTCTTTGCAGCATCTAACAACTTGGCTGAACTGTTTATAATATGCAAGGAACTGGACAATCCTGCCCCAGTCTCCACCTCTCATGTCCCTTCTCAGGCCCTCTGCACGGCACAGGCTTCTCACTTCATCTCTAAAACTCAGGACATCCTGTCCTCACTCTGCCCCTCTCCCCTCCCTCCCTCTACTCCCTGCTCATCCTCTGGCCCTGCTGCTGCCACCTCTCCTCCCTCCTTCTCTGCCTTTCCCCTGTTTTCCGTTGATGAGGTTTCTGGACAAGTCCGATCTATGAAAGTCTCGTCCAAACAGGTTCATCCCTGTTCCTCCAAAACCATCAAGGACCAAATCGACTCTTTGGCTCCTGCCCTAGCCGACTTCTGCAACCACTCCTTCGCCACTGGAGTCTTCCCATCCCCCCTGAAACACTCCCTTGTGCACCCTCTTCTTAAGAAACCCTCTGCCGACCCCTCCTTCCTGGCTAACTATTGCCCAAACTCCGTCACTCCCTTCCCAGGCAAACTCCTAGAAAAGCTGGCTATCTCCCAGCTCAATCTCCACACTGAATCTGTTATTTCTCTTCATGAGCATCAGTCTGGCTTCAGAGCTGCCAGAAGCACGGAAACTGCCCTCCTGAACATCCGTGAAGACCTGCTCTCCAACCTTGATTCTAACACCCTGTGTCCCCATCTTGCTTGATCTCTCTTCCGCTGTTGACACGGTCAACCATGCCATCCTACTCAAATGTCTCTGTGATAACCTGGGTATCACCGGTCAGGCACTGGCGTGGCTGACTTCTTTCCTCTCTCACGACCCTCCCATGTCCTTCCTCTCCGCTTTCTTTTTCTCTACCTGTGGTGTCTCTTTGGGTCTAACCTCTCTCCCTGGCTGTTCAACCAATACCTGGTACTTCTTGCCCACTGCATTGCCGCTCTCTGCCCCAACTTTCGGTCCTATGTGGATGACACTCAGCTCATTTTCAGGCTACCCTCGGCCACCTCCTCTGCGTCTCTCATCACTGTCTGTCTGCTATCCAGGAGTGGTGTGCCGCCAATGACCTCTGCCTTAATGCCATTAAGACTGAGATTCTCCTCATCAGCACACCCCTCCTTTAATGGCCGGCCTCTCTTGGCCCTCTTCCTGGTCCCACCTGTGAGGCTAAACACCTTGGGGTCATCTTCGACTCCACACTCTCCTTCTCGCCTCACATCTCTGACGTCTCTAAGAAGTCACACTACCAGCTGCACCTCCTCAGAGGTATTCTTCCTTTCCTCTCCTTCCCCCAGAAGCTCACTGTCTCTAGACCTCTGGTTCTCTCTAGGCTGGACTACTGCAACAGCCTCTTTCTAAATCTGCCTGCCTCTACTCTCTGCCCTCTGCAACTCATACAGAACAGGACTGCAAGACTTGTCCTTGGCCTCAAGCCCGGGGATCGTATCTCTCCAGGACTTAAATCGCTGCCCTGGCTCCCAGTGGCTGTGAGGATTAAGTTCAGAACCCTCTGCATTGTCCCCAAGGCCGTCTGGGGCCTGGGGCCTTAATACCTTCAACTCTCTCTTCCTAAATATCTTCCTTCTCGAGCCCTGCGCTCATCCGCCTCCAACTCCCTCAGGATCAGTCGATTCTCCAAGCACAAGTCGGTGGTAGATCTCTTTCCTCGGCTGGAGCGTCCCTCTGGAACAGCCTCCCTGAAACTTGAGGAGAACCATTTCCGGTTCCGGAAGCACCTCAAAATCTTTCTCTTTGCTTCTGCTTTTACTCCTCCTCTCCCCTGCTGACCCCTTGGCTGAAACTGCACTGGTTACCTGGCCACCCTCTGATCTCGGGCCCAGGTCTCTTTCCCGCCAGTCACACACACCTGCACTGCCTGCCTGGTAACCCCTGCACTTGGGACAGTTCCTGTATCCCTACAGTCCCACCACCAGCACTTGACACCTGATTTCTGCACTTACCTTTGCACTTGCCACCTGCTGGCCGTTACTTTTGGGATTACTTATTCCCTTGTACTCCACTGTCCCTTCCCCTCCCCCCTGCACTTTCCCTTCCCCCTTCCCTTGCACTTGCGCAATCTGAATGACACCTGGCCTAGTAGGATCGTTGTCTGTCCTCCCTTTGTTCCCCCTCCCGTGCCTCGTTCCGCCTTGAAACACTTGTGTATAGGCGCGTTATAAATGCCATATCATATATCATATCATATCATACAGTCTACAACAAGCTGCAGGTCAGTGAGTCTGAACGCATTCAACCACACAGATCACACAATTTATGATGCCACAACATCTGTGGCATTAAGGCCACTGATAGTGAGGACAGATGTCGACATGCAAATGCTGATGCACACTGCATACCTGCACTGCATGGCATGAGAGCTCAGGGGGAGAGGGCACTACTTGAAATAACATTGACTCACATGAAACGTCAATTCACACCGTGGCAACCATTCCAATTCTCCCACATAAGAATGTACAGCACCACACCCACCCACTGCAGACAATACCGCTCCTTAAATGTGAACCTCCCACATCTATATGGCCATCATGACACCCCAAAATCAACACAGCACAAGTGTGAACATGAGTGAACCATTATTACCTGACGTAGGACACTGCAACAGGTGATCTGTCGGAAACCTCCAGGACACCTTTACCAGGAGAATGCAACAGGACTCCTTCATGATTCACAATGAATGTCACACCTCCCCACAAAGTCCCTTGCAGCCACCACCCATGCATTGACACTCTGCATGCGTGTTAGAGAAGCTGCAAGTAGCCATGATTGTCCAATGTAATCTTCCATCTTTTCTTAATAGCTACAACTCATTAGGAAACCTGTCATCCACTACGAATCTAAGAATTCTTTGGGGCTGTTCCTATTTTACTGTTTTACAAATTCGATTTCTGAGTAGATTCTGTTTTTTTATTCACAATATTGTTAGACGTTTTCCATAGCCATGGCTTGTTTTTGTGTTGTGTTTGTCTGCTTATGTTTTATTTTGCACCCTTATACCTCCGGGCCACAGGTTGTGTGTTATAAATTAATAAACTAAAATGAACCAAAAAAAAGCACCAACATGAGCAGCAGTCACCATGTACGGCATGCAGACATTTTCATGGTGCCTACAGTGACTGTACATTTTATTTAAAATTAAACAGGATGTAGCACAAGAGTATTGGTCACCATACATAGCACAGCACATGGGCAAATCAGTCCATACATGTCACTGTGCATGATCAACAGTGACCTGCAAAACAGCAGGTAAAGGGCCACCACTTCTCGAGAAAAAAACATTCTCTGGGACAAAAATCCTGCAATGTCGACAGACAGCAACACTGTATCTAGGGACAAAGAGAAAGAAGGCGTAGTCAGAACCCTACATGGGACATCAGACCCCATTCCTTCCCACAGCTTGCAGCAACACACATGCAAAGAGCTATGCTAGCAAAGTAGTGTTCTTATATCATTCGCAGAGGTCCTAAGGAATACACTTGTGTCGACATCCGCACCCTGTACACAGCTCCCATGCTAGACACACATACAGGCAAATGCCCATGCAAGGGCTGACAATGCATATATCTCTGCACACAGTCGTTCATCGTGGGACACATTGGTGCACGCTTACTCAAATCATACACACCTGTGTTCTGATAGTATCCTGAAGAGGAGCCGTCATGTGTCCAAGGAACACCCCTTCCAGACCCTTTCTGTGCAAAACACTGACGGGGGGCACATAGCACCCAGGCATATAGGAATCCACTGAAGTACTTATGCCCCCAAAGCACATTGTAAAGAGTCATCCACTGTATGGCTCACTCTCGACTAATCAGTTGAGGTAGGCCGCAATAAACAGTGTGTCCTTAAATGTGGCAGATGAGCCTTCCAACCCACAAGGCTACATTCACCATATCGACGTAGCTGGAAAGTCCAAGGTCAGTGTGTTGTTCCAGGATGTAGGGAGGCTATGGCACATGTGTACAGAAATGCATGGCATATGACACCCTCCTGCCTCTCGCTCCCTCGCCCAGCCTACAGGACAACAATGTGCATTACCCATCCATGTTCAAATTCTAGCTCTTACTGTCTCGTCCATGTGTGCATGCAATGCAAAATGAAGTGTACTCGATATATGGAACTATTTATGGGCAGATCACTTTGATGGCTGAAAATCAAATTCCAGCAGCTGCATGATGTGATGTGCACATCACCGATGGAGTGGACACACCGCCTCTCTTACAGGACTACTCACCTGATACACATATTGATGCACATGTGCATCATGATATGATTCAATAGACAAGCCAAGTGCACACATCGGGAAATGAGCATTCATGGTAAACATGTGAATGCCTTAAAATGCCCTGCTATGCAACACACCCGCCTTGCCTATGTGCATGTACAGGCCGACATTGGCCTGCACACCACAGCCTACATTGGCAAAAAGTACACACACATAATAAAATCAACACGAAACGGATAGGACAAGGGAAAACATTTGTTTTGAAAGTACATCACAACTTGAACAGGAACATGGCATGGGAATACATGAAAGAAATGGTGAGTGCAGAGAAATGGAACACGCAGAATGAATGTGCCATCCACAGAGGGAGTCAGAGCTACAAGTGGGCAACAGAAAGGTGAACAAAATAAACAATATACACAGTAAACCCTGGAAGGAGAGTGAAATGGGATGGCCACAATATGGGACATTGCATACTATTACAGGTTGCCCTCTGACCCCTCAGAATCACTGTACTTTATGACTACTTTATGACTACCACCTAACCTCTTCTTCCTTCACCTTATCATGCAGGGGCCACTGGCTTGGCAGGAAGGAAGATAAGGAGAAGGAGGTGCCCGTTGTTTGTGCCTGCTGGCCACCACTGGGCATAGGAGGTGCGAAAATGGAAGAGGGTGCAGGGTACCTGTGAGGTGAAGGGGCTATCTGTGTCAGTGACAGATGTTGTTGGATGGCACAACCAGCATCTTTGATCACGCTCAATTTCCCTCTGTCCACCCGTAATTCTGCTCTCAGCCGTGCAACCTCCTGCTTCAAGGACCTCTGTTCCACCAACTGTCATGACCCTGCTTCCCTCGCCTCCTGCAAGTCCACCCTGATGCCCCTCAGGAGCAACTCCTGGTTGAAGTCCACACTGCCACCTCCAGTTGTGGAGACCTGAGCCAAGCTGACATGCGGCTGGTCCCCTGAAGGTTTAGTGGCAGCGGTTGCTGGGGTGGGCAGAGTTGCCTCTAAATCTAGGTGAGCTGCAGCCAGCACAGATGGTTCATTCAGTGCAACGGGCAGCATGGGCCTCTCCAGTGGGTGTTGTGTGACAGACATGCCCCACACAGGGCGCCAGGAGGGGTACACTCCCTGCATATGCATGCGGGCCCAACGTCCGTAAGGAGGGCATGTGTCACAGGGGAATAAGGGTGTGAAGCAGTCCAGGAAGGGGAGCTTGGCTTATACAGCTTGCTGTAGGATACACGAACAAGGGGTGGAGGAAGAGGTGGAGCAGGAGGAGGCACATGACCTGCAGCAGACAGGGCTACAATACTCTGTAAGGGGCTACATGGCCCTGCAAACCCTGCCTGCTGCGCTCCTGTGCCTTCTCATGCCACAACTGAGCTTCCACCTCTGACTACTCCACCTTTACCATACTCCTCCTTTTGTGTGTCCTACACATGAGCATCATCCTGGGCCACGCAGTCACTGGCAACGGAAGTTGCAATGGAGGACACAAAGACACATGAGAAAATGCCCATATAATGGGATGCACAGCACAAACATGTGGCACAAACATCATGTCTACAGGGGCAACAGACACAAGACACTTTTTCATATACGGACACCAAGCTAATGCTACTCTGCACTGAATGTTTATAGAACATGCATGTGGCACACACACCTGCAGAATGATAGGCAGGCCATTATACTCATAGACACACTGTAGTGGCCGATAAGAGAGAGAACACCTACCAGGCTTATGCAGGTGTCTGTCGATGCGCACAACCCTCCAGGAGCTCCAAGATCCTGATACAGGCATGTAGCTTGAGCCAGGATAGATCATGTGGTGCCACCTCCAGCTAATTATGTGCCTTTTTGCCAGTGACGCGCCAGAGGTGTTGCTCCTGTACACCCAAAGCGTGCTGATGTGGCATGCATTCTTGGCCTTGGACTTGGCCCTCTGTCACCTCAGTGTGCAGCAAGCTGTGACTGGTGAGGTGCCCATATTGTACGAGCACCTTGTATTGGGGGTTCCAAACCCCCCATCTGCTGTGCCTTGGCATCTCTTGGGGCAAAAACTGAGACTCTGGAACAAACAGGACACTCAGGCTTGGTTGAAGAAGAAATCATGCTTTATTTCTGCAGCAGGCCGGTACACTTCATACATCTTGGACATCTCTGGAACTCTCCTCTAAAAGACTGAATTCACGCACCCTTATATACAATCGTAGGGAGGTGAGCTAGTGGTTTGGTCATAAAGACCCTTCCTATCAATGATTCGTTAACTCATATGGCATGATCAATGAGCTGTTCCTATTTCTGCTCTGTGATTGTCTGACCTCTCTGCCACTTGACTGGCCCATCTGTCATTCGAGCTTAGTCTAAACTGGTTCTAGCCACTCCTGGCCCCCACCTTTTGTCTATGTCCTCTGCATGCACTTTTTTATGAAAAGAAAGACTCTCCATTGATGTCAAACTCACATCTGCAACTATTTCAAATTGTCTGTGCTGTACCTGACCTTCAACTGGAGATGCTGCTGACATCCATTCTAAGATCATTTTGGCACCAGCCACGTGGTTTCCTGTCCCAGAGGCCCAAATATGGGCATCAGCTGTGCTCTCCCTACTAATAAAACCAGCCAAATGCAGCATTCACTATCTTCCGTTGTCTGCTACACTGCTCCCATACAGTACATTGTTAAGATTAGAGATAAGAGTCCGGAAAATCCTGTCTCTGGCTACTGAACTCTCATTGAACCACCAAGAGGTAATTATTTTTCATTTCAATCACAGTTTCACAGAAATTCACTATTTAAATGTACAGAATCCATTTTAGATGGCTGTCCACATTTCAAAAGGCCTGATCTATCATAAAATGGTGCATTACCCTATTTCTGTTCATATCTTGACACCTGGTCCATTTCAAACCTAGTTTTTCAGTACAATATACTTAGCATGTACTACTTAAAATCCTTTCATTATTTAAAACATTCTGATTTTATAAAAATAAAACGGTTTTTAGAGTGCTTTTGCTGCAAAGCACTATATTTCTATTTTTCTGCATATTTGAAGGCATAGATCACCCCACCAAGTTATCTACATTCAGTTTAAGAGGGGGGGTTAGTCATTCCTCTTCACTCTCCATATTGTACAGTATTTAGTCATCTACTCAATACCAACAACCGCAACCATGTTCAACCTTCTTAGTTCTCAATGTACCTACACATTTGTGACCTATTCATCCTTTTCTATAGGTAATTTCCTTTAATCTAAGAGATAGCCTAACACATTTCTACAACATCAGTACTAACACATTATGCTCTCCTAGTCTAAAAACATATGTGTCCCTAAACTACCTTTTTTAACTTTTATTTGAGCCCTACCTCCATTCCCCAGTTTACTTTAAACTAACTATATGCCTCAGATAATTTTACATCCACTATGCCTTTTTTGAGAGACAGTCACTACTTGAGGTAACCCAACAGCCCATCATCTGCATATTTTTTAGCCATATCGGGGCTCTTCGTCCATATCCTTTCTGCTACTCCCACCCCATGACATATTTTTCCTTGCTCCCATTGTTTTGTCCATGCATCTTCTTAAAATACAGAAAGTTCATTTTTTATTTTCTTGCTGCTGGTAAATCTTCCACCCTACTCCTCTCGGTTTGGCATCTGTGGACCGTCTGTGTCCTGTCAACTTTGTCCTCCTTTTGAGCTGCCTTGCAGCACGTCCTCGGGCCTTCACTCCAAGGCCAGTCCTTTTATTTTTTTCAGTGTCTCTTTTTTTCCACAAAGCATTAGCTGTCCATTCAACATGGGGTCACTTTTAGCAAGGGAACACAAGGATGGGGGAGTTTTTTGCAGATCTTAGCAACTGTGGGCACATATGATTTGAACTCGGGGATGTAGTTGGGTTCCTCAGTGACCTCTCTCTGCTTGTAGTTGGCCAATTTCCTGAGCCATATAGGTCCCTCATTATACATCTGTAATATAAAGCTGAATGAGTTTTCTTTGTAAAATAAATGTCTCATTTATCAGTACATTTCCTGTCAACCCATCCTCTTAAAAACCTTGGTTGCATATTCTGCCAAACTTCACCTGCCTTCTAAACAAACTACACATACATATTTTCTGAACATACCTACCTCCTAAAAAACCTGTTTTAACACATTTTCGGGTCATTCCTGCCTCCTAGACAAACTATATCCAACATTTTCTTTGTTTTGGTATGTCAAAGCTACACATTTTTTCAATTTTTTATACATATCCTACTGTATGGTCAGCCTGCAGAACCTGATATGTTTTCAATACACATATATGTTTTCCTTTTGAATCTCCTCATTTTTCTCTGCCCTTATGACATCTGGGTTTCTTGTTAACAATATTTGTCCTTCGAGGGACACATTTTCTCCTAAGGTCGACACGTTCAAACCAGGGAGACAAAAATAACAACCAACAAATGAACACATTTAAAAGACATTTAAAAGAAGGGCGTCTTTTTCTTTTTCCATCTTCTAGGCACATCCGTGGAAGATGCGGATGACTTTTCTTGGGGATCCCTGTTGCCTGTAGAAAATCGAAAGAGTCAAAGGTCATTCGGGGACTGGCAAGGAGCTGTCACAAGTCTAGGCAGAGAGTACAGGGCTGAGGCTCTCTCTCAATGTATGCAAGTAGATTAAGGGAGATTGCGGAGTCAATGCTAGAATATAACAGATTAAAGGTACATACCAAGCTGTTAGTTGAAACAGGTATTCACAGGAACTGCAGGAGCAGGCTGTAAATAAAGAAACAGAGAAAAGTTAAAGACAAGCAAGTACATTGGGCAACTTGGATTGATCAGAAACAAGGGTGTACTGGTATATGATAAGGGGTCTCCAGGGATTAAGGAAAGCCCTTGGGATAGGTACCAGCAGATTACTCTTAACAACAGTCATACAGCAACGTCATGACTTAGGCGTGCCGAGGAAACTGTTGTATTCAGTGCAAGAGTAAACTGAAAGACCATATACTGAGGCAGGTACGACTTCCACAGACTAGGTGAAGGCAACAGAAGTCTTCCCTTATCTGATCTGAACGGAGACCAACCCAGGGTCACACTGTAAAACGGATTCAAGTGGAGACACCACAGTGGACATGGATGTATACAAGTAGAAAGCAGCATTGAAAGAAATAACCAGGTACAGGACAGGACAGGATATCAGAAGCTAGAACAGGCAGGTTGCAAGCCCAGAGGAACAGGGTCAGAAGGCAGAGGAGTGTGGCAAGGCTGCCAGGCAGGGAAGACCAGAGGAGAAGGGCAGAAGGCAGTGGAGTGCAGCAAAGCCATTAGGCGGGAGCCCAGAGAAGCAGGACAGAAGGCAACGGAGTTAGGCAGAGCCGTCAGGCTGGAGCCTAGAGGAGCAGGGCGGAAGGCAGCGGAGTGCGGCGGAGTTCGGCAGAGCCGCCAGGTGGGAGCCCAGAGGAGCAGGGCGGAAGGCAGTGCAGTGCAGCAGAGCCGCCAGATGGGAGCCCAGAGGAGCAGTGCGGAAGGCAGCACAGTGCGGCAGAGCAGCCAGGTGGGAGCCCAGAGGAGCAGGGCGGAAGGCAGTGGAGTGCGGCAGAGCCGTCAGGTGGGAGCCCAGAGGAGCAGGGCGGAAGGCAGCGTAGTGTGGCAGAGCCACCAGGTGGGAGCGCAGAGGAGCAAGGTAGAAGACTGCAGCAGACTGGATAGGGAGCTGCAAGCATCAACAGCAACAGGAATCAAAAGGCCAAAAGAGGATTTCCAGGAAAGGTCAAAAACTGGTAACAGGAGCACCAACACAAACTCCCAGTGAAAGCAGTTGGCTGACCACTGCTTCCATTCAAAGTGAGCTTATAAAGGCCTTCCCAGCCAGCAGGCCAGCAGGGTGGAGCTGATTGCAGACTCTGGCAGATGTGTTCAATTAAGCCAAGTCCTGGCTTCAGTAGCCTGCAGCAGTGGTTTCTAATCAAGTGCTCTCCAGCTCTATGCAGCCTAGCCTGCAGTAGCTTGGAACAGGTGAATGCAATCAGGCCCTCTGCAGCTCTTAGTAGCTTGCTGCAAACAAATGTATTTAGTATGCCTCCTCCAGCCCTCTGCCTTTTGGACAACATACATGTCCCAGAATGCATCTGCTGGTTTAACCCAAAAGCCAGAATGGAACATGCCATTAGATTAGTCCAAAACTGCAGCGGTAAAACAAGGAAATAAAGGAAGAGGCACATGCAGCGGTGCTGGGTGGCATGCGAGCAGGATTGTGACAGGAGTTCATGTTTCTTCCTGAACTAAACCCCTTTCTCCTTGCTGTTAACAAAAGAAAATGTATAGATTCACTTCTATGTTTTTTCAGCCCATTTTACTCACAGGCCCCCTCCGTTGCTCGTTGGTGCACAAAAACAACTACTTCCCAACAACCCTATATAATACTCAATGTTTGGGCTTTGTTCTCTGCTTTGCTGCATGTGCTTGCCATTCAGCTGTAAATTCTTCATTCAGCTTAGCAGAACGTGCTTCATGTCTCTGCTGAACGTGCTTCTACAGCTTTGGTGATTGTGCTTCATGTCTTTGCTGAACGTGCATCTACAGCTTTGCTAATGTGCTTCTACAGCTTTGCTGAACGTGCTTGCTGCTCAGCTGTAAATGCTCCATGCCTTTGTTCCTCCATCTTTCTCCCGATTGTGTTGGACCATGGTCTTTTCTTTTGTGCTTTGCTTTCATCCTGTTGAGACAAACAGAAATGTTTCGCTGCACAATATCTCTTCCGTATCCCACTATACTTATTCTAGTCTCCCCCTGTTTTTCTAGACTATGACCAATTCTTACTATGTGCCTTCATTTTTATCATAAATCTACAGTGTTTGCCTATTGTAAACATTTCTATACCCTCGCCAAATCAAGCACTTTTGGCATCATAAACACAAAAATAATTACCCACCTTCAATTTGATTTCTATATTCTGCATTTGTCTGAAGTGGGCATGCTTTCATCAATTTTCTACTCTCGTCACACCTGTTTGCACCTATGTTGGGAAAATGACTACACACGTGAAGTCACTGTGTCTCTTTCTACCTCTTTTTCTGTTACTCACCTGGATCTTCTTACTCTTTAGTAATGATCAACTGTGTGTCCACACCCTTTTAGTGTGAACTAATAGTTACCTCTTTTTCTCCCTATTTAAGGCCATGCAGACATTTCTCTTGTTTTCATGCAAAATCCACGACTTTCATCTGTAACATAAAGCAACATTGCTACAGACACTCAAAAATTGTAATTTACTAACCTTGGTATTTCTTCTTAAATTGGCCTTGTAGACAAAATACTCTTTGTCTGGTTAACCTATTTTTGGTCAACCATACCCCTTTTCTGGTGTTCCATATTTCATGATGTTTTTTAATGCTCTGCGCCATTTTTGAAAGTCGGCTAGGAATCCTCATTGGTGCTGTTTTTTTGTAAAATTTTGGTTTATGCTTATTTTATGTGGCCTTTTTAATTCCCTATCCATTTATTCATGCATCCAATCATTTCTTCATTAATTCTTCTCTTTCTGTTATTTTTAAATTGTTTATATATTTATTTACATCATTCATGTTTTCATCCAAATGCCTTCAATTTTTTAACTAAGCTCCTTACTTTTATACTGTTTAGAATGGATTATTTATTTTTATCTTCTCCTAATTCATTTTTTTGGACATGTGCCAAAAAGGGCCAAAGTCTATCCAATGTTTTTGACACTTTTTCCAATCTATTTTCATTTGTGCTGGGTGCTTGTTACATTATTATCATGTATACTACAATGTTTCCTTTCTTTTTAATGTGTGACGTTTCCTACAGAAAGCAACACTTCATATTTCGTTAAGCCCTATCTACGTATACCGTCATCTGTGACGCTACTTAACCTAAATCTTTTTATCTAAACCATTTCTGTCCTTCATGATCCATTTTTTTATTTTTCACTCCTTAATCATTTGCCATATTTCCTTACTTTATGGCTGTCTCTAATTTCATGGAGGTCATCTCTCCCCCCTCTTTGTTCATAAATATCCATAGTCTGAAACTGAATTCATCATATACTCTCATCACTTTTCCACTAGCTCACACGATTATCCATTATACTGCGCTTTTGTTGCAACAATAAAACCCTTTGATCTCTCAATAAAAATATCTTCTTGGGCCTTTTATCCCCTACAATACCACTATGGATGCACCCATGTTCAAATGGTGCGCTTCTCATAACAAAACAAAACCATCTTTTCTCTGATTACCTAAACAACATCATCATGCTTAGGCTTTGTCATCCAATCCTTTCCTTGATCACTGGCAGGTTCCTGTTGCAACACCACCAAAGCTAGTCATAACACACTCTCCTTCAGAGACTGCTATTTTTTCTTTAAACAACACTACATTTATAATCTCCAAAAAGCCATCCTCAGCCTTTTAACATTCATTTACCACTTTCGGTCTTTGCTCCATGGACACAGTCCCAATGTCTAACACTAGACCAAAATTGCTCTTTCTTTGCCATATTAATTCTTGGCACCTTTATACCCAGCACCACTACCAATGCTAAATGCATCAGGTCCCCCTGTGAGGCGGTCCAACTATAAATGCATGCATTCCTATGTTTTTCAACAGCTTTTCTTCTTTTTAGGCTAACACCTTTTATTCCTATGTGTCTTTATGCATTCTGTCTTTACACATTGCTGAGCCTCGATGTGATCCCACTTACTTGTCCTCTGTAGTAAATTCATTTTTCATGTGGTGCACTTTATTTGCACAAAATGTAACATGTTCACTATTCAAACCCGGACCACTCCTCACACTCATTACAACATGGTTCTTTTTATTAACATACTCAAACGGTATAGCTGTCCTATCACCCTATTATAATGACCACTGGGAGTTGTAGTGCTTGCTCCCATGGGTCTATTCAATAACGCTGCGTGCTGCACAGCAGTGCCGTCCACTCTGAGGTCAACCCTCCTTTTCCAACATGCTAGTTATGCGCCTACTGTCGATGTCACATAGGCGGGCCACTGTACATCATTACTTCCTGGTCTACAAGATTTCTCTGGTGCGACAATCAGTGCCACTTAATTCAGCAGCCTATGACAAAAAGCAAGAATGTAGGCAAATATCTTGTCAATACCTCAAACATCTCCATTAAACGTGCAATTTACCCCAGCGGAACCTGGGGTAAACAAGTCTATTACCCTGATTGATTCTTAAAGAACCGCTAGGAAGAGAATCTCTCCCACTGTCACTATTTCTTCTTTTACTCTTTTGGTTCATCATAAAATTCCTCAAAATAGAAACAATCATGAGCTTGCTCAGTTTCTGCCAGTGATTTCTGCTGCACCCCTGGCGAATTCTCTTTTTTAATGTTTGGTTATTTGATCATCCATTTTAACATAATCTCCTCATAGGCAGTAGCCCTTGGAGATAACAACATACCCTCAGATTTTCCTAAACAGAAAACCCCCTACGTGTTCAATACATTATGTCACAAAATCATTTCAGCAGCTCGAGGCTCCTGGGCTATGGGAGCACTTTAAAAATGCAAAATAAATAAAATAACCAAATCTTATCACTGTGCTGTCAGCCCTCATAATGGCATACTCAACGGCTGTCATCTCTAATCACAAGGGGAGTGACCCCTTATTACTGGGTCCAAGGATCCACCTGTAGAGCTCACAAGGCCCACCATAGTATGAGTCTCTGCATGTGCACATTTATTATATCAGTTCCATTTGATTATGGCGAAAATAATCTTTCCTCAGTATAGTTTGAGCATCTTTGAAATGGAGTCTATTCTGTGCCCCTTCTCGCATTTATCAAAGTCCTTCCTTGATTTGTCAGCTGCACACTAGGGGAAATACTGTCTCCCTTCTCAAAAATGTTCCTTTCTTTATGGCTCCTTGGTTATTACACATGCGTGCAAGGTGCTTGGACATATCTCATGTATAATACATAAGAGGAGGTCTGCTAACCTGCCCCTCCTACTTATTTTGATTGTTGTTCTGCATATTTTGAAACCCACCCTAATTACTCTGAGAATTTCCCTAACTATTTTGGATGCTTCTATCCTAGAAGCCTCCCCTACTTTATAGTACAGATCCATTATTACCTTGATCAAGCTGCCTTTAGTTCTTTATCTGCGGCATGCTTGCTTATTCACTGTGAATTTGATTCACCTCTACTACTCACATTTCCCTTCCACTGGTGCCTTTCAACAATTCCTTTGCTTTTATTTCACTTTTTTCTCACTTTCCCAACATTGCTTTTCTTGCGATTCTTTTCTTGCAGAAGCCTGCACTAATGCACAATGGTTAACTATAGCTCTAATCATGGCCTTATTTCCAGGCCCACTAATTCCTTAGGCTGTGTGTCAGCATAGGCTCTGATAGCCTATGACATTTCAATAGGCCCCCATCTGGCGTGTCTGGACGCAGCACTATAAACGCTTTCAAGACTACCACCCTTTAATTGTTTGTACAGCGCTCCATTATGAGCGATAATGCTTAAATATCTTCCCTTTGACCAATTGTCATCAGTTTTTTGTCCCCACAGCTAGAAAACCTTTGATGTCTTTTGTAGCTAATGTGTCTATTCCTGACACTTTTTCTCGTACATGCATCCACTTCTCAGTGCTAGAAGTCAAAAATTTGGGAATTTGCACATTAATTTACTCTTACTCATCTGGGATCAAGGTACATACTGTGATCTGGTTCGCCCTTTCTCTGGCAAGAGAAACTATGAATCACCAAACTCATTCTTATTTCTCATTATCTGTCTGTCCATAGCGAGGGCAATGGCTCTGCCTTCTACCTGGCAATGATCTCAATTTTGCTACCATGAGATGGCAACTTCCTCACACTTATCATTAAGCCGCCTTTTAAATTGTTCTGGTTGTGACAGTGATTCTGATTCCCACAATACAAAAATGCATTTAAATCTGATCATCCTCAAAAATACCCTTCAAAGTCACACAGTCAGGTTGCTCTGTCCCGGCCTGTATGTTTAAGGCAGAAAAAACCTTTCACATTTTCAATATGCATTGGTGCATGCTTTTGACTCAAAAAACCTATCAGTGGTTCACTCACTCGTATGCGATTTGTAACTCTTCCCATTACTTTGTTTTTCTCAGCTATGGCCTTCGCAAGCTGTTCTGTTCAATTAATTATTTTCACCCGCGATGACGAGTGCTGCATTCCTTATTCTCTCTTAACATGAGCCAATTTTTAACTTGGCCAACTTTTCTCTTTTTTTTTCTTCAATGCAGCTCCATCGTGCGGTATTACTGCATTCCTGTCAAGTAATATCAACATTGTGTTTTGAAACTCTTTTTGCCTATGGGCATAATAAAACATAATTGCTGGGTTTTTTTATTCCTGCTTGCGCACTTCAAGAATCTCAATATTTTGGGCAAATGTGCATACGCATTTTTTAACTGCATTGTCCATAGTGCACGGATCAATTACATTTCATACCTTTGTATATGTGTCTGTATGTGTCCGTTCTTATTTCAGTGCATCTTCATGAATGCCCACATACACATGTACAGTTTGCTATCATTTTACTTAAATGCTTTCATATTTCTTTTTAAACTATATTTTAATATTTGTCCAAATTTGTCACATATAGCTAAAAAAAAAAGTTTGTCAATGTTTTTTCTCATATATTACTGTCAATTCCCATAACGTATTTACTGTGCTTGGTTCAATTACCATCTATTAGCCCATTGGCTTGCTTTTTGCTGAATTCTGCACATAAAAACAGAATTTAAATCTCAGCTACAACTTTCTCAAATTGTGTGCTCCTGTGCACCTTTTCTCTGACTTCATGTCCAAATGCCTTCAAAATTCTCAAACATAATATATATATATATATATATAGCACTAAAAACATCTCTATTTTAATCAGCTGTAACCTTTGTAATATGCCCTCCCCCATATGTCCTCCTGCCTTATTCTCAACTCCCCCATCCAGGCAGGATAGCATGGATTCCCTTCCCGGTTCGGTCAGTCCTGGAGACATTAGCTTAGCTCCTGGTTGGCTTGCCTGTCAGGATTACCCCAAAACATCCAGCGCTAAGTCTTCGACAGCATACCTTGCACTTCTCAAGTAAATTCAGTCCCTCTGTTAACAAACAAAACACCCTTTCCAAACGCGCGCTGCCATGTTACCATTGCGATTATGGTGTCCTCTCCACAAGCGAGACTACCGCGCTATAGGGAGGAGGAGCCAAATGAGGTCACGGCTACTCGTTATAACGCTTCCGGGTAGCCGTACTCGCTGCTTCTGTTTTTGTTTGAATCACAGCTCTCGTGCCTATGTCCTTTTTCCCTTGACTGCGCCTGTTAAGTGCTTTTGGCTTTGACCGCAGTCTGTGTCTTTGACCGCCTTGTTTTCCTGTTTTGTCCACTACTGTACTGCTTACTGCCTACACGTTGCCGAACCCTGAAATGCTGTTGACCTTCCTTTTGCTACTGTTTGTCTGCTACTGAACTGCTTGCACGTTGCCAAACCCCGGAACGCTCCTGATCTGCCTTTTCCTACTGTTTGTCTGCTACTGAACTGCTTACACGTAGCCGAACCCCGGAATGCTGTTGACCTGCCTTTTCCTACTGTTTGTCTGCTACTGAACTGCTTACACGTTGCCGAACCCTGGAACGCTATTGGTTTTCCTTGCCTCTTGTCTATTTATACTGCAATGCCTGCACGTTCTTGAACCCCAGAACACTTGACCATCCTTGCAACAACAAAGTACTAATCATCCTTGATTGGCATTTGGATTCATCCCGCCGGGTCAAAAGGAACAACGACCCGACCCACCACAGTTCGGCATTACCTGGGCATCATCACAACCATCCTACCTGAGAAAATCTGCATAACCCAATAGAATAGCGCACAAACTAGAGACTGACACCTTGCGCTCAGGTCGAAAGGCGTCCTTGTTTCGTTGTGAGTTAGGGATAGGTTGGGTTTTGCAGAGTTCCTTGGTAGTGTCTTCCCAGCACTCGCCCGTTGGTAAGTCAATCTATGCTTATTATTTGTTCATCTTGCTACAAACATGCTTATTTGTCACCTCTTGACCTTTTCTGTCATGCTATGTGTCTTGACCTCTTCTGATATACGACTTTACTTTTCTACAGTCCACGCTGTCCGTATACATCAACAGCCACTGCAGCATTCCCAAATCGGCTACCTTTTCTGCACTCCACGGTGTCCGGGTCCATCTCCAGCTCCATCCATCTCCAGCTCCTGCAGTGTATCGATCTTTCGACTAATCTGTCCCTTTGTGGTTTACTTTGGAAATACAAAGGAACACATTGGTAGGAAGAACTCAACGACTACTCTTCAAGTTCTTCTACCGGGCCTCCTGATCAAGAGTTGGACTAACTTGACATTGCCAAATGTATTGGGGGTCCCAAAACCACCGTCTGCTGGGCCTTGACATCACCTGGGGTAAAAGAAGAGACTCTGGAACAAACAGGACAGTCAGGCTTGGTTCAAGAAGACATCAGGCTTTATTTCTCCAGCAGGCCGGTACACTTCATACATCTTGGACATCTCTGGAACTCTCCTCTAAAACACTGAATTGCTCACCCTTATATACAATCGTAGTGAGGTGAGCAAATGGTTTGGTCATAAAGACATCCCCTTCCTATCCATGATTCGTTAACTCTTATGGCATGATCAATGAGCAGTTCCTATTTCTGGTCTGTGATTGACTGACTGCCACTCGACTGACCCATCTGTCATTCGAACTTAGTCTAAACTGGTTCTAGCCACTGCTGGCCCCCTCCTTTTGTCTTTGTTCTCTGCATGCACTCTTTTATAAGAAAGACTCTCCATTGACGTCAAACTCACATCTGCAACTAATTAAAATTGTGTGTGCTGTACCTGACCTACAACTGGAGATGCTGCTGACGTCCATTTTAAGATCATTTTGGCACCAGCCACATGTTTTCCTGTCCCAGAGGCCCAAATCTGGGCGTCAGCTGTGCTCTCCCAACTAATTAAACCAGCCAAATGTAACATTCTCTATCATCCCGTGACTGCTACACCGCT